>NC_079313.1:120414237-121014237 GCF_029931775.1 Euleptes europaea
CAGCCCTGACCTGGATGGATCAGGCTAGCCTGATCTCGTCAGATCCCAGAAGCTAAGCAGCGTCAGCCCTGGTTAGGATTTTTGATGGGAGACCACCAAGGAAGTCCAGGGTTGCTATACAGAGGAAGGCACTGGCAAACCACCTCTGTTAGTCTCTTTCCTTGAAAACCCCATAAGGGGTTGACATAAGTCGGCTGCAACTTGACGGCACTTTACACACACACACACACACACACACACACACCAACAACAACATGTATTTGGGATACATGCTTTTGGGATATTAGCTTTTGAGAGTCAAAGCTTCCTTCTTGTTGGTCTCTAAGGTACTATTGGACTGTTCTACTGCAGACCAACACAGCTGCCCTCTGAAACAACTTTAGGAAGGAATGATTTGTTTCCCATTCCTCCTACTAGAGACCTTGCTTCATGGGAGTGGTACCCTTTTCTTCATCATCAGGAGGATCATCATCTTTATGGAGGATCACACTCAACTTCCTGTCTAGACAACACAAGCCAGTCTTCCAGAAGGAAAATGAAATATATATGAACGAATTCACAGGTCTTAGCATTTTGTCTGCTTTCACTTGACCAACTAGGGTATACCAAGAGTACAACGTTCTGGAGATGGGAAAGGATGCATTCCCAAAAGACTTGTACATATCTAGTTGCAGTCTTAAAGAGCCCCGTGGCGCAGAGTGGTAAGCTGCAGTACTGCAGTCCAAGCTCTGCTCATGACCTGAGTTCGATCCTGACGGGAGTCAGTTGCAGGTAGCCAGCTCAAGGTTGACTCAGCCTTCCATCCTTCTGAGGTCGGTAAAATGAGTACCCAGCTTGCTGGGGATAAAGGGAAGATGACTGGGGAAGGCACTGGCAAACCACCCCGTAAACAAAGTCTGCCTAGAAAACGTCGGGATGTGACGTCACCCCATGGGTCAGGAATGACCCGGTGCTTGCACAGGGGACCTTTATCTTTACCTTAGTTGCAGTCTTAGTGCATGCTTACTTGGAAATAAATCCCACAGGTTGTTATGCATTTCTTATTTTCTGTGTCATTATTCCATGAGTATTAGATGAAAGGAGGTAGTGAGAAACCTCAGTAAGATCAGATGTCAACGAAGACACAATGGTTTAAAAAATGACAGTTCTGTTCGAAATACATGGACCTCATTGCATGTGATTTGGGGAAGGTAGGACACTATAAGCTGAGATTGAAATAAATGTTGTTAGTTTTTTACTTGCTCTGTGTACTCCGCCTTGAGTCCCTGTGAGAATGGCAGACAATAAATAACATAAATATATCACTTTTGTTAATCATTTTGTAAGCCTTCTCAAGAGCCAGGTCTGGTAGATCTCTCCAAAACAAATACAGTACATGATAAAATAAGTGGTTGCACTCACATGATAATAGGCTACTACTATGCATCCAAGGCATGCACAAACGTTTGATGGAGTTACTATTGGGACTCTTCCTATTGTGCTGGAACAATTCCAGGCTTTTGCTATCCAGCTGAGAACCGAGTAAGAGCCCACCCACACTTTGTTCATTTTACCTATCATATTCTGATGGAAATCTTTGTAACATCTCTCTCCAACCCAGACTTGCATGTGTGTGGTCAGCTTTTTCAACAATGCCTTCGTGATTCAGAGAGACATTCATGAACCTTTGGTTAAAAGAAAATAGGAAAACAGAATCCCCGCTGCCCACGTTTAATTAGTGGCAAATACAAAAGCGAAGTGAGAAATCGCTTCCTCCTACCTTTTCCTTTTTCCTGCTGTACACAAAGAGATAAGAACACACTTGAACCATTTTCTCCTTCCGGCTTCAAGAGAACAGCTCGAGATTATAGCTTGCCGAGTGTCCCTGGTTCATAGGGTTGCCAACCTCCAGGTGGTAGCTGGAGACCTTCTGGTATTACATCTGATCTCCAGCCGATAAGAGATCAGTTCACCTGGAGAAAATAGCCGCTTTGGCAATTGGACTCTATGGCATTGAAGTCCCTCCCCTCCCCAAACCCTGCTCTCCTCAGGCTCCACCCCAAAAACTTCCCGCCAGTGGAGAAGAGGGACCTGGCAATCCTAATGGTTCATGCCATTACTACTGTTCTTCATTCCTAGCGGACTTCTCAGTGGAGGGCCAAAAAATATGTTATGCATGGCACCAGTGCCTGACGCCAACTCTCAGTCACAGGTTTGTGTGTGTGTGTGTGTGTGTGTGTGTGTTAAGTGCTGTCAAGTCCCTTCCAACTTATGGCAACACACACATTTGTGTGGGGAAACTTATTTAAATGTCTCAAGGCCCCAAACACTGGAAAGGAAAATGAGGGGTTTCAGGCTTCCCTCACACACCATTTTCACCAGTGGAAATGGCCAAGGGGTGGGGGTGGGGCACTCACCCCTTCCTCAGCCACAGCAGGAGGGGGGCAAGAAAACTGCCCTCTGTGGCTAGAAATTAGGGTTGCCAGGTCCTTCTTTGCCACTGGCGGGAGGTTTTTGGGGTGGAGCCTGAGGAGGGCAGGGTTTGGGGAAGGGAGGGACTTCAATGCCATAGAGTGCAATTGCCAAAGCGGCCATTTTCTCCAGGTGAACGGATCTCTATCAGCTGGAGATCAGTTGTAATAGCAGGAGATCTCCAGGTAGTCCCTGGAGGTTGGCAACCCTAGTAGAAATCCATACATCAGCAAAAATGCTGTGCTGGATCCAAGCCAGTGACTATGGTCAGATGGCCCAACCTGTGGGTTGTTTAAACCACAGCTTGCTACACAAACTCTGGTTCATCTACCAACTGTAGATAAAAGACTACAGTTTGTGCCTGCCACTCCCAGCCCCAAACTCCTACCTGTTGCTCTTCACCACGCACACCCATTCATCCTTAACAGGTCAAGCAGGGTGACTTGCTGGACTGAAACCAAAAGGAAGCTTGCGAGCAAACAATGATGATCCTGTGCCAAGAATTAGCCATGTCTGCATGTAAAACAACAGTGGCTCCAGCTATTTCATTGCATAAGCTATTTTGCAGCCAAGCTCAATGCTTTAGATTCATGGGGGAACACCCGGAATGGCCAAGAACACGGAGAATAAGAATAAAACCAGCACTGGAAGACAGGCAGCCACCACAATCTGAAATACTCAGCAATGAGGGAGAGACATCAGAGAACTTGATTAGAAGCCCTGCTCTGGCTAGCCTCACTCTCACGTCTATACTGTCAATGGACATTGCAGCCTCGTTCCCAAGCACTTCTCCAGAATCATGAGGACTAGAAATTTGCTTTTAAAAAAAACCCAAAACAATAAAAAGGAACGAAACAGGTATGTCAGGATGTCCCATCTGACACGGCTTTCTACAATCAATTGAGAAATGTGTGAAATTCCCACAGCCCTGAGTTTGTGATTACATTACTCTGAGTAAATCCTGCTGTAGATAGCCACAATCCAACTTTTGATGTGCACCCATGGTTCTGACCTCCTGAACTGGTTCACAGAACATAGAACAGTCACACATGCACAAAAGCTATACAACATACAGCCAGAGAAGGACTCCTACAACATTAAACAACAGGGTGGATTTGATTCAAATCAAATTGATTTATATCAAGATTTAAATCATCATTTTAATCACTAGTCAGTAAGAGTACATTTAAATCATGGTTTTCTACACTCTTTTACAGCCTACTACCATTATAGCTTTTCTCCTCCAGGGAGAGAATAATGTGGCTATGCACACAAAGATCCCAGGACTTGAAGAATATTCTGCTCAAAAGGTTTCACTTTCATTTTTACTGTTTGCCCCTCCCTTCTCACGCCTAGCTTCTTGTGCAGATCTGTTCCACTCCTAACAAACTTCTGTTCATTGAACTTCTTGAAACTTTGCACTTAAGGGGTAAAGGGTTCATTCTGTGTACATAGATTTGCAAAGGAACAATGGGATTACAGTCTTTTTCTCAACTCTGTATGTTTATTTTATAACATTTTTGCTGTGAAGAAGAGCAGACACAAACACATAATTTTGAGAACTGCAAAGCCAAGCATCTGGGACAATATCTTCTAGATCAGAGCTTCTCAAAGTGGGGTCGCGTAATTGAATCTTGGGGTCGCGAAAAAGTCGCCAGCCCCAGCCCTCCTCGCCAAGCGCTCCATGTAGACCAGGGGTGTCAATCATAGGGCCCCGGGCCAGATCAGGCCCGAGGAGGGCTTTTATGCGGCCCACGAAGGCAAGGCGCCCCCCCCTCCCCCAATCCGGGCTGGAGCGTGCAAGCTGCCCCAAGCCTGCAAACAGCTCGGTTTACACGCTCCAGCCCAGAGTGGGGAGCTGGCTGTGCTGGGGGAGGGAGGGACCTTCCCAAACTACTGCGCATGCCGCCAGGGCTGAATAGAGCATGCGGCCACCAGCACAACGAGGTCCCACGTGGCACCGCCCTTCGTAGCTGCTTAGTCGCAGGGTGGCCGGGCCGCCTGGGTGCAGTGTAGTACAGCCAGTGCGGGACCCAGCTCCCTGCCCAAGGCAAGGAGCTGTCATCCAGCCGGGTGGCGTGGCTGCCTTTGAGTTGCTTCTTATCAGCAGTTCTGCCGCCTCCTTGCTCTTAGGGACAGCTACAAAATTGGGTCCCTCCTGGCCTCCTCCCCCCTGGGGGTGAGTAGGAGGTGGAGGGCAGGCAAGCTTTGGCATCCTTGCATCTTGTGCTGGACCTGGAATGTGATTATTGGGGGGGGGGGATTCAAGGGTTCTTAGCCAAGGGATATTTCTCTCTCTTTCTCCCTCCTCGCCTCTCTATTTTTCTCTCCCTTCTTTCCTTCCTTTCTTTTCTCCTCCTCTCTCTGTCCTCTCTTTCTCCCTCTCTGTCCCTCTCTTTCTCCCTCTCTCTCTGGTTTTCTTTCTTTCTTTCTTTCTTTCTCCCCCCCCCATGCTTCCTTGTTTTCTCTGCCCCCCCCTCTGGTTCGTTCGTTCTTTCTCTCTCTCTCGCCCCTCCCCCGTTCTCTCTTTCTTTCTCACTAT
Organism: Euleptes europaea; assembly: GCF_029931775.1. Lineage (NCBI taxonomy): Eukaryota > Metazoa > Chordata > Lepidosauria > Squamata > Sphaerodactylidae > Euleptes > Euleptes europaea. The sequence continues at coordinate 120,419,231 of NC_079313.1, forward strand.
CTTTCTCTCCCTTTCTTTTTTCTTTCTTTCTCTCTCTCCCTCTTTCTCCCCCCTTCTCTCTCTGTGTTTCTCTCTCCCTCTCCCTCTCCCTTTCCCTCTCCCTCTCCCTCTCCCTCTCTCTCTATCTTTCTGTCTGTCTATCTATTTCTCTCTCTAGTTCTCCCTTTCTTGGAATGTACTGAAACAAATGACAGGATTCCATTAGAAGCAATGGAAGAGGCTGCACAGCTCATTGAAAATTGCATTGCCAATTGACTTGCATGGGCTCCATTGAAATACATTGCAGCACAAAAAGAGTTGCAAAGAAATAGTGGAATGGAATTTCCAGTAAAATCTCTAAGCCCAGATACGTTACTCCTGGAACTAGCAGAACTGGCAGAAGTGTTCTGGGACTGGATTGACAGCATCCAGAGTGGAATGAGGACCCCTGGGACTTGCACAAGTGTTCTGGGACTGGAATGACAGCCAGGCGGGAATCTGGTTTGTCTCCAGGCTGGGAACAGATTCCCTTCCTGATTGTTGCAGATTAAACCTAAGCTAAAGGCACAGGTGCTAGGCAGGCTGGAGTTTCTCCTGGTCATTTGGCAACCTGAGTGTAAAGTTGTATGGGCTGCCAGGCAGAGCTTTGTCTGGCTGCAGAGGACTTTGCATTTGGGGAGGGGGAATAGAGCTGCCTCCCTGTGTACCCTCCAAGACTGTCTGAGAGAGGTGGGTACGTGTCCTTTGGGTCTTCACTTACTTGGAGTTGCTTGGTGTTGAAAGATAACTGAATCCCCCCCCCCATCCCTGAGGCAAAAACGCGGCCCTGGTGAGCATCTGCCCTCCTGAAGCGAATCTTTTTTCTCATGGGAAATGGGATTCCTTTGGAGCAGGAGGAGGTGGTGGGAATACAGTGAGGCCCTCCTTTGGCAAATGGGGGTGGGTGGGGTGGAAGTGTTACACAACATAGGATTTCTGTGGGGCCGGTAAGGCATGTCTCCTGATTTGTAACTTTTTCAGCCCCCTCTCTTGAGTGGACAGATCAGGAGAATCCCAAATGGAGAATGTGGGTGTGGGGGGAAAGGTGGGTGGGGGCTTTTCCCCCCCCAGGAAGAGCTGCTCAGAGCAAGAGGCCAGATGCCTTAACTGGAGTGGGTGGGGACTTTTTTGAGTAGGGAGGGAGATTCTCAGATGACTCTAGCTTGTTAGGCAGGGTGTGCATACTCCTGCCAATGTCTTCCATCTGAACCACATTTTTCAGGAGGATGCTTTAATTAAAAAAGGGATATTGTTGTGATTTTCATGATGGTTGATATATGGCTGGTATAGCAAAAGCCCCTCCTTGCCCAGTGTTGCAGTCCCAGTCTAAATTGGACCTCCCCAATTGACTCCAAAGTGAGAAGGTGTGACTTCTCATCTGGACTCTTCCACTTGTTTTGCGGCTGACAGGTCTGTTGCTGGCTTAAAGGTGAGCTTTGCCTTCATGCAAACTTCCCTGGGGATGGACCCTGAGCCCATAGCTCCTGTTTGCCACAGGGGTACCTTTCCCCAGTGAAACCCAAGAATGCTTTCTGTGAATGTTCAAGGTGCTAGTTTTGACCTTTAAAGCCTTACACCAGGTGTGTCAAACATAAGGCCCGCAGGCCGGCTCTGACTCCTTGAGAGATCTTATCTGGCCTGTGAGCCAGCCACCCCCCCACCCCCCACCCCCCCACATGCACACTCTTGATCTGGGCTGGCGAGGCATGGCCCAGCCTGACCAAGTGACATTTATCTCAAAACCGGTCCTCATAACAATTGAGTTTGACACCCTTGAGCCAGCTGAAGCACTAACACTAGAAGCAGCCACATAGCTAGAAACGCAAAAGATGGCGATTACTGATCATGTGGAACAGCAGAATATTAAACAGCCCCACACACATATACCCTCAGTCACTAAGCACTACGAAGGGCAGGATATATCTTTTTTTCTGCAGTATAAACACTTTTCAGGTGCAGTCTCAGTAAGGAAAAAATCCATCCTTAAAATCCTTTAATAAATGGTATAATTATAGGTACACCAAAGAATTGTTTTAAAATAAATTTCTTTATGATTTATTATCAGTAAGTGTTTGGTTTGTATACCAATTTTATATACCTATATACCTGGCGGGGTCCCCTAAAAATTTCTCAGGCAAAAAGGGGTCGCGAGTGGGAAAAGTTTGAGAAGCTCTGCTCTAGATGAACTGATCTCTGTTGCCTGGAGATTAGTTGTAATAGCAGGAGATCTCCAGCTAGTACCTGGAGGTTGGCAACCTGACTTGGTACCCATACATTCATGATAAAAACAGGTACTTCTGAGCACATGCAGAGTTAACTCATCGCTGCAAAATAATCTATCCCTATCCTGGAAATTAGGGCCTGTTTTCAGTCCTGGCCCATCCCTTTTGTACACACTATGAAAATACGGCTGGCAGGACTTGGCAGGGATTTTACCAGGAGGCAATAAGGCATGTGCCACATCCTCTTTCAATCGAGCACCCGTGCCAACCTGGAGGGAGAACAGGCTGCATGTCAACCCCGGCCTTTGTCCTTAACACAGAGGCAGTTGTTGCTATTCTCAGCCCTCGTACAAGATGTTAAACACACAAAAGCCCGTGTCCTCGCTGAACGCATCTCGTCCTGCCAGAGGCTTGGACTTTAACAGGCAGGCAATTGTTTGGCTGTTCAAGGAGTCCCCTCTGAATGCGGGCTCCGCAGTGGAGCTTGCCAGGCAGCCTAGACAGAGCATGCAAAGGAGGAAGTGGCATCAGAGAGCAAAACCACAAGATAAAAAAAGCCAGGGAGGGATCCAGATCCACTGCTGTGCAGCTTCCCTTCCCTCACCAAAGTCAGCTCCCGTACAAAAAAGAGAAAAAGCCAAAGGTCATATTTCAAGAGTTCACACTAATTCCTTTTAAAAACTTCTCTTTAAGGACAAAAATAAACTTTTAAGCATTTGATTTCTGGCCTTCTTGGGTAGAAAACTACAGAGCAAATGGTAATTAGCCTACCATATTCTTGTACTGAGAGCCAGCGTGGTGTAGTGGTTAAAAGCAGCGGATGCTAATCTGGAGAACCAAGTATGATTCCGCACTCCTCCACATGAAGCTTGCTGGGTGACCTTGGGCTAGTCACAGTTCTCTCAGAAATCTCTTGGCCCATGTGGAGGCAGGCAATGGCAAACCACCTCAGAACATCTCTTGCCTTGAAAACCCTATGGGGTTGCCGTAAGTCAGCTGTGATTTGAAGTCACTTTCTACTACCATTCTTGTATTGTTTAAATCTCATGCTTTCCAAGACTGTTGCAAAATTCTGAAGCTGTGCTTTACCATTTTGATCAGATAGCGTAGTAATGGCAAGTGGCAAGGGGCCGTGGCTCAGTGGTAGAGCCTCTGCTTGGCATGCAGAAGGTCCCAGGTTCAATCCCTGGCATCTCCACAAAGGAAAGGAAAGGTATAAATATTTAAATAAATGAATGAATGAATCAGAGTGGTGTCATGGTTAGAGTATTGGACCAGGATCCAGGAGACCCAGGTTTGAATCTCTACTCTGCCATGAAAGCTTGCTGGATGACCTTTGGCCAGTCACACCCACTCAGCCTAGCTTACCTCACCGGGCTGTTGCTGGGAGGAGAAAATGGAGATGAGAAGAACGTAAATAAATGAATGTAAGCCACTTTGGACTCCCACTGAGGAGAAAGCAGGGTAGACATGAAGTCAATGAAAGAAAGAAAGAAAAGCAAGGAATCCTCTTGTCAGTGTTTGATTGGGTTTCAGTTCTGCAGGTGTGGAACAATACAGTGAAGCAGAGACTAGGAAATTATTGAAGAGCCAGAGACCAGAGCACTCTGAAATTGCTTGGGGGTGAAGGCAGGAAAGGTTGCTTGTGTGCAAGTTTTAATTTCACAGGCGTTCAACAGTGAAAACAGGGCACCTGACAAAAATGTGTCTGTATGTGCACACATCCTTTACACATAAGGGCTCCAAGTATGTGTGAAATTGACTAGAGAATGTTCAAGGAAGCAAGGAGATGGGTAGAGCCGCTTGAAATTGACTAGAATGTCGCCTTTATCCCAGGCAAAGGGCTGCTGAGGGGAGATTTGCAATGAAGCCAGGCAAGCAAGCTTTCCAGGAAAGGGGTATGGGTACATTCACCAGGAAGAAGCAACTTTAGCAAACAGTGATAAAGTGCTGGAATTCAGCCTAACTAGCAACTGTGTAATAAAAAGCAAGTAGTTCACTTTAAATATCTTAAAGGCACTACACTGCTTCAGTTTTGCTCACAAGACCTTCTTGCTCTGAACTCATTCGCCTTTCCTCTAAGGATTCACGAACCCAATTAAGCTGACCCTTATCTCTTTACAATGACATAAACTTTATAGCAGGCCACCGTCTCGCTAAAATAAGCGTCAGCGCTGTACAGCGCTTCAACTGACCCACCCGATATTTTATTATGCTCCCAACTCTTGGCAATTAAAAAGATTTCAAATTGGCATCACATAAAGAAGGTATTGCAAGAGTGGAAGAGATCGCAAAAACCACCTGATTACTACTCGGATTGTGGCACCAAGCCACAGAAAAGGTATAGAGATTTCTGGAGAGATGCTGACCACGGCAACATTAGTGCATGCAAAATCGGGGCGGGGGGAGAGCTTTTCTGGTCATTTGCAGCAGAGCTGAAATGTGAGTATGTAAAAATTCAGAATTCTACACTCTCAGACCTATGCAAATTTCATTTTGAAAATCAACTTGACATGCAGGATTTTTAAAAAAGTATAGGTCAAAATCTTTTTTTTTAAAGGCAATAAGATTTTGTTTCCCTTTGCCAAATTCTTGCATACCTTATTTTCTAGCTCTGAAAAGTCATTTTCGCACATTTCCATACCCTTCCTTTTCATTTGTTTTATTATAACAAAGAGAAGAAGAGTTGGTTTTTATACCCCGATTTTCTCTACCTTTAAGGAGTCTCAAGACGGTTTACAGTCCCCTTCCCTTCCCCTCCCCACAACAGGCACCTTGTGAAGTAGGTGGGGCTGAAAGAGCTCAAAAATAGCTGTGTCTAGCCCAAGGCCACCCAGCTGGCTTCATGTGCAGGAGTGGGGAAACCAACCCGGTTCACCAGCTTAGAGTCCACCATTCATATGTAGGAGTGGGGAATCAAACCCAGTTCTCCAGATTAGAGTCCATTGCTCCTAACCACTATACCATGCTAGCTCTTACCACGACACCACACTATGTTCTCCTGTTATGATACTATGGCAGTTCACAATTTTACGCCATACACACCACTAGAACGGGCGAGCAACAGTCTAGATAGATCAGGCCACCTGTGGCTCTGTAAGGACCCAAACCACAACCTACGTTGTACATTGAAATGTCATACCAGAGGACTGAAAGGAAGACAGCTCCTCCCAAAGGCTTCCACAGTTTATCTGCTCTAAGAAAATCTCTTACCTGGACCACAGGGTGCCCTCCTGTTGGGGCTTTGACTGCCCCTCGACTTCCTTCTGTCTCATAATGGGCACGATGGTGGGGTTTGGGCTGCACTTCAATCCGAAGTTCATAAGAGCCAGAATGGCTGGCGAGAGGCCATTCAAGTGGCGGGAGGGATTGCACAGGAATGCTGGCCAAGAAAAGAGAAATCCATGTAAACACTGTTATGAAATGCAGGTTAGGATGTTGTTTTTTTATCCCTCTGCACACACAACGTAGCATCAAGGCTAGGACTCGGAAACTCCATCAAAACAACATTTTTATGTTTGACTACAATCACTGTTGACACAGGGCTTTACTCTAGACCAGGGGTGTCGAACTCATTTGTTATGAGAGCCGGATATGACGCAAATGTCACTTGGTCAGGCCGGGCCTCGCCTTGCCAGCCAAGATCAGGAGCAGGGAGCGTGGCTGCTTTGGCTGGTGAGCCCTCTGTGGGCTCACCAGCCCGGATCAGGACTGGGGGTGGGGGGTTGCCTTGGCAGCAAGCTCGCCAGGCCAGATCGGGTTATTGGCTGCCTTGGCTGGATCACAGGCTGGATAAGAGCTGTCAAAGGGCCAGATCCAGCCTGTGGGCTGTATATTTGGCACCCCTGCTCTAGACCCATCCTGGATGGAACTAGACAAGCCCAATGCCATGTTTCTCTTGTAAAGCTAATGTAGGAGAGGAACTTGCAAGGGAAACAAAGCAGTAAGCACAAGGATGTATGTATGTATGCACATGCAAGCACATGCGAATGCTTAATCTTTAGTCTGGCCTGCTATTTATCCCCTCCAAATACTCTTGCTGCAGGTCATCTGAAATTTATTATTTTTTGGCACAGCTGGGCCCTGAAACTGGAAGTGAAACCAGGCAGAGAGGGGAGATGGAAAAATGGGAAAGGATGCACTTGATATAGAGTCTGATCATTGGTACATCCAGCTACTATCTGAATTTGGCCCCAGAATGTGGATTGAAAAACCTGCACTATAGGGGCAGGTACAGAAAGGGGACATCCAGCTATTATCTGAACATGGCCCCAGAATGTGGACTGAAAAATCCACACTACAGGGTCAGGGACAGAAAGGGGACAATCTGAGGAATTACAAATTTGTGGAAAATCTGAGGAAAATATTCACCATGCAGCAAAACTGCTGTACATTTCTCAACACGCCTAAGGACCTAATCCTAGAATTGCATGCAACAGATCCAGCTTCTCAAAACAATGTAATGAACAGCGGATATTGTTGTTGGTTTTTTATTTAAAACACTAGCCCCATAGGCAAATCAGAGGGCAAAGGTAGGCTAGGGCAGAGAAAGGAGCTAGGTCATGTCAAATCCAGGGCTCAAATCAATACCCTTGATGGCTAGATTTTTCAGATCTTTAAAGGTTACATGCCAGAATGTGTGTTTTTTTTCTTCTGGCTGTACCAGTATGATGATATCCAGCTGGTAACTAACAACAGTCCTCCCCAAGACTAAGTTACAAGGCTGCACCCACACATCATATTTCACAGTCATTGCACTCTAGAAATAATTCATAACTGAATTTTCTTATCCACGCAGGAGGATCCAGTTTTGAATTATTGCAACAGCACAACGAGAGTGCAATATACAATGACGTAGATGCTGCCTAAGAGCCTTTGTAAATCTCCCCATGGGTATCATGGTGGTGGCTGTTGGTTAGGAAACCGTACAAAAAGTACCACTATGTGTGAACAGTGTATGTATGTGTAGAGGACCAACTCTCAAAAATGCATACAAGTGACCATGAGAAACCCAGCTTACCTGCAGATGGGTATTGCAGGCATCAGTTGCTTTGGCCAAGCTGGTGGGACTAACAGGATAGATTCGGGTGGTGGGTTTCTCCGATCATCCTGCTCACAAGGACCAATGTACTCAATAGGCTGAAGCACATGACACGGTATACTGGCTTTGTGAGGAGACATCAGTGAAGGATCTGGGCTGGTTTTCCAAATCTTTGTGGGAACTCCACAGGAGGGATCGGTGGAGAGGTTGCTCATTGCATTCATGAGGCTAGAAGAGCTGGTCAACTGGGTGTAAGTGACTGACGACCCGTCGTCCCTCAAGGGGATCTGGGGAGAGGCTTGCGGGGAAGGGGTCCTCGATTGCCGGGGAGAAGTAGACAGCTGCTGACTCCCGTAGAGCTCGGTGCAAGAATACCTCCGCTTTGCCCCTGGAGATGATGACCTTGAGTTGGGACGTGACGATGGTGAACGTGGCCCCAAGCAGGTATCCTCCACGATGGTTGCTTGTGGAGACATTATTGGCGAGGTTCTGGGGGAATAATGAGCATGGGTGTTTTGAAACTGTGGACAAAGGTCATCACTAGCGCCATTATTTGGTGAAACGCATGGCGAGGTGTAAGGAGAAAAATTTGTCTCTGAAATGAAGCTTGCAGAGGAGCCACTGCTAGGAGGGCTCAGGCACAGCGGTTCTCGGTAGCTCTCAAAGCCAGGGACAGGCAGGGTAAACCTTGGGCTAGCGGTAGCGGAGTTGGACTGATGCTCTACCAAGAGATCTGCGTCTCTGCTGTAGAAGGCCCCCCCTGAGTGAATCAGTTCATAAGATGGCGTTATCTCAATCCTAGGGCTCAAAGTTGGGGGACCAGCAGCCTTGACAGGGTCCGAGTAGCATTTCGACCCTAGGCTATCTGGCTGTCCGTATCTGCCCATGTGATCTGCTGAAAGGCTAGACAAAGCGAAGGGGCTGTACGGCTTGAGGCCATAGTCCGAGACATCGTCATGAGGGTACGCAACTCCAGAGGGTGGGCTGATGATTTTATGTGAAGGAGTCGGTTCTTCTGGAAAAAGAAGGGCGGCTTTTAAGACTAGACATACCACTGCAGAAGCCAAGCAATCATGGGTTAATAAGAAGGCATTAGCGATAGTGGATTAGGAAAAGGGAAAAAAGGTTGCAATATCCTTACATACAGGGGTTGATTGCACCCAAAAGATACCTAATTCAATGCCCCCAAGGATGAACCCACCATTTATTCTCAGCAGCACCATCATTGTACCAAGTTGCCCTATTGACTTCTGAAATGTATAGCTGTGGACCCACAATGTAGCCACCAACTCACAACAAGAAGCATTTGCCAGTCTTCCTTTGCCTAATACACAAACAAGAAGCAGAGGGGCATGAAACAACTATGGTACTCTCTTGGTTTGGTTATTTCTTTGTACCGGGCCATGTTCATACAAATTATAAGCTGTTGAAAAGTCCTATGTTGTTGCCAAATGTAGAAGAGAAATATATTTATATATTATGATTTATTTAGATATTTATACCCTGCTTTTCTCCTCAATGGGGGCCCAAACCAGCTAACAGCATCATTTTCTACTCCTTTATTTCATCCTCAAAACCACCACCCTGTGAGGTAGGTGGGAAAGACTGTGGCTCAGTGGTAGAGCATCTGCTTGGCATGCAGAAGGTCCCAGGTTCAATCTCTGGCATCTCCAGCTGCCGCCAGTCTGAGCAGACAATACTGACCTTGATGGACCAATGGTCTGATTTTATATAAGGCACCTTCATGTGTTCACGTAGGTTAGACGGAGAGTATGTGGCTGGCCCAAGGTGACCCAGCAAACCTCATGGTAGAGTGGGGATTTGGACCTGGGTGTCCCAGACTGTAGTCTGACATCAACCACTACACCATGCCGGCTCTCGTGTGACTAATTTGTGTTGTATTATTTCTCCAAATCTTAAATTGGGGAGGGGCTGTGGCTAAGTGGCAGAGCATCTGCTTGGCAAGCAGAAGGCCCCAGGTTCAATCCCCGGCATCTCCAGTTAAAGGGACCAGGCAAGTAGGTGATGTGAAAGGACCTCTACCTGAGGCCCTGAAGAGCCGCTGCCGGTCTGAGTAGACAATACTTTGATGGACTGACTTTGATTCAGCAGAAGGCAGCTTTGTGTGTGTGTGTTCGTGTGTATATAGGAGGTTTGGATTTTCAGCCTCTATTTCATTATAGTTTTAAGTTCTCTTTTACTGCCAAGATTAAAGTTTGCATTTATTTTTTTTTAAACATGCAGAGCTACGTTTTCTAAAGCCCCTGAAAACTGTAAAATGGCAGGGAATGCTCCCACACAGCCAGACCATACATCTACTGGAATAAGAAAGAACGCAGTGGCTTTCCAGCACTGAAACATGCATACTCTGTGCATATGGAGATACCTTTGGTACATCATATTGAAAATACAAGCACTGGCATTCAGAACAGGTGCCAAGGCTGAGCTCTGGGGTGAACCGTCTGTCAAAATTAAGTCCAGTATAAACCTTGACTCCATTCTCTTGGTTCTAAAACATGCCAACTTTTTTCTGGCTCGCACTCGGCATTAGGTTTGAGTGCTTAATGTACAAAATGATTTATATCCAGAGAAAGAACTGATTCGGTTGTCTGGCCAGCAACCCTTCTCTGCATTAACTGGCTCCTGAATCGGGCCTTGTTTTCAGATTTGCCTACTGCTGTCTCTGGAGATGCAACTCTACTAGCCTCCGAGCCATACTGTAAGGCCTGCTTTAAATAGAGGCACCAAACACATAAGAAACTGTTATCCATGCAATGTGCATTTTAGAGTTTTACAAATAATGGAGCAAACTGGTATTAGCTTCTGCAAGGAGTTGTAAGTACTACATATCTCAAAGGTGCAGTTCGGTTGTATTTTACTATGCTCTTCAAAAGGTGTGAGCCATTCCCAAATGATTCTTTTGAGTTCTCTGCAAACAGCCAATATATTGGGAGGCGCTGACACTGTCATCCTAAGCAGATAATTCACAGAGGGGCGGCACGTCCTCCTGCCACAAGTTTTTTCTTTGCCTGGGCGCCTGGCTGCCTTCCCGTTTGGGCGGGGGGGGGGGGCGGCCGGCCCCCAACTGTGTTTGAGGGACAGTGAACTGGCCCCCTGATTAAAAAGTTTGAGGACCCCTGGTATAAAGGAAACCATGGCCCTCAATTTGCAAGACCTGAGCAAGGCTGTTAAGGATAGGACGTTTGGAAGACACTGATTCATAGGGTCACCATGAGTCAGAAGCGACTTGACGACAACCCACACACACAACTTCTTAGGATTGCACTGTCAGATGTGGATTTGGAAGTCCGATACACTGGCCATGACCTGTTCCAACAAAACTTTGTGAAAAGTGCCCTATTGTGTCAAGATGAGGTGTTTCATGACCTTTAGCTTCCCATCTCCCCCAATAAAATATTGATTTATATATGTTTATTATATACATGGAACTGAGATTGGTATACAGTATTTGAGTAGCAGCCCTAATAGCCCAGACTATCTCAATCTCATCAGAGTTCGGAAGCTAAACAGGGTTGGTACTTGAATGGGAGACCATCGAGGAAGACTGGGGTTGCTAAGCAGAGGAAGGCAATGCGAAAACACCTCTGCTCACCTCTTGCCTTGAAAGCCCCATTAGGTGGAACTTCATGGGGTCAACATGAGTCGGTTACAACTCAACAGCATGCTTTACCTTACTTGTGTTGAACTCTTCCTTTCTTCTTACCCCCTCAAGCGTTGTCCCCTACCTTCTTTGTATTCTCTTTCTTTCATTTTGGTTTTCCCTGATATTCCATAAGTGTAATTTATGCAACTACATTGTGAAATACTTGCAATTTGCTTAGTAAAGAGTTTGTTTGAAAGTTACAGAAATAGCACTGAAAATCTGCACGGTCAGTAGTTTGATTTAGAAAAAAGATAAAGTCTTGTTAAGAAATGTCAGCTAGGAACTGAGAATCCAGGAAACGGGATCAGGGCCATTTTATTCAATAGGCAAAAGGAGCAGCTGCCCAGAGCCCACTGGTACCAGGGGCCCTCTCATCTGATGCTTGGCATGCCGCCATTAATTATAGTGGTTCAGGAATCCCCTGTATTTGGGATGGTTTCATTTTGCTTTGCCTAGCAATCAGTTTCCCTCTGTGTCCATGACGCAATTACCTGCAGTAAATATTTACAGGGTAAGTGGAGAGCCCTGCAGCACTGCTAGCTAGCTTGCGTGTAGATTGTTCCGCTCAAGAGGATCTGTGTAAATTATTCAGCCTGAGAGGATCAAGTGCCACGCATATAAGTTCACAGCCTGCTATTCCTGATCAGCCCTGAATAATTAACATACTCTAGTTCTGGACACAGAATTACTAGGGTGGACGAGAATCATTAAAATTCCTCTCCCAATTTGCTGTGTAAGTGGAGGCCTTTTGGGGAAAAGGGGGAGAAAAACACATAGAAAAAGAGTTGGTTTTTATATGCCAATTTTCTCTACCTTAAGGAGTCTGAAACTGGCTTACAATTTCCTTCCCTTCCTCTCCCCACTACAGACACCTGGTGAGGTAGGTGGGGCTGAGAGAGTTCGGGAAAAACTGTGACTAGCCCAAGGTCACCCAGCAGGCTTCATATGGAGGAGTGGGGAATCAAACCCGGTTCTCCAGCTTAGAGTCCGCCGCTCATGTGGAGGAGTGGGGAATCAAACCTGGTTCTCTAGATTAGAGTCTGCCACTCTTAACCACTACACCACACTGGCTCTGAATGCTGCCTTTCTCATCATAGGCACCACATCAAGTGGCTATTATCAAGCCTGGGAAAGCATTATGGCCTAAGCTAGAGATCCCCACATTGTACCCATTATTGTGGATCCTAGTGGCCACTTATTTCTTCCTCAAATGATAGGTTCCCCAAACTGATGAGCCTATCTTGGCTTTCCTCCACCTTAATGGAGCAGAAAGGGCTTCAGAAGAGACCATGCCTCTTTGGGTCTTCTGCGAGCACCCATCTAGAACCAGCTGCCTGCACCACAGGATAACAGTTGGCTTGGTACCATCCAACATTTTGGGATTGGCCCCAGTTCTCATGGCAACCATCCCATGGAGGCCATTTTGTAGTGCCACTCACTAGCCGCTCTCAAAAGTCCAAAATGACCTACAGGCTCAACATGATAGAGCTGCACATTATTCTACCAGCTAGAGCCTCTTCAGAAGTTACTCCCTACATGCATGCAAGTCTCTGTGTGTGTATTAAGTGCCGTCAAGTTACTTCTGACTTATGGTGACCCTATGAATTATTAATGACCTCCAAAATGCCCTATCATTAACAACCTTGCTCGGGCCTTGCAGACAGAGCTGTGGCTTCTTTTATTGAGTCAATCCATCTCGTGTTGGGTCTTCCTCTTTTCTTGCTGCCTTCTCTTAGCATTATGTTCTTTTCCAGTGACTCTTGTCTTCTCATAATGTGTCCAAAGTACAATAGCCTCAGTTTAATCATTTTAGCTTCTAGGGAGAGTTCAGGCTTCATTTAATCTAGAACCCACCTATTTGTCTTGTTATTTCCTTCCTGTGCAGAACAGAAGTGTTATCTATATGGGAAAAGCCAAGGTAACCGCTAAAGCAGCCTGCAGGTAGAACGTGAACTATCACACCCAGTCTACCCTTTTGTGGAAGTTATCATGATAGTGGTTCTACCCCCAGGGGAGTTTTGCATGAATGCAAAGTGATTCCAGGTGATCCGAGACAGGCAATGAATGCCTCCTATTGATATCCTCAGTGCAGACTATCACACTGCCGCAATACAACGAACTTCTGGCAATACCCATCGACGCTGGCTCAATATAGACTTGGAGGGAAGGTGCTAGTCGCTGAATCATTGACATCCCTTCCTGTAACACTTAGGTTTTTCTTGGAGGTACATCACCTCCCCGAAATCCCAGCCCCGCTTCAGTTTAGAGGACAGGATGGAATCACTGTCCAAGTTCGGCCACATTCCATGTGTTGGTGACATCACAGTCTGCAGCCATGGGAACAGTTGTGATGGCACAAACGCAGCATTGTGACTCTACTTCAGGATGGGAAGAAAGGAAGGCGACTGGGAACACAGCAGTCCCTGCTTCTAAGATTCAATTGCCTGATTTGGCTCCAGTTTAGACCAACCAGTCCAGATTTCACCACCACCAAGACCGGACATGTAATTAGCAAGTCCTCAGTTGCCAATCCGACCAGCCTCACTTGGCTTGCTGGTGACTATTGTGGATTTTTGGAATGAATCTTTGGGAGGCAGAGAGGGACCAGCCAGCTTCTCCACTCGTTCGACAGAGGAGCTGGTTTTCCGAAAGGCCTCCTGGCATGAGCCTCTGCAGATTCTGCTAAATGTACTCCTGCCAATGACAATTAGCATGAAATCAGAGATACCACAACCAGAAATCATGTGTAATCCATCACAAACCAGAAGATGCACCACACAGAACAAAGGCAACTCAATACACACAAAACAAATGAGGGTGCTCTTTTGGCATTCCAGCATTTGTGATTTTAGTGAGAATTCCTACTTATAAGAATCAGTCGTTTAAACTGCAGTCAACTACCCAGGGTTAAAAAGGACTATGACCTGACCTAAAGAAATGTGGGGCTGCCTTTGCAAACTGTTCAGAAACTTCATTCGGTACAGAATGCTGCCCCAAGATTATTGACCAATTTACACTGGTATGTTCATATTATACCTGTGCTTTTAAAACTTCACTAGTTATGTGACTGAGCACAACTCAAAGTATTGATTACTACCTTTAAAGCCCTCCATAGCGTGGCACTAGAGTTGCCCACTACGGATGGGAAATTCCTGGTGATTTGGGGTGGAGCTTGGGAACAGCGTGGTTTGAGAAGGAATGGATCTCAGCAGGGGTGTGATACCATATAGTCCACTCTCCAAAGCAGCCATTTTCTGCAGGGGAACTCATCGCTGTGGTTGGGCAATCCATTGTAATACTGGGAGATCTCCAGGCCCCATCTGGAGGTTGGCAATACTACCTGGGACCCACATATTTAATGGAGGGCTTTCCCCATATGATCCCATAAGCCAACTGAGAGCCAGCATGGTGTAGCGGTTAAGAGTGGTTGTTTGGAGCGGTGGACTCTGATCTGGAGAACCGGGTTCGATTCCCCACTCCTCCATGTGAGCGGCAGACTCTAATCTGGTGAACTGGATTTGTTTCCCCACTCCTACACATGAAGGCAGCTGGGTGACCTTGGGCCAGTCACACTCTCTCAGCCCCACCTACCTCACAGGGTGTCTGTTGTGGGACGGGAAGGGAAGGTGATTGTAAGCCGGTTTGATTTTTCCTTAAGTGGTAGAGAAAGTTAGCATACAAAAAACAACTCTTCTTCTTCATCATCATCAAGTCTCTGATTTTTGGTGGTCCCTTCTATTCGAGAGGTCCACTTATCTACAGCCTAGAAGCACGAATTTTCAGTGGCCACACCCGTACTTTGAAATATGGAAAGCTCCCACACTGTCTCTTCCATAAAAGGTACAAAATACATTTGGTGGAAGTAAATAAGGTCTCTGATTAGAAGCTGGTGCAGATCCATGTTGCAGTTTTAAGTTGCTATATGTTATTTTATGTTGTTCCGCTATGTTTTTCACTGTGTATTGTTATATTTTATAAGGCACCTTGGGCATTGTGGAAAGGCAGGATATAAATATTGTAAATAAATAAATCACCAAGAAGGGTGGAAATATTTGCCAGCAAACACTAGTGACCAGTGGTGGTGTGCCATGGAAGCTTGCTGGGTGACCTTGGGCCAGTCACACACTCTTGACCTAACCTACTTCACAGGGTTGTTGTGAGGACAGAATGGAGGAGAGGAGAACAGAATGGAGGAGAGAAGAACAATGTAAGCTGCTTTGGGCCCCCATTGGGGAAAAGCAGGATATAAATGAAGTCAATAAATACATATTCCCTAACTGCATTTAAAAAGCACTGGCCATAGTCATATGTTGCATTTAGAAACAGAGTTGTCCAACTTAAACATTCCTACACAAAATGAACATTCTTTAGAAGGCAAGAGAGAGAAAACCCCAAAAGTCAGATGTTCTTGTTAGATAGGGCAGATATTTATTCTTTAACAGGATTTTAGATGAATGCAAGATATTGGTAACCATGGTTAATGCTAGGAAATATCATGGGCTATATCTCAGCTCAAACTTGTTTCCCTGGGGTTCATCTCTGATGTGCTAACTTAATTCAACACTCCAGCAAAGGCCAGCCTCCTAGTTTCTCATACTTCTTTTTGAGAGTTTTACTCACTTTCCCTGATCTTCCCAGTTTACTCTCCACCAATGAGATTATCTAAAATAAAATGTCATCAGCATCTATTCTATGAGCCAATTTGATTAGCACAGGTCTTGTTCAGGGCTTTGCAGAACTGCAGTTGAATGGGAAAAGAACCTGTAGAAAGGTACAGACACTGTAGGCTTATCCCCTACCCTAAAAGCCCCAAAGGAAACTGAGTGCTAGAGAAAGAGTTAACTAACTAGAAATTTCTGGGTCCAAAATTTCTCAAGAGACCTATCAGATAGACTGGGTTTATTAGCTTGTTCCGGCCCAGAACACCACACTGGATTGACACTTATTTATCACCTTCCTTTATAGCCTGCCTTTCTCCCCAGTGGACTCAAAATGGCTTACTTCCTTCTCCTTGCCAGCATTTCATCCTCAAAACAACCTTGCGGAGAAGGTTAGGCTGAAAGTGTGTAACTGGCCCAAGGTCACCCAGCAAGGTTCTGAGCCGTATACACCTCGCTACAACCATTGCATTTCCTGGCATCTCCCCTGCCATCTCCAGTTAAAAGGATCCAGTCATGGCTGATATGAAAGACCTCCACCTCAGAGCTGGGCGAGCCGCTGCCAGTCAGAGTAGGCAACGCCGACCTCGATAGACCATTTGTCTGACTCGTTATAAGGCAGCTTCATGTGTTCTCTTAACATCTTTCTGCTAACTTTTCTCTGCCTGCAAGAACATGTTGGGGAATGCAATCGTAACGGCCCAAGGACAGAAAGGCCAAAGAACATTAGGGGGGAACAAACTGCAGCTGTCCTCACCGCACGAAGGATTTGTTTCAAGTGTCCAAAACACTTCACATATCCCAAGACTGTTTTTACAAATGCTGCAGAATATGGGGGTAGTACCAGGACCCAGTGCTATACACAGCAGTTCAGGAATTCCAGTTTAGAATATTGCTTAGGATTGCCAACCTCCAGGTGGTGCCTGAATCTCTTGGAATTACAACTGATCCCCAGACTACAGAGAACATTTCCCCTGAAGAAAATGGCTGCTTTGGAGGGTGGCATTACACCCCACTAAGATTCTTCCCCTCCCCAAACCCCATCATCTCAGGAGCCACCTCCAAATCTCCAGGAATTTCCCAACCCAGAGTTGGCAACCCTAGTTACTTGATGTAAAAAAAAACCTCCACGCAAACAGAAAACCAGCACCACAGGGAGAAAGATTCTACTGGCGCTCTGCTTGTTGCACTTGTTTTCTGTTTGTGGGGAGATGGTTACATCAGGAAGCCTTCTAAAAGGTGACCTCCATGGTCCACCACCTGAAAACTAAAATGGGGAAATCCATTCTTCCACCTCATTTTACTGCAGGTGTAACTGAAGTAGGGTTGCCAGGTGCCTCCTCTCGAGGCTTTTCTTTGTAATCGCGAGTGCGATTTAGAACCGGAAGTGCCTCCTCACAAGGGGCCTTTACCTCTTAGTTTGAGTGGTAAATCTGCCCTTTACCACTCAAACGAAGAGGTATAAAGCCCCTCGCGAGGTGGAACTTACGGTTCTAAACCGGACGTGCCACGCGGCGTATGCACGCGCGCACATTTGCCTGCCGACCCTCAGGTGGTCGGCGGGCAGAGGGGTAAATGGCTGGGGGTCTGCCCGCCACCAGCGGGCACCTGGCAACCCTAAACTCAAGCCTAAGTAATTCTTAACAGTCCTACGAAGTAGGCCTGGCATATGGAGAGGGGGGCCCAGCAGCCGAGGCTGAGAAAATAGTGATCTGCCAAAGGTCTCTTAGCGTGTCTGTGGTCACCAATGCCGATTTCACAGCTCATGTCTTTTATTCATTTATTTGACACATTCATTAGCCATCCTTCTTCCTCACAGAGCTGGGCGGCTTACGACGTAGACAAAACACATAAGATAAAATGCACTCATTTAAAACCACAATTTAGGGCAGCTAGTAAACTTAACCAAATGCAGTCCTAAATAAAACTGTCTTCCATCTGCCTCCTAAAGACTGAAAGCAAGGGGGAGGCCGGCGCATCTCCCTGGGGAGGTTGTTCCATAACCGTGGGACTGCCACTGAAAAGGCCCTCTCTCACGTACCCTCCAAGCAAGCTTCTTTGATTAATGGGACAGTCAGGAGGGCCTTTCCCTGGGATCTTAATTCTCAGGCTGGAACGTACGGAAGAAGATGGTCCTTCAGATACCCCAAGTAGGATTGCTAGGTCCTTACCCTTCGTGGGACGTGCACTGGTTCTTTACCCGTTTTGGGATATACAATGTAACCTACCATTTGGAATTGAAATATGTAGAAATATATGAAGGATGTTCATTGAAGGACTGAAGAAGAATGACTAAATAGCTAAGAATTTGAAACGGGACATTTATATATGGCTTTTGTAGGGCTTTTTGTGTACATTTTGTCTTGTGTTGTCTCTCTATTTATGTAGTAGCTTATAAACATTTTTGCACTTTGTTTACATTGTTCTCGCTGCTGTACTGATTTCCAAATCTCCCGATACTTGTACAGTGGTGTCTATTTTTTCTTCCAGTACCTGGAGGTTGGCAGCCCTAGTCCCAAGCCAGGTAGGGCTTTTAGCCACCCTGCTGGTTAAACTCTATCAGGATGCGACAGCTGATTCTATGAGGCAACAGGCCAGGCCAGCAACTGCAGTCAAAGATTCCTCTCGATGGACAAAATACATCAATGGAAGGAAGATCAGAAGTCTAGTCCTCAGGGTCTATTCTTCAGGGTCAATCTGGACCTTCCAGTTTCATTTTTCCATCATTAGCAGCCTCGTTTTGCTGACTTAAAAATCAGTAAAGTAGCCTTCAGGAAAGGGCATTTAAACCTTTCCTTCTCTTGATGTTCCCCACTTTCTCACACACTCCCAAAGTGGCAGTTAGCTCCATGGGGGGATAAATTCTTCCTTCTCCCCTGCATGGAACTGCTTCAGACAGCAGGAATTTAGTGAAGCATATCCCCTTCCTCTACTTATTTTGTTGTATTTGACATCATTTTCCTCCACCTTTTCCCACCCAAAGCAGCTTACATCACTCTCCTCTTCCACTTTATCCTCACAACAACCTGTGAGGCAGGGTTAGGTTGAAAGTGTGCGGCTGGCCCAAGGCCACTCAGCAAGGTTTTGTGGCACAGTTGGGATTCGAACCTGGGTCTCCTGGATCCTAGTCTGACACTCAAACCACTACACAACACTGGCTCTCCAGCTCTACTTCTCTGATGTTCAAAGCCACCACACGGACTATTAATCAGGTTTCTTAAAAAAAAACCTGCAAGAGATTCTAATCATGGATCTCCCACTTCTGGTCTAGTTTGGTCTCACTGAGATAAGTCTACATCTGGACTGTACAGGTAGAGTGACCCTTATCCGGACATCCCATATCCAGACTGATCCAAAAACCGGACCCTTCGAGCCGGCATGCAGGCAAATCCGTGCTACCTGCTTTCAATGTTTCCTCCCATCTAATAAAAATAAAATACAACGTACACTGCATCATAGGTGGAGACTGAAAGCCTGCCAGTGTTAGTTAATTTGTTGTTGCTCTTGTTTAACACCTGATACAGGTATTCTGGCGAGATAGTCACACCTTTGCTTTCTGATGATTCAATGTACTCAAAATTATTAAAAACAGTTTAAAATTATAGTCAAGCTATGTGTATAAAATGTATATAAAGCATAAATGAATTTGGGTCCCATCCCCTCGATTTCTCATTATGTATATGCAAAAATTCTAAAATATTTCAATATATGGAAATATTCCAAAATAAGAACTACTTCTGGTCCCATCAGTCCGGATAAGGGATATTCAACCTGTACTACTTTGGTCAACAGGTAGAAGCCCAACCAACTGAATTTGCTACATATACAAAATGAGATGAGAGGAAGAAGGATTCTAGCCTGGCTTTCTCCCTGATGCCACATTTTCACATGTGGAAGGCGTGGGAGTGGGTTTTTTTCTTTTTAAAGCAAGCGGCATCCAGTTATGTGGGTTTCCACCAGAAATATGGGGTAATTTATATACAGATTTACCACTTTAGTGAGAACCATCCCTTGGATAAACCAAGAGCAGATTCACTCTGGTAATACAATTCTCAGATGGTGTATACAGAGTTTAGACAAACAATCTAAATCGTCCTATTCTTTTGTCGGTTGTTGGTGTGACCAACGTGGATTGCAGGCGAGAACTTTCCAGTGACATTTATTTAGTATAAAGGTCATAAATACTTTTTAAAAAATCCAGCAGAGACTTTCATAGTCAGATGTGCATCGACTCCCAAACACTGACCGCAAAATATACTTTGTTCGACTTCCCAGGGCAACTGGACTCCTGTTTTGTTGCTATAGGCCTCACACGGCTGCCCATCTGGCTGAATCAACCATAACAGACGTATGGGGCGGACCAAATTAATTGTTCCACCACCTTCCCATGATTTATAAAAAGGACTTTGGAGAAAACCATAGGAGTTTAAGGGGAAAGGAAAATCCCAGAGTCTTAGACATACTGGTATCATTACATTTCTGGTAGAAATTCAGAATGGGAAGTTTTGCTAGCTTCAGTTGGATACACTTAAAATCTTCTAGCAACCATTGTTTTCTGCAACTGCTGTGCCCACTTATGGGCTAAAGCCCTCCCCTTTTAAAAATCCATCCCTTTGTAAACATAAGCTTTAATCTTTCGTCCATTAAAGATTACTGCTGCACAAAGGATTGCTTGCAGACTCGTAGTGGTGTCCTTTGAAAGACAAGGAATGTCCTCCAGATTACAAGTTTTGTTATGATCTCTCTTCAGCTAATTATTCCCATATTGAAAATACACAAAATTAATTACATCCATGGTATATCCATTGCTGGGGAAGCAGCCTGGAGGGTCCTTCCAGTTCTCCCTAAATGCATACACTATGCGACATTAGAGAAGATGAAGAGTTACAGCTTTCCCCACCCACCTACATACAATCATTGTGCCTATATTATATACAAACACACGCACCCCACCTGCAAGGTAGGCCTATAGCTACCCAGCCAGTTCACCAAAGAGACTAAATTTAAAGTAGGGACTTTCCAGATAAACCTCTTACGGTGCAGTCCTAAGCATTGTTATTTCCTTCTAATTTCACTAAAGTCAACGGCCTTAGAAGAGTTCAACTCTGCTTAGGAACCCACTGTTAATCTACATTCTAGCATGATAGCTTGATATCTTTACAAGCAAAGCAAGGTTTTAAAATCAAAAACAAAACAATTACCCTATTCTAACCAGGAATGCCTTGTGCAGCCATTTATCTTTTCTTCTTAGAACTAGGTTATAGTATCTACTGTCTGCCATCAAAAGGGACAATTAAGAGTCCCTTCATCCACATCAGTACCAACACAGTGCACAGTTTATGTCAGCGAACTTAAAACAATGGCACAGGGTGCTCCTATGTATCTATAATTAGTTACCACGAGACCTCGCATGTGCCACATTATAATAAAGGGCTCACAACAAAAAGCGTTTGAGCTGCAAGAAGGTTATGGACTATGAATCACCATGTTTGTTATCAGTTACCCTATCTATTTTCAGTAATGCAAACAGGCTTCCTTATACAGGGTCAGTCTGTCTGCAGTCTTTCACTATCAAAGGCTGCTGATCCCCTGCACGGTGGTGGAAAGTGCACTTAAGTCACAGCCAACTTATGGAAACCCCAGCAGGGTTTTCATGGCAGGAGATGAACAGAGGTTCCTGTCCCCGTGTAGCAATCCTGAACTTCCTTTGTGGACTCCCATCCAAGTACTAACTGGGCCACAACCAGGTCAGGGTGCTCCCCCACGATACACACCCAAAATCTTCATCTGGTAAGACTCTTGACTATGCCCTGTGCAATCATGTGAAAACCTACCCTTAGCTTGGCGATGATGAACACCATGTCTAGGTGATGACGAACACTGTGTTTTCTCTTTGTCTACAACATTCAGCAATGTTATGCACTCAGAAAAGAACATTAAAATAAATGTGTACCCTATTCTACTCTATTGGTTTGTTGTTGTTTTTTTAATATGCCGACTTTACCACTTAAGGAATAATCAAATCTAGAAAGCATCAATACTTCTGGCCTTAAATAAGCCTGTTAGTTCTTTTTAGCAAGCTTTCTCCTATTATGAGTTGAGCAGAACAGGACTTAAAGTTTCGATGAATTTGTTGTTGCAATGCTCTTTTCAAGGAACTTTGCTAAAATATCATTTGGTGACAATTTAACATTGTCATTTTGTTTTCATCTAGTGGCTTGGCCTTATGGCTCTCTTTTATGAGGCCCTTTAGGATATATAGGAAAGGCAGGATATAAATCTTTTAAAGAAATAAGATGATATTCTGTGTCCCCAGACCAATGGGATCTTTAGAGATATTCGCTTTCGGGCTTAATGGCTGTGAAGTTACACCGAGAGAAAGGACTTTCAGCCCAATCCTCCTAGGGCTTTAGGGACATACAGCCAGCCACCTTGACTTGTGTTGGAATGGCAGTATGCATTTTGCACATCTGCAATTGTAGAATTTATTATTTGTCCATTGTGGACTCCCTGTTTCTGTCCTTTCAGACAAACTGATGGGGTGGTCCTCTGTATTCCCGCTGTTTGGTAGGCAAAGCGGGTAAAGACCTGGAAGACTTTTCTGCAATAATAATAGTAAGTGCCATCAAGTCACAACCAACTCATAGCAACCCCTTATGAGATTTCAAGGCAAGAGACAGGCAGAGATGGCTTGCCATTGCCTTTCTCCGCGTAGCAATTCTGGTCTTGAACACATGAAGCTGCCTTGTACTGAACCAGACCCTTGGTCCATCAGAGTCACTATTGTCTACTCAGACCAGCAGCGGCTCTCCAGGGTCTCAGGTAGAGGTCTTTCACATCACCTACTTGCCCAGTCCCTTTAACTGGAGATGCCGGGGATTGAACCTGGGACCTTCTGCATGCCAAGAAGATGCTCTACCACTGAGCCATGGCCCCTTCCTTGGCAGTCTCTCATCCAGGTACTAACCATAGCTGACCCTGCTTAGCTACCAAGCTCTGACTATGGGTCATAGCCATACTTTTATGGAACATACTGCAGAAAGAGATGTGCCCATCATAAAAAAAACTATTAAGCCCTACTGTATGGTATAACATTTGGGAGGAGCCTTGCTACTAAATGACTGGCAAACGATTTAGTGCATTGTATACATAAGAGCACAGAATTCAGTATCCAGTGATGTTCAGATTACCTTGATGCACAATTTTATAGAAGGCAGAACATACATCTTAAACTATCAGTGTGGCGTAGGAATGCCAGCCTCCAGGTGGGACCTGGAGATCCCCTGGAATTACAGCTAATCTCCAGACTCCCTGGAGAAAATGGATGCTTTGGAGGGTGGACTCTGTAACATTTTACCCCACTCAGGTTCCTCTCCTCCCCAGGCTCCATCCCCAAATCTCCAGGAGTTTCCCAACCTGGATCTGGCAACCCTACCCACCATCCCACGTTGGTGGCCAAGGGAGACCTGGCAACTGTAGTATGACATGATGGCTTCTTAGTGGTCACCCTGGACTACCTGCTGACCCCCCCCCTATCAGAAGGCAAATTGCTGTTTTTCACCCTAGCTGCAGCCTTTTTTAAGTCTTCAAAGTCATCCTGCTTCATACATGATCTTTTCCACACAAGTAGGAGAGGAGAACGATATTGTAAGCCACTTTAGATCTCCTATCAGAAAGAAAAGTAGAGTATAAATATCTAAGTTTTAGAATAAAAGGGATGTATTGCGATGTAGGGCAAACACTTGCGGCCACACACAGTTTAATATGCTTTCAAGCTCTGGATATCAAAAGTACGTTCCCTTTAATTAGAACATGCTCTGCGTGAAGCAGCCCTAACCCAGGAAAAGGCTAAACAGTCACCAGCAACTCACAAACATACGCATTTCAATCACAAATACTGGAGTGCATGGAACCACACAGCCCCACAATTAACCTTCACGACTCAAGCGACATCGAACAGATGGTCTGATAACCATTACAACGCTATTACCACTTCTACAGCTACAGCTCAACCATGCGCCATGCAACTGAACTCTGTCACACAACAAGCTGCCTGCCTGTGAAACAACTGACAGGTGCCGTTAACCTATCCTACACTGTAAAACCAATAATACAATTGGACGGAAAAGCTATATTTTTGGTAACCATTTTTTTTTTTAAAAAAAACTGGCTTATTCAGAAAGGGAAGAGAACAGTGTTTCAACATGCCACGATACCCACAGCGGTGTATTTTATCTGTTCCAAAGGGGCTTATCGCCCTCCTGCAAATGAGCTTATCCTATCAGAGCTCAGCAAAAAAGAGAACTTTTGATCACGCATCTCTCCGGACGACACACAGAGCGCATGCAAACTTTCTGTGCCCTGATGGAAAACAGATAATATTTCACAGACACAACTGATTTCCACCTAACCTCAGCCAACATTGTAAAAGTTCCCCTACTGCCCTCTGAGGGTTAACTGTAGAAAATAACTCTTTCCTGTACAGTAGAGTCCAGCCTGCCTTGCGCTCCGCTAATTTCCTACCTAAGCGCTCGAGAACCATTCTTTCACGCCACATGGACGGCCGGGCTAGCAAAACACCAGCCCTGCACTGTAGGCCGCTAGGGCTCCATCCCCAGAGCATCCATCCGAGACACCGCAAAAAAGGACCTTTGCAAACGCCTCCAAATAAAAGAACGAAGCCAGGCGGCACAAACCTGCGACTGGGTTGGCATAGTCATAATCAAATAAAATGGAGAAGTCCAGCTCATCCTGGGGGCAGAGATTCCGATCTGGGTCGGGGTCTCCTTGCGGAGGGTTCAGGTCCGAGTCGGTGGGGCTGGAAGCCATCGGGAGAGCCGCCAGGTGACCCTCGGGTTATTGTTAGGGGGGGGGGGAGGGAAGGGGAGAGAGGTCGCTCTGAGCCTCCCCGGGCAACCTTTTAAAAACACAGACCTAAGCGGCAGCCCCCCTCCCCTATTAAAACGGACCCCCCCTCTCTTCGAAATGCAAGCGGGAAACTAGAGCGGGGGGGATCTCTTCCCAGCTCCTGGCTGCAAGGGGAGCCCTGGCCGCCCGGCGACGCGTCCACCTGCAAGCCGGGCAGGTGGGTTCGGGCGCCGGATCGCCCTGGCTGCGCTCCTCGCCCCGGCCGCGGCGCCTCGAGCTTCGCACCCCGCAGCGTGAAACCGACTGGCTGCGCAGCGGCGACTTCCTGCTCTCCGCAGCCACCTGCGGCCGAGGGGAGGGGCTGCCCCGGGGAAAGGGCGGAGCCACCCCCCCTTCGCCACACACCCGCGCACCCCTTACTTAGTGCGGGGTTAGGGCGCGCGGGCCCGTGGGAGATCCGCTCGGGAGCTGGGGCGCGACTCCTGGCGACCCAGAGGCCAACTCTGCAGGAGGGGTCTTGCCTTGGGTTTGCTCCTTTCCAGATGCACGTTTCCCCCACCTGGATTCTCAAAACTCTGCATGGGGGCTTAATTTTTGAGGTCTGAGAATTCGGATGGGGGCAACTGTGCATCTTCAGAGCAGCAACCCCAAGGCAAAACCTCCCGTGCATAAATGGCCTGTGAATCAATGTCCTCCAGAATGTCCTCTCTTTGACAGCCTTGCTCAGATCTTGCAAATTGAGGGCCGTGGCTTCCTTTATTGAGTCAATCCATCTCTTGTTGGGTCTGCCTCTTTTCCTGCTGCCTTCAACTTTTCCTAGCATTGGTTCTTGTAGGTTATCCGGGCTGTGTGACCTTTCGCCAGCAGCTGTGGCAGGCATCTTCAGAGGAGTGTTACTCCTCAGAGTGTTACTCCTCTGAAGATGCCTGCCACAGCTGCCACAGCTGCTGGCGAAATGTCAGGAAAGAAAATACCAAGACCACGGTCACACAGCCTGGATAACCTACAAGAACCAATGAACTCTGACCGTGAAAGCCTTCGACAATATTTCCTAGCATTGTTTTCGTTTCCAGTGAGTCTTGTCTTCTCATCATGTGACCAAAATACGACAGCCTCAGTTTAATCATTTTAGCTTCTAGGGTTAGAGCAAGAGTCCAGCAGCGCCTTAAAGACTAACAAAATTCCTGGCAGGGTGTGAGCTTTCGTGAGCCACAGCTCACTTCTTCAGATACAGCTAGAATCTGAAGAAGTGAGCTGTATCTGAAGAAGTGAGCTGTGGCTCACGAAAGCTCGTACCCTTCCTGGAATTTTGTTAGTCTTTAAGGTGTTACTGGATACCAAGTTGAGGGAAAGAAGCAGAAACGCAGAGGGGAGAGATCAGGAAGGGGCATGAAAGGGGACTCCGTTTCTTTAGGCAGAAAAACACGTGGAGATATGCAGGTGTGGAAGGCGAGTCTGGAGAGCCAAAGGCCAGCAGTCTTGCCCTACCTCGGTGGATTGGAAATCCGAAGTAAGGCCCACTGAGCTCAATATAACTTGCTCCTAAGTTAAGTGTGTATAAGATTGCAGCCCGAGATAAATAGCTTCGTTTCTGGCTTTTAGTAGTTGTGGAAATCCATCAGGTAAAGCTTGGAGAATGCAGTCGCCTGCAGGACTTCCAACTGTCACGTAGCTGTGAGAGGAAGAGGAGCCCTGTGGAGGGAAATATTGGCAACCAAATAAAAGGTGTGATGTAAGCCTGTGCCCCTACAAGGATGCTTCCCTTACTGGCTATGGAAAACAGCATGGACCTGGGAGAGGGAACTGTAGCCCCTGAATGGATTTGCTTGGAAAACAAGGTTGTAAAGCATCTATTGAGCTGGTATTCATTTGGTAATGTGTGCATTCATAAAATACATTACTTATTTGCTTATCTCCCCCACCCCCGGCTCCATCCCCAAATCTCCAGTTTTGCAACCTGGATATAAAAACATAAGAACATAAGAAAGACCCTGCTGGATCAGACCAAGGCCCATCAAGTCCAGCAGTCTGTTCACACAATGGCCAAAAAGGTGCCTCTAGGAAGCCACTAACAAGACGACTGCAGCAGCACCATCCTGCCTGTGTTCTACCGCACCCAAAATAATAGGCATGCTCCTCTGAAACTAGAGAGAATAGGTATGCAGCATGACTAATATCCATTCTAACTAACAGCCATGAATACCCCTCTCCTCCATGAATATGTCCACTCCCCTCTTAAAGCCCTCCAAACTGGCAGCGATCACCACATCCTGGGGCAGGTAGTTCCACAATTTAACTATGTGTTGTGTGAAAAAATACTTCCTTTTATCTGTTTTGAATCTCTCACCCTCCAGCTTTAGCAGATGACCCCGTGTTCTAGTATTATGGGAGAGGGAGAAAAACTTCTCCCTGTCCACTCTCTCCAAACCATGCATAATTTTATAGACCTCTATCATGTCTCCCCTCAGCCGCCTTCTTTCCAAGCTAAACAGCCCTAAGCATCTTAACCGCTCCCCATAGGACAGTTGCTCTAGTCCCCTAATCATTTTGGTTGCTCTTTTCTGCACCTTCTCAAGCTCTGTAATATCCTTTTTTAGGTGTGGTGACCAGAACTGTACAGAGTATTCCAAGGGTGGTCTCACCATAGATTTGTACAAGGGCAGTATGATATCAGCAGTTTTATTCTCTGTTCCTCATCTAATTATAGCCAGCATGGAATTTGCCTTTTTTACAGCAGCCGCACACTGGGTTGACATCTTCCTTGAGCTATCCACTACCACCCCAAGATCCCTTTCTTGGTCTGTTGCTGCCAGCACAGATCCCATCAGTGTATATGTGAAGTTAGGATTTTTTGTCCCAATATGCATCACTTTACACTTACATTGAATCTCATTTGCCATTTTAATGTCCATTCTTCCAGTATGCAGAGATCCTTCTGGAGCTCTTCACAGTCCGATTTTGTTTTAACCACCCTAAATAATTTGGTGTCATCTGCAAACTTGGCTACTTCACTGTTTAACCCCAACTCCAGGTCATTGATGAACAGGTTGAAAAGCACCGGTCCCAACAGAGATCCCTGAAGCACCCCACTGCTCACATCCCGCCATTGGGAGAACTGACCATTGATTCCTACTCTCTGCTTCCTATTTTTCAGCCAGCTCTCAATCCATAAGAGGACTTGTCCTCTTATCCCATGACTATGAAGTTTGCTTAGCAGTCTTTGGTGGGGGACTTTGCCAAAAGCTTTTTGGAAATCCAAATACACAGTATCCACAGGCTCATTTATGTCCACATGCTTATTGACACTTTCAAAAAACTCTAATAGGTTAGTGAGACAGGACCTACCCTTACAGAAGCCATGTTGG
The DNA here is from genome assembly GCF_029931775.1 of Euleptes europaea. NCBI lineage: Eukaryota > Metazoa > Chordata > Lepidosauria > Squamata > Sphaerodactylidae > Euleptes > Euleptes europaea. Next base: position 120,447,067 of record NC_079313.1, read on the forward strand.
GTTTTGCCCAGCAGACCTTGCCCTTCTATATGCTTGACAATTCTATTTTTAATAATGCTTTCCACTAATTTACCTGGAACAGACGTTAAGCTAACTGGCCTGTAATTTCCTGGGTCCCCCCTGGAACCTTTTTTTATAAATGGGTGTTACATTGGCCATTCTCCAGTCCTCTGGTACAGAGGCTGATCAAAGGGACATATTACATATCTTTGTTAGAAGTTCAGCAATTTCCCATTTGAGTTCTTGAAGAACTCTAGGATGAATACCATCTCGTCCCTGTGACTTGTTAGTTTCCATTTTGTCTAGACGTTCTAGGACTTCCTGCCTTGTTACCACTATTTGCCTCAGTTCCTCATTTTCCCCTTTCCAAAATCTCTGTTCAGGAGAAGGAATCTGCCCTGTATCTTCAACAGTGAAGATAGATGAGAAGAATTCATTTAGTTTTTCAGCAATCGCTTTATCCTCCCTTAGAGTTCCTTTACTCCCATGGTCATCCAGTGGTCCAACCGCTTCCCTAGCTGGTTTCCTACTCCTAATATACTTAAACGAATTTCTTATTGTTTGTTTTGATGTGTTTAGCAATATGCATCTCTATCTGCTTGCATTTCCTTTGTGCAAGTTTGTGTTTGCTTCTGTTCGCCTCGTTTGGGCAAACCTTCCAGTCTCTGAAGGAAGACTTTTTTTCTCTAATTGCTTCCTTCACCTTACCTGTTAGCCATGGTGGTGACCTCTTGGACTTATTACTACCTTTCCTGACCTGCGGTATACAAGCTAGCTGAGCCTCTAGTAATGTGGACTTGAGTAACCCCCAAGCCTTTTCAAGAGATTTAACCCTCCTAACTGTTCCTTTCAACTTCCTCTTTACCAGTTTTCTCTACCAGGATCTGGCAACCCTGCCTCCCCATCCCCTGCTGGTGGCCATTGGGGACCTAGAAACCCTACAACCCACTACAGGGGTCAGCCAGCCCCCTGATATTGGTTTTGCAGGAGGCATGGCCTCTGAGACCTGTGTTGCGGCTAGCCACAGATCTTTAGCAGTGGCACAAAAGGCAGCAATTGGATGCCTTCCATGGGATGGCAAAACCCCTTCAATCAGCAACCTGTATGTGAGCTTGGCAGAACTGAAGCACAATGCCACAGTGGTTACAGTGTCGGCCTAGGATTCAGGAGACCCAGATCTGAATCCTTACTCTGCCATGGAAGCTTACTGGGTGACCTTGGGCCAGTCACACATTCTCAGCTGCCTTGTTTGTGGGCTTCCTAGAGGCACCTGGTTGGCCACTGTGTGAACAGACTGCTGGACTTGATGGGCCTTGGTCTGATCCAGCATGGCCTTTTGTATGTTCTTATGTTCTACCTCCCAGGGTTGTTGTCAGGATAAATGGGGGAAGTGTTCTGGGGCATTTTGGGTCCCCGTTGGGGAGAAAGGCAAGGCATAAATGAATTAAATAAATTAATAGATACAATTTAGTTTTGTGAGGATAAATTGGAGGAGAGGAGGACGATGCAAGCCACTTTGGGTTTCCACTGGGGAGAAAGGCAATATTAATGAAATAAATCATAAATATACTGGGGTGTATAAATGAAGTAAATACACTGCAGTTAGAGTAGACTCTCTCAGAAGCTCTGCTGTGTTACTCTGGATCTGGACTTCCCTTTTTACTGCACAGCCACAAAGTTGGGGGGTTTTTGTCTCCCTTTTTTGGTTTTGCCTTCTACCCAGTTCCTTTTACCATTGCCTTCACATCCAGCAACAGAGCTGCTGAGCTTGCTCGCACCAGTTAGACACATTCAAATGAACAAAATCTAAGGTGGCTTTTTAGAAGAAGAACAGTTGGTTTTTATACCCCACTTTACCTTTAAGGAGTCCCAAAGTGGGTTACAATCGCCTTCCCCTCCCAACAGAAACCTTATGAGCTACGTGGGCTCCACAGAGTTCTGAGAGAACTGTGACTAGCCCAAGGCAGGCTTCATGTAGAGGAGTGGGGAATCAAACCTGGTTCTCCAGATTAGAGTCCGCTGCTCTTTACACTAGCAAGATCATATTTATAGCTGAAGATGTAGTTTCAATTTTTTTTAAAACAGTGCATCTGCAGTGAAAGCAGTGGGCTTAGACTAGAGTAAGTTTGCATAGGATTGCTTTGCCAGTCCGTTGGTTAGTCAATTTAAAACCTTGTGAAAAGGGTCTGGAATTAATAAAACAGCATGTGTGTGTGTGTGTGTGTGTGTGTGTGATTCTTTTTTTAAAGGAGGGTACTTAGAAAAATTGGCAGGAGCTATCTTAGAAGAGGCATTCCTTTTCTTTCACACAAGAGGGAGTGCCTCTTTTAAGATGCAGACTGCTGCAACACAAGCCCATGTCTTGAAGGCAATGCAAAGAATCCTGGATTCTTCATCTCTTGCCTTGAAAACCCTAGGAGAAAACCCAACGTGATGACACCATCCACCACCAAGCAACTTAAGCAGTCTGGCGTTACAACATAATCAGGCATCATGATAGGCAACATAATCAGGCATCATGATAGAGGTCTATAAAATTATGCATGGTTTGGAGAGAGTGGACAGGGAGAAGTTTCTCTCCCTCTCCCATAATACTAGAACATGGGGTCATCTGCTAAAGCTGGAGGGTGAGAGGTTCAAAACAGATAAAAGGAAGTATTTTTTCAAACAACACATAGTTAAATTGTGGAACTCCCTGCCCCAGGATGTGGTGGTGGCTGCCAGCTTGGAGGGCTTTAAGAGTGAAGTGGACATATTCATGGAGGAGAGGGGTATTCATGGCTGTTAGTTAGAATGGATACTAGTCATGCTGCATACCTATTCTCTCTAGTATCAGAGGAGCATGCCTATTATTTTGGGTGCAGTGGAACACAGGCAGGATGGTGCTGCTGCAGTCGTCTTGTTAGTGGCTTCCTAGAGGCACCTTTTTGGCCACTGTGTGAACAGACTGCTGGACTTGATGGGCCTTGGTCTGATCCAGCAGGGCCTTTCTTATGTTCTTATCACTTCTAATGGTTCAGCGTATGTCTGTGGTGTTAAGTCCGCATGGGAAGGATTCACGAGATCAGAGGCGGAGTTCAACAACACAGCTTTATTTGATTTCAGCACAGAACTAACTTACACACTGAACGTGCCCTGCTTATATGCCCCCCTGGCCGCCTGCGGCCACTCCCCCCCTGATCCGTGATAGGGAGGAATACCCTCTCGGTGACCAATGGGACATGCTGGCTTAGGGCCAATAGGATCTGTTTGCTTAGCCAATAGGGCGAGCAGGGTTTAGGATCCTTCATGCGGAACTCAAGCTCCTAAGTCTCCCCTTGCTTACTACCCTACTAAATACATACACAACACCCCTCCCCCCTAAGTCCGAGCAATCCTAACGGTGCACTAGGAGCACACAAAGTCTTGGAGGTAGCTCGGCCGCAAGCGGTTCTGCTGGGAATGGCACAGCGCTGGGACGGGGGCCATTGGACGGTCCGTTGGTGCCAGATCAATCTCACCCTCAGTTGCTGGGTCGTCAGTGTTATCCGTCGCAGGCAGCGGCAACGGTGGCTCCGGGCGCTCTGGCTGTTCCGGCTCTCTGGTGACGGGGGTTGGCAGCAGCGCTGGAACCGTGGCTGCTTCCAGCAAGTCGGCGGGGCGGTGACGTAGCTGATCGATGTGGCGCCACAGAACGCGCCCCTCCAGGGTGGCTACCCGATAGGATACCGGGCCGGTGGTGTCCTGGACTGTGGCTGGGATCCAGGCGGGGCCAGCTCCGTAGTTCCAGGCAAACACGGGGTCGTCCTGCTCAATGACCCTCGGTGTGGCGGTCGAGTCCTTGTGGCCCGGGTACTCAGGCGCCAGGTCAGGGTGCATCCGGTCGAGCAGCATTTTCGGCCACCGACCCATGAGGAGTTCTGCGGGGCTCTTGCCGGTCGCGGAGTTGGGTGTGGTGTGCAGAGCTAAGAGGAAGTCCACCAGCCCCCTGTCCCAGTCACGGCGGTCGATGCGCCATAACACGTCCTTTGTAGTTCAGACCATCCGTTCCGCCTGCCCGTTGGTGGCGGGGTGGAACGGGGCTGAGGTTGAGTGGCGGATCAAGTTCTTGGCCATGAAGTCTTTGAATTCAGAGGACGTAAATTGGGCCCCGTTGTCGGAGACCATGGTGTCGGGCAAGCCGTGGGTTGCGAAGACCTTGCGCAGCTCACGGATGACCACACTCGAGGTCATGGAACCCACATCGACCACCTCCAGCCACTTGGAGTAGGAGTCCACGATAATCAAGAATGTCTTACCCAGGAACGGCACCGCAAAGTCTATGTGGATGCGGGACCAGGGTGTGTGGGTAGACTCCCAGAGCTGGGTCAGGGCCCGTGGCATCTCCGGGCGTGACTCCTGGCAGGGTTGGCAACGGCTCACCCACTCCTCGACAGCAGCGTCAATGCCCGGCCACCACACATAGCTTTTTGCCATGGCCTTCATGCGCACGACCCCTGGGTGGCTAACGTGTAGAGCCTCCAGAACATTTGTGTGTAGTTTGGCCGGAATCACGACGCGGCTCCCCTACAGCAGGCACCCCTTGTTCAGGGATAGTTTGGTCTGGTGGGAGGTGAATGGTTTGAATTCCCTATCCGGCCGGGTCGCCGGCCACCCCTTCCCCACCCAGTTAAGGACCTGGGCGAGGGTGCGATGTCCGATGCATGGAGGGGAGGCTCAGGCAGCGACTCTAGGAGCATCACCTCGCAGGCGGGATGAGGGTCGGGATCGGAGGCCTCCAGCGGTAGGTGGCTGAGGGCATCGGCTTTGCCAATGGACTTCCCAGGCCGATGGACGAGCCGGAACTCGTAGGCGTTCATGAAAACCGACCAGCGGAGCATACGGGGCGACGGGATCTGTGGTGTTTGGCGATCCGGAACAACAACCCCAAGAGTGGCTTGTGGTCCATCACAATGGTGAACTGCCGCCCGTAGATGAAGTCGTGGAACTTCTTAATGCTGGCCACGACGGTGAGGGCCTCCCGGTCGATTTGCGCGTAGTTCCGCTTGGCCGGGGTGAGGGTCCTGGAATAGAAGGCTATTGGGGCCTCCCAGCCGTCCGGCAACTGGTGCTGCAGTACTGCACCAATGCAGTAGGGTGAGGCGTCGCAGGTCAGCACCACCGGCAATCTCTCGTAGAAGTGGACGAGCAGACTGGATGAGGAGAGGAGGCCCTTCGCGGCCTCGAAGGCCCGCTGTTGTGGCCTGCCCCACACCCACTGGGTTGATTTGTCCAGGAGGCGGTGGAGGGGTTCGGCAATCGACGCGTTATTGGGCAGGAAGGCATGGTAGAAATTTAAAAGTCTCAAGAACGCCTGAAGCTCCTGTTTGCACTTGGGCAGGGGAGTGCTGTGGATCGCCTTTACTTTCAATGGGGTCGGGTGGATGCCGGCAGCATCGATGAGGTAGCCCAGGAACTCCACTTGCGGCAAGCCCAGCTGGCACTTGTCGCATTTGACGGTGAGCCCCGCGGTCCTGAAACGGCCGAGCACCAGGCGGATGTGGTCTAGGAGTTCCCCCTCGGAGGCAGCGGCAATCAGGACGTCATCGAAATACGGGACGATGCCAGGCAGGCCTTTCAGGAGTTCCTCCATGATGTTTTGGAATATCCCCGGGGCAGTGCTGACTCCGAACTGCAGGTGGGTCACCCGGAAAGCACCCCGGTGTGTGACAATGGTCTGCGCCTCCGCCGAAGACTCGTCAACCGGCAGCTGCTGGTACGCCTGGGCCAGGTCAAGTTTGGCGAAGACCCGGCCCCCAGCGAGGGATGCCAAAAGGTGGCTGACGACAGGCACGGGGTACGCGTGACTCTGAAGAGCCCGATTCAGGGTGCACTTGTAGTCCGCGCAGATGCTTCAACGGAGTTACAATTGGAGTCTCCCACCTCACGTTGGGCACCGGAACCAGGACACCCTGGGCGATGAGCCGATAGAGCTCCACGTCAATCCGGTCCTTGAGTGCGAAGGGGATGCGGCGGGGCTTCAGGCGGATGGGGGCAGCGGCAGGGTCGATGAGGAGGCAGACAGGCGGCCCCTTGTAGCAACCCAGGGGGCCACGCCAAACATCCTCGAACTCGGACCAGACAGATTCAAGCAACGCCTGACTGAGGTGGTGGAGGCCCGTGATATTCAGTCCGAGGGCTTTGAACCACTCAAACCCCAGTAGGCTGGCGTGGCGGCCCTCGACCACGATGAGGCGCAGGCAGCTGGTGAGGGACCCGTATCGCACGGACACATGGGCGACACCCAAAACCCAAATACGGTGGCGTTGGAAATCCGTGATGATGAGACTGGAGGGCTCCAGCTCAGGCAGCGGGGTTCGCTTGGCAAGGTCCCGGAAAGTGTCCTTGGAAATGATGGAGAGGGCGGACCCAGAATCCACTTCCATCACACAGGGGGTCCCCTCGATGTAAACAGTGGTAGAGAGCTTGTCAACGCTATGGACCTTGTGCAGGGCGAGGGTGTGGACACGGTGACGGTCGCGGCGGCCCCGGCACGGGGACTCGTAGTCATCATCCTCGGAGAGAGCATGGACCGGTCGTGCGGCGCCATCCTTCTTCTCCTGGCGAGGCGGCCTCCTTGATGAGAGGCAGACCTTGGCGATGTGGCCGGATCGACCGCACGCCTTGCAACGGGCATCACGGAACCAGCAAGTGCGGCGGTCGTGGGGGTTGCCGCAGCTGGCGCAGGCCCTCGACACCGGGGCCCGTGGCTTGGGCGCCCTGGCGGACATTTTGTGGGCCTCATCCGTGGAGTCGCCATCACTGGTGGCCCCAAAATGGACGGGGGCCTCTTTGCAGGGTGGGGCTGTGGCGGCACAGTTGCGGCGGTGGTAGCCCCTGGCTTCAGTCTCGGCTGCGGTGGCCTCCTCGATGGCAGTGGCCAGATTCACTTCCTTCTTGGCCACAATGCGGCGGCGCACCTTCTCCTCGCAGAGGCCAAAGGTGAGGCGGTCCCACAGGGTCCTATCAAGGTCCTTGAATGAGCAGAACCACGCGATCTGGCGCAGCGCCGCGAGGTACTCGGCAACGGACTCTCCGGGATCCTGGTCACACAAGTGGAATTCCAGGCTTTGGACCATCTGAGTGGGCTGTGGAGCGAAGTGTTCGCCCAGAGTCTTCATGATGTCGTCGAAGGACGAGGCGCTCAGCTTCGCCGGGGCCAGCAGGGTCTTGGCCAGCTGGAACGTTCGGGGACCGCAAACACTGAGGAAGGTGTCGCGCTTCTGCTCGGCGTCCGTCACGGAGTTGGCGGACAGGAAGAAAGTAATGCGGTCAGCATAACTCTCCCACTCGCAGGGGCGGGAGATGTCGAAGGCTTCTACGGAGCCAATGGTGGCCATCATGTGGCGTGTGTCGTCTCTCCCGAGAATCCAGCGAATCAGCAATCGGGCCGGCTGCCTGGACACAGCGAGGTCGAGGAGCGAGGCAGAAGCTGTGGATCAGCCGGCGGGTGATTCAGCATTGCGGACCGGGCTGCCTACCGGTCACTGTGAACGGCGGAATGAGAGTGAGTCAGCAGGTCAGTCAGACCGCTCCCCAGTCTTCGTCGCCACTGTTAAGTCCGTGTGGGAAGGATTCACGAGATCAGAGACGGAGTTCAACAACACAACTTTATTTGATTTCAGCACAGAACTAACTTACACACTGAACGTGCCCTGCTTATATGCCCCCCGGCTGCCTGAAGCCACTCCCCCCTGATCGGTGATGGGGGGGAATCGGTGACCAATGGGACATGCTGGCTTAGGGCCAATAGGATCTGTTTGCTTAGCCTATAGGGCGAACATGGTTTAGGATCCTTCACGCAGAACTCAAGCTCCTAAGTCTTCCCTTGCTTACTACCCTACTAAATACATACACAACATGGGGCATGATCAAGACATGCATGACGAAGACTGGCATGATCAAGACATGCCAGTGTGGTGTAGTGGTTAGCAGCGGCGGACTCTAATCTGGAGAACCGGGTTGGATTCCCCACTCCTCCACCTGAGTGGCAGAGTCTAGTCTGGTGAACCGGGTTGGTTTCCCCACTCCTACACATGAAGCCAGCTGGATGACCTTGGGCTAGTCACAGTTCTCTTACAAGCTCTCTCAGCCTCATCTACCTCACAAGGTGTCTGTTGTGGGGAGAGGAAGGGAAGGCGGCTGTAAGCCAGTCTGATTCTCCTTTAAAAAGGTAGAGAAAGTCGGCATATAAAAACCAACTCTTCTTCTTCATGCAGAAGAACGCCGTGTGTCACACAGCCGAGCGCGAACGTCAGCAGCAAAACAGAGTCTGTCTGTTTCCCTTTCAGTTTGATGTCTGCCCTCATTATCATAATTTGGACTGGAAGTTCTTAGAGTCAAAGACTCTGTGCATTTTCTTTGCACTTCTCCATAAAGATGTTTGTGCATGAATCGCCACAACGGCACACAACCTTTCTGAACTTTTGCGCTCGATCTTTTGGGCCTAATTGCACTGGAGACTCTTAAATGGGTTCTTGCGCTTCCCTTCTCTGTACAGTAGTGAGTCACGTTATTCTTCATGCACACTTAAATTGTAATGCTCTGGTGCTCATAGCGAAACCACATCTTCCACTTTCTAGTGTGGGAGGCCACAGCCCAAGGAGAAGAGCTCAGATGGTATGATTCCCTGTGGTAGGAAGATAATTGCCAAGTAATGAACACACACCTTTGTAGCTGTGCCTCTTCACAGACAAAGAAAAACATGTGTCCATGGAGACAGCAGAATTAAGTAGAGTTTGTCATTCAATTTTTTTTAAAGGCTGTTCCTGCATTGCATGCTAAATTAACTGTAGAACCCCACAAAACTATCTTTAGCACCACTTTATGCACAACTGTTCAAAGGAACATTAAAGACAACCTTTGAGGATGCTAAAGCAGATACTGAAAAGGAAGATCACATTTGATGCAGATGGCAGAGCATTTTCGTGACGTACAGTGCCGTCCTCGGCAGAGTTACACCTTTCTAAGCCCACTGAAGCCCTGGCCTGGATAGCCCAGACTAGCCTGATCTCATCAGATCTCAGAAGCTTAAGCAGGGACAACCCTGGCAAGTATTTGGATGGGAGACCTCCCAGGAATACCGGGGTCATGATGCGGAGGCAGGCAATGGCAATCCACCTCTGAACTGTCTCTTGCCTTGAAAACCCTACCAGGGGTTGCCACTCAGATGTGACTTGATGGCAGACAAAAAAAAGTCCTACCAGGGGTCGCCAGTCAGATGTGACTTGATGGCAGACAAAAAAAAGTCCACTGAAACCAGTAGGTTAAGAAGGGTGTAACCCTTGCTTAGGATTGCACTGAGAGAATCACACACCATGTGCACCAGCAAGAACACCACTTTTGGTATTTGCAAACTTAGCGTGTCCTAAACACTACTAGTTTTCTTCTGTTGTTGCACATAACGTTGGAGGAGGAGGAGGAGAAGGAGGAGAAGAAAAGTTGGTTTTTATATGCTGACTTTCTCTACCACTTAAGGGAGACTCAAACCAGCTTACAATCATCTTCCATTCACCTCCCCACAAGACACCCTGTGAGGTAGGTGAAGCTGAGAGAATGTGACTTGCTCAAGGTCGCCCAGCTGGCTTCGTGTGTAGGAGTGAGGAAACAAATCCAGTTCACCAGATTAGCCTCTGCCGCTCGTGTGGAGAAGTGCGGAATCAAACCCAGTTCTCCAGATCAGACTCCACGGCTCCAAACCACCGCTCTTAACCACTACACCACGCTGGCTCCCTTTAGTTATCACAAAATATTTAGTAGCGCCCTGTCAATATCTCCATCAGACATTGTGGGTGGGCATCCGTTTCTATTCCCTTGCTACTGAGCACTTGCATCTCAGTAAAATTCACTTAGAAGGATGGGTGTTATGCTCTATAAGAAAAATATCCTAGGATCCTGTTACCTTTTTGACCTGCCAAAGGCAAAGCAGTGATAAAAAAGATAAAGGACCCTTGTGCAAGCACCGGGTCATTCCTGACGTCACATCCTGACGATTACTAGGCAGACTTTGTTTACAGGGTGGTTTGCCAGTGCCTTCCCCAGTCATCTTCCCTTTACCCCCACCAAGGTGGGTACTCGTTTTACCGACCTCGGAAGGATGGAAGGCTGAGTCAACCATGAGCCGGCTACCTGAAACCAACTTCCATCGGGATCGAACTCAGGTCCTGAGCAGAGCTTGGACTGCAGTACTGCAGCTTACCACTCTGTGCCACGGGGCTCTTAAAGCAGTGATAGAGGTCTATAAAATTATGCATGGTATGGAGAGAGTGGACAGGGAGATGCAACCCTGAGAATAAACTTTTCAAGAGTTCAGAAATGGCGGCAACAGGGAGGAGAAAGCTGGGCAGCATGGAGATCCCTGCATAGGCCTTGCGCACTTCTTCTGCTGGATCTCTCATTGGCCTGTTTGAAATTGCCACAACCATGTGAGAACTCACTTCATGCAAAATTTCAAGCAGCAACCAAACCACGATTGCCATATATGAATTAGGCCGTGGTTCTGCAGCTATGATGTCTGTTTTTTTTATTGTGCCCAGCCTCTAAGGAGCTTAGGGTGGTGCGCATAGTTTTCCTTGCAGTATTTTGTCCTTACAGCACTCCTGTGAGGTAGGCCAGCCTGTGATGGGCTGGTCCGAGGCCTCTCCAGTCCTAGCCCAACCCTCTAACCACTCTACAACACTGGTTCTTACTGGTCAGGTATCTGAGACAATACTGTGAAGAAAGTTGCAATAGGAATCTGGAAGAAATACACTTTTCTGCAGATTTAGCTAACATATCCACTGAATGAGGAGTGGGGTAAGATGCATAACCAAAGTATTCTCTCAATGAGTCAATTACCTGCTGCCCACCATGGGCTCCAGTTCGGGTTGCCATTTGCCAAAAATATGCAGATAAGTTCCCACCAGCACTCCCTGTCCCTCATTAATACTTAGTAAAGCAGCAGGGAAGGAATTGGGGGGAAGACAACATTGCCACAATGTGGCGGTGTGTTCTAGGCATTTCCCTAATCTATGGTTTTTACCACAAAGATCAGAACTAGAGCAAAGCGGTGGCATCACTTCCAGGTTCCTAGCTGGAAGTGACATTATAGCATCACATAGAACAATTTTGCAGGTCTCCGGGCCCCAAAATGCTCCCACTGTCACTTGGAACTGGCCTGGCAGCCAGCAAAGAGCGCAGCACATTATAGCTAAGATTAAAAACAAAATGTATATGCTAAAGCTCACCTACCCTCCAAAAGTATATTATTTCATGTCCATTTTTTTCTAAAAGGAGCATTCAATTTTGGAGGCAGTCTGAGTCAGAGATATTTCCCCCAGTTTGAGGCATGATGTGGTTTGGGAAAGAAAAGCCAATGGAAAAACTGCTCATAATCTCCACATCCCCATTAAAAACGTTGAAAGCGGCCTTGAAAACCAACGGAATGTACATATCATAATAAAAAGTGTACGTTAAGCCAAATAGCGGGAAAGCAGTCTTAAGATATTATCATCATCCTAGGCTTCATCCCCTAAGAGGTGAATGATGAAATCATTCAAGTTGAGCTAGAAAAATCTGTGAAGCTGTTATAAGAGAGCGCAATTCATATCCATCCCTTGAAATAAGATTTTTCCCCCACAAGCCTTTTTGAGTCAGAACTCACTTAATTGGATGTACAAACATCTCCCCCCCTTGTTTCATCTGTAGCTTTAAGTATAAATATACTTGCCAACTGGATACATCTGATGACGTGAACTCTGAGTCATGAAAGCTCATGCTTGAATCAACTTTGTTCCTCTTTAAGGTGCCATACCCTCGGGCTCTCTCTTAATTTTGCCGCAACAGACTCACATGGCTACCCACCTGTAATTATCTTTACGTATTTTATTTACTTTCAATAAATATAATATCTCTGCAGTCACACAATGATGATGGTTTCATTGCTTGAGCAATTACATACATACATCAAGTCGCAGCCGACTTATGGCGACCCCAGCAAGGAGCATTCAATGCAAGTGAGAAGCAGAGGTGGTTTGCCATTGCCTTCCTTGGTGGTCTCCCATTAGGGTTGCCAATTCTGAGTTGGAAAATACCCGGAAGTTTTTGGGGCGGAGCCTGAGGAGGATGGGGTTTGGAGAGAGGAGGGACTTCCATGCCATGGAATCCGATTGCCAAAGCAGCCATTTTGTTCAGGGGAATGGATTTCTATCACCTGGAGATCAGTTGTAATAACAGGAGGTCTCCAGCCACCACCTGGAGGTTCGCAACCCTATCTCCCATCCAAGTACCATCCCTACTTAGCTTCCAAGATCTAACAAAATCAGGCTATACCATGCTGCCTTCCCTCCAGAACCCACCCCTTATTGAGGAGAAAAATTACAACCCAATTGCTCTTGCCCTGCTTAGGTGGCAAATCTATGCATTGTTATTTGGGAGCCAGCCCCATTAAACTCAATGAGACTTATTTCCAAACAAGCATGCCTAGGAACACAGCCACACAAGATCCATGCATACATTTACCCCCACAACTGCTCAGGATATGCATTGATATTTTTCACATCTCTTTCCACCTACTAGAACCAGATAAATGTTGGTTTTGTGCTTTCATGTAATCTATTTTATGTATCTTGTTAATATTATAATCGTCCTTGAATTCTGTAAGGAAGAAAAGTGGTAACACATATTTTAAATATGATGCAATTTCCACGTATCTGATGAAGTGAGCTCTCACTAAAGTTTATGGTGGAATATATTTTGCATGGGGGTGGGGGGAGAATGCTACAATGGCTGCTTGGGCAGTAGGCAGGAAAGACAATTGATAGGATTATTGAGGATTATTGAGGACTTCAATGATAGGGTTTTTTCATACAGGTCGATAGGATTTTTCTCCCACCCCCCAACACGAAATGCTACTTAAAAATATAAGAAAAGCTATGCTGGATCAGACCAAGGTCCATCAAGTCCAGCAGCCTGTTCACACAGTGGCCAACCAGGTGCGTGCCTCTGGGAAGCCCACAAACAAGACGACTGCAGCAGCAGCATCCTGCCTGTGCTCCAAAGCACCAAATATAATGTGCAAGCTCCTCTGATCCTGGAGAGAACAGGTATGCATCATGGCTAGTATCCATTTTAACTAGTAGCCATGAATAGCCCTCTCCTCCATGAACGTGCCCACTCTATGCCCTCCATGAACATGCCCACTCCCTTCTTAAGGCTTTCCAAGTTGGCAGCCATCACCACATCCTGGGGCAGGGAGTTCCACACTTTAACGACCCGTTGTGTGAAGAAAGACTCCCTTCTCTCTGTTTGGAACCTCTCCTTCTTTCCCTCCAGCCGCCCATTCCTCCCCAGCGGCATCCGCGCGGGGTTGCCAGGCCCCTCTTCGCCCCCAGCGGGAGGATTTGGGGGCGGCGTTTGAGGAGGGCGGGGTTTGGGGAGGGGAGGGGCTGCAATGCCATCGAGTCCGGTGGCCCAAGCGGCCGTCTTCTCCGTGGGGAGCTGACCTCGACGGGCTGGAGATCGGTTGCAACAGCCGGAGATCTCCAGCTACTAGCTGGAGGCTGGCAACCCTGCGTCCGCGGTGGATCTCCCAGGAGAATCCTCTCCATTGCCTTTCCCGCCTACTGCCCAAGCCTACTTCCCTCCGGCCGCCCCTCTCCAGCGCGCTCCCGCCCCCTCGGGTCAGCAGCAAAGCCCTCCCGCCGGCCGTCGGCAGCCTCTGGGCGGGGCAAGGGTCTCCCCGGAGCCGCTCCCCACGGGAGGGGCAGGGGCGCGTGGAGGCGGGGCTCCTTTCCGACGGGGCCTGCCGCGGAGGAGGACTCTTGTTGGGGGTTTTCTAACAGTTAGGGCGGTTCCTCGGTGGGACAGGCTTCCTCGGGAGGTGACCAGCGCGCCTTCCCTGGAGGTATTGAAGCAGAGGCTAGACGGCCATCTGTCAGCAAGGCTGGTTCTAGGACCTTGGGAAGATCGGGAGAGGGAGGGCACCTTGGCCATCTTCTGGGCATGGAGGAGGGGGTCACTAGGGGTGTGGGGGGGGGAGGTAGTTGTGAATTCCCTGCATTGTGCAGGGGGTTGGACTAGGGGTTAGATGGCCATCTGTCAGCAAGGCTGTTTCTAGGACCTTGGGAAGATCAGGAGAGGGAGGGCACCTTGGCCATCTTCTGGGCATGGAGGAGGGGATCACTAGGGGTGTGTGGGGGGGGAGGTAGTTGTGAATTCCCTGCATTGTGCAGGGGGTTGGGCTAGATGACCCTGGTGGTCCCTTCCAACTCTGTGATGCTATGGTTTCAGTTGCGTCTGCAGAGCGGCCCTGCTGGCTTCGGCGGTTTCGGCCCGGGCTGCTGAGCTACGAGAGGGCGGCTCTGCTGAGCGCAGCCGGAGGAAGGCCGGGGACTCTTTTCGGGCCGGCTTTCCGCCAAGGAGGATGAGTCACCCCCCTCCCCACCCCCTTCCCGCGGCGGTTTCCCTTTAAGACCCAGCGCCGCCGCGCGCCAGCCCTGGGCTCCGGAGCCCTCCGGGGAGGACGGCTCGATGCCGCCGTGTTTCCCCTCTCCCACTCATCTGGACGGAGGCCGAGCCGGTCGGGCTTGCGGTCGGTCGCAGCTGTTGGGAACCCCTGTTACAGCTGCAGCCCCACAGCAACAAGCGCCTCTGTTAGGGTTGCCAACCTCCGGGTACTAGCTGGAGATCTCCGACGGAGATCAGCTCCCCTGGAGAAAATAACCGCTTTGGCAATTGGACTCTATGGCATTGAAGCCCCTCCCCCAACCCCGCCCTCCTCAGGCCCCGCCCCCAAAACCTCCTGCCGGTCGCAAAGAGGGACTTGGCAAGCCTAGCCTCTGTGGCCATTTATGCATGGGAGGTTTTGCTGCTCTCTAGATGCACATTTTTCCCATCCAAAGTCTCAAAACTCAAAAGTTGCAGAGTTTTGAGACTTTGGATGGGGAAAATGTGCATCTAGAGAGCGGCAAGTCCAAGGCAAAACCTCCCATGCATAAATTGCCTGTGTCTACACCGAACAAATCCGGGTTATCTATCACCCCCTTAATCCCCTTGGAGAGCCATCGTGGTGTAGTGGTTAAAGCGTCGGACTCTGCCAGATTGACCTATAGGCTTGGCAGGCTGAAGCCTAGGGCCTCAAAATCTAGGGGGCCTCCGGCAGAGGTGTATAATATTTCTGTATTTTAAAAGAATACATGTATTTTAAAGAATATAACAGTAAACTCACAATTTCATGTCCCTAAAAATTCCTGCTTATTCCACAAAATGTTTACAAAGTTTGGTTATTGCAAAAGTTTTGACAGTGTTAATTTTAACATTTATGCTCCCCCCCCCCCGCACCACGGTATTTAACAATAACATCTTATGTCCTTTGGAGGAGGAATTGTGAATTGCAGAATTTTAAACACCGTCATCATCCTCAGCTTCACTGAATTTTGTTTAAAACATTCTTCCATCTTCCTCCAGCCATGAGGGTGGGGGGCTGGGAGGGGCCTCACAAGCAGAATAACCTCTCTTCATCTAAATACGATACTGGTTAGACGAGTATCTGGGAGACCCAGGTTAGAATTCCCACTCATGCCATGGAAGCTTGCTGGGCTAGTCCCGCACTCTCAGCCTAACCTACCTCTCAGGGTTGTTGTGAGGAAAAAACAGAGGAGAAGAGAACGCTGTACACTGCTTTGGTTTCCCATTGGGGACAAAGGTAGGATATAAATAAATACATAAGTAATCACAGGATTCAAAATGGATTACAGTCTCAGTCTCACTGTACATGGGGCAAGGTGGGTGGGAATGGGACAACCCAAGTTTTACGTAGGTTGCCAACCTCCAGTTGGGATCTGGAGATCTCGGAATTACAACTTGGTAGGTGAAGCTGAGATAGTGATTGGCCCAGTGAGCTTCCATGACACAGTCGGGATTTGAACCTGGTTCTGCTGTATCCTAGCCAAACACTTTAACCACTACACCACACAGCCTGCCCTGTCACCTGGAGGCCTTAGGCAAACCGTTATGGCTCTCATTCATAGTGCCTTTGACTGTAATAACTGATCCCCTTATGAATATTTCTGAGCTGTTTGTGAAGTTCTTTTCATGCTGACTATTATTATACAGTAAGCTGCAGTACTACAGTCCAAGCTCTGCTCATGACCTGTGTTCGATCCCAACGATCCCAGGTTTGAATCCCTGCTGTCCCTAAATATGTATATATTTATTTTATGCCAATAAAGGTTTTGATATTGAATCCCTGCTGTGCCAGGGAAGCTTGCTGGGTGACCTTGGGCCAGTCACACACTCTCAACCTAACCTACCTCACAAGGTGATTGTTAGGAGAAAAGGGGAAAGTGTATTAAGGCACTTGGGGTCCCCATTGGGGAGAAAGGCGGGACATAAATAAATCAAATAGAAAAAAACCCTAACTATTTAGGCTTGCGGCCAAAGCCAAATTTTTCCTGAGGTGAGGTGGTTGTTCTGGATTAAATAATGGGGACGGTGCAACAATGGCCATTTATGCATGGGAGGTTTTGCCTTGGATTTGCCACTTTCTAGAGACAAATTTTCCCCATCTGAATTCTCAAAACTCTGCATGGGGGTTTATTTTTGAGTTTTGAGAATTCGGATGGGGAAAATGTGCCTCTAGAAAGCGGCAAATCCAAGGCAATATCTCCCATGCATAATAACTCTATATGGTCTTGTGCAGCCAGTTTCTTCCCGGCCAATTCCCTCTTCTCTTTGCAGCCCACGAGTCCATTCGTGCTCCTAGGACCCTCCCAGAGTGAAAACGGCGCTGCTCGGGACCGGTCAAGGAGACCCCCCCCCCCACACACACTTGGGTCAGCCTCCCTTTCCCCATCCACAGCTCCCCTCTTCCTTCCATCCCATGCATGTTGGCCACACACAGCCCAGCTCACAGGTTGCTGTCTCCACTGCCCTCAGTCTCTGCCCGGACAGAGTGGGGAAGCGAGCAGCCCGTTGGTTTTCTAATCGGAAACCGAACGCTTCGGGTCGCCGCCGGGCGACTGCGCATCTCCCTGCAGCGCTGGGCGGAAGCTCCACCTGTTGAATGTGCGCCTGGTTAGCCCAGGCTAGCTTGATCTCGTCAGATCTCAGAAGCTAAGCAGGGTGGGCCTTGGTCAGTATTTGGATGGGAGATCGCCAAGGAATACCAGGGCCGTGAGGTGGAGGCAGGCAATGGCAACCCCCCTCTGAACGTCTCTTGCCTTGAAAACCCTAGGGGGTCGCCAGAAGTCCGCTGAGACTTGAGGGCACTTTACGCGCATGCAGGCACACGCACCTATTAAAAGCACTTGACCAGGGGAGGTTGGAAACCTGGATCCCTGTCGCCTGATGCCAGCTTCCACTCTACAGAAATAGAGATCCACCTCCTTCGTCTTACCACTGCTGTACAGCTGACTTTCCTTGGTCAGATGCCTTCTGTCGAGTCCCTCCTTCCTCCAGCCCACCGCGATCCACTCAGGTGCGGGGCTTTCCTAGCTCTCCCACCGAGATCCTTTTGGACTGGAGGAGGGAGAGCTTGAAACCCGGACTCTTCTGCACCTGACGGTAGTAGCCTCTCCCATCCCCCTTCTTTAGTTCCAGACACACAAACACCCCGACTTCGATTCCCCCAGGGCAAGGAAGATGTCATTTTTTGACATTCCCTGCAGCGCCTGGCACAGCGGAGGGCGGTCGATAAACGATCCTGGTGGGGGGGTCACAGCAAAATTTGGGAGCCGGCTGCGAATCACGTTCGGTCTTCTGCCCCCCCCCCCCACCCCCGTCCCGCCAGACTTCCAGAGGATGAATCATTTTTTTCATTCTCCTGTTTTGCATGTGGGGGGGGGGTCTGCAGCTTACCAAGTGCTCCGTTGGGGGCACCCGATAAAAGGCCTACTCCGTTTCCACGCTCGAAAAGCGAAGCGTCCGGTCTGAAGGCTTAATTTCTGGGCCCCCAGCGCCCTTCCACGTTGATGACAGGCGGCGAGAACTCCTCCTCCCTCCCCCAATTCCTTAACTCTTCCCTCGCTCCTCCTAGACTGGGGAGAGATTGCTTCGTTTTGATGCCTCCTGCTTTTCTCACCTCCTCCCCGATGCCCCTCCACGAGGATCCCCGCACTAACTCCCCCCCCCTCCCACTGCGTCTCGGAGAAATTCTGGGCTGAAATCGACGACGGACCAGAGAATCGCCCTCCTGTGCAGACCAGCCGTCTGCACGGATACGGCGCTGGCTGGCGCGGACTTATTGGATCTTGCCGAGGAGGGGACTGTGCGATCCCATGTTTATAGCAAAGGGATAAAGAATCAGACGCCTCGCCTCGCTAAAGGGCCTGGGTCCCCCCCCCCCGCCCCGCCGGTGTAAGGAACTGCCGGCATAAGTGGCTTGTAACTTTCCAAGGAAAGAGAAGAGTATTCATGGCTACTAGTCATGATGCATACCTATTCTCTCCAGGATCAGAGGAGTATGCCTACTGTATTAGGTGCTGTGGAACACAGGCAAGATAAGGCTGCTGCAGTCATCTTGTTTGTGGGCTTCCCAGAGGCACCTGGTTGGCCACTGTGTGAACAGACTGCTGGACTTGATGGGCCTTGGTCTGATCCAGCATGGCCTTTCTTAGGTTCTTATGTTGCCTTCTTGCATGGAGTAGCAAGATTGGAGTCCGGTATCACCTTAAAGTCCCACAGGGGATAGTATAAGCTTTTGGCAGTCGAAGCTTCCTTACCACCTGGGAATCTCGCCAGTCTCCAAGGTGCGAATGGACTCGAATCTCGTCGGGAGTAGGTCACCTTTGACAAAAGTTATGAAAGCTCTGCGGATAAGCAGCCTCACGGTACAATTTTATGCAATCGGTAACTCGGGAGTAAGCCCCATTCAGTGCAGCGGGGCTTGCTCCCAAGTAAACGTGCCACTCCATACCCGCTACGAAACGATTGCCATTTGGGGCTCTAATTCTGAGTGAACGTGCAGGATGGGTCAAGAAGAAGCGCCACCTGCAACTTCTGACTATGGCATCGTTTACAGGAGCCCTCCGGGGGAATCTGAACTCACCCGCAGCCTATCTATTCGGACAGGAGGAAGCTTTGAGAGCCTCGCTCCCCAGCTCCTGAAACCCAGGGACCTTTATGCATGGGAGGTTTTGCCTGGGATTTACCGCTCTCCAGATGCCCATTTCCCCCATCCGAATTCTCAGAACTCTGCACAGGGGCTTGTTTTTGAGTGCTGAGAATCTGGACGGGGGGAATGCACTTTTAGAGAGCGGCAAACCCATGGCAAACACCTCCCGTGCATCAATGGCCCCAGGATGAGTTCACGTCCTTGACAGTCAGCCCCTGGAGAGGGAAATCCCGGTTCCCGCAGCGGGGCGTCAAGAGTTAAATCTTCCCCAGCTGTTTCGCGAGCCCGACTTTTCTGCCGAGGAGGCTGGCTTTGCAAGAGGAAAGTCTCTCCCTGGATGCGGTTGAAAGGAGGTTTCTGGGGGTGGGGTGGGGTGGGGGGGGGGAGAAGAGAAATTCTTCCATGCAGAACTGAACAAAATTGCTACATCTCCGGTGGCCCAAAGCTACCGGTCCCCTATGCCCAACTCGGCCGCTTGGAGAGATGCCTTTGCAAAATTGATCCGGGGATGCTCTCTTCCCCCCCTCCGGGAATCCCCCCCTTTCCTCCCCATATACCGTCTATAGGAGATGGAGCGCGTGAGCGAGAAAGACGCCTTTCCCGGGTCACCCCCTTCCCTCCCCCTAAAAAAAGCTAGGATCGGGGCGGCCGGGGAAAGAAATCCAGGCTCCACAGGGCGCCCGCCTCCTGAGGACTTCCTCGGGAGTAAGACGCGCCTGGGGAGTAAGAGCGTGCATCTGCGGTGGGGCTCGGAGGAAAAGCGAGAGCGAAGCGCAGCCTCCCCCCCCCCCCGCGAAGACCTGGCGCGAGAGAAACCGGACCGCGTCTAGTCGGGGGGATTTCGATGGGAACAGGGTGGGGGAAAGGAGATCTTGTAAAAGAATTGCAAAAACTCTACCTTGCTCCAGAGATCGCATGATGTGATGGTAGTGGACCAGCCGGCACGCGGTTTCTCTCTGCATATTATGTATATATTTCGAGAAAGAGCAAAGCAGATCTAGGTGGTCTACATACAGCGGTGTGTGTCGATGTACGCGCGTGTCTCTAGCTACGTCTGCAGAGAGAGAGGGAGGGAGGGAGAGAGAGGGTCGCCTCCGGAGCGGCGCCCGGCCCCGATCCCCGCCGGCTCCCCGGGCGGGCTGGGTGCGTGCTGCGAGGCGCGGCGCGGCGCGGGCTGCCCGAGAGGGAAAGGCGACTTCCTTCCCCGCGCCGAGTGTTTATAGTCGTTGAATGCTGTAAAATAACGGGATTCCCTCACTGTTTCCTCCTGTTGATGCCCGGCGCCATGGAAACCCCGGGAGCCGCTCCAGCGCCCCGGCCCAGGGCTTTCCTGCACACTTCCACGCGCCCCGGCCCATGACGTCGCCCCGCGCCGCCGCCAAAGGGACGCCCCCGCGCCCGCCCCGCAGCCCCGCAGCCCCACAAGCGCCGGATTGTTCCGAGGCGGGCTGGCCGGGGAGGGGGAAAAGCGGAGTCGAGCTCTTTCTTTCTTTCTTTCTTTCTTTCTTTCTTTCTTTCTTTCTTTCTTTCTTTCTTTCTTTCTTTCTTTCTTTCTTGCTTTCTTTCTTTCTTGCTTTCTTTCTTTCTTTTCCTCCCTTCTTTCTCCTTTCTTTCTTTCTTTCTTTTTCTTTCCTTCCTCCTTCCTTCCTTCTCTTTCCTTCTTTCTTTCTTTCTTTCTTTCTTTCTTTCTTTCCTTCCTTCCTTCCTTCCTTCTCTTTCTTTCTTTCTTTCTTTCTTTCTTTCTTTCTTTCTTTCTTTCTTTCTTTCTTTCTTCCTTTCTTGCTTGCTTGCTTGCTTGCTTGCTTTCTTTCTTTCTTTCTTTCTTTCTTTCTTTCTTTCTTTCTTTCTTTCTTTCTTGCTGTCTCGCTCTCACTTTCTTTCTCTTCTTCTTTCTTTCCTTCCTTCTCTCTTTCTTTCTCTTTCTCTCTTTCTTTCTTTCTTTCTTTCTTTCTTTCTCTCCTTCCTTCCTTCCTTCCTCCCCCCTCTCTCAGAAACCCAGAGTGGATTGGGTTTTTGTTTAAACAGAAGGAAACTCCAGGACCGCTGCAGGATTTACATCAGGCCCAGTTACAAAGAGCAGAAGTGTATTCCGGGTCGGCCAGCCAAGCCCACATGGGCTAAAGTCAGGCCTGACCTGCCTTTGGTTACTCTGCAGTAAGGTCAACTGAACAATGAATCTTGGCCCCAGGGGAGCGTGTCAATGAGTCAATGAAGCAGGTGCATAACAACAACAACAATAACATTCGATTTATACCCTGTCCTTTCCCAAGCAAGCCGGGCCCAGGGCCCTGGGTAGCTTCTAACAACAACAACAATTTGACCACTGAAATGCATCGGACTTCAACAGTGTTTACTTTTGACTGAGCCGTTCCCCCCATTTCAACCAAGATTCTGGCCCCTCTGTTCCAAATGTATATTTATTTATTTTTTAGATTTCTATCCTGCCCTCCCCCCACTACAGCGGAGGCTCAGGGCAGAGGGGCTGTGGCTCAGTGGTAGAGCATCTGCATGGCATGCAGAAGGTCCCAGGTTCAATCCCCGTCATCTCCAGTTAAAAGGACTAGGCAAGTAGGTGATGTGAAAGACCTCTACGTGAGACCCTGGAAAGCAGCTGCCGGTCTGAGTAGACAATACTGACTTTGATGGACCAAGGGCCTGATTCAGTATAAGGCAGCTTCACGTGTTCATGTGTGCAACAACATGTCAAATATACATTTAAAAACAGAAACCGTTAAAATAGATTAAACTCCATAAAATATTACAAATCATAAAGAAAACACCTAAGCTCCCAGCAGAGCTGACTCCTGAGACAAACTGACCCTGCACAAAGGAAGTAGGGAGGGGAACCAAAGGGTGACCGGTGGATGTAATAGAGCAGCTGAAAGTCCTCAATTATGTGCCTGTCAGAACATCTCAGTCATTCCAACTTGTAATGTTTATTGAAATATTTATACCCCACTTTTCTCCACAATGGGAACCCAAAGTGGCTTCTAATATTGTTCTCTGCTCCTCCATTTATCCTTGAAACAACAACCTTGCGAGGAGGCTGAGGATGAATCTGACACCCAGCGTGCTTCCACTGCTAAGTGGGGGCTGAAACCCTGGTTTCTGTAGTCCAGTGTTAACCTCTCCACCACGCTGACTTGTTGGGGGGCAGAAAATGATTGGAACTATTTCAGTCAGCTTTTTTGGACATGGGAGGTTAGGCGAGAAGGTGTGGCGGTCCAGTTCTCCTTTAAGTATGCAGGTTACTCCGTCATCTTTTTGTAAGAATTGTGAATGTAGAAACTACCGTTCGCTTTAGAGGTGTGTGGACTCTGAACTCAAAACTTTCCAGGACCAAATACAGTGATATGCAAATCGTTGCAAACTCAATAGATGGCTGTTAGCCTAGCCTACTGACAGGGTTGTTGTGAGGATAAAATATGAAGAAGAATCATGTTCCATGGCCTGAGCTCCTTGGAGAAAAGGATAGTTCAGAACAAGGGGCCACGTGTCGTACGATTTTAACACAGAGGGAAAGGAGGTGACTGCGTGCAACTGGATGGTTAAAGAACAGTTTAGCACAGCGGTTCCCAAACTTTTTGAGTCATGGAGCACTTTTCAGGAAAGAAATTAATCACGGAGTGCTAATTTTCACCTACTAAACTGAATGACAGTAGTATTGTTCTTTCCAATCTCTTCATGGAGCACTAGGAGATATTTCATGGAGCACCAAGTGCTCCGTGGAGCCCAATTTGGGAACCGCTGGTTTAGCAGATAGAACCTTTGTGGTTTTATAATATAAAGTTTGGGGTCAAGTGACCAGGAGAACGGGACCAGAGGCTTGTAGTGATTTCCAGGTCATGACTCCGGAGCAAACTGATTTGCTGTATAAACAGGATTGCCAAAGCTGAAGCAAATCATCTGAAACGCCAGGCATTTGAACGCTCCCCTTCTCCCCTTTTTGTCCCAGGCTTTGTGGCCCTTGGCAATGACCCTCCTGAACTCAAGTCGCTGTCCCGGTCAGAGGTGACTGTGCGAGGCAGCAGAAGGTGACTCACGCCACGCTCCCAAGAAAAACTGGACGGCTGGCTGCTGGCACCTGGCCGGCCCTTTTCCATCCCGCCTCCTCCAGTTCCAAGATCGCCTCTCCAGAGTTTCTGCTTCTGTATTTTTTTGTGTGCGGTGGAGTTTGTGTAGTAGCAACTGGGAGGGAAACACACGGCCCCCTCCTCGACTGTGTCACTTTTGGAAGCAGGGGTGCAGCAAATACTCTGATGCCCAGGGGGCCAACTTATATAACACAACCTCTGCTGAACTCCAAAGAGTTCTGGCAGTGGGTAGGGGGAACTTGCAGCAAAGAAAAAGAGTCCCCTCCAAACCCAGGCAAGGAAATCTGCCCTCTCCCCAATTTGCTACTCTAGTCTCTGCCTCTTGTTCTGCTTCCTAAAACTTGCATAGATAAAAATATCACTTAATTTATCCTGGTTTAGTTACCAGTTTAATAGTACTCTGCAAGGTAAAGAGTAGATGTGGAATGGTATAATATAGTCCGATCTCGTCAGATCTCAGAAGCCAAGGTGGGTCGGTACTTGGATGGGAGACCTCCAAGGAAGACTCTGCAGAAGAAGGCAATGGCAAACCCCCTCTGCTTAATCACTTGCCTTGAAAGCCAGGGGTCACTATAAGTAGGCTGCACTGGATGGCACTTTACACACACACACTGTAAAGAAGTGGACACTTCCTATTGATTTAATAAAAACCTAGAGGAAAAATGGAGATTCTGTTCTGTTAGCAATATCCTGACCCAAAGGAGGTGATAAAATTTTGGTAAAGTGGTATCACCAGGCCGCAGGTGGGGGATAGTATTTTAAAATTGTGCCTATATGTGTGAATGAAGAATTCTATGTAAATTTAAAAAATCATGTACCAAGTTGAAAGATTCTATGCCAGCCTATTTCCTGATAAGCTAGTTTTCTACTTGAAGAGCATTTTTGTTTGTAGAGGGAAGTATTCCAAATGTAAACCTATCTACCTGAAATCTGACAAAGTCCTGTTCCTAAAGGAACCTTGGGGACTTTAGTCATTCCGGATTAATCAGAACAGCCTAATGTTTTGATATTTAGATGCAATTAAAATTTGGCCCACTCACTCTCACACACCACAAGAACAGCAGAGGATCTCACGATGGAGAAGATCAGTGTGTCCATGCAGCAGGGGTTGTGTTGGGGGCATATTAAAGTGATTGACATGACCTGATCAAGAAATTGTTAGTCTTTTTCCCAGTAAATGGGAGTTTTCCAAATGGCCCTGAAAGAAAATATTAAAGGAAGAAAGTATGTGTCTCGGAAAAGCATTGCAACTCTGAGTAGCTGAAGTGAGAAATACCTCATTTGCTTCAGTTTGTACCTCTGACTCCCAGCTCTGGATAGGGAAAATATTGCATTTTGAAAAATTCTGCCCCACATTCCCAATCAAGCACAAGTCGAGACAGAATATTGACCATTTTAACCAGTGATGCTAAAAAATAAGTAGTTCTCCCTTCGAATCTGATCCAAGAGGGTTTATTTTTGATCCGGTTTAAAGGCAAGAGCCCCTGGAAGTCCTCAATGTCATGTTCAGAATGAGCACAAACTCACATGGAAGTTCCCTTTAAAAGCAAAAGCTTCCTACTCTCCCCTTGGGAAAAAAATCCCCCTCTGAAAGTAGTCTGAAATTCCTGTTGCCCTGTTTATGACACACATGAATGTTGCCTAAATGGGCCGGAATGTAGAAAAGAAATGTACACATTCTAGACAATGCAGGTTTTAGATAATAGTCTGGTTTATGTCCAAACCTATTTAAGCATTGCATATGAAAACAACTTTGTTTGGAATAAAAAGGTGTAGAAATAAATCTGTTAGCAAGTGGCTCTTAAATACAATAGGCACAATCCAGCCAAAAATTAAGCAATTTTAAGGACCCTTGACTTCAAGCATGCGCTTAACTTTCTGTTATGGAAATCAAGGTGCACAAACAGAACTGAGCTTTCCCAATGAGATCGGACTTCTTTATGAAAACATCTTGGGCTGGATCCAATCAGCTTTGCCCTTGGTGAAAAAGGGGAGGGTGTCCCCCCTTGACCACCAAATAGTCATGGGTATGGGAACTTCATGGACAAAAGCCACATGGGACAGGGGCTGTCATACAGAAGAAGACTGGGTGAGATAGCATGAGAAAGCTGGCAGGATCCAACCCACTGGATGGATCTATCTCTTCTTTACATGAGCATTTATGTGAGGCTTCTGGAATGCTGGATAATATTCATCCATCCACTTTAAAAGCATTCTTTAAAAAATAATAGGGGAGGGGCTGTGGCTCAGCGGTAGAGCCTCTGCTTGGCATGCAGAAGGTTTCCATCCCCAGCAGCATCTCCAGTTAAAAGGACTAGGCAAATAGGTGATGTGAAAAACCTCTGCCTGGACCCTGGAGAGCCACTGCTGGTCTGAGTAGACAATACTGACTTTGATGGACCAAGGGTCCGATTCAGTATAAGGCAACTTCATGTGTTCAATAATTCCATTGGCTTCACAGTAAGAGATGGGGAGACAGAATGCAATACTCTCCCAAACTACCAGAAAACAAACACCCGCAATGAAATGCGTATTACAATTCAAATCAACTTAAATCTCCTGAGAAACAGATATAGAAAAGACTTGTATAGATATGTACACTGGAGAAGGAGGGCTGTGTTAATGCGATTACCCATACTTGGAAGGCACAGTAGGAACTGCATCTCCCTTGCCCATGTGTGTCCTGAAATAAAGCAGGCCTCTGCTGCATTACAAACACATGACAATTTGCAGCAGCAGCAGTAGCAGCAGCAGCAGCGGCAGTAGTAGTAGTAGTAGAAGAAGAAGGTTTTTATATGCTGATTTTCTCTACCACATAAGGAAGAATCAAACCAGCTTACAATCACCTTCCTTTCCCCTTCCCACAACAGATATCCTGTGAGGTAGGTGGAACTGAGAGAGGTGTGACTAGCCCAAGGTCACCCAGCTGGCTTCATGTGTAGAAGTGAGGAAACAAATCCAGTTCACCAGATTATGAAACAAATCCAGTTCACCAGATTCCGCCGCTCACGTGGAGGAGTGGGAAATCAAACCTGGTTCTCCAGATCAGAGTACATTGCCCCAAACCACCGCTCTTAACCACTACATCTTGCTGGCTCACTCCACCACTCAGTACTACAAAAATGCTCTGGACAGTGCTGAACTGCAGGGGTGTGTGAAAAAAGAGAAAGAAATCCATTGTAGTGGCAGTTCTTTCAGTAAATCCCACCATAAGTTTTACTGTGAGAATACAGAAGATTGTGTGTGTAAAGTGCCGTCAAGTTGCAGCCGACTTATCCAGCTGTCAGCAAGAGATTTGAATATGGGTGGCTTTGAACTCTGTTTCTTTAACCTGCATGATGTTTCAGTGTTTGCTTGGAGGACTTAAAGAGCAGGAAAACTGGACTTGACAGGATTCTCTCTTTTGAATTTGGGGTGGAACAGACCACAACGTGGATTTACTATGACGATCATCTACTTGCAGAGGGGACTTTACTAACAACCTCCAAGGATGACCTTCGATGTTTACTGCTAATGGAGAAAAGAAGGAGATGCTGGAAATTCTGGGCAAAGGAACTAATTTAAAAGAGTTTGGACTTTCTTGCTGATATGATTAAAAGGAACTGGTTAAAAGGATTGGTTTAAACGGAAACATAACAATATTTGATATAGATTTACCAGAATTATAAGATGTTTGAATTTAGAAGAGTTTGGTTCTTTTTGGGGATATGATTAAAATGAACTGGTTAAAAGGACTGACTTTAATGGAAATAGCTTTATATATGATTATGATTCATTGAAATTAATATGTTTGAAATGAAAGTTAGGGTGAAATGGAAAATTAACAAAGTAATTAATTTTTAATGGAAGGAGGGAGGTGTAGGGGAAGTTAATACTTTCTTAATTTTTTTAACTATATATAAATACCTTTTATTGGTTTCTATTTGTTTTTATCTCTTATTGAGTACCTTAATTGTTATCAATAGGACCATTTTAAGAATAATTTTTTATTTAATCCCTTACTTATACCTTTTATTAATTTTATGTTAAGCACTGATGTAATGATGTTAGATAGGATAAGAGTATGTTAATTAAAATAGTAAAGGGATTAGCCTTGTTAGCAAAAGTTTATACAATTTATTTCTAGACGGAAGAGGGAGAGGGGTAAGTCAATTTATTGTTAATTTAGGAATTTTAAGTTTTTTTTCAGTATTACTAGTATTGGATATTGTTTTATATGTTAACGAGTCAATTTAAGAAAATAAAAAATTATTAATAAAAAAAAGTCGCAGCCGACTTATGGCGACCTCTTATGGGGTTTTCAAGGCAAGAAACTAACAGAGGTGGTTTGCCAGTGCCTTCCTCTGCACAGCAACCCTGGTATTCCTTGGTGGTCTCCCATCCAAATACTAACCAGGGCTGACCTTGATTAGCTTCTGAGATCTGACGAGATCAGGCTAGCCTGGGCCACCCAGGTTACACACCTGCAAACTATTCTGCTTAGAAGTCAGGATGCTGAGAAATTTGTGCCGAACTCATTCGGCAAGCGAACAGATCGTTCTTTACAGTCACAATCACTGGTGATCCTAGACTCGGATCACCTCCTCTCACTGCTGTCCAACCTAACCAGTGCGGCAAACTGTTTGTGGCTGTGCAATAACTGTGGTTGCTAACTTTATGATCTGCAGATTTCTTTGCCACCTGCTCAGCATGGGACATCCACCTTATCTCAGGTCACTATCGGGTCATGAACACATGAAGCTGCCTTATACTGAATCAGACCCTTGGTCCATCAAAGTCAGTATTGCCTATTCAGACTGGCAGCGGCTCTCCAGGGTCTCCGGCAGAAGTCTTTCACATCACCTACTTGCCTGGTCCCTTTCAACTGGAGATGCCAGGGATTGAACCTAGGACCTTCTGCATGCCAAGCAGATGCTCTACCACTGAGCCACAGCCCCTCCCTATCAAGTGGAGTCGTTACAGTGAATGGATCACTCAGTTCACTCTCTCTTGCACGTGCAAGGGTTGCTGCTGATCCAAACAGATTAGTAGTCCTTAATGTCAATAACATAGACTTCACCAAGTGGTAACACTTTTGAAAACAGTGTTTATAAACCACTGTCTGTCTGATGGGCTTGTTCACCCAACTTTTGGGGTTGGAGCAACACACAGTGATGACAGGACTTATGGGAGATTCCTATTGCCCAGTAGGAATGCTAAAGCGCCTGTTGGTTTAGCACATGTTCTGCTCTCCTATTGTGAGGAGGGAGCTCATTTTTCATTGAGCAGTTCAGGTGCTGTAAGCAGCTCAAACCTGTTTTGTAAATTACTGCCTGCATGTTCAAACAGTACAGTACAGTACGATCTGCAGCATTTCACTCCAGGATCCTAATCTGACACTGCTTATGCTAAAATAAAAGGTAAAGGTCCCCTGTGCAAGCATCGGGTCATTCCTGACCCATGGGGTGACGTCACATCTCGACATTTACTAGGCAGACTTTGTTTACGGGGTGGTTTGCCAGTGCCTTCCCCAGTCATCTTCCCTTTACCCCCAGCAAGGTGGGTACTCATTTTACCGACTTCAGAAGGATGGAAGGCTGAGTCAACCTTGAGCCGGCTACCTGAAACCAACTTCCGTTGGGAGCGAACTCAGGTCATGAGCAGAGCTTGGACTGCAATACTGCAGCTTACCACTCTACACTGGCCTAAAATATACATATTTCACATCTGGCTGCCTTGAGAGCATTGTGCTGGGAGAGTACAGTGCAAATGTTTTAAAATAAATCTAAGACAATGAATTTAACCTGAGAGAGAAGAGGAAATATAGAACATATGTTGTCTGACAGAGATAAATCGCGGCCATGAAAAAAAACGTTTAAATCGTGTTGTCGAAGGCTTTCACGGTCAGAGTTCATTGGTTCTTGTAGGTTATCCGGGCTGTGTAACCGTGGTCTTGGAATTTTCTTTCCTGACGTTTCGCCAGCAACTGTGGCAGGCATCTTCAGAGTAGTAACACTGAAGGACAGTGTCTCTCAGTGTCAAGGGTGTAGGAAGAGTAATATATAGTCAGAAAGGGGTTGGGTTTGAGCTGAGTATTGTCCTGCAAAAGTATTGTCCTGTAAGTATCAAGATAATGTGCTAATGAGGGTATGGTATGTTGATATGGAACCATTGTATCCTGAAGTGATCTGTTAATGTGATCTTGCAGCTGTGGAGAAGTTTACATCGGGACCACAAAACGCAGCATACAAACAAGGATAAAAGAACATGAAAGATACTGCAGACTTGGCCAACCTGAGAAATCAGCAGTGGCTGAACATGGACTGACACAAACAGGACACAGGGTCTTATTCCAAGACACTGAAAGACTGGACAATTCTACCAACTATTTTGTCAGATTGCACAGAGAAGCCATTGAAATTCATAAACATCAGCACAACTTTAACAGAAAAGAGGAGAGTTTAAGAATGAATAAGGCTTGGCTTCCTGCCCTGAAAAACCTCCAGACAAAGACAACATTCAACAATAGCCATACAGATTAGTTTTGGATTACACACATTAACAGATCACTTCAGGATACAATGGTTCCATATCAACATACCATACCCTCATTAGCACATTATCTTGATACTTACAGGACAATACTTTTGCAGGACAATACTCAGCTCAAACCCAACCCCTTTCTGACTATATATTACTCTTCCTACACCCTTGACACTGAGAGACACTGTCCTTCAGTGTTACTACTCTGAAGATGCCTGCCACAGTTGCTGGCGAAACGTCAGGAAAGAAAATTCCAAGACCACGGTTACACAGCCCGGATAACCTACAAGAACCAATTTAAATCGTGTGTTTTTTTAGTCTGTGGCAAAACAGAAGCAAAATCTACCATGAAAAATGCCCCTGTGTGTATGTGTGTGTGAGAGAGAGAGAGCGACAATAACTGACGGGTAGAGAAATCCCCCCCTTCCACTGTGAGGGGGTCAACTCTGTAACATCAACAAAAAATCAGCAGGTGGGTTACCAGGGCGATGAGTGTGAAACTGACCGGCTGATGGATGATACTGACCAGAGGGGAACAGCTAGGACTAGTATAGTAACTGCTGGCTTACACTCAAAGGAAAGAAGGGTCTGGTACACCAGCATGTTCCCTGGAGCGAACGGAGCATTTTGGGCTACTCAGGTGGAAAGATCTGCCCCCGCATTCCTGCCTTCCAGCTGGGAGAATCCCTTTTCTGAGGTTAGGACACTCAGGTTGGCTTCCCTCAGCCAGGACAGTTTTAAAAATACATTGTCTTTTTTAAAAATAGCGCAAATCCATCTGCTCCCGCTGGTTCACTTGAGAGAGTTTTCCTAAAATATCTCTCTTTCCATCACTAATATCTCTTCTCTCTCTCTCTTTTTTTTCCGAGCTTGAAAAATGCTGAATCCTGCTACCCAGATCCAACTCTAAAGAGGAGGGTTGGCTAGGGAGACTGCCTTCGTAACGCTAGCATTCCCCAGCCCGGCCCGGCATCTGACAGCTTTCCAAGAGCTTCTGGAGAAGTCCAGCGAGAGAAATATGTGACCTCCTCGGGCTGCTGCTCCGCTGCTGAGTTAAACTTTCCTGATGGAACTTCCCCTCCTCCCTGCTGCTGGCTTTGCTACAGAAGACCTGAGAGTGACCACGGACTGGGAGTCCGCTGAGCTATTACATAACCCCCAGGAACTCCAAAGGAGAAGGGGAAGGAGTTTCCTTAGAAACCAACAGAGTTTTCTATATAGTTATAGATCTCAATTCCTTCTCAATGGAAGGCCAGATGCCTCCCCCTCTTTTTCCCCTTTCTTTTTTTGGAAACATGAAAAGTAGATTTTTATTTTTGTAGGAGAGAACACAATGGCTATTTATTCCTTCAGATGTTCCCTCTTGTCACCACTGCTCAGATATTGGACCGGCTGCTTTCCATCTGGACAGGCACCCCTGAGAGAGCAAACCTGGATCAATTGAGGGAAGAAACTTCCCTCTTTTTTCCCCTCCAGGTGTCCTTTTGGAGGAGGGAAGGCAGCATGGTATACCCTGACCTTGTCAGATCTTGGGGTAGGTACTTGGGTGGGAGACCACCAAGGAAGACTCTGCAGAGGAAAGCAATGGCAAACCACCTCTGCTTCTCACTTGCCTTGAAATCCCCTTGCAGGGGTCGCCATAATTTGGTTGTGAGTTGATGGCACTTACAGTCGGATCCCTTTGGAGGTTTTCAGGTCACTTATGAGTCCCCAAAGAAACTGAAGACTTCATTTTATACCAGCATTAGACAGGAAGACAAAGGGAACAATCCTTGAGGATATACATGAAGCTGCCTCATACTGAATCAGACCCTTGGTCCATCAAAGTCAGTATTGTCTGCTCAGACCAGCAGCAGCTCTCCAAGGTCTCAGGCAGGGGTCTTTCACATCACCTGCTTGCCCAGTCCCTTTAACTGGAGATGACGGGGATTGAACCAGGGGCCTTCTGCATGCCAAGCAGTTGCTCTACCACTGAGCCACAGTCTCCCTTCCTTCACAAGCCCCACTGAAACTTCCTGGAGCTACACAAGAACAACCCCATTCCTTTCAGTGCCCAAGCACGTAGCAATGTTAGTCAGCTGCAGAAAAAGCCCAAGGAGGAATCTTGTGTTGCCTTACAAACAGATGGCATTGTAAAGCACAGGAAGTTCGAAATGTAATTGTACACCAAAACAGCACTTTAAAGACTAGCAACATTTGTTCCAGTATGTGCTTTCGTGAGACAGGGCTCATGTCATAGAATCATAGAGTTGGAAGGTACCACCAGGGTCATCTAGTCCAACCCCCTGCCCAATGCAGGAATTTCACAACTACCACCCCCACACACACCCAGTGACCCCTACTCCATGCCCAGAAGATAGCCAAGATGCCCTCCCTCTCATGAACTGCCTAAGGTCATAGAGTCAGCATTGCTGACAGATGGCCATCTAGCCTCTCCTTAAAAACCTCCAGGGAAGGAGAGCTCACCACCTCTCGAGGAAGTCTGTTCCACTGAGGAACAGTGCTCTAATGGTTAGAAAATTCTTCCTAATGTCTAGATGGAAACTCTTTTGATTTAATTTCAACCCGTTGGTTCTGGTCCGACCTTCTGGGGCAACAGAAAACAACTCAGCACCAACGTCTTTAGATACTACAGCAAGAAAGAAAACTCCTGTTACAGAAAGTGAAATTGTTGGTATTGGCAATGTCTAGCATGCAAAAAGAGAGAGAGAGAGAGAGAGAGAGAGAGAGAGAGAGAGAGAGAGAGAGAGAGAGAGAGAGAGAGAGAGAGAGAGAGAGAGAGAAGACCCTTCAGTGGGCGGGCAAGTGGTCAGCTAGATAGTACTGTATGTTTAGGACAGTTAGGACCTTTCCATCCTTTTTCGGTGTCACCTCTTGTCTGTCCTTAGACTGATATTCTTAGGCGCAATTTCCTCCTTCTTCTCAGAAACACTTCTTCCTCTCCTCTTTGCCAGTTAAGTAGCTAGAGGCTGTCTCTGTTTCTAAGCTTTCCTAGCTATTATGTAGTTGCTTAATAAACATTTACTTTTATCTTTAATCAGAGAGTGTGAAATTTTGCTGGGAGATTTGCACTCTGCCAAAAAAAGGAAAATAAGAGACTCTCACATGGTTTATTATACTAGGCCTCTCTCTGTTCAACTCCTCCCTCTTCCCTGCTCCCCTCATGTAATTTTCTGTTTCTGTAATTTCTATAATGAGGTAGAGATGTTTCTTTCTTCCCATTGTATCTGAAGAAGTGAGGTCTGTCTCGTGAAAGCTCACACTGGAGTAAATTTTGTTAATTTTTTAGGGCACCCACTGGACTTTTGTTTTGTTTTACTATGACAGAGTAACACAGATACTCCACTGGAATTGTAAACCAGCCAGCGTGGTGTAATGGTTAAGAGCGGTAGTTTGGAGCGGTGGAGTCTGATCTGGAGAACTGGATTTGATTCCCCACTCCTCCATATGAGCGGCAGAGGCTAATCTGGTGAACTGGATTTGTTTCCCCACCTCCTACACACGAAGCCAGCTGGGTGACCTTGGGCTAGTGACATCCTCTCAGCTTCACCTACCTCACAGGGTGTCTATTGTGGGGAGGGGAAGCGAAGGGGATTGTAAGCTGGTTTGAGTCTCCCTTAAGTGGTAGAGAAAGTCGGCATATAAAAGCCAACTCTTCTTCTTCTTCTTCTTCTTCTTCTTCTTCTTCTTCTCCTCCTCCTCCCCCTCCCCCCTCCTCCCCCTCCTCCTCCTCCGACCTCCATGTTTGGTCATTAATAGGTTCAACAATCTGATTGATGTCTAAATAAATAACATTCATGCCCATACTCTAGTTGTATCTTTTCAATACTTATTCTATACCCAGGAAACCAGCACTGTGGGGCAAGGAAGCTGAAGCCAAAGAGGCATCAATCAGTGTAGGTGTTTGGGGCACTAGTCACTCATCACTGTGATGACACATAGCCTGCACCAACACCCACATTCTTGCACATAGATTCATGAATCCACTCCTGTACATAAACTGGCGCTCACCCAGTGTTTAATTCATAAAAACAGAAGTGCCCATATTCAGACCTGCCTTGAACCATCTTGCTCAATTATTACGGCATGTAGGGAAGTGAATCGAGGTGACCAGATTAACAGTGATCTGAACGTCGCTTTGTATAGTTAAGAACCCTTAACGTTGTGAAGGCTTTGCTTAAAGGTTTTACTAGCTAATTGGGGGAAATGATGCTACAGTGAGTGAACAAAGGCAGGAAGAATGTAACTGTCAAGTAATACCTAAGCACAACATGGTATTGAAATATGTCCGTAGAGTAAGACCAAGATTTACCCTCAGGCCTTTTATGCAGGGACGTTTCCCCACGGACACCCACGCCGACTGCTTCGGGGCTTCCTTCTGATAATGCATGCCTGATATGCCTGTCAGAGGTCGCCTCGCTGTCCCCTCACATTTTGCCCATGTTTTCCACATGCTGTTTTAGCAGAATCTGGAAAATGCAGGCAAAGTGCCTAGGGAGAGCGAGGCAACCTCTGACGGGTGGATAAGGCATGCATAATCAAGGTCAGTATTGTCCACCTACACTGGCAGAGGCTCTCTAGGATCTCAGGCAGAGATCTTTCACATCACCTACTGCCAGTTCTTTTAACTGGAAATGCCAGGGTTGAACCTGGAGCCTTCTGCATGCCAAGCAGATGTTTTACCTCTGAGCCACAGCCGCTCCAGCAGTAGAAGAGCTAGATTCAAGTCCAGTAGCACCTTATTAATTTATTTACTTACTTACTTACTTAGTGGTTTGATTTTTACCCTGCCCTTTCCCAACCAAAGTTGGGCTCAGAGCAGCTAACAATCAATAAAATACATATAGTTTTAAATAGATGCACTATATATCGTATAGATCAGTGTCTACAGCACTGTCCTCAACCATAGCCCTGGCAGAATATCTCAGTCTTGCAGGCCCTGTGAAACTGAGCCAGGCCCCACAGGGCCCGGGCCTCATTTGATAGAGAGTTCCACCATGCTGAAGCCCTGGCCCTGGTCGAGGACTAGGGTTGCTAGCTCCGGGTTAGGAAGTACCTGGATATTTTGGGGGCAGAGCCTGAAAAGGGCGGGGTTTGGGGAGGGGAGGGACTTCAATGCCACAGAGTCCAATTGCCAAAGCGGCCATTTTCTCCAGGTGAACTGATTCCTATCGCCTTAGGGTTGCCAGTTGCGGGTTGGGAAATACCTGGAGATTTGGGGTGGGGGCCGAGTCTGAAGAGGGTGGGGTTTGGAGAGGGGAGGGACTTCAATGCCAGAGTCCAATTGCCAAAGCAGTAGGGTTGCCAAGTGCCCGGTGGTGGTGGGAAAAAAGCCCAATCCACCGGGCTGCCTGCCGACCAGCTGACAGCCCGGCGGCGGGAGCTTCGTGGGGCCGTGGCCATGGTTTTGCGATGCGCGCACGTGCCTGGCGCAGCACGTGCATACACACCGCACGACGCACCTACATCACATCCGGTTTACCCGGAAGCGACGTGGACGCTCTGGGAACCTCGGCTAAAACTCTATGGAAACCATGGAGCTAAGGGGCCTGGCAAGCCTACAAAGCAGCCATTTTCTCCAGGGGAACTGATCTCTATCGCCTGGAGATCAGTTGTAATAACAGGAAATCTCCAGCCACCACCTGGAGGTTAGGAAAATAGTATAGGAGCGAAGAACATTTACAAACAAGGTGCAATTTATATAAGCTACTGAGATACCTATATACATACACAGTACATACACAAGTAACCACACTATAACCAACATACAGTATGTACACAATATACAATCAAAGGGCAAAAGGTCTTTCAAAGGTCTCAGCAGAGTACTAAGTAAGTAATGAGTTCAAGTTCAATATTCAAGATGAATGAGAAGCCACAATCTTCAATATTGTAAGTAATGAGTTCAAGTTCAATATTCAAGATGAATGAGAAGGCACAATCTTCCTATTGAAGATTGTGGCTTCTCATTCATCTTGAATATTGAACTTGAACGCATTACTTACTTGGTACTCTGCTGAGACCTTTGAAAGACTTTTTGCCCTTTGATTGTATATTTTGTACATACTGTGTGTTGGTTATAGTGTGGTTACTTGTGTTTGTACATTGTATGTATATAGGTATCTCAGTAGCTTATATAAATTGCACCCTGTTTGTAAATGTTCTTCACTCCTATACTATTTTCCTAACCTTTGGTATTAGTATAGAGGTGCCTGATTCTCCCCCACCACCTGGAGGTTGGCAACCCTATGGGGGAGAGAGGAGCAGCCTGTCTGATCTGATGAAGAATACTGTGTGTGTTCTTCTGAGTGCAAGCGAGTCTTTACCTGGCTGCCTCTGGTCGCTCCCATCAACCTGCTTCAGGGCTTGGCTCTAGCCCCAGGGCCTCCAGTTGGCATCCCTTACCAGATTCATTCAGTGGGAAAAACTATGTCTCCGGATGCAAAAAAGCTGTTTTAGGAAAGCAAAGCAGAGACTCCAAATTGCTACCGTTTTCCCCTCGTGCTCTTGACAAGATCAGCCTTAAGGTTTCCTCAGGATGTGCTCCCAAGCCACGGTGGCAGCTCTTTGGGGCTTATCATAACAGACGACTCTGTTTTTCATTTGCAAAAGCATTTCAGTCTCACAGCAACAAGAAGTATTTCTTTTGACAAAAGACAGTCACCCTTCCAAAGTAAATAATCCACACAGATGCTGCCATTATACGCTATCGAGAACAGATCACAATCTGAAATGCTGCAAGTGGATTATACCAAAGAAAGCATATCTTTCCCACTAGGAGGAATGGTCTCTTTCAGCATAAGTAGCCTGACACAAGAGCCTCTTGTAATAGGGGAAGGTTCTTTGCACTGGAGGAAAGCAACCTGAAAGTCTTCGGTTCTTTGCACTGGAGGAAAGCAACCTGAAAGTCTTCGGTTATTTGCACCACTCTACCACAGTCTACTCCTACACTAGGACTGTAATATATGATGGAGAAGCCATTCAGACAGGCCGGTATCTTAATCATCTTGCCCTCAAATAGCTGCCCAAAGGGGGGTGATTCACTTTGCCTTAACAGTAGAACTGGTCCTGGTTTCTTGTTAACTGTTTTCAGCAAACGTTCTATATTTGTCATGAAAAATGCTTTTCTTACATGTACCGTATATGTAATAAACTCATCAAGAAGACAAAAGCAATGACTACTGCAGAGCTATGAAGAAGAAGAAGAAGAAGAAGAGTTGGTTTTTATATGCCGACTTTCTCCATCACTTAAGGAAGAATCAAACCGGCTTACAATCACCTTCCCCTCCCCATAACAGACACCCTTGTGAGGTAGGTGGGGCTGAGAGAGCTCTAAGAGAGCTGTGACTAGCCCAAGGTCACCTAGCTGGCTTCATGTGTAGGAGTGGGGAAACCAACCCAGTCCACCAGATTAGAGTCCACTGCTCACGTGGAGGAATGGGGAATCAAACCCACTTCTCCAGATTAGAGTCCACCGCTCTTAACCACTACACCATGCTGGCTCTCCTAAGGTGGACAATGAGGAAATTGAAATTGTTCAAGACTTTCTATTCCTTGGTGCCATCATCATCCAAAAGGGAGACTGCCGCCAAGAAATCAGGAGACTTAGATTGGGAAGGT
Source organism: Euleptes europaea (assembly GCF_029931775.1). Taxonomy (NCBI): domain Eukaryota; kingdom Metazoa; phylum Chordata; class Lepidosauria; order Squamata; family Sphaerodactylidae; genus Euleptes; species Euleptes europaea. The sequence continues at coordinate 120,484,411 of NC_079313.1, forward strand.
CAGCCATGAATGAGCTAAAAAAGATTCTTAAGTGTAAAGATGTGTGACTGGCAACCAAAATCATGTTAATTCATGCCATGAAGGTCTAATAAAATCAGAATAGAATATCTCCTATTGGATAAAAACCATCAAACGACACGAAGGGTTGCCAGGTTTTGTTGCCAGGTCTATAACCTCAAAAAAACTAAGAAGTGTTCTTAATCAAAAGAGTGGTACAGATTTAAATCCTTGGGATGTTTTTATATTTAGTATTCGTTAAGAAGTGTTAATATGTTAAATATATTACGTTTATCTGTATTCATGGTTGATGTGTACCATGATTATTTTTAATTGTTCCCATTTTTTATATTTTTACTGTATTTACTGGCCGTGGACCATAATAAATACCTTTGCTTGCATGCCATATTATTCCCTACTACTATGTATGGGTGTGAAACTGGGCAATGAAGAAAGCTGTCAGGAAGAAAGTAGATTTCCTTTGAAATGTGGCATTGTAAGAGAGTGTTATGGATACTGCAAAGCACCAAAAAAACCAATGAGTAGGTTCTAGATCAAAGCAAGTCTGAACTGTCCCTAAAAGCTAAAATTACTAAACTGAGGCTATCATACTTTGGTCACGTTATGAGAAGACAAGAGTCACTGGAAATGAAAACAATGCTAGGAAAAGTTGAAGGCAGCAGGAAAAGAAGAAGACCCAACAAGAGATGGATTGACTCAATAAAGGAAGCCACAGCCTTCAATTTGCAAGACCTGAGCAAGGCTGTTAAAGATAGGACTTTTAGGAAGACATTGATTCATAGGGTCGCCATGAGTTGGAAGCAACTTGATGGCCCTACACACACACATTGGGACTGTTATGAAATGTGTGATCTATCTTTTTAGGTTTGTACTAGGGGATTCATGGAACAATTCTTAAAAGGTTTTTTTAAAGGATGAAATATTTGACTCTCCCAATCTCCTTTTATAAATCGGGGCGGGGGGGGGGGAGTTTCAAAGGTAGAATCCCACCAAGTCTTTTAATCCAGCGGGAGCCCTCTCTGCTCTCTTTTCTAGGAAAGATCTTCCAAAGAAACTCCTGTGCCATCTGGCAGCAGGACAAGTATCAATTATTTGCTATGAAGAGAGAGAATCCAGATAAGACCATCTAAATCCTACAAATTCAACATAATTTGTTGTGCTTGACGCTGGAGGGTTTTTTTTAAATGGAACTCCAGATGTTTAATTTGGCCATTGGGTCTATAGAGGTGGGAAATGGGTGAGTTTAACTCTTTCCTCACACTATTTCCCCAGATGAAAGAGTCCTCCCGGTAGAAAAAAAAAGATAGGCAATCCATACCGTGCCTGTCTTTCCCCCCCTGGAGTTTAAAGCAGCTGGGGGTTGAGATTTTCAAACAGAGGAAGGAATTAGCATGGGGGGAAGCACCAAGCCTTATCATGCTTCTCTCCACTCACAGTTGTATTTTAGGCCCAATGTTTGTCATTCCAATCACAAAATTCCATATATTCACATTGATTTGGGACCATCTTTTGTATGAAGATGCCATTGTTTACATGGAAGGAAGAATTGGTTTTCATCTATCAGGCTTTATTTTCATTGGACACCTAAGTCTTCCAGACTGGATCCACCAATCCATCCCAAATGGCTGTGAATGATTAATTGTCGTGACTCACATTCATGTGTGCAGACGTGCAGATTGTATTTTTGCAACCTAACCTTTTTTTTAAAAAAGCAAACTTGTTTAGAAGAGAAGGGGAAAATCAGAATCACAAATCAAGCCTAGTATTTTATCATGAAACTAAAAAATAAAATTCCTAGAATACTGAAATGTTACTGCTTATGGTAGTTTAGTGAAGCAAAATGGTCAAATACGGGAATTGCCAGGATGGGACTGCATATGCATGGGCATTATTTTGATACAGGTCAGGGGTGCAGGATTCTTTGCTCAAAATGAAAGCCATGAAAATGATAATCAGGCTCTGGGAAAGGACTGGGACCAGTTTTAGTGTGAAGACAAACTTCCGCACATGTCTGAAATCTGGCACAATTTCAGAATTCAGATTTTAATTGGGAACATTTTCACATTGAGTTTTGGGAATATAAATTTGGGAGTTATTTTTAAAGCACTTTGTACATGCAAATGAAAATTTATTTATTTATTTAATCCATCCCCCCCCCTCGTCTTTCTCCACCAATGAGGACTTGAAGCAGCTTACATTGTTCTCCTCACCTCCATTTTATCCTCGCAACATCCCCGTGAGGTAGATTAGGATGAGAGCGTGTGACTTGCCCAAGGTCACCCTGTGAGCTTCTATGGCATGAGTGGGGATTTGAACCCACGTCTCCCAGAGACTAGTCCAACACTCTTAACCACTACGCTACACTGATAAATTGCTTGATCGAAGAGTCTTGGTGCAATCTGAATTGCAGCACAGCCAGGTGTGGTTATTCAATATGAACTTGAGTTAAATGGACCATACGAACAGCTTGTGCGTTGAAATAAATGGGAGTTGTGACATCTTTCTGACAATAACCACCATTGCTTTGGATGGATTAGAGGTCACTGGGTGGTTTCAGCTATGGTCAGGCAGCAAGGACATGCCTGTATGGGTGTCTCAAGAGCCAGTGCTAATTAGTGATGGGGTTGGCCAGAATCACTACCAGAGGCATGGAACACAAGTCCCACTGAGCAGCCTCAATAGCCCAATCTCACCAGATCTTAGAAGCTAAGCAGACTTAGCCATGCTTAGTACTTGGATGGGGGACACTAAGGAAAACTGGGGTTGCTATGCAGAGGCAGGCCATAGCAAACCACCTCTGCTCATCTCTTCCCTTGAAAACCCATGGTCCTGGGGTCACAATGAGTCACTCGCGACTTGACGGCACATTGTTAAGTCCCACTGTGTTCTGGGACTTAACAATGTGTACTCATCTGCACATTAATTTTCTTGGGTATGTGCACGTGACTGTAGTGCGACTTAAATCCCACAACTGCCGAGCGGCTATCAAAAATGTTTTTTGGGAGAACTCTGTTTAAAGTATTTGACAAGGGTGCTACTTTACTAAGTCCTAGCATGGCAGGACACACGATCAGTAGTTCCATGGTTATTTTTCACTGCAATAAAATGGAATGTAGTTTATGAGGGCTGTGATTTAAAGGGGGGATGAGTTCCTTCAGTGCTGGCAAAAGCTGCATAGTGGTGGTGGTGGTGGTGATTTCCTGCAGACAAATGGTGTGCTGGGAAAGAGGTAATTAAATAGTCCACCATTAGAAAAATAAAGGGGAAGAGCAACTCCCTGGAGAGGGGCTGCTGCTCAGTGGCGGAACATCTGCTTAACATCCAGAAGGCCCCTGGTTCCATCTCTGGCACCTCCATTTTAAAGAATCAGGTAGTAGGTGATGTGAAAACCTCTTCCTGAGGCCCTGGAAAGCCACTGCCAGTCAGAAGAGATGGTACTGATCTTGATAGACCAATGGTCTGACTCAGTATAAGGCAGCTTCAGGTGAGTGGGTCACCTTAAAAGTGTGCAAAGCCAAAGCCATTGGTTAAAACCAGCACCTGAAACTAGAGCTAGAAACGAGATGAAAACTTTGTGCAGAGTAGGGTTGCCAATCTCTAGGCAGCACCTGGAGACCTCCTGCTATTACAATTGATCTCCAGGCTGCAAAGATCAGTCCTCCTAGAGATAATGGCAGCTTTGGAGGGTGGACTCTATGGCATCATACCCTGCTGAGATCCTTCCCCTCCTCAAACTGTGCCCTCCCCAGGTTCCACTCCCCAAATCTCCAGGTATTTCCCAACCCAGAGCTGGCAACCCTATAGAGTAGCATAACTTGCTTCCAATGATCCCTTATCAGGAGGTGGGTACCTTGCTTATATATATACCGGTATATATTTTTAAAGCCTGTTGAAAAATGTGGCAAATACCAACAACAGCTTTATTAATTTACCTAAAATCGTTCAGACAAGTTCTTTGTCTTGCCAAGGAATAAAATAGATCACTCAGCTCCTGATCTGGGACAAGTTTGATTTAGACAAAAATCTCATTGTTATTAATGGTGTAATCAATCAATTGGCTGTTAATGTTAGGTACATAATCATATCCTAAATACAGGGGAGGAGGAACAGGGCAATCATTAGGTAAACTGCATTGCAGGCAATTTAATGTCTGGTTCGGCTGTCTTCTGCATTGGTGGGTGCTTCTTCTTGCTCCCCCCTCCCCCAATAAAGTATCTGTCACTTTATAGTCAGAGCAAGAGGGGACAGAATCCAACCTTAACTCTGAGCACAATTTGCCATTCATTATGTGGCCACTGGCCACACCCTGCAGCTAATGTTGAATTTCACACATTTAATGAACACCGTATTTTTTGGAGAAGGGAAGGCGACCTGTAAAATCTGATTTACGCTGTTGTTAAAATACCTGGCACTTGAAAGGAAACATTCGAAAGTATGTATTTGTGAAGAGAGCTTTAAGAAATATACCCTCAGTGACCAAGTCATTAATTGGGCTGAAAATAGATCCCTCCCTCATCAATGAAAACATTCTTCCTAGCGCTGTATTTCTTTCAGCACTTCAAATTTAGCTGCGCTCGGTTTCGACGGGCCAAGCATGCAAAGTTATTTAAGGACGGAAAAGCCTTCACAATGTAATTGTCGATACTTGGGATGCTAAGTTAACTTGACAAGTCAGCTCATGATGTAGTCCAGGTTCTATAATTAGTATGGTACTTGCAACTGTAATAAAAACTCTCAGCATTAGGTCAGTTCTTGTCTGGACTGTTTAAGAGGTACCTTGCAGAACGCTTTGATTCAGGCATGTTAAGCTTTTATTGGATGTTAACACCTGATATTTCCTCCTGGCTTTGGTGTTATTGAATGCTTTGCTCTGTCACTTTCCCTACAGCCAGATCATCAACAGGAGCTGCCCTGAAACCAAGAAGATTGGGGGAATGAACGTAAATCACTTAGTCAAATGCACAAAGGGCAAATACAACTGGGGCAGTCCACGCTGTCCGAAGCTAACAGCTGTGGCACATGATTTTTTTTTTTAATGCACAAAGTCTTTATTGTTGCTCAGCAAGGAAAAAAATGCCTATCAAACAGAAATTCAGTATGCTCTCTCAACAGGCCAGGATCCCTGTAGATGGGACACAGTTTTGGGGTGCAGGTCTGGTCCCCATGTAATCATAGAGTCCTAGACTCATAGAAGGGACCTTCTGGGTCATCTAGTCCAACCCCATGCACAATGCAGGAAATTCACAACTACCTCCCCCCCCACACACCCAGTGACCCCTACTCCATGTCCAGAAGATGGCAAAAAACCCTCCAGGATCCCTGGCCAATCTGACCTGGGGGGAAATTGCTTCCTGACCCCAAAGTGGCGATGGGCATTACCCCTTCTTACACAGAAGGGGCCACGAGAGCCGAACACTGACACAACCCTTCCTGCCCTCCCTCTCTTGATCTGCCTGAGTTCACAGTGGCCCTAATAGTGCAGTACTTAGGGTCAACCATGGGGAGGTAGGAGTGTGATTGAGCCTGAGCCTCACATTCAAAGGGAATCTCGAATTTAGAGTATTTTCCTGGCATTTGATACATTTTCATAGCTTGTTTTTATGCACATAGTGTGTTGTCATTTTTTTTATTTTCATTATGGCTAGGGACTTCAAAAGCCAAGGCCACTCTGGACATCTGAGAGGATGTGGCAGTGCTTTCTGGTAAATGTGAATTAAGAAGAGCCTTGCTGGATCAGACCAAAAGCCCATCACGTCCATCAGTCTGTTCACACAGTGGCCAACCACCTGCCCCTAGGAAGCCCACAAACAGGACAACTGCAACAGCATCCTCCCATACATGCTCCTTAACAACGGATATAAAGAGGTATACAGCCTCTGGTAGTACTGGAGGAAGTAGATATCCATCACGACCAGTAGCCCTGACCTCCATGAATTTGTCCACTCTCTTTCTAAAGCCTTCTGAGATGGCGGCCATCACAATATCCTGTGGCAGCGAGTTCCAGAATTTAACTATGCACAGTGTAAAGAAGTACATCCTTTTGTCTGTCCTGAATCTCCCACCCTTCACCTTCAGTGGATGACCCCAGGTTCTAGTATTATAAGACAGGGAGAAAAGCTTTTGGAATTATGAAAACAATTTTCTGATATGAGGAAAAGGAACAGGGTATGCTCAATGGGTTGGTTCCAGACAGCTTTTCCACTCAACTTTAACCCAGTTCTCCTCCTTACTATAGCCCCCATCTCACATAGGGTTGCCAGGCCTCCTGCTTTGGCACGAAACCTCCCGCCAGCCACCTTTGTTACCTGCCACAGCTCCAAGTGGTGGTGGGAGAAAAAGAGGAAAAAAACCCCAGCATCTTCATGTGCACCGTGCTGTCACTTCTGGGGAAAACCACTAAGTGATGTCATGCCACTCTAGGAATCTCCAGAAACTCTATAGTTTTACCTTAGAGTTTTTGGTGATTCCTACAGCAATGTGACATCACTTCCTGCTTTTCCTGAAAGTGATGTCACAGTGCATGTGATACTGTGAGCTCTTGACCCATCAAACCAGAAATCACCACAGAGACAATCAGATTCCAAGCAGATGGCTTTACTGGTCAAATAGGCAATACAGTGCATTGAGGATAAGATGACAGCTATGGGTTGTCTTGCCCGTTATTTGGAAATATAAGGCAGAGAAACGGCGGGAGATTACAAAGCATAAACAGAGCATTATTTCCCAGGAGTGGCGTTCCCAGGCTTTGGTATGTGTAGCCGTCCTTGAAGTCTGGACGGTTCAGCAGAGAAACGAAAGGAAACATCTAAACCGAGATAACAGCCTGACATCCTGCTCCCCTTAAGGCCCCCTCCCATCCGGCAAGGGGCTGGTCTGTCTGGGTAGGTATTGTGAAAGGCGTTGACGAGTTTGGGGGCGGAGACATCCCGTGCGCGAACCCATTCGTCATAGGCAGGGGGGAAGTGTTTCCAGCGGATCAGGTATTGCAAGGCCCCGTGGTGTATGCGGGAATCGAGGATTTTGGAGACTTCGAAATGTTCCTCCCCCCCCACCATTATGGGCTGTTCAGGAGGCGGCTCTGGGTGCCATTGTGGGGAAGCAACATGGGGTTTTAGAAGGCTGATATGGAAAACGGGGTGTACACGCCTCAGAGTTTTGGGGAGAGACAGTTCCACTGTGACAGGATTTATGAGGCGGATGATGGGAAATGGGCCAATGTATTTAGCATTGAGCTTATGGCATGGACGGGTGGAGCGCAGGTTCTTGGTGGAAAGGTATACCAAGTTACCCACCTGCAGGTCCCTACCTGGGGAACGATGCTTGTCGGCCTGCGCCTTGTATTTGCGCTTGGCTCGGTCTAGGTTGCTAACCAGCCAGGGCCATGTTGTACGGAGGGTGTGTGCCCAAGAGGCAATGTCGGCATCCCCCTCCCCCTCTAATCCTTCTATTGGGGTGATAGGACCGAAGTCCTGTCCATACACCGCATAAAGCGGGCTGAAACCTGTGGACTGAATGTCAGGCTGCTATCTCGGTTTCGTTATTGCTTCTGTCTCTGCGCTGTACTGTCTGGCCCTCAAGGTCGCATACCTAGGCCTGGGAACTCAGCTCCTGGGAAACTGTATTCAGCCTATGCTTGTAATCTCCCGCCTTTTCTGCTTTATATTATCTCCCAGCTAGTGAGTCTCTCATAGCTGTCATTTTATTCGTTTGCACTGTATGCCTAATTGACCAGTAAAAGCCATTTGCTTGGACTCTATATGACTTTGTGGTGATTTCTGGTTCTGTGGGCCAAGGGCTGACATTGGTGATTTCTGGTTCTGTGGGCCAAGGGCTGACATTATGACAGGCTGAAGCCAAACGGCTCGCCGTTCACACAGCTCTCCTCCTTGTGGATTGTACAAAGGACACCCCGGTGTCCACCCTGGCTCAACTTTTGACCTCAACATTTGAGGCCGACTCGCCCGCAATTGCAGTTCGGCTACAGCCTCTACTGGGCGGGGAACCCGATCCCATACTGGCACTCCTGGAAACGGAGCTGTTACCGCGCGTTACGGCAGTTACAGCCCAGAAACTTGAGGACGCCAAGGTTCTTGCGGATAGGAAAGCTGCAGCAGCTAAGGCGGAGGCCGAGGCTCACGCTGCCAAAGTTAAAGAGCGGGCACCAATGGACACCCGTCCTAAAGACAGAACAGGGGGCCCGTTAGGTCTCTCTTTTTCCCCGATTTTTGCACCATCGCGCGCAACCCAACGCGCACGCCGTCTTGCTGACCGCCGTCAGGACCCAGAGGAGTCTGAGGAAGAGAACCTTTATGAAGACACCTCTCAATGGGCCACGAGTTTTCGGACAAGTAAACCTCAGCGCACTGGCGGTCCAGGTGAGGACGTTTACCTCTTACGTGCCCAGAATCGGGAACTCTCCGACCGTGTCGATCAGCTCCAAGAACTAATGGAGCGAATGCTTCAGGACAATCGACAGTTACAACAAGCTCTCTTGGCTCAGGTACAGCCCGTCCCACCCCCGGGTCCAGGAGTCCCCGGTCAGCCACCCGCTAACGTGCCTGTGCTGCCTCCGCCTCCCGGAACTTCCGTTGTACTGCCGCCCGGTCCGCCTGTTCAACCAGTTCAGCCTGTACCCGGACCTTGGATGCAACTCAAATTGAGAACTACTTACGATGGGTCCCTCGAGACTCTACCTTGTTTTTTGCATCAAGTGGACAGCTATATGCGGGAACAGGGGCAATTGTTCCCCACGGAGGATAGCAGGGTGCGCTATGTGGCTTCCCTTCTAACGGGTAAAGCAGCGGAATGGATGGTCCTCCAGTTCGACACCCGTTCCCGCTCTATCCGTACCCTCAACAACTTTATGACTGCTTTGCGGAGGAGGTTTGAAGACCCCTTCCTGGGGGAACGAGCCAAATCAGAACTGTTACAACTCAGGCAAGGCTCCACTCCGGTTCGAGAGTTTGCCGACGAATTTCAGAGACTGGCGAGTAAAATTGTGGGATGGCCCGAGGCCACCTTAATTCATCATTTCAGGGAATCCCTACACCCTGATATTCTGAACTGGTCATACATGCGAGGGGATCCTGATACTCTTGAGGGATGGATCCTGTTAGCCGAGGAAGTGGAAAGCCGCCGACGCTATGTTTCCCATGTCCGCCAAAAGCACAGGGAAAAAGGCACCCAAAAGCCTCAGCCCAAGGCGCCACTGCCCACTCCACGGAATCCCGCACGCCCGCCCCAGGAACGGGAAGACCGGTTTCAGAGGGGGGCCTGTCTTATTTGCGGGGGAATGGGTCACTTTGCAGCTGTCTGCCCGTACCGCCCGGAAGCATCTCGCCCCAGCACGACAACCCGAGCCAGAGGTCGTCCACCACGCAGAGGCACCGCGGCCACCCGCAGCGCAGCGCCGGGAAGACCCACACCCTCTGCACTTCACGTTGGAGACCCGACCTCCCTGCCTACTACTGATGACCCTGCCGGGTCTCGGATTACAAGTGCCCCATTGGGGGACAACTCTCCATCCTCGGATGAAGGAGACCCATGGAATTCTCCAGCCTTAAACCTAGAATCTCCCCTCGACTTGTCAAAAAACGGCTTCGGTCTGTGGTGAATGGAGCGTCTCCACAGACCTCTGCAGATTCCCCTGCTAAACCGAATGCTCCCACTAAAATCAAGGAAGTGGACACCACTGTCTACGTGGACGCAGTCCTACAACACCATAAAGGTGGCCCCCAATTGCCCGTCAAAGCACTCATTGACTCCGGTTGCTGTCGCACTCTCATAAGTGAGGCCACTTTTGCTGCTCTCAAAGCCGAATCTGAGGCTTTGCCAAACCCTGTCCAATTTGCCCAAATGGACGGGAGCGATTTCCAGGGGGGTCCAGTTGATCACCGAACCGTAGGGGTAGCGATGGGAATTGGTTCCCACTGGGAACAAATAGACTTCACTATAGCCCCTATCCGATTCGAAGTGGTCTTGGGAATTAACTGGATTAAAGGACATAGTCCCAGTATTGATTGGGAAACAAACACTATCTCCTTCGCTAGTCCCACCTGCGACCAGCATCGGCAGAACTTTGCTCTGCTATATCCGCCCGTTCCGGCATTAATCTCCACTGCCCCAACACCTCCGGTCCTACCTGCTGTATACCGGGACTTTGAAGATGTCTTCGACCTTAGGGAATGTGATGCCTTACCCCCCCACCGAGCCTCAGACTGTGCGATTGAGGTGGTAAAGGACTGCACATTAACCAAAAGTAAGATTTACCCTATGAGCGCCTCCGAGCGCACTGTCCTCCGGGACTTTTTGGACAAAAACCTCGCCAGAGGGTTCATTCGCCCTTCGAATGCCCCAAACTCGGCCCCCGCGTTTTTCGTCCGGAAAAAAGAGGGCGACCTTCGCCTGTGCATTGACTTCAGAAAGCTCAATGCGGTTACCCAGACCAACGCCTATCCTATCCCATTAATATCGGATATTTTGGGACAATTACAGGAAGGCCGTGTGTTCTCTAAGTTAGACTTGGTGGAAGCCTACTACCGGGTCCGTATCCGCGAAGGGGATGAGCACCTCACTGCCTTCTCTAGCTGTTTCGGAATGTATGAATTCCTTGTGATGCCGTTCGGATTAAAAGGGGCCCCGGGGGTCTTCATGCAACTCATCAATGAAGTCCTACATGACCTTCTATATCGTGGGGTGGTGGTCTATTTAGATGACATTCTCATTTATTCGAAAACTATGAACGAGCATGTGGCTCTGGTCCGGGAAGTTCTGCAACGCCTGCGTGACCATCAACTTTTCGCAAAACTAGCTAAATGCGAATTTCATCAAAGCAAACTCACGTTTTTGGGATACATCATCTCCCACCAAGGTCTTCGCATGGACCCCGCCAAAGTCCAAGCCGTCCTCGATTGGACTCCCCCCACCAACCGTAAGCAAGTACAGCAATTTCTGGGATTTGCAAACTTCTACCGGGGATTCATCCCTAACTTCGCCCAGGTGGCTCTACCCATTACAGACCTACTGAAAACTAAGGGAAAAGTAAGCTCGGCTGCCTTGCCCTCCGCAAAAATCCTATGGACTGAGCAATGCCAAACCGCTTTTCTGGCCCTCAAACGCCTCTTCACTTCGGAGCCGGTGCTACGGCCCCAGACCCAAATCAAATGTTCATTGTGCAAGTCGATGCTTCCGATGTAGCCATGGGAGGGGCTCTCCTCCAGCAAGGACCGGATGGTCTTCTTCACCCTTGCGCTTACTTTTCAAAAAAATTTGCGCACGCTCAATTAAACTGGCCCATCTGGGAGAAAGAGGCCTCAGCAGTTCATCATGCACTGACTCTCTGGCGGCAATTCTTGGAAGGATCTAAAGTCCCCTTTGAGGTTTGGACCGATCACAAAAATCTAGCTGCCCTCACGGGGTCCCATAAGCTGTCGGCGAAACAACAACGGTGGGCGGAGTTCTTTGCTCAGTTCCGTTTCACCCTGAAGCACGTCCCTGGGAAGCAGAACGTTCTCGCGGATGCCCTCTCCCGTTTACCACAATATCCGGTAAAACTTGAGAGACCCACCAACTCTCTGTTCACCCCTATGCAACGTGGGACCCTACCTGTGCTGGCTGTGCAAACTCGATCCCAGCACCAGCACGCCGTACCCAACTTACAGGCTCCGCCAGCCCAACCGGCTGCCCAGCCGCCACCGCAACAGACCGGCGTTCCCGCCCTTCCTACCCCTCCGGCCGCCCAGCCGCCTGCAGTCTGCGCGCCGCCGCACGTAAGCACTAACCCCATCACTGTTTCTAAGATCACCATGACCGACGGGGGGCCCCCCTCCAAAATCCCCATCTCCAAGTCCTTTTTAAATGTCCTTCGGGACCAGTGCCTTTTAGAACGCTCCGCTCATACCCTACCTCCTGGTGTTTTGGAACAGGGAGGGTCCTGGTACAAGGACTCGAAATTGTATGTACCCAAAGCTCTCCGGAAGGACGTTTTACATTTAGCTCATGGAGCCAAAACAGCTGGGCACTTTGGGTTTCTGAAAACCCTTCACTTATTGCGCAGACAGTTCTGGTGGGGGGGAATGCGTTCCGACATTGACTCTTTCATCCGCAGCTGTCCCGTTTGTGCCGCTGCGAAACGATCGCAGGGAAAACCCCCGGGACTGCTTCAACCTCTTGAAACGCCCAGCAAACCTTGGGAAGTGATTGCTATGGACTTTATGACTGATCTCCCTCTCAGTGGGGGAAAAACTGTGTTGTGGGTTGTTACTGATTTGTTTTCTAAACAAATACATTTGATTCCATGCGCAGGGATCCCCTCTGCTCAGAAACTAGCCCGCCTCTTCGTGACGCATATCTTTCGTTTACATTCGTTTCCGCGTAAGATAATTTGTGACCGCGGAAGTGGTTTCGTTTCTAAGTTTTGGAAAGCTTTCCTCAAGTTGGTGGGAGTGGAACAAGGGTTGTCTAGTGCATACCATCCCCAAACTGATGGTCAAACTGAACGTGTTAATGCTGTACTTGAATGCTATTTACGCTGTTATGTCAACTACCACCAGGATGACTGGGTGGAACTGTTACCTTTAGCAGAATATGCCTACAATAATGCCATGCATCAATCCACAGGTTTTAGCCCATTTTATGCCGTTTATGGACAAGATTTCAGTCCTATTGCTCCTGCAGATGATGTAGAGGGGGAGGGGAACCCCGACATTGCCTCCTGGGCACACGCCCTCCGTACCACTTGGCCCTGGCTCGTTAGCAACCTCGACCGAGCCAAGCGTAAATACAAAGCACAAGCTGACAAACATCGCTCCCCCGGGGGTGATCTGCAAGTAGGTGCTTTGGTTTACCTTTCCACCAAAAATCTCCGTTCCACCCGTCCGTGCCATAAGCTCAGTGCTAAATTCATTGGCCCTTTCCCCATCACCCGGGTCATAAACCCTGTCACGGTGGAACTGGCTCTCCCCAAATCCTTGAGGCGTGTGCATCCTGTCTTCCACATTAGCCTCCTCAAGCCCCATGTTGCTTCTCCACAGTGGCATCCGGATCCACCTCCTGCACAACCCATCATGGTGGGGGGGGAGGAACACTTCGAAGTCTCCAAGATCCTTGACTCCCGTGTTCACCATGGCAACCTGCAGTATTTAGTCCGTTGGAAACATTTCCCCCCTGCCTATGACGAATGGGTGCGCGCACGGGATGTCTCCGCCCCCGACCTCGTCAACGCCTTTCACATTGCTTACCCAGATAAGCCAGCCCCCTTGCGAACTGGGAGGGGGCCTTGAGGGGAGCAGAATGTCAGGCTGCTATCTCGGTTTCGTTATTGCTTCTGTCTCTGCGCTGTACTGTCTGGCCCTCAAGGTCGCATACCTAGGCCTGGGAACTCAGCTTCTGGGAAACTGTATTCAGCCTATGCTTGTAATCTCCCGCCTTTTCTGCTTTATATTATCTCCCAGCTAGTGAGTCTCTCATAGCTGTCATTTTATTCGTTTGCACTGTATGCCTAATTGACCAGTAAAAGCCATTTGCTTGGACTCTATATGACTTTGTGGTGATTTCTGGTTCTGTGGGCCAAGGGCTGACATTGGTGATTTCTGGTTCTGTGGGCCAAGGGCTGACACTGATGTACAGCATTATTGTAGGCATATTCTGCAAAAGGCAACAGTTCCACCCAGTCATCTTGGTGGTAATTGACATAACAACGCAAATAGCATTCAAGTACAGCATTGACACGTTCGGTTTGACCATCCGTTTGGGGATGGTATGCACTAGACAACCCCTGCTCCACCCCCACCAATTTGAGAAAAGCTTTCCAAAACTTAGCAATGAAACTACTTCCGCGGTCGCAGATTATCTTGCGCGGAAATGAATGTAGTCTAAAAACATGTGACACGAAGAGGCGGGCCAACTTCTGAGCGGAGGGGATCCCCGCACATGGAACCAAATGTATTTGCTTAGAAAATAAGTCAGTGATAACCCATAACACAGTTTTTCCCCCGCTGAGAGGGAGATCCGTCATAAAATCCATAGCAATCACTTCCCAGGGTTTGCTGGGTATTTCAAGTGGTTGCAGTAGTCCTGGGGGCTTGCCTTGAGATCGTTTGACTGTGGCGCAAACAGGACAGCTGCGAATAAAAGAGTCAATGTCAGAACGCATTCCCCCCCACCAAAATTGTCTGCGCAACAGGTGAAGGGTCTTTAGGAACCCCAAGTGTCCAGCTGTTTTTACTCCATGAGCCAAGTGTAAGACGTCTTTTCGGAGCGCTTTGGGCACATACAATTTCGAGTCTTTGTACCAAGAGCCTCCTTGTTCGGTTACACCAGGAGGCAGGGTTTGATCAGAGCGTTCCATAAGGCATTGTTCCCGAAGGGAATTTAAGAAAGATTCGGAGACGGGAACCCCCCCCCCTTGTTTACGGCGGCAGTAGGAGCAGTTATGGGGGTTGACGAGGGGGAAGCGCTTACGTGCGGTGGTGCGCAGACTGCAGGCGGCTGGGCGGCCGGTTGGGTTGGAGGAACTGGAGCGCCGGCTATCGTGTGTTTCCGTTGTGGGGGCAGCTGGGCGGCCGGTAGGGCTGGAGGAGCTTGCGCGCCGGCTACTGTGTGCTTCCGCTGGGGCAGCGTCTGGGATCGAGTTTGTACAGCCAGTACGGGCAGGGCTTCTCTTTGCGCGGGCGTAAATAAAGAGTCTGTTGGCCAATCGAGTTTCGCCGGGTATTGAGGCAACCGGGAGAGAGCATCTGCGAGAACGTTTTGTTTTCCTGGGACATGCTTCAGGACAAAACGAAACTGAGCAAAGAATTCCGCCCAACGCTGTTGTTTCGCGGATAACTTATGGGTTCCTGTGAGGGCGGCTAGATTCTTGTGATCGGTCCAAACTTCGAAGGGGACTTTAGACCCTTCCAGGAATTGTCGCCATAGAGTAAGTGCATGGTGAACGGCCGAGGCTTCTTTCTCCCAAATGGGCCAGTTCAATTGGGAGTGCGCAAATTTCTTTGAGAACTAAGTGCAGGGGTGAAGGAGACCATCTGGTCCTCTTTGGAGCAGGGCCCCTCCCATAGCTACGTCGGAGGCATCGACTTGTACAATGAACATTCGATTTGGGTCTGGGTGCCGTAGCACAGGTTCCGACATGAAAAGGCGTTTGAGGGCTACAAAGGCGGTCTGGCATTGATCAGTCCACAGTATCTTAGCGGAGGGTAATGTAGCAGAGCTTCCTTTACCCTTGGTTTTCAGAAGGTCGGTGATGGGCAGCGCTATTTGGGCGAAGTTAGGGATAAATCTACGGTAGAAATTAGCAAAGCCCAGAAACTGTTGTACTTGCTTGCGGTTGGAGGGAGGAGTCCAATCGAGGACGGATTGGACCTTGGCCGGGTCCATGCTAAGGCCATGGTGGGAGATTATATATCCCAAGAAAGTTATTTTGCTCTGGTGAAATTCGCATTTAGCCAGCTTTGCAAAGAGTTGGTGATTGCGCAGGCGTTGCAGAACTTCTCGGACCAAAGTGACGTGCTCGTCCATGGTTTTTGAATAAATAAGAATGTCATCCAAATAAACTACCACCCCGCGGTACAGTAAATCATGGAGGATTTCGTTGATGAGTTGCATGAAGACCCCCGGGGCACCTTTTAACCCGAAGGGCATCACAAGGAATTCAAACATTCCAAAACAGCTAGAGAAGGCAGTGAGGGGTTCGTCCCCCTCGCGGATACGGACGCGGTAGTAGGCTTCTACTAGGTCCAATTTGGAGAATATACGTCCCTCTTGTAGTTGTCCCAAAATATCTGAAATTAGCGGTATAGGATAGGCGTTGGCTTGAGTAACTGCATTGAGTTTTCGGAAGTCAATGCAGAGGTGTAGGTCGCCCTCCTTTTTTTGGACGAAAAACACGGGGGCTGAGTTGGGAGCATTCGATGGGCGAATGAACCCTCTGGCAAGGTTTTTGTCCAAAAAGTCCCATAGTACAGTGCGCTCGGAAGTGCTCATAGGGTAAATCTTACTCTTGGTTAATGTGCAGTCCTTCACCACCTCAATTGCACAGTCAGTGGCCCGGTGGGGGGGTAAGGCATCACATTCTTTAATGTTAAAGACATCCCCAAAGTCCTGGTATACATCAGGTAGGGACGGCGGTGATGGGACATCGGAGATTAATGCCGGAGCGGGTGGAGACAGCACCGCAACTTGCTGTCGGTGCTGGTCGCATTTGGGGTTGGCAAAGGAGATCGTGTTCATCTCCCAGTCTATACTGGGACTATGACCTTTAATCCAGTTAATTCCCAGGACCACTTCAAATCGGATAGGGGCTATGGTAAAGTCTATTTGTCCAAGTGGGAGCCAATTCCCATCGCCACCCCTATAGTGCGATGATCAACTGGGCCCCCCTTGAAATGGCTCCCATCCATTTGGGCAAATTGGACGGGGGCTGGTAAAGCCTCGGACTTGACTTTGAGTGCTGCAAATGTGGCCTCATTGATGAGAGTGCGACCGCAACCGGAGTCAATGAGTGCCTTAACGGGTAGTTGGGGACCACCTTCATAGTGTTGCAAAACTGCGTCCACATAAACGGTGGTTTCTACTTCCTTTACTTTAGTGGGAGCTTTCGGTTTAGCAGGAGAATCTGCAGAGGTCTGTGGAGACGCTCCACTCACCACAGACCGGAGCCGTTTTTTGACAAATCAAGGGGGGATTCCAGGTTTAAAGCTGGAGAATTCCATGGGTTCTCTTCGTCAGAAGAAGGAAAGTTGTCCCCCAATGGGGCATTTGTAATCCGGGACCCGGCGGGGTCATTCGATGTAGGAGGGATAGATGAGTCCTCAACGTGAAGTGCAGAGGGTGTGGGTCTTCCCGGCGCTGCGCTGCGGGTGGCCGCGGTGCCTCTGCGTTGAGGTCGTCCTCTAGCTCGGGCTGTCATGCTGGGACGAAAGGGTTCAGGGCGATGTGGGCAGACTGCTGCAAAGTGGCCCAGTTCCCCACAAGTGAGGCAAGCACCTCTTTGAAATCGGGTTTCGCGATCCTGGGGTGGACACGCGGGTTTCCGTGGATTGGGGGGCGGTGCCTTGGGCTGGGGCTTTTGGACGCTTTTCTCCTTGTTCCTTTGGCAGACAAGGGAAATAAAGCGCCGGCGGCTTTCCACCTCTTCGGCTAATAGAATCCAATCCTCGAGGGTGTCGGGATCACCCCGCATATACGACCAGTTCAGAATGTCAGGGTGTAAGGCTTCCCTGAAATGGTGAATTAGGGTGGCTTCGGGCCAGCCCACAATTTTGCTTGCTAGTCTTTGAAATTCATCGGCAAACTCTCGAACTGGAGTAGAGCCCTGTCTTAGTTGTAGAAGCTCCGCTTTGGCTCGTTCCCCCAGAAAGGGGTCCTCAAACCTCCTCCGTAAGGCAGTCATGAAATTGTTGAGGGAACGGATAGAGCGGGATCGGGTGTCGAACTGGAGGACCATCCAGTCGGCTGCTTTACCTGTCAAAAGGGAAGCCACATAGCGAACCCGGCTGTCCTCTGTAGGGAAAGAACTGTCCTTGTTCTCGCATATAGCTGATGCAAGAAACAGGGCAGGGTTTCGAGAGATCCATCGTAAGTAGTTTTCAACTTGAGTTGTTTCCAAGGACAGGGCATGGGTTGGCCCGGTTGCACGGGTGCCCTGGGTGCAGGTAAAACGGGACCTCCGGGAGCCGGAGGTTGAACAGGCACATTAGCGGGTGGCTGGGCTGGCACTCCCTGAACCGGTACTGCGGCTCCCTGTGGAACGGGTTGTGCCGGGGTTGTCAGGGCCTGCTGTAACTGCCTGTTGTCCTGAAGCAAGCGTTCCTTTAGCTCCTGGAGTTGATCTACACGGCCAGATAGCTCTCGATTCTGAGCTCGTAACAGGTGAACGTCCTCACCCGGGCCACCTGTACGATGAGGTTTGCTTGTCCTAAAACTTGTGGCCCATTGAGAACTGTCCCCATACAAGTCCTCTTCCTCAGACTCCTCAGAGTCTTGGCGTCGTTCAGCAAGGCGGCGTGCGCGTTGGGTCGTGCGCGACGGGGCAAATACCGGGGAAAAAGACAGACCCAATGGAGGACCGCTCCTTCCGGAGTCTTTGGGGCGGCCGCCTGTCCGCGCCCGATCCGCAGCCAACTGCAGTTCTTTATCCCTTGCGGCTTGAGCCTCGGCTTCCGCCTTAGCCGCTTCAGCAGCTTCCCTATCCGCGAGAGCTTTTGCGCTTTCAAGTCTCAGAGCGGCAGCTGCGGTAATGTACGGTAAAAGTTCCGTTTCCAGGAGCATGAGTAGGGGGTCGGGATCCCCACCTAGCAATGGTTGCACTCGGACCGCGACCGCGGGTGCATCGGCCCCGAACGTCGAGGCCAAACGTTGAGCCAAGGTGGCTATCGTGGTATCCTTTGTACAATCCGCAAAGAGGAGGGCCGTCTGGATAGCGACCCTCTTGGCTTCAGCTTGACAATCAGCTGCATTGGGTACCAAAGAAAAACCTGCCGGTGCGGCTCCCGCCATGGTACCTTCCCCCAAGGCGACAGGACGCGTTAGAGCCGTGGATGAGAGAGTCTCACGGGCAATAAGCTTATCCAATAAATCGGTTAGTATTTGTAAGTCCTCAGTTGCCAGCCGGGCATCATCCAGCAACTGATCAAAATCCTGGAGGTCTAAACGAGCATTAGTATCCTCCGACGTTAACATCCAGAGAACCCTCACTAGAGATTGCCACTGTGTCTGGACCAGTCCACTCAAGCGGCAAACCTCTGAATTAGTCCTAAAGAGTTCAGCTACTATGTCCTGTAGAAGGGTAGGATCCTCAGATGAGGACTCCAGGGTTCCAAGAAGCAGTAGTCACGGTTCACTCGGAGAGCGCCCTCTTAGCTCCCATCCGAGTGGCAGGCGAACCCTCCGGGGCTCCAGCCTGACTAAAGAATCGATGAAGAAGAGTAGTGATAGCTGTCATAATGTGAGCTCTTGACCCATCGAACCAGAAATCACCACAGAGACAATCAGATTCCAAGCAGATGGCTTTACTGGTCAAATAGGCAATACAGTGCATTGAGGATAAGATGACAGCTATGGGTTGTCTTGCCCGTTATTTGGAAATATAAGGCAGAGAAACGGCGGGAGATTACAAAGCATAAACAGAGCATTATTTCCCAGGAGTGGCGTTCCCAGGCTTTGGTATGTGTAGCCGTCCTTGAAGTCTGGACGGTTCAGCAGAGAAACGAAAGGAAACATCTAAACCGAGATAACAGCCTGACAGATACCAGCATTCCCCGTGTCCACAGCCATAAAGCTCCTGCCTATCACCAGTCATGGCCTGGTGACCCTAATCCCACATGGCTTTTTTCCATGCAAGTCCTATGATCCCCAGTGCAGTGTTTTTGGCGATCAGAAGGGACCCCTCCTTCTGGATCAAATCCAATGTCACCTGCAACCTTTCTCCCAGACTTTCTCCCCTTTGCTTCATCCGTAGAGTAACCAGAAGGTCAGGGCTTCTGCACTTTGTTTGGGACTGGGAGTAACAAATTTTGCCATGTGCAGCTTCTCAAACTAAAAAAAAAGCTAAATCTGCTCAAATGCACTTTTCTATAGAACTATTAAAAGTACAGGTGTTCTACCCTTCTTCAGTCTGATCACCATAACCCTGAGGCCTAACCTTGCTGAATTCTGTGATCCAAATCACAGCCCAACGTATAATACATTCTGCTATCTTGGGTGACCCTTTTAAAGTTTTAAAAATCCAAATCAAACAGAGGGCAGCTGATTCATGATCACTGCGTCAAGAATTCCATGGGTGTCCCTGTTTGTAGAGAGATCCAAGAGTGTTAGTCATCGACCAACATTAGATGCAGAATGCAGGGATTCTTTCAACGCAGCTCGATCAGAAAGGAGGCGTTGTTGGAGAGAACAGGGACTGTAAGAAATGTGGCCTTTTCATCCCAAAACTTAATTTCAAGTTTACAGATGATGTCAAGAAGTTGGGCTGCTCTAAGCACCAACTACATTGCTTTATTATGAACCAAACACTAGGATGATGGCATCTCGGTGACATAATTTGCTTTGAGCAAAGGTGGCATATTTTTGGAATGACTTAACATTCGAGATCCCAATAACTCATGGGAGATTAGCTTCACATTTTGGAATTTTGAAGGGTAGCCATGCTCTGTACATAGGAATTAGGATACCATAGGCCATCCTTTTAATCAAATAAATTTAAGGCAAACGTGCTGATTAGACATCCGCTTGGAGTCTAATCAGGGCTTGCTGCTTGGGATTGAGCTGACATTCAATCATTTATTTTGCTACAGTCATCACTGCATTTTAGGAAGAAGAAGAAGAAGAAGAAGAAGAAGAAGAAGAAGAAGAAGAAGAAGAAGAAGAAGAAGAAGAAGAAGAAGAAAAGGAGTTAATTCTAACATGCCAATTTTCTCTACATTTTAAGGAGAATCAAACTGGCTTACAATCGTCTTCCCTTCCCATCCTCACTACAGACACCTTGTGAGGTAGGTGAGCCTGAGAGAGTTCTGAGAGAACTGTGACTGGCCCAAGGTCACCCAGCAGGCTTCATGTGGAGGAGTGGGGAATCAAACCCAGTTCTCCAGATTAGAGTCCACCGCTCTTAACCACTATACCAAAATGTATTTATTTCTTTTAAAAGAAAGAATTAAATGCTGAACAGCTCAACCTGCCTTACACCAAGACGACCCACTCGCCTACCTAAGCCAGTATTGCTGCTCTGGTCAGCAGCAGCTCTCCAGGGCTACAGGCAGGGATCTTTTCCAGCTCTGGTCCTTTTCAAATGAACATGCCAAGGCTTGAATCTGGAACTTTGCATATGCAAGTCATGTGTGGTCTTGCTGTCATGAAGCTCCCTTCCCCTAAAGGGGGCTCTGCTCCTATATTGGTCATAAGTATTGAATATACTATGAAATCAAATAAGCAATACAAGGATTCAAGCTTTAAGCAGAGGAGTAAGCGGCTGCTGTAAAAAAGGCAAATTCCACGCTTGCCATAATTAGACGAGGAATAGAGAATAAAACTGCTGGTATCATACTACCCTTGTACAAATCTATGGTGAGACCACACTTGGAATACTGTGTACAGTTCTGGTCACCACACCTAAAAAAGGATATTACAGAGCTTGAGAAGGTGCAGAAAAGAGCAACCAAAATGATTAGGGGACTAGAGCAACTGTCCTATGGGGAGCGGTTAAAACACTAAGGACTGTTTAGCTTGGAAAGAAGGCGGCTAAGGAGAGACATGATAGAGGTCTATAAAATTATGCATGGTTTGCAGAGAGTGGACAGGGAGAAGTTTTTCTCCCTCTCCCATAATACTAGAACACGGGGTCATCTGTTAAAGCTGGAGGGTGAGAGATTCAAAACAGATAAAAGGAAGTTTTTTTTCACACAACACATAGTTAAATTGTGGAACTCCCTGCCCCAGGATGTGGTGATGGCTGCCAGCTTGGAGGGCTTTAAGAGGGGAGTGGACATATTCATGGAGGAGAGGGGTATTCATGGCTGTTAGTTAGAATGGATACTAGTCATGCTGCTTACCTTTCATTTCATTTCATTAACCTTTATTGGCATATCAAAAGACAGAGATAAAAAACAACAACAATATACCTCCAAAGGGCAATACATATAAGTTACAAGTCAGGTTAATAAAACTTTTCTTGTTCTTTAAGAACTCCTGAAAGAAATTCAGCCACGGTAGCCGTAATATTAGGATCATGATCACTCAAAAGAAATTTGCATTTCACTTCATTACTCCTGTAACTCTTGTACTGGAGCAAAGTAAATAGCAGTTTATCCCGCAAAGTCACATAGAAGGGGCAATCTAAAAGGATGTGGTCAATTGTATCCAACAAATTTAAACTGCACGTACATAGGCGTTCGTGTCTAGGGATCTGAAGGTATAGGCCTAAGAGCATCCTAGATGGGAATGCATTAACCCTAGCTAATAGAAAAGCGTGGCGATGAGAAGGTATCTCTAGGTTATCTAGATACCTAGCCATTTTATCCGATCCATTATTAAGGCCGCTGGAGAACAGATGGGGGGAAGAGCTGGATTAAAATTCTGCAATTCTACATCAAGGAGACGTTGCTTAATTCTTTTAAAGATGTAAGATTCATTGGCCAGAGCAAGATTATCTAAATCAATTCCAATTTGGCAGAGTCTAGATCTAATCATTATGTCCCATGGGAAATAATGAAGTTCACTTTTCAAAATATATAAAAGGGAACCTGGCTCAGTTTGAAAGTATAATTTGAGCCAATATCTTATTGTTTGAATCCAGGCTTTGGTGGCAATCAAGTTTTGCCCAGTTTCAAGACAAATTGTAAAATATGAAACACATTTAGGTATCCCCAATATTTGTCTAAGGAATATGGCTTGGATGTTCTCCACTTCTTGATTAAGAGTTCCAAGCCATAAGGGAACACCAAACAGAAGTTGGGGGAATATTTTCAAATTCAGGATTTTGATCACTGCAGGAACACACTGATTCCCCTTTGCGTAGAAAAATTGCTTGAGTTGATTTAAGGAAATCCTGGTGGCTTTAATAGTATTTTGTCGATGTATAGACCAATTGAGATTATAGTTATAAGTAATTCCCAAATACCTATAGCTTTTAACTTGTTCGATTGAATCCTTCCCAATATGCCATTTGTATAAGGACCATTTTTTGGAAAATACCACTACTTTTGATTTGGAGGAATTAATAGAAAGTAAATTCGAATGGCAATAATTATTAAAAGCATCTAGATATCGTTGGAGGCCTACTTTGGTGAAAGAAAGAATGACGGTATCATCCGCATAAAGAAGCAGAGGTAAAGACTGGGACCCTAATTTAGGTGGGTGACCATTAACTGAACCCAATGACTGCGCTAAATCAGAAAGAAAAATATTAAAAAGTAGGGTGGCTAAAACACACCCTTGCTTAATGCCTCTTTGAATTAAAATTTTCTTAGTCAGTCCACCATTAGGTGAGTATTTAACTTGGCAGGTGGTGGTTGAGTGTAATTTGTTTAAAAGTATTAGCAGCCTGGGGTCAATTCTAGATTTGACAGTTTGTCCCACAGTTTCTCTCTAGAAATAGAGTCAAAAGCACTTTTTAGATCTATGAAAGCAGCAAACAATCCCCCCCCAATCTTCATGTATTTTTCCACAAGAAAGGATAAAATGAGACAGTGATCTAAAGATGATTTGTTCTTAGTGAATCCTATTTGCTCTGGGCCAATAATAGATTTAGCTTGAGACCACTCCGAAAGGCGGGTCTCAAGGTGTCTAGCATATAACTTGCCCAGTACTGATAGCAAGCTAATAGGACGATAATTTCTCGGTAAATTGGGGTCTCCCTTTTTATAGATTGGCATTAAGATTGAGTTCAGCCATGAATCAGGAATGATACCATAATGATCAATATGCTGCTTACCTATTCTCTCTAGAATCAGAGGAGCATGCCTATTATTTTGGGTGCGGTGGCAGGATGGTGCTGCTGCAGTCGTCTTGTTAGTGGCTTCTTAGAGGCACCTGGTTGGCCACTGTGTGAACAGACTGCTGGACTTGATGGGCCTTGGTCTGATCCAGCAGGGCCTTTCTTATGTTGTTATGAGTATAAATGTTATCATTCTGAATCTGTATATTTAGTGAACATCTAAAATTCACCCAGTTTTCCTCCTGACTACAGCTTCATTCGCACATGGCATTTATCTATGCACGTCCCACAATTGCCAGCATTGCCATTAGAGTGGTCGAAGGGGACTCACCTCCCGTTTTCAATAGCAGAAAACCGTGTATATCTAACCCAATGACTATTTTGACAAAGTGAATATTGAATCAGGTCTCCTCACTCTAAGTTCTGAGAGTCAGCATGGTGTAGTGTTTAAGAGCGGGTGAACTCTAATCTGGGGAACTGGGTTCAATTCCCCACTCCTCCACATGAAGCCTGCTGGGTGACCCTGGGCAAACCACCTCCCAATGTCTATTGCCTTGAAAGCCCTATGGGGTCGCCACAAATAAGCTATGACTTGACAGCACTTTCCACCGTTACCACCACTCTGTTCTGCTTTTGATAATTGTATTGATCAACTCTGTGTAGAATGTAATTTCCCCCCTTAAAATAAAGTAAAAATAATGATTCAAAGTCATAAACCCAATTGTTCAGCTTAAACAACCTCCAGAAAATCAACTTGAGAAAACCCCTGAATCGGTGATTGCATTTTTCAGCTGGGCCTGTGTCGTTTCCCTTTTTCTTTTCTCATTCATTCCGAAGAAGAAGAAGAAGAAGAGTTGGTTTTTATATGCCGACTTTCTCTACCACTTAAGGAAGAATCAAACTGGCTTACACAATCACCTTCCTTTCCCCTCCCCACAACAGACACCCTGCGAGGTAGGTGGAGCTGAGAGAGCTGTGACTAGCCCAAGGTCACCCAGCTGGCTTCATATGGAGGAGTGGGGAAACCAACCCGGTTCACCAGTTTAGCATCTGCCGCTCATGTGGAGGAGTGGGGACTCAAACCCGATTCTCTAGATCAGAGTCCACCGCTCCAAACCACTGCTCTTAACCACTACACCACGCTGGCTCTCCTTAGCCTTCCCCAACATAGTGGCAGATCTTAAAATGTGTGAGAATAAGTTTATTGATTGTTATTGAGAAGTATTAACAGTGTGGAAATTTACCATGACAATTTGATCATAGATTATGCAGGGGTCATCAGTTTAATAATTTGTCCAGTGTTTCTGAAACAATGTGTTACCGTGCCATCAGCTCATCTGTTCTCTTTGTCTAATTTATACTATGGATAATTCTACTTCCCCTCATGGTAAACAAGTTTCTGGCTATAGTTCACTCTCATATTTAAACTAAAAATCTGTTTCACATAGAAGGACAAATGGTAATGTCTCTGTTACCATTGTCTTTAATGCACTGAATCCTTTTGCACAGATTGTTCTGGTTACTACAGCTTTAAAAGGATCCGAACACAACAGAATTGTCTCCCTTACGTACATGCATGCTGCAAGCAAAACTCAGAGAAAGAGAATTTGGAAACACCAGAATATTTGGTGTGCTTAATCTTCCCCTCCCCCACTGGTCTTTGGACATACAAAACTATCCTGCCCACTGCAGTTGTTTAGTGTATGGGAGCTCCCTGTTCACTTCCCTGTGTGTGTGTGTGTGTGTGTGTGTGTGTTAAGTGCCGTCATGTTGCTTCCGACTCATGGCGACCCTATGAATCAATGTCCTCCAAAGTGTCCTATCCTTAACAGTCTTGCTCAGATCTTGCAAATTGAAGGCTCTGGCTTCCTTTATAGAGTCAATCCATCTTTTGTTGGGTCTTCCTCTTTTCCTGCCGCCCTCAACTTTTCCTAGCATGATGGTCTTTTCTAGTGACTCTTGCCTTCTCATAATGCGACCAAAATACGATAGCCTCAATTTAGTCATTTTAGCTTCTAGGGTCAGTTCAGGCTTGATTTGGTGTTTTTTTTTGGCAGTCCACGGTATCCGTAACACCCTCCTCCAACACCACATTTCAAAGGAGTCTACTTTATTCCTGTCAGCTTTCTTCATTGTCCAGCTTTCACACCCATACATAGTAATCGGGAATAGCCCTAACCCTAACCCTCACTTCCCTATACACAACCCTATACAGAACCCCACTTCTCCAAACCCACAAGCTCCCATAGAGGACAAATACATAAGCTCCCATTCGCTAATGCTATTTCCACAGCTGCTGTTGGGTCCTGTCATCTTTTTGTCCAGCTCGCCCTCCAATAAGCTCAGGGCAGTTGATATGGTTTCCTCCACTCGTAAAAACTCTGTGAAGTAGATGTGACTGAGAGAGAGAGTGACAGGGCCAAGATTGCTCAGTTGATTTTGATAGACATCCCATGTGAAGACTTTTGTTATTGGCAGTCAAACACTAAATACTCATGGGCCATTTATGCCAGGTCAATTTTGATGCTCGCTCAAAGCTCTTTTTTTAAATGCAACCTTTAAAATGCCTATTCATGGTCCCAATACAAAAGGCGAAATTCCACCCCCTCCAGCTTGCCTGCTCCTTCGCTCCTTCATTTGCATAGGCATTGGCAATGGTCGTTTGCATAGCTAAGCGGCATTTGTGAATTTTCATGGTTCTTTCAGTAAATGTTTTGGTGCAGGGGTGGAGCAAATGCAAAAGGTCACGTTAAAGGGGCTCTTAAGAAATGCAAAGCAGGTGTGTGCCGGATTCGCAGTCATAGTCACTTCCTAAATGATGGTTCAGCATGAAAAGTTCAAAAAAATATGGGGGGCACTTCAGCCCGGAATGCACTGCTAATTACCAACCATAAATGGCCTTAGAGAGCAATCCTACTCAGGTATATTCAATGGGCCTTACTCTCAGGAAAGTGTTTTTAGGATGGCACTGTCAGACACTAAACAATGTTGCATGTTAATTATTCAGCAGTATCACTGGGTGTCCAAGGCTAGCCGGACTTTGTTAGATCTCGGAAGCTAAGCAGGGCAGGCCCAGTTTAGTACTTAGATGGGAGACCACCAAGGAACACCAGAGTCGCTATGTAGAGGCAGGTCATGGCAACCGACCTCTGAAGTCTCCTGCCTTGAAAACCCTTCTTGGGTGGTCATAGGTTAGCTGTGACTTGATGGTACTTCCCACTGCCACCAGTATCGCATGCCAAACTTGAAGTCTAATGAAACTTTAGTGATTTCGCAAGACACAAATTCCTTGGTCCATTTGAGTTTGGGCACTAAAAGATTAGGGCCTGGATCCTATGGCCACATGCCTCAGGTGCTTCGTGCTGGCCACAGTGCAGCTGGCTTCCTCTGGAAAAAAAAATGAAAGGCACAGGAATTTTTTTGGGGTAAAGCTTAAATCTGGAAACTTAACCCAACATGTGTGAGCTCCTAAAAGCCTGCCAACTCCTGCAGTGTTTAAAAACTTCTTGTACAACTAAAGCCACATGAAGAATGAAATTAAGCCCAGTGGAAATCTATGACATTTTTAGCATTAGGCAATGTTTGTGTGAAAAAGGGCAAAATTTCCCCCAGCCTCTCCAGAACTATTTCTAGCTTTTAATTATATTTCAGCATAATTCAGGACAGCTTTTTATAATGATGACCCACTACACAGAACTTATGTAACCTATGGTTTTTTTTTTAAGGAATGGGAAATTAGGACCATTTGGAGGAAAAAAGGCTTTGTTGTAGTAATGAAGTCAGTGCTTTTTTGTCTCAGAGAAGTTAAATGTCCGATCATCTGCTTGGCGCCAATATTTGCAATAGATACAGGTAACACAGGGGGAAAAACAGGCAATGAAAAACTAAATTTGGATACGTTGATTCTTCTGGAAACTGCTGATGTTTTTGAAAGTTTCTGAACTATTTGTTATGGGGAAAGGCCGTCATGTGGCTGCCCTAGCTAGCACATGGAATGTACAAATAAGGGTCCATGTCCAGTCCCTGGCATCTCTACTTAAATGGTCTCCGGTTGCACAACTGGGAGAAGTCAATGTACCTGGACTGGTTGCTGTTGAGCAGACAGCACAGGGATAAAAGGACCAGACCTAGGATACTGACTGAGGCTGCAATCCGGAAGGGGGGGGCACTGAAGTTCCTTAGTGACCCAGCACCAGTGTAAGTACCCCTTTAACCTGGGATAAGAGGCACTTACGCCATCCCGGGGGTAAACACATCGGTGTCAGGGAGCCACGGAGCTGCACCCTACCCCCCGCCCGTGCAGCCATGCCAGCAGGGAATTCCTGGAAGTGAAGGCCCTCACTGACATGGGGGTGGGCATTCCCAGGGTGTTCCAAGAGATGGAGCTGATGATAGTCAGCTTCCAAACCCCTTTCACCTCGGGAACGCCTCCTCGAGCTGCAGTGTTGCTACACCACCTTTTTGGTGGTGTAGCCTTGTTTTCCTCAATGGGGGCATTCTCCAAAAAATTTCCTCAGATTTACCTCAGAAGAATCCCAGGTTAGGACAGAAGCTTGACAATAATTACTTGTTGGTGAGTTGAAGGCATTCTTCACATGGTCAGAGGCACACAGTCTCTGACACAAGCATATTACATCTAAGTGCCCCTCCATGGGGGAGTGCCCCCAACTGCTCCTGAGGCTAATTCTCAGCTGCAAAGGGAAGAAAATGGGATGGGACAGAAGATATGAGAAGAAATTTGGTCAGGAAAGGGTTAGTTGATGCTGCTCCAGCTGTCTTGCAGCTACCTTCCCAAGGCAACTCTGGAGCAAACTGCTTATACACTTTCTGGTACGTTTCCACAATGAAAAGGGGGTAAAGACTTAAAGTTGGAAATTCAGGGAGGGTACAAGACATATCTTTGTGCGTGCACTTACCCACCCATGTGCCCTCTGTAGCTGCAGGTTAGCTTCCAGTGCTGACCTTCCCCCACCCATCTGCCCATTACAACCTTTAAAAACACATTCGAGTTGGTCCGTACCATTACCCCGGCCTGGGGGTCTGGTCTTGTGGTTGCCTCGGCAGTTGGGCCGTACCATTACCCTGGCCTGGGGGTCTGGTTGCCTCGGCAGTTTGGCCGTACCATTACCCCGGCCCGGGGGTCTGACTAAAAGGCAATTAATCCCGAGTTATGGGGTCCCTCCCATCCACCCATTGGAATGAATGGGAGCAGGCAATTCTTAATGTGCATCTAGAGAGCGGCAAATCCAAGGTAAAACCTCCCGTGCCAGAGAGTATGTGTGTGTGAGTCTGCTAGAATCGTATTGGATTACTCCTGAGTCCTCCCAGTCCCTGCTCCTGATAGAAGAGAAGAAGACATCCACAGTAAGACCCATTTGGGGGCTTTTCTCTATAATTCTTTATAAATGTTTTCCTGTGTGTGTGTATGTGGGGGGGGGAAGCCAAAGGGGGGTGGGTTTACCTGTTCTGCTGGGGGGTAGGCTTGATTGCCTCTGTGTGGGACTGTGCTTTCTACTGTTTTCACCGGTTGCTATCTTCATGTGGAGTTAACTGTGGGTCAGTGAGTCTCTCTCTGGCTGGTTCCTATTGTTTCCAATGGGCTGCGCGGCTGCTCCTGTTGTTTCGAATGGGCTAGCCTGTCATTCGTTTTAGTACATCCCCTGTAATGTATTTCAGTAGAGTCAATGCAAGTCAACTGACATTCCCCTCTCCCATTATCTTCAATGGGCTGGGCAGCCACTCCCATTGCTTCCAATGGGCTGACTTGTCATTCATTTTAGTACATCCCTTTTAATGGCTTTATTCCAATGGGAAGATGGGGGGACCCCTTCCGGGCGCCATAACTCAGGACCCCCTGCCCCAATCGTCACCAAACTGGGTTCTTGCAAGAAGGGTCCCCTCAAGCTACGCTGAACGTTTGAGGCCTCTACCTCCAAAAATGCCACCCCGGAGCCGCGGAAAGGTGCGAATGTGTTTTTAATGCCTTTATTCCTGTGGGCAATTTTGGAGGGACCCCTTCCGGGCCCCATATCTCTGGGAGCCCTGACCCAATCTTAACAAAACTGGTGGGTTCTTGAAGGATCCCCTCAAGCTACGCTGAAATTTTGGGACCTCTACCTCCAAACATGCCCCCCCAGAGCCGCGGAAAGGCGCGAATATGTTTTTAATGCCTTTATTCCAATTGGCGATTTTTGGAGGGACCCCTTCCGGGCCCCATATCTCGGAACCCCCTGACCCAATCTTTACAAAGCTTGGGTTTTTTTGCAAGAAGGGTCCCCTGAAGCTACACTGAAATTTTGGGACCTCTATCTCCAAACATGCCCCCCCAGAGCCGTGGAAAGACGAGAATGTGTTTTTAATGCCTTTATGGTTATGCTGCTGATTCGGAGCCCCCGAATTTGCTGAATTTATTAGGCGATCACCCCGAACTCGCCAAATTCAGCTCGTTGTTTTCCCGACTTTTTTGAGTTCGGTTCCATCCAAACTAGAAACCGCCGAATTGGGGAAAATTCGGCTGTTTTTCATTTCAGGACGAACTGAATCGACAGCCCTAGCCATGAGTGCACAAGCCACCCTTTGGCAAGCTAGGCTTTCTCTCAACATTTCATCAGTAATAGGGAAGAGATAATACTGTTCTACCTTATAGGAGCGTTCTAAGGATTACGGAGATAATATGAGGCATTCTGAACATCATGACATGTGATGTAGTAAGTATTATTTGACCTTTAAAATAAGGTACTAGAAGAAAAATGTCAAAAATATTTTAACCTAACACACTGTTTTTATATTTTTATAAGAAACCACATAATACAAAAAGGGCTTATATGTATTTTCCACCTTGCATTATGAAATTAGATTGTTAGGATGTGTACTATATTACAATTTTATGTATGATCACTGAGGGCCTATATGAGGCCGAAACGCATCTGGCCCCAGTTTGGTCATTGTACTGTTATACATCAACTGTGTATATGTTTTATGGATTTATTGTGAATTACTCGCCCACTATATAGGCCCTGTGTTTTTAACTTTACTGTGCACCATATTTAAATTTATATCTTTGTAATTTTAGTGTTATTCAGCTCAACCCTTTCGGTTTGAAAATATTTCAAACCATGGATGCTCTCACATTCCTATCCATTGAAGTAAGTGTAAATTGTATATATTTTAACCAATAGCTTTCATCACTATTATACTGATTATTTACTCCGGCTCTGCAATGTCAAGAGCACAAAAGGGCCTTTTTAAAGGCCGGCAGTGAAAGACACCTTTAACTGAAGAAGATGGGGATTGAACCTAGGACAGTCTGCATGCAAGGCATATGCTCTACCACACAGCCAGTCTGGCATAGCGACTAGAGTGATGTACTAACACCTGGGAGACCTGGGTTCAAATCCTCACTGCTATGAAGCTTGCTGGTTGACCTTGCGTCAGTCGCATGCTCAGCTTCGACCTACCTTACAGGGTTGCAAGGATAAAGTGGGAAGGATAAGCCACTCTAGACTCCCTGGAAGCAGGGTAGGGTGAAAAAAATGTACTAGCAAATATTTTTCATCCCAGAAAAATCAACGGGACACATATCTTCATATAAATATAGAGAGAGTGACAAAATGTTGATGAATTAGTACAAACATGAAAACACATGCTCACATGAAGCTGCCTTAGGGTTGTCAACCTCCAGGGGGATCCTAGAGATCTCCTGGAATTACAACTGATTTCCAGACCACATTGATCAAATGGCTGCTTTGGATGGTGGACTCTATGCCAGGAGAGTCAGACTCAGTTGTTAACAAGGGCCAGATATGATATAAATGCCACTTGGTCAGGCTGGGCCATGCTTTGCCAGCCCAGATCGAGAGTGGGGGGTGGGGTGGCTCAGATCTGGCCTGAGGCCTGTATGTTTGACACCCCTGCTCTATGCTATTATACCCCACTGAAGTCCCTCCCTTTCCAGGATCCATCCCCAAATCTCCAGAATTTTCCAACTTAGAATTGGTTTCTCTACTTATACTAAACCAGACCATTGGTACATCAAAGTCAGTATTTGCTCCTCTGACTGGCAGTGGCTCTCCAGGTAGGGTTGCCAACCTCCAGGTACAAGCTGGAGATCTCCTGCTATTACAACTGATCTCCAGCAGATAGAGATCAGCTCACCTGGAGAAAATGGCCGCTTTGGCAATTGGACTCTATGGCATTAAAGTCCCTCCCCTCCCCAAACCCCGCCCTCTCCAGGCTCCGCCCCAGAAACCTCCCACCGGTGGCAAAGAGGGACCTGGCAACCCTATCTCCAGGGTTTCAGCAGAGGTATTTCACATCACCTCTTAATTGATCCTTTTTAAACTGGAGATGCTGGGGATTGAATGTGAGACCCTCGGTATGCAAAGCGGATGCTCTGCCACTGAGCCACAGCCCCTCCAAACAAAACCCAAATGGTGGCTGATATAGTCTTAGTATTCAAAATGGAATTCCTAGCTTTAAATTCTGTTGTAATTCCTGAACCCTGAACAGTAACATTTGGATTTTAAAAACTAGAGATTCTTAAAGCCTAAGAGCCTGAAGTGAAAGTTTATTTCCTTTTTGATGAAATCTTGGTTCTCTAATTCAGTACCTGTTTGCTATTCGTTTCCCATGGAAACACTTCTAGGTCACGCACTAACCCCTCCTCTGCACAAGCATATTTTCCCTCAGTGTAAGGTGTGTGAATCTCAGAGGTCATTCAAGACTAGCTATAAGTATTGCAGCCAAAGAGCCAGACTGAAAGGGTTACCACACTTGTATCCCCAGTGATGTATTAAGAGTTTGAAAATGTTATAAAAAATACTGTTCGCACTTTCTGTGTATTCCCAGCGATGTATTAAGAGTTTGAAAATGTTATAAAAAATACTGTTCGCACTTTCTATGTATTCCCACCGATGTATTAAGAGCAGTTTGAAAATGTTATAAAAAAATACTATTCGCACTTTGTTTGGCCCCTTTAGCTGTGAAGACGTCTTCCAACCATTTATAAGCCGTGGTATCCAAAAACCCTTTTAAAGCGATGTTTTTTATAACATTTTCAAACTCTTAATACATCGCTGGGAATACAAAGTGTGGTAACCCCCTGAGAGATCCAGCCATGTTTATCTCTGGAAAGGAGGGATATCAGTTATGAGAAGCTACTTTGCATTGAGACAGAGCATGGCCTTATATGCAGGGACATTTATGCAGCCGGCGGTCACCCCCACCGACCACTTCAGGGCTTCCTTTTGATGATGCATGCCTTATCCGGCCGACAGAGGTTGCCTCGCTCTCCTCACATATTTTTCCTGCTTTCCCCAGATTCTGGCTAGAACAGCACCTGGAAAACACGGGCAAAACACACAGGGACTAGGGTTGCCAGGTCCCCCTTTGCCATCAGCAGGAGATTTTGGGGGCGGAGCCTGAGGAGGGTGGGGTTTGGGGAAGGGAGGGACGTCAATGCCATAGAGTCCAATGGCCAAAGCGGCCCTGTTCTCCAGGTGAACTGATCTCTATCGGCTGGAGAGCCATTGTAATAGCAGGAGATCTTCTGCTATTACCTGGAGGTTGGCAACCCTAGCAGGGAGATTGAGGTGACCTCTGACGGGCAGTAAAGGCATGCATAACCAAAAGGAAGCCCCGAAGCAGTCAGCAGGGGAGACAGCGGGGAAACATCCCTGCATAAAAGGCCCATCTTAGCGTTCTTCTAGACTACTCTGATTGACAACCGTGTTTCCCAGCTTTGTTACCAGAGGTCCTTTTAAATGGAAGCTGGGGAGAATGAAACCTGAGATTTTGTACATGTTTTTAAAAAATCATGCCCTACCAATGAGGTACAGCTGTCCTTCAGGCTGAGTATCTATATTTCTATTGCCCGGATAAAATGTTGGGACAGTTGGGTACTCTGGGACTAACTGGTTCTAGAAAACATAATGTTGAGGGAGTCTCTGTTAATACTCAAGTTCCACCTAGTGGGCAAAATGCGCAGGATGTATTTACGCTACAGCAGTTCAGTCTGAAACGTCACTCACACGAAGAGCAGAAACATGTAGACAAGGTGTAGTTATGAGAGCACATGACCTTCCTAATGTTAGTTCAGACTCAAAGACCTTTTTGTTGCCTGGAAGAGGAACCGTCATTGGCAGACTGGGCAGGGCAGGAGCCAGCAAACCCACAACCAAACAATCAGAAGTAACTGCTAGAAGCTGGGGGCCATTGACACATTACAGGGCAGGAATCATAAGTCACTGATTTCCCAACAGTGGAGTCAAGGACAGCACAGAGCCATGCCCAGCACTTCAGAGTCAAGCATGATGCATGTACTTGCAAACGTTTGCTGTATTACCCTCTGAAACTTTAGGGCTGTACATCTAAAATTGTAATATGTGAAGAGTAAGAAGCCCCGTGGCTCAAAGTGGTAAGCTGCAGTACTGCGGTCCAAGCTCTGCTCACAACCTGAGTTCGATCCCAACAGAAGTTGGTTTTAGGTAGCCGGCTCAAGGTTGACTCAGCCTTCCATCCTTCCGAGGTAGGTGAAATGAGGGTAAAGGGAAGATGACTGGGGAAGGCACTGGCAAACTACCCCGTAAACAAAATCTGCCTAGTAAATGTCAGGATGTGACATCACCCCACTGGTCAGGAATGACCCAGTGCTTGCACAGGGGACCTTTACCTTTTTTAAGAAACCACACACACACACACAAAACCTAACTAAACTTTGCATGCAGAAAGCAGTCTGGCAATGAAAACACAGCATCATATTCAGATTTTTGGAGAGCCAGTGTGGTGTAGTGGTTGAGTAGTGCTGGACTAGTGCTTTGGAGACCTGGGTTCGAATCTCCGCTTGGGCCGTGGAGGCTCGCTGGGTGATCTCTGTCCACTTACATTCTCTCAGCCTAACCTATCTCACAAGATTGTTGTGAGGATAAAATAGAGAGGAGAACAATGTAAGCTGCTTTGGGTCCCCATTGGGGAGAAAGGCAGGGTTCAAATGAATTAAATGAAAATAAATGAAAATTTAACTCACTTTTTTTTAAAATGGCTGGTTCTCAGTATATGTTTCCCTGTGTAACCCATCAACTTGTATATGGCTAGAGATGGATTGGGACTAATGGCAGGTAGCAGAAAAAAGTATGAGAGCCACCTCTGCAAACATGGACTGTTTACCATCTCTTATTCCCTCCAGCAGCAGTTTGTGTTCTATTTCTACCTCTATATTCGGTCATGCAGCTTTCAATGGCAGGAATAACATTCCCATCTCCATTTGGTTAAGCCATTTCCTTAAATCCATACTTGCGCCCCACTCACACATCATGAAGCTGCCAGTGTGGTGTAGTGGTTAAGAGTAGTGGTTTGGAGCGGTGGACTCTGATCTGGAGAACCAGATTCGATTCCCCACTCTTCCACATGAGCGGCAGACGCTAATCTGGTGAACCAAGTTGGTTTCCCCAGTCCTCCACATGAAACCTGCTGGATGTCCTTGGACTAGTCACAGTTCTTTTAAGCGCTCTCTCAGCCCCACCTACCTCACATGGTGTCTGTTGTGGGGAGGGGAAGAGAAGGTGACTGTAAGCAGGTTTGATTCTGCCTTAAGTGGTAGAGAAAGTTGGCATATAAAAACCAACTCCTCCTCCTCCTCCTGCTGCTGCTGCTGGGTTGGACTATTTGCCTACCCAGGTCAATTTTGTCTCCTCTGACTAGTAGTGGGTCTCAGGAAAAAGTCTGTTGTTATCACCTGATACCTGGTCTTTTTAGCTTAGGGTTCCCCAATGCTGTTCGTGTGGGTTCCATGGCGCCCGCATACTTTTCTTGGAGTCTGCCAAGTAGTTTTAGAAAGTGGGCGGGGCCAGGGGGGCTTTTTGCCCAGTAGGGCTTCTAATTGGTCACTGGAGATCTGATTGACTGTGCAGCTTTTTGAAAAGTTGCTTTGGCAGCTGCCACCACCCCAGCACAAGGATCTTTTCTGCGTGACTGAAGATAAGCTGTGTGTACGCATGAAAATATTTTAAAACAATATGTTCTTTTTTAAAAAGCATCCTGTTAAACAGAACTTCTGCTTGACGTGTTGAAGAGTTACTCTTTGAGTTACATTTTCCACTTGGCTACACCTCTTGTGGCAGCCATTTTGCAGCTGGCTTCACCTCTTGCTGCAGCCATTCTGTGGTTGCACACACCATCCAGTATCAGAATTCCAGTGGTGCTCACAGGCTCAAAAAGGTTGGGGACCCCGGAGCTAGATGGTCGTGATAGGACCTAAGACTTTCTGCATTCAAAGCAGATACTCTACCCTTGAGCCACAGCCCCTCCCCACTTCTTCAGCCAATCTATCTTAAACCACCCTTGAGCCATCTTGATTGGTTCCATCGCCAACACTCAGTTGCCCATCCTCTAAATTCTCTTCAGTCAACCCTTTTTTTGGACATGCAATGGAGAAGCCAAATTGTGGTTCAATGACAGAACACATGATTTGCATGCAGAAGGTTCCAGGTTCAGCCCCAGGCATCTCCAATAGGGATGTGCAGAACAGAACTCCTGAGCTGAAAATATACATGAAAATCATTGTGTTGGGTTATTACTTTGGTTTCCCATAATAGGAATCCAGGATTCTTAGTGAATCAAAATTATCCTCCCTGATAATCCATGAGGTTTTGAGTTTAGGTGCTTACCAAGCCAGCAAGATCATGCACACATGCTCGCCTCGTTGTTCTTTGATTCTGCTTATTTACCAGGGCAACATCAACCTTCCTTCCAATCAGATCCTGGCAAGGGTTTAGTGTTCCCAGCCAATCGCCTTTGCAGACAAACTGCTGCCTCAGAGAACCTCAAATTGGCTGTGTGTTGAAAACAATGGTGTCTGCAGTGCACGTGCACAGAAATGAGATACTTTTGGAGGGCCCAGTAAAGTGGAGTCGCTTTGCTACATGTCCTTGAGATTTGCGGGAGGGGGTGAAGAGGAGAGGGAGGACTGCATTCGGTGTGATTTTGGCGGCCGTATGTTTAATGACTGCTTTGCAGGAGAGCCTCAGATTGGGTGTGCATTGAACAGAACGGTGTCAGCAGTGCAGGTGTGCAGAAAATGGACCAGAAAATTCCGAACATGAAAACATAGCATTAATTTCTAACCCGGACCAGTAACACCCTACTCGAAATCAAACAGTCATGGTAACACCCCTCCCGAAGCCTAGATCCAAAACTGAAATGAGATTTTTCTTAGTACACACCGTCTCCAATAAAGAGGTACAGGTAGCAGGTGATGTGACTTGACTTCAGGTAACTGTGTTGGGAAAGACTTTTCTTTGGCTGAGAGACGTAGTCAGCCTAGCTACATGCACCAACAGCTTGGCTAATGTTTAAGTGTGGTGTAGTGGTTAAGACGTCACCCCCATGGGTCAGGAATGACCCGGTGCTTGCACAGGGGACCTTTACCTTTAGTGGTTAAGAGAAGTGGTTTGGAGTGGTGGAGTCTGATCTGGAGAACCGGGTTTGAGTCCCCACTCCTCCACATGAGCGGCGGAGGCTAATCTGGTGAACTGGATTTGTTTCCCCACTCCTACATACGAAGCCAGCTGGGTGACCTTGGGCAAGTCACTGTCTCTCAGCCCCACCCACCTCACAGGGTGTCTGTTGTGGGGAGGGGAGGGGAAGGTGATTGTAAGCCAGTTTGAGTCTCCCTTAAGTGGTAGAGAAAGTCAGCATATAAAAACCAACTCTTCTTCTTCTAAGTGCAATGGCTAGAATTCTTTGGGTGCCGTGTCAAATAGTAATGGTAGCAATGCAATGTTTTTGCTCTAGGGATAGCAATTATCATTAGTTAAAATACACTTGGGTAGATGGAAGAGGTGCATCTGATTAACCAAACAGCACATTTTTCATGTTGTTAATAGAACTAGTGCTTATTAAAAAATGACACATCTTAAGAATCTTCTCACAAAGGGCACCTTTGGGGCTCGCTGCAGCCAATGCACATCTCAAAGTCAAATTAATTATTATTTCTTATATAATTTAATGCATTTATACCCTGCCTTTCACCCCAATATGGACCCAAAGCAGCTTACATCATTCGCCTCTCCTAGATTTTATCCTCACAACAACCCTGTAAGGTAGGCTAGGCTGAGAGAGTACAACTGGCCTAAAGTCACCCAGCAAGCTTCCATGGCAGAGTGGGGATTCAAACCTGGGTCTCCCAGATCCTAGTCTGATGCTCTAGCCACTACACTACATTGGTTCTCAGTTTAATCAATTGACTGATTAAAACTCATCTGATCAATCAACACTATTTTAACTGTGTGGCCTTTCTTAGCTGCATGAAAACAAGTCTCCTATTTGACCAAGGAGACATTAAGCCCACCAAGTCAAGAATTAGATATGAAGTTGCATAAAATTTATTTTAACCTTTTTTTTTTTTTTGGATACTATTCCCTTTTCAAAAGTTGTTACACATCTGCAACACAGAACTACACAAGACAAATTATAATTTGCATTTATATCTCTCCTGCCATCAAGAATATGGAAATCTCAATTAACAAGAGGACAGGTACGAAAACATCAGCATCACAAATAAATTTCACCAGAAGACCCACTTTTCCTATACAGGTAAACATGTTTCTCTTGTACCTAGCCAAAGGCATAGAAATACAGATTTTTAGTAAATGACAGTAACTGACTTGGTTGCAGTCAACAAAAGCTTTGGAACATTCAAGAGCCAATTGTAATGTTTAGAAAAAGCATGTACATTCGTCCAATAACTGTTCAGAAGCCCAAGAACAGGGGTGAAGATTGCTCTTTATACATAGTAAACTAACTTTGGGGAGAAGGTAGCTTCCAACCCTTCTGTCTACCATCTCAGCTTACCATATAACAGGAGATCTTCTTATCCTGGGAAACACCATGTGATTTCTATCCCTGCATCTTACAATCCTAGGAAAGGCTAGAGTCCGGGGCTTTTCAGTTTAATAAAAAGACCGGGGTGGTGGTAGAGATTTATATAATTATGCAGTCAGATGGATAAAGTGGACAGTGAGAACTTTTCTACTTCTTCTGTTGCATTAGAGCTTGGGGGCAGCCAATGGAGTTGATGAGCAACAGATTCAGGGTCAACAATGAAGAGTACTTCTTTACTCAATACGTAATTACATTGTGGAATTCACAGCCCATGAACATAGGGATGCCCAAAAGCATAGATGGCTTTAAAAGGGGGTTAGCAGCCTGATAAACCAAACTAGCCTAATCACATCAGAGCCTGGAAGCTAAGAAGGGTCAGCTATGGTTAGTACTTGGATGAGAAACCACCAAGGAAAACTGGAGCTGCTATGCAGAAGAAGGCAATGGCAAACCTCTCTGCTCATTTTTTGCCTTGAAAACCCCATAGTCCTGGGGTCGCCATGAGTTGGTGGTGACTTTATGGAACACAGGCAGATGGAAGAGAGATCCATCATTGGCTACTGAACTATGGTACCTAAAGAACACCACATCCAGAAGTGTAAATCTCTGAACATCAGCTGCCTTGGTAACCCATATATGGGCAGAAAGGTGGAATATAAACTTTGTAAAATAAATAAAAAATAGAAAGCCACATCAGGGGAAGGTGTTGGCCTGGTTGTTGGTGCTTCAGAGCAACTGGTCAGCCACTGTATGATACATTATGCTGGAGTACATGAAGCACTGGATGAATCCAGCAGGGCTCTTAAGGACTACATGCTGCTACTCTGATAACTAAATTGCTGGGCAGGTCAAGTCAACACTTTCACCTGCTTCAGATGAGGCATCATAAGAACATAAGAAATGCTGGATCAGACCAAGGCCCATCAAGTTCAGCAGTCTGTTCACACAGTGGCCACAACGAGGTGCCTCTAGGAAGCCCACAAACAAGACGAGTGCAGCAGCATTGTCTTACCTGTGTTCCAAAGCACCCAAGATAATAGGCATGCTCCTCTGATACTAGAGAGAATAGGTATGCATCATGACTAGTATCCATTTTGACTAGTAGCCATGAACAGTCCTCTCCTCCATGAACTTGTCCACTCCCCTCTTAAAGCCTTCCAAGTTGGCAGCCATCACTACATCCCGGGGCAGGGAGTTCCAAAATTTAACTATGTGTTGTGTGAAGAAATACTTCCTTTGATCTGTTTTGAATCTCCCACCCTCCAGCTTCAGAAGATGACCCTAATGATCACGTTCAATGTCCTTACTGTAATTGCTACTTCTGCCCATATTTTCTGATGGCATCACTCTTACTTCCTTGCATTGTACGGTGGCACAAATTGCCTTCTAACTGCGATGGAAATGGAAGGGGAGAAGGCAGAGGCTTGGTGGATTCTGAAAGCCATTATATTGAGAAGCAGGTCTCTAAGGCAAGATCTGAGAGATGCTCTGCACATGAAAAACCCAGTATTTTATAAGAAGGGACCCTCTATGTGATTCAGTATCAAAGCAAGAGTAGTTTCAGAAGATCTTTCCAGATTTCAAACAAATGTTGGATGGAAGAGACCAGATGGATGTATGAAATTATCTTCTAATCAAGATCTACCATACTCCCCCCCCAAAAAAAAAGTACTTGCAGCATCATACACACAGGGCAATGCAGTAAGAATTCAGGTAATCAGCATTCCTTCATAGTCCCCCCTATCCACCTAGTGCAATAACTCAACATTTCTCTTCAGCTGTGTGAAATCCAGCCATATCTTTCCAGAAGCCTGTCAGAATATCCATTTCCTACCACTCAAGCCACAGTATCTTTCTGAGAAGGTCTCTATCCCCTCCTTGGCAACCACGTCTCACGTGACTACTGTGTGCAACATAGTTATGCAAGTATATTAAGCACCTATTGGACAGTGACTGTAACACACTTGGTAGTTACACAGCTGCCTGCACCAATTTCTGAACTGCAA
This sequence comes from Euleptes europaea, assembly GCF_029931775.1. NCBI lineage: Eukaryota > Metazoa > Chordata > Lepidosauria > Squamata > Sphaerodactylidae > Euleptes > Euleptes europaea. The sequence continues at coordinate 120,524,737 of NC_079313.1, forward strand.
CGTTCTTAAAAAGCAAATAGATGCTAAACTCTCTTCCTCCTGTTTTGTCACTCAAGTAGGGATATGCTCATGTTGCTTGATCATTTAAGAAAAAAATGCTCTTTCCAGGCTCCTCACCTTCAACTCTAGACCATGGCCTCACTGTTTCTTTCTTCCCCCCCCCCCTGTAACATTCGTGCCTTGAAAACCCTATGGGATTGCCATCAGTCAGCTGTGACTTGATTATCACACACACCCAGGCAGCATCTCTCTCCCAGGACCTTTTGTCTTTCATGGGGAGAAGGCAGTGTGCTACTTGGTCTGGATTCTACTGTCTGAAACGGCTGCAAGAACATGTGAAAATATAAGCTGTAGAAGTGGGAAAGGAGCCCCGTGGCACAGAGTGGTAAGCTGCAGTACTGCAGTCAAAAGCTCTGCTCAGGACCTGAGTTCGATCCCAACGCAAGTTGGTTTCAGGTAGCCGGCTCAAGGTTGACTCAGCTTTCCATGCTGGGGGTAAACTGTAGATGACTGGGGAAGGCAATGGCAAACCACCCAGTAAACATAGTCTGCCTAGTAAACGTCAGGATGTGATGTCACCCCATGGGTCAGGAATGACCCGGTGTTTGCCTTTTACCTTTAGAAGTGGGAAATGGCTTCTGAGATATCAGAACTTTACGACAATATTTCTATTTATGACAAAGCCTTCGATAATATTTTACAACAACTCTTTGTTCATTTCTGCTGACGTTATGTTATGTGCTTCTGCAATTTGTAACAAATGCCTAATAAAGGTTTTTGATTTGAAGACAACATTTCTACTTAATAGAGAGCGTTGAGGAAAAACAATATTGTTCAAAATTAATGCTGCTATCTTAAGCCCATCAACTTCAATGGTCTCGGAAGGATGTAACTCTCATTAGGATGGCACTGTGTTTTCTTTCAAGTAACTCACTGCAAAGGTAAATAGTATTCCCCCCAAGAAATCTCTGTAAAACAATAGATGAACCACTGGTGACTCTGCAACTTTTTCCATTTAAAGCACAGCTGCCCAATTGCCTTTGGTCACACAAGGTTTAAAAGCACAATCCTCAGAGATGTTTGCTGGTATAAATTGAAAGCTCAAATGAGCGGGACCTCATTTCAAACTGAGCTCTTGTGCAATTTCCATTCCACTAAGTGGGACTACTCAGGCATTCACAGTAGATTGCAAAGCTTTGCAAAATGAAAATAGTATTAAAAAGGGTATTTGATGTCCCCCACCATGACTCATAATGTGGAAAAAAGAAGCAAGAACACTGTGCCTGCAGAAAATTGTTTTTTTTGGTATGTGAAATTTTCATCCCCACAAAATTATTTTACAGACACTTCAGCATGCTCAAATGAAGAAGACCAGTAAGCGTTAACAGCCTGCTGTACAATGGGGCTATTTTTGATGATTAAAAAGACAAACACACTCCCATAAAATGGCTCTCAGCAAGGATCACTTCACAGAATCACAACCTAGTGCCAAGACATTAGCTACAAAAGAACCCAGGTCCAAGATAGTGTGATGCATGTCCTAGACAATGGTTGTTAATGGTCATTGTTGCTGCCACTAAATCAGAGTGCAGAGTCAGCATTCCAATAAATATTGCTGCACCTAATTCCCATTTTCATCAGCTTTGTTAATTTGGCCACGGCTGGCATGGAGAACTCCGCAAGTAAACAGTGCCAACTACATCACTGATTCTACCATGTCCAAATGTAGCTTCCACTTCTTTCAATTGTGCAAGAGACCTTCTCAATGGACAGCACCCAACAGCAAATCCATTTTCTTGTCTTCTTACAGTTACTCAAGAAGATGTTACTTTTCTTGAGACAGCAATTTGCAAAATAATTCCAAGAAAGATATACCAGCTGAATATTGATTTTCTGGGCGAATGTAGATTTGGAAAGAGAAAGGGGGGAATCAATGGTTGAAATGCCATCACAATGAGTTTCAATCAATTTGTGGTGTGTTGAAATCCCACTAATTTGATTGTCCTTGGCATTGTCTTAAATGCACCCAGTGTTTTAGATTGAAACTTACTATCCTGCCTCTACAACATTTGCAGGAATTTGAATTATAATACTCAATTGCTGAATGTAAAGTATAACACCTTACGCCTTGGAGCTAAGTCCCCTTTAAGTGCTTGAAACTAGATACCTGATGATACCACGTATAAGGAAACATTGCATCAAAGTTGCCAGCTAGTCACCTTTTCTGCTTCAGCGATGAACAGTTTGTCCATTTCACAGTGCAAAACAGATCCACATCAACTTCTGCCAGTGATATCCTCATCCTAGATCTTCATATCAAGGAAATGTATTAGGAATTCGACATTTTTACACGTTTGCCCCCTAGTGATTCACTTTAAGACATTAACTTGGTAAACTTCCTTGAATCTTTCTAAAGGACACTTTCTAAATAGTGGACTGGAAATTCAGGTCAACACTTAATACAAGCTTTCACCAAAGGCAATGGCTGCTGGGGGGCAGGGGAGGTCCCATTCCTTCTAAAATCAGTTTCTGAGCAGGCTTCAGTCTTTTGTAGACAAGCAGCTGTGTGAGTGTGTGTTAAGGACCATCAAATTGCTTTCAACTTATGGAGACCCTATGAATTAATGAATTCCAAAATGCCCTATTATTATCAGCCTTGCTCAGGTCTTGCAAACTGAAGGCCGTGGCTTCCTTGATCGAGTCAATCCATCTCATCTTCGGGGTCCTCTTCTTTTCCTGCTGCCTTCAACTTTTCCTAGCATTATTGTCTTCTCCAGTGACTCTTGTCTTCTCATAATGTGACCAAAGTACGATAGCCTCGGTTTAGTCATTTTAGCTTCTAGGGAGGATTCAGGCTTGATCTAAAACCTACTTCTTTGTCTTTTTGACAGTCCATGGTATCCATAAAATTCTCCTTCAACACGACATTTTAAATGAATCTACTTTCTTCCTGTCACCTTTCTTCATTGTCCAACTTTCACACCTATACATAGTATTGGGGAATGCTATGGCATGAATTATCTTGATCTTGGTTGCCAGTGATACATTCTTACACTTCAGAATCTTTTCTAGCTCCTTCATGGCTGCCCTTCCCAGTCTCAATCTCCTTCTGATTTCTTGGCTGCAGTCTCCCTTTTGGTTGATGGTGGAGCCTAGGAATAGAAGATCTTGAACAATTTCAATTTATTCATTGTCAACCTTAAAGCTGTGTAATTCCCAAGTAGTCATTACCTTTGTCTTCTTGATGTTCAGCTGTAATCCTGCTTTGTCATTTTCTATTTTAACCTTCATCAGTAGTCATTTCAAGTCTTCACTATTTTCTGCCAGTAATGTGGTGTCATCTGCACATCCAAAATGGTTAATGTTACTTCCACCAGTTTTCACTCCACCTCCATCTAAATCTAATTCAGCTTTCATTATAATACGCTTGGCATAGAGACTGAAGAGATAGGGAGATAAAATGTATCCTTGTCTGACACATTTGCCAGTTGGAAACCTTTCTGTTTCTTCATATTCTGTCCTAACTGTAGTTAGTTTCTTGTCCAGAGTGCAGTTTGCACATCAAAATAATCAGATGTTGCGGCACACCCATTTCATTTAAAACCAACCATAGCTTTTCATGATCCACACAATCAAAAGCTTTGTTGTAATCTCTGAAACATGCTGATTTTCTTCTGAAATTCTCTTATCTGCTCCAGTAACCACAGCCCGGATAACCTACAAGAACCAATGAACTCTGACCGTGAAACCCTTCGACAATATGTTGGCATATTCTTGTTAAGGTTTTGATGGACTCCATTTCTGTGGCCTGGAGTAGCTCTATTGATATCTCATCTACTCCTGGTGATTTCTATCTCCCAGTTGCTCTCAGTGCAGCTTTCACTTTCTAAAACTGTAGGTTCTTCAAAGAATCTGTTATCCTTTCATCTCTTCTGTATAGTTCTTCAGTGTATTGTTCCCATCTTTTCTTTATGTTGTGCTGTTAACATATTTTTGTGTTGGTCTTTCAGCATTCCTGTGGTTTAAATTTCTCTTTGATTTCTTGGATCTTGTGGATCAGATCTCTTGTTTTTCAATTTTTGTTCTCTATTTCTTTACAATGGCTATAATAATAGTTCGCTTTGTCTCTGTGCGTAAGTCACTGGAACGCTGAATTTAGACTTTTGATTCTATTTCTGTCACCTTTTACTTTTGCTTCTCTTCTATTTTTAGCAATTTTAAGAGTTTCATCTGTCATCCATCAAGGGTTTTCATTTCTTTTGGCTACAGGAATGGTCTTTGTGCATTCTTCCTTGATAATATCTCTGGTTTCAATCCATAGTTGTTCTGGTTCTCATTTGCTTGAACTTAGTTATGCAAATATGTTCTTTACATGTTCTTTAAACTCTTCAGGAATGTTGTTTAATTGTAGTTTGGCACAATGAATGTTTTGTTTTTTTCTTCAGCTTTATTTTAATTTTCGATATTAACAATTCATGGTCTGTACCAGTCAGCTCCTGGTCTTGTTTTGCCAGAGAGAATAGAACTTCTCCATCTTCTGATTCCAATTATGTAATCTATTTGATTTCTATACTGGCCATTTGGTGATGTCCAAGTTTGGTTGTCCATTCGGTTGCCTGAAACCTATGTTCACAATGAACAAATTGTTGTCTTCACAAAATTCTATGAGTTGCTCTCCTGCTTCATTTTGTGCTCCTAGCCCAAATCTTCCAACAGTATTTGATCCTGCTTTGTTTCCTACTTTTGCATTCCAGTCACCTATGATTTTAACTCTAAGCAACACAAATCTAGTTTTATACTATAAATAGTCCAGTTTTTACAGATCTTGGTTTGATTGAGAAATTCGAGTGTTTGAATTTATTTTCATCTCCATTCCGTACATTCAGACAAACTCCTGAATTGCACAGTCAGAATTATTGCATGGTTTTGCCCATTATAGACTGGATGTGTAAGGTAGTACACTGGACAGCTGATCCACCTTAACCTTGCTCCTGGAAGGCCAGATTATTAGAGAAACAGATTCTCAACCTAGCACACACTGAACATGGTGCTTTTTACGTGCAGAAACGTGCTTTAAATGGGGAAACATAAAAAAACAAAAACAATTCCCCACCTGCACTCTGAAATATTACAGTCCAGTGATATTTATGAACATGCAGTTCAGCTCTAACAGGAAACAGATTTTCAAAAAAAACAAAAAAGCTCGACAGTAAATAGCAAGAATCCCATGACCTTTCCCTTTCAAGTCTTTAATGATTCACAATGCATCCATTACTTTCCCGCAGCACATTTCTTATACTTTTTACAAAAGGACGATTAGCAGCGGGTTTCCTTCCAAAAGGTCTAGGAAGGTTAAAAGTAGTTTGGTTCTGTTATACAGCGGTGTTATCCATATTACCAGCTAGCCCAGAGTCGTCCCTCTAACCCCCCCCCCCCATTCAGGGCTGGCACCAGCCCAAGCACTCCCAGGCATCTGGTGTCCCCCTGGGCTTAGCTCTCAGGTTCCTTCGTGATAGCACATGCGCTCGTGGTCAACTGCCTATAGAAGCAGTTAATCAAAGGAGAGGAGAAAGTCAACAAGCCAGAAGCTGGTAGATATCCTGGATGAGCCTGATACAACTTCACTGTTTGGGCAGAGGCATGCAATACCTTGGCGAATATGTATCTGCTGGTGAATGGTAACACAAAGGCAGGCTATTTGCAGGAAAGAATCAGGTGCCTAATTTCCCCCAACCCATCAATTCTCCCTTTTAATCACATCCCACCCACCCAACCAAATTTCAGAGTTGGGTAGAGGAAAACCAGAAGAAAAGTAGCAGAGAAGAGGGATTATATGGAAACAATAAAGCCTGCCTCCCCATCCATTCTCCCTGCAAACGTGTTCTTGGCTCCCATGTTAGTCCTATGTGGCATACTATGCTTGCTATGCACCTTACTGCACAGATCCTTTGGATGTCAGAAAGCTCACCTTACCGCAAACACTGCTGTTGAATATAACAAGCGTTTTCCCTTTACCCAAGTCATGGTGTCCCTTTAAAAATAATGCAGCAATATCATAGCAAGAAAGAATCCGGATGGGCATTCTTTCTTCAAGGGGATTAAAGAAAACCACGTCATAGTGAGATGTTTGACTCTGGTTTGGGGCACAGTATGGCACTGTAAGTGTTGTCTACTTAACAGTAAGACGAGCCACCCGTTCAAAAGGATTTTCCAAGATGCTCAAACACTTATATCTACCTGACCCCCCAAAAGTAGTAATATAAAACATCACGAGGAAACGAAAAAGGAAAACAAAATATATGACATTGTTTTCAAATAAATAGCCTCGTTCACAGTTTCCAAGTAAGCTGATTGCACAATGGAAGCCACGCTTTTTGCAATTATCTGCCTTGGACTTCACTTGAAATAAATAGAAATGGACAGAGCTTGACCGATCAGGCAGTTCTTCCCGCTTACTTGGCTGACTCCTAGCCAACTTGCTCAACTGCCAATTATTCAGTCTTTTCCCACAAAGGTCACCAGTCAACGCACAACCCTTACACAACTGTCAGAGGCAGCTGTTACTATGATGAACACACATTGATTTTGTCTGTGAGCACTGTGCAAAAAAACACGAGTCTTTGCTTCGTTGGGAGAAGCACCTATGACGTCAGCTTCGAATAGCTCGGAGGAGAGAACCTTCGCCTCAGGTACTTCAGGACGTAGAGAGGGAGGCAGCTGACCAAGGTGATGACCGTCACCTTCCACAAGAACGATAAGGTTGTGATGAAATAAACATCTGGAAGGGAAGAACAAAGAAAATGATCCAGATGATTGGAAGGGAAATCAAGTAGTGCAAATTAGGTAAGGTAGAACCAAGTGGGGTCCGTGTACCGCAGTGAACTTGACAATTACAGAAAGGTAACCAGATTGGCCCTCAAGATCTAACTACACATTAGACAGGTCCCAAGTCTGTCCTAAGTAAAAGGTAAAGGTCCCCTGTGCAAGCACCGGGTTATTCCTGACCCATGGGGGGAAGTCACATCCCAACGTTTACTAGGCAGACTTTGTTTACGGGGTGGTTTGCCAGTGTCTTCCCAAGTCTGTCCTGCATCCTTCCAAATCAGACATGTATTGAGACATCCGTATTAAAACAATTCTCAGGCATGTAAGAGCCCCAGACAGGGAGAGGAGTCTTTCTTACAGCTCCTCCATTTTCCCAGCCTGAAATGAAACAAATTCTCAGGCATGTGGTAGCCCCACACAGGGAGAAGGGTCTTAAAGCACCTACATTTTTCCAACCTGAAATGGCCCCAGGGAGCTGTTATTCATCCCACTGGGGAAATTAATCTATACCGATGGGCTACATAAAAGGGGCAAATACTGGAGTCCCCAGAGCCATTTTCATGTCAGGAAAATGGTGCTAGAGGCTTTGCGTGCCCTCTCCCTGTGGGTCACATAAATGGGCCACTCCGAACCTCAGAATTAAGTTTCAACACACAACTCCCTGGACACGCCTGGTTGGACAGGACCCAGGGCAAATTTGGAAAGAGACTATTATCCTTTGAAAGAACATTGTTGGGTAAAAGACGGGTGGCGGCCCTTTTTCCCCCCTTCTGGGGAACACAGCCCAGGGAGACTAGTTTCAAAAGGTGGAGCTGTATGGAAGGATTAAACCCCTTATCTCCTTCCCACATGCTTCTGATCCAAATTCGGGCCATGTGCATCTGTAACTTAGCTTTGAAAAAAATCGTGGGGAAATCAGATTGCTAATTTCCCAGCATCTCATCATTCTTATGAGTAATAATGGATGCAAAAAATTATTCTCAGAGGAGGGGCTGTGGCTCAGTGGAAGAGACTCTGCTTTGAATGCAGAAGGTCGCAGACTCAATCCCTGGCATCTCCAGTCAAAAGGACCAGGCAGTAGGTCATGTGAAAGACTTCTGCCTGAGACCCTGGAGAGCCACTGCCAGGCTGAATAGACCAAACTGACCTTTATGGGCTGATGATCTGATTCAGTATAAAGCAGCTTCATGTGTGTTCATGGGTGTCCCAAGTAGAACTACCCTTAACTGAAGTAGCACTAGAGAAATGAATGTTGTTTCCCCTTTTTTTTGGAAAACAATAGTCTTCATCCACTTGGCTACTTGGAGGGGCTCCACATTTGTTCTATGAATCACAAAGCTCCATGCAGGATATATTTGTGCTAAAGCTCAAAGCAAAGTAGGAACACCCATGTGGAAAGACAGCCTTCATATAAATGAGGGTTTGTGACAGAGAAACTAGCAGGATCGCCTTATGGGTAGTTAATAAAGCTTCGAGGTACCATTTTTTACTTCACTGAAGGTGCTGCAGAATTTGATTGTTGGGAATCCACATAGGGAGGATGGGGAGTTAAATTCTTCACAGGGTTGTCCTTCAAAAAGCACTTTTTTTCAGGTTATAACAAGTTTTGAAAAGGCAGCCATAAACAAATGCTCCAACATTAAACTGTGTTTTTACAGATCTGTCTGAAAATGTGCCTATAACCCTTGTAGATGCCCCCCCCCAATATCTCTGAGAGTAAGGGTGGTGTATTAGCTAGAGTCCTGGATTAGGCCCAGGATGATCCCCACTTAGCCAGGTAGCTCACTGTGCAGGGGGGGGGGCACTTGGGATAGTCAGTTACACTCAGCCTTAAGTTACCTCAAAGGTCTATTTGTGGAGAAGAGAATCATGGAGCGTGCCATGAGCTCCTTGGAAGGAGGGTGGAATACAAATCTAAAAAAGCACTTAGACCTCTGACTGGCTCCTGAGGACTCTACAGAGAGCCAGCATGGTGTAGTGATGAATAGCGGTGGACTCTAATCTGGAGAACTGGGTTTGATTCCCCACTCCTCCACATGAGCGGCGGATGTTAATCTGGTGAACCAGGTTGGTTTCCCCACTCCTCCACATGAAGCCAGCTGGGTGACCTTGGGCTAGTCACAGTTCTCTTCGAGCTCTCTCAGCCCCACCTACCTCACAGGGTGTCTGTTGTGGGGAGGGGAAGGGAAGGTGATTGTAAGCCAGTTTGATTCTCTCTTAAGTGGTAGAGAAAGTCGGCATATAAAAACCAACTCTTCCTCTACTACAACTTATTTTATTTATTTATTTATTTTTGGACTTGTATCCTGCCCCTTTGTCTTGGCCCAAGCCGGGCTCAGGGCAGCTAACATCAATTAAAATGTCCTGAAATACAATAAAAACATTCAAGATTCAGTTCAGTACTAAGTAAAAACCCAACAGTTCTAAGCTAAAATCAAATGGCGCTCAATTTTGGCAAGCAGGGCCACAGCCGGCCTGGAGAAAGCAGCCAGGGTCCCCTATTTGAGTGATATAATAAAAATGTAAGAAAAAATGGGGAAAGGCAGGGAGGCCAGCTCTGACAGAAACTGTTTGAATTTGTCTGTAATATATATCAGCTCCGGCATAATTCTCTTTTTCTCCCCTAGGCACTCATGGCTTTGCGCATGGGCCCAGAAACCACAGTCATTTCCAATGAGAGAAAGGATTTCTGTCAGTGGAATGGGACTTCCCCTCCTCCCACTGCAGCTGAAAAGGGTCCCTGAAATGCTGCTCCTGGGGGACAGAGCCCACCCCCCACGAACAATATGAGGGGAGAGTTGGAGGTCTGCAGTGGGAGGAGGAAATCACTGAGAACCAACCTCTACTTCCAGCCATGGAAATCTTCTGCTAAATCCAACCTAAGGACATTTTTGTCCTTGAGATGGAAAATCCCCTCACACACACTTGACTAAAAACTTCCTAGACAGTTATTTGCTGACCTTTTAAAACAGTGGCCAAAATCTGCTGCCTCACTAGCTGCCTGGCAGAGCTGGCCCTGACTTGGTAAACCTTCTCTCGAGGAAAGCTCAGAGAAAGACGAAACAGTGACTGTTACCAATAAATTCGTGTAAGAAGACCAGCGAAGCAATGTAGCAGGAAAGACTGAGTAATTCGGCCACTATCATGAACCAGTGCCACGTCTGGATGGTCAGCGCCACCATCAACAGCTCTGTGAGGATCAGGGACGTGAAGGAAATGGCCACAATGTGGACAAACTCCGATTCAAACAGCAGCAGTGCTCCGTACATAATGATGCTACCTGGAAGGGGGCAGAGGAAGAGAGGGGAGGTTACAGGCCTTGGTAGAAAGTGCTGCCAAGTCACAGCCCGGTAGGGTTTTCAAGGCGAGAGACAAACAGAGGTGGCAAAAAAAAAAAAAAATCAAACAGTATCTACAAATATATTTGGAGAAGCCATATTAAAACCTATCGCAGCTGTGGTGCTCCTTGTGGTGAATCACGTCAAACCCATAAATATCACTCTAAGGCAGAGGTGTCAAACTTAAGGCCGGAGGGCCTATCCGGCTCCCCTAGAGAGCTCTTATCCAGTCCGCAAGCCAGCCAAGGCAGACACCTGCCCCACTCTCAATCTGTGCTGGCAAGGCAAGGCCCAGCCCAACCAAGTGACATTTATGTCATAGCTGGCCCTCGTAACAATTGAGATCGACACCCCTGCTCTAAGGCCTTTTATGCAGGGACGGTTCCCCGTGGTCATCCTGCCGACTGCTTCAGGGCTTCCTTTTGATTATGCATGCTTTTTCTGCCTGTCAGAGGTTGCCTCGCTCTCCCTGCACATTTTGCTCACATTTTCCAGATTCTGTTTAAACAGCATCTGGAAAACATGGGCAAAACACACAGGGAGGACAAGGCAACCTCTGACAGGCGGAAAAGGGATGCGTGATCAAAAGGAAGCCCCAAAGCAGTCGGTGGGGGTGACAGCAGGGAAACGTCTCTGCATAAAAGGCCTAATAGTAAAGTGACTGACCCCAGCACCAATCATCAAGGAAGCAAACAGGCAAGATGAGGGTTGTTCCCTGGTATGAAGGAAAATCTGGCTTTGTAAATCAGCCAAAAATATTGAACCCCTTCCCCATCAGGAACCGCACATTTCAGGAATCACAGCATGTTGCGGGCGGTTGAGATAGTCAGAGGGGGAAAGGCAAAGGGAAAAGTAGAAATGGGCACAAAAGCATACAGAATTCTTCAGGGGAAGAGGGGGTGGTGGCAGAGGAGGAAGAGGGAGGGGAATTTCTAAATTGTTCATCTCCCCCTCCCCACAATTCCTTACGGGCCTCTAACTTGTTATGTTTTGAACTACTGGATCGCTCAAGGGCACAGAGAAAAATGAGTTTGATTCAGGTTGCAGTACGGACAAGAACTGTTGATCTGTCTTCATGAGCTGAAGAACCCTTTCGTAAATGGTGGGATTTCCTACACGGAAGGGCCTTCTGTGTCTGGAAAGGTGAGAGTCCTGCAAATAATTATGCACCCCTGTGCAATTCATTGTGGACATACACCTGGCGAGAAGACATGATTGATACATAGGCATCCTAACAGAAATACTATATTTGAGGGGTATACATTTTTTTAAAAAAAAGTGAAACAGAATGGGAAACAGTCATTTCACTATTTTTACAATGTAAAGTAATGGGAAACCCTCAAAACAATGACAAGACTCATTCATTTTGACTTTTGTTTATTTCCCCATGGCAATGCAGTGCAGGCATTTTTGAACTGCATGTGGGCGAACACGGCATGCAGGGTTCACAGAAAGTTTGCTTGGCAGACTGAAAAGCTCTCCCACCCACCACAAAGAAATGTTTGAATACCGGTTGGGTCTTCTGCTGAAATCAAGGAGGAGGAGAAAAAGGGGGAGGGGGACCTCTGAGTGAAGAAAAAAAAAGGTGCACAGCAATCAGAGGTTGCAAGGTGTTTATATAACAAATTGTAGCTACTCCAAAAACATTCAATGTAGTTGTTACAAAGGGTCAAAGTAACAGATGATTTACAATTACTTTGAAGCTTTGTAACAATGGTGCAGAAAAGAGCAACCAAAATGATCAGGGGACTAGAGCAACTGCCCTATGAGGAGCGGTTAAAACACTTAGGGCTGTTTAGCTTGGAAAGAAGGGAGCTAAGGGGAGACATGATAGAGGTCTATAAAATTATGCATGGTATGGGGAGGGTGGATAGAAAAGATTCTCCCTTTATCATAATAAGAGAACACGGGGTCATCTGCTGAAGCTGGAGGGTGAGAGATTCAAAACAGATAAAAGGAAGTATTTCTTCACACAACACATAGTTAAATTGCAGAACTCCCTGCCCCAGGATGTGGTGATGGCTGCCAACTTGGAAGGCTTTAAGAGAGCAGTGGACATGTTCACGGAGGAGAGGGCTATTCATGGCTACTAGTCAAAATGGATACTAGTCATGATGCATACCTGTTCTCTCCAGGATTAGAGGAGCATGCCGAATATATTAGGTGCTGTGAAACACAGGCAGGATAATGCTGCTGCAGTTGTCTTGTTTGTGGGCTTTGTAACAACTATATGTATGTTTTCGAAGTCGCTACAATTTGTTATATAAATGCCGTGCAACCTCTGGTGCTGTGCACCTTTTAAAAAAAAATCAAGGGGAAGCCTACAGCATGTAACATTTGTAAGCACCTCTAAAATGGGTGCCCATCGGCCTCTGTCTCTGAAATTTGGCAGCTCCAGTGCCTTGGGGGGTTTAGTAGAACAGCATGCTCTTTTGGATGAAAAGCACAAAAGGTCCCGGCAGGAGAAAACTGGCTGGGTCTCCTGTTGCGATCAATGGACAATTTAAATGAATGGACTAATAGGCTAATGCAAAATAACATGAACTACATCTTTAAAATGAAAATAGAGAAACTAACGAGTTTTCTACCTTCATCCCTAATATACCCAAACCATGCAGTTCTATAAGGTAGTAGCAGTTTTCTAGACAAGAATATCTGGTGCTCAAAGGCCCAAGTGGGCAATTTATGCCTTCATGTAGGAGTGTCAAAGCGGCTTACAATTGCCTTCTGTTCCTCTCCCCACAACCTACCTTGTGAGGTAGGTGGGGCTGAGAGTACTGTGACTAGCTCAGGGTCACCCAGCTGGCTACATGTGTAGGAGTGGGGAAACCAACCCGGTTCACCAGATTAGAGTCCGCTGCTCATGTGGAGGAGCGGGGAATCAAACTCGGTTCTCCAGATAATAGTCTGACGATCCTAACCACTCCACCACGCTGGCACACACGAAAGGAAGACGGGCTTGCTTAAGACTACCCAGTGAGCCCATGGCTGAGGAGAGATGTGAACAGAGGGCTTTCCAATTTACAGTCGTAAGCACCACCAACACGCCAGATGTCAATACAGTCTCTGGAGCTGGAGAGAGAGGGAGGGAGGACCACTTCACATCCTGCTTCTGGCTGACCTGAAAACAGCCACACTGCTTCCCAGATACTCAGCTGTAGACATAACTCATATCAGCAGCATGAGTAATCTGCGTGGATGAGTAATCCACAGCCTTTGCATTCTGCTTGTTTGAAGAACAATTCTACCAGTGACTCAAGATCCAGCCATAAAACACAGACCCAGAAGTAACCTTTCCACCATCTGGGTACTGCTCAGTTTCAAGTCAACTCCTTCCCCTCCACCCATCTTGGGTGAAAACGTCTAGCTAAATTGCATTGAGAGGTGAAGTCATCCGACCCACAGAATGTAACAGGAGAACAGCCTTGGCCTGAAAGTCTTTCCCATGATTGTTGCTCTTTCTTTCACTCTGACCATCCAGAAAACTGTGTGCTCCCTTTTGAAGGCCTGGGGGCGGGGCGCTGCTCTTCTACAGCCCTAAAGAGAGTCATTGCTGCTGCAGGGTTCACTTTTACAGCTCTGTTACTCCCTGGAATACAACAGAGGTATTCTGTTCCCGGTGTGGCTTTCCCAATTTAAATGAACAAAATTATTAATGAAATTCTCCTCCTTACTACAGTCCAGGCGTGGTCTTAGCCATAGGACATCTGTGACAGCTGTCCTGGGCTGGGGGGGGGCAACCACCCATACCCCCTCCAATGAGGGGGGGAGCAAAAGCTGGCCGGGTATTGCTCAGGCAGGGGTGGTGGTGGTGGCCGTGGTTCTGAGGTCCCATCCAGGGCTTTTGCCTAGAACCATCAATGGCAACCATGCAACAGCCCCCATCCCACCTAGCTTTTGCCCATACAAGTCCCATGACGTCCAGCATAGACCGCCAGGGTGGTGTAGTGGTTAAGAGCGGTGGTTTGGAGTGGTGGACTCTGATCCGGAGAACTGGGTTTGATTCCCCACTCCTCCACATGAGCGGGCGGAGGCTAATCTGGTGAAATTGATATGTTCCCCACTCCTACACATGAAGCAGCTGGGTGACCTTGGCTCTCTCAGCCCCAACTACCTCACAGGCAGACCGCCTGTTGTGGGGAGGGGAAGGGAAGGTGATTGTAAGCCGGTTTGGTTCTCCCTTAAGTGGTAGAGAAAGTAGGCATAGAAAAACCTCCTCCTCTTCTTCTTTTCCACCCAAGGGAAAACATGGTTGGATCTAAGCTATGCTTCTCTGTTGCCATGCAGTACCATCATCACAGATGGCCGCAGCGAGCTATTACAGTCTCCAGCTTGGCTGAGCTGAGCATCCTCCCCAGCCATCGGAGCAGTTTTTTTTTTTTGCTTGTTTTTTTTAAGTGCAAAAAAACCAGATATCAAATTTGGGAAAACATGAAGTTCAAACAGTTCGTTTCCCAGCACAACACCACATTTTGATTATACGGTATTAAGTGTTTTACAAGCAACTTGACAAAGAGGAAAAAGCTTCATACCTTGATAAATACTTATCAAAACCCATATCAAAAACGTTTTGTAGGATAATGGCCTCCCCTAAAAATAAAACAGGACAAACAAATTACATAAGTCTAGCGTATGTTATACTAAAAGAACACATGCAAGAACCTGAAAGAAAAAAACAAACAAGAAAATCTGTTGAACCTTCAGAAGATCTTTGTAGAGCTCTGGATATAGCATGGCAACTTCTGATTTGACATCCTTGTCCAGGACCAGAGAGAACACCGGAAACATGGTGTAGATTGTAGAATACCTGAAAGCAGCACCAGGAGAAATACCCACTGATTTCTTCATTCTTTTAAGAGATTTCCTTCGGCACATTGGACAAACAGATTTACTGCAGGAGGGGTGGCAAGTTTAAGTGGAGCATATGGGCGGTTTTGCTACTTCCTGTATTTCCCGAGGGGGTGGAAGGCAGCATGATATAGCCCAATCTTGTCTGCTCTTAGAAGCTAAGCAGGATCAGTAATTGGAAGGGAGACCAACAAGGAAGACTCTGCAGGGGAAGGCAATAGCAACCCACCTCTGCTTTTCACTTGCCTTGAATACCCCTTGCTGGGGTCTTCATAAATTGGTTGCCAACATGATGGCACATACATACATATATTTCCTCCTTATGCTAACTGCCAATCCAGTGGTAGAGTCTGGAGAGACTTTGTAAGTCTGTAAGGAGTAACACAGCCTCCAGGATTCTGATTCCAGGAGATGGACACATAGATTTTAAGTCAGTGAGGGACTCAAATGAAGCGCTGGCATGTAAGAGCACATAATAACAATTAAAATCCAACAACAATTGATTTAAAAATATTTTAATATGTGGTGTAGTGGCTAGGGGGTCTGGGATCTGGGAGACCCAGGTTCAAATCTCCACTTTCCCATGAATAGGTGACCTTGGGCTAGTCACACACACTCAATCTAACCTTCCTCACATGGTTGCTTTGAGAATAAAATGGAGAAGAGGAGCATGATGTCAGCTGCTTTGGATCGTCATCTGGGAGAATGGTGGGATATAAACAGAGTAACTAAATAAATCAAAGAAGAAAGAAGAACTGTGCCTCAAAAGCTAGGTGCTGTAATCCCAAAAAGTTGTAGGGTTACATGCCTCATATGTTTTCTGTGCAACCAGAGTTTGCAGATTATTAATGTAACATGGATCAGTGTGCATACAACACAACCCAGGCATATTTTAAGGAGCTAGAACTGGCTATGCCTCTCTGAGCTTTGCCATAGATTAAGACACAGATCTTACACCTCAAGTCCAGAATGGACAATACCACTTCAGACAACAGATCGTGAGCTCTAGCCCTTTGCCCCAAAAATGCCACTCAAGCAGAAACCTAGCACAGCAGAAAGAAAACTTCTACCCTTGCTCTTTTTCCTTGCTGTGCTGATTTTATTTATACCCCGTTTCTCCCCAATGAGGACCCTGAAGCAGTTTATATTATTCTCCTCTCCTCCATTTTATCCTCACAACAACCATCCTGTGAGGTGGGTTAGGCTGAGAGTGCATGGCTAGCCCAAAATCACCCAGCATGCTTCCACGGCAGGGTGGGGATTCTAACTTGGGTCATAGAGGTTTTTGTCCAACACTTGCCACTACATCACACTGGCTTTTGCGGGGTTTTTTTTGGGGGGGGGGAGGAATCCTCCATTTGCTGTCTAAAGCAGCAAAGTCCTTCCTACTCAAGTCAGGTCTCTCACTGCCAAATCATTTCACATATGTAAACCAGCCCTTACTATTAAGAAAGTTCAACCTCAAACCCAATTTACAATGCCAGATGCATCCCCCCCCAACACACACATAAAAACCCTGTAAAGGGGATGCATTCATTGCCCTTTCTTCCACAAAAGGTACCTCTTGGAAAGACTCTGTGTGTGTGTGTGTGTGTGTGTGTGTGTGTGTGTGTGTGTGTGTGTGAAGTGCCGTCAAGTCGCTTCCGACTCATGGCGACCCTATGAATCAGTACCCTCCAAAATGTCCTATCATTGACAGCCTTGCTCAGATCTTGCAAATTGAGGGCCGTGGCTTCCTTTATTGAGCCCCCTTTTAGATGCACACCTTAACGTGGTGAGGGGGTGAATGTGTGTCAGGCAAGCTGAAAGCAATACCGTAAGGGGTTTAGACTCTATCAAGAGACTAAGCTCCTAGCAGAGTCACTCAAGACGGAAAGGTCATGGCTGAGACCCCCGACGAAGATGCATCCACTGCCTCCTTAAGGGATCAATGGCCACATCCGCAGAAGAGAACAGGCAGTTCCAATGGCGATGGGGACAGAGGAATCTCTGAAGGTTAGTTACTGGGCAGTAGCAGCAGTGGAAGGTGACACTGGCGGAGGATCTTTCGTAGACAACGGCAGTGCCTCTACGGCTAACCCTGGTTAGCACTGCGCAGAAGAAGGCACTGGTAAACCACTTCTGACCAACATTTACCTTGAAAACCCTATGATGAGACAACGGAAAGACTGTCCACCCTAATTATTTTATTTTTTTACAAATGTATATTCTGTGTTTCTTCCAAAAGACAGACGCCAGGCAAAACTAAACTTCTGATCCCGAAGCTCAAATAAAAGGAGTTTCAACAGGTCCTGACAACAGCAGCTGAAATTCGGCTAAACAGGATCCCACATGCTTATCCCTGTTGCTGGATAAAAGTAGCTTTGAAAAATCT
The DNA here is from genome assembly GCF_029931775.1 of Euleptes europaea. Classification (NCBI taxonomy): domain Eukaryota; kingdom Metazoa; phylum Chordata; class Lepidosauria; order Squamata; family Sphaerodactylidae; genus Euleptes; species Euleptes europaea. Next base: position 120,542,122 of record NC_079313.1, read on the forward strand.
CATCCCTCCTTCTGATAACCGCAGCAACAGTCGACAAGACAACCGTTTGCGGCTTAATCAGCATCAGGTGTCGCGGCGAACACTTCCAAGCATCTGAAACGTATCAAACAGGCGCCTTTACATTGTGAGCTCTCTGCACTCGTATTTTGGGAAACTGTTTGGCTCTTACCCAATGATGAGGAAGCCCTGGTAGAGGGAGATGGAGGCGAAGTAGAACACTGAAGAGAAAACAGCCTGCGGGAGGAAAGGGAAACCTATTTACCTCAGGTTCAGGGACCATGACCCGTCCTCGTAGTTCTTAACAGGAGCAGGCGGGGTAGCCCACTGTTCAGATGCTTAGATATCCCACAGGCATGAGGTAAAATTAGAATGGGCTAGGGCCACGATTATTCCCCACTTCCAACCCTCAGAAAGTTGAAGACAGTTTTGAAAGAAGGATGGCTGCTTGTGGGCTTATCCTTGCATCTGACTTTAGCCTCTAGCAGACGGGTTACTGTATGGGTTCCCAAACGCAACACTGAGACACATAAGAACATAAGGAAGGCCATGCTGGATCAGACCAAGGTCCATCAAGTCCTAGTTCACACAGTGGGCAACCAGGTGCCTCTAGGAAGCCCACAAATAAGACAACTTGTCCTGCCTGTGTTCCAATGCACCCAATATAAGAGGCATGCTCCTCTGATCCTAGAATCATAGAGTTGGACGGGACCACCCGGGTAATCAAGTCCAATCCCCTGCACAATGCAGGAAATTAACAACTACCTCCCCCCACATCCCCAGTGACCCCAACCCTCCCCCCGCCATGCAGGATCCCACAATCAAAGCACTCCCGACAGATGGCCATCTAGCCTCTGCTTAAAGTTCCCAAAGATGGGGACTCCACCACCCTCCGAGGCAGCACATTCCACCGTCGAACAGCACATTCCACTGTCGAAATGGATCAAAGCTTGCAACACCAGTTAAAATAATCCTTTTTTAAAAGTACCAACAGAAACAAAAGGCTACCCCACAACGTTTTGCAGAAAATGTGTTCGGTTGATGTCAGTGACATAATAGATGCAATGTGAAAATATTGATTTTTCTCTTCTCTGTGTTGAAGGCTTTAAGAGGGGAGTGGACATGTTCATGGAGGAGAGGGCTGTCCAAGGTTACTAGTCAAAATGGATACTAGTCATGATGCATACCTATTCTCTCCAGGATCAGAGGAGCATGCCTCTTATCTTAGGTGCTGTGGAACTCAGGCAGGATAATGCTACAGTTGTCTTGTTTGTGGGCTTCCTAGAGGCACCTGGTTGGCCTCTGTGTGAACAGACTGCTGGACTTGATGGGCCTCGGTCTGATCCAGCATGGCCTTTCTTATGTTCTTTTGATCCTCCAGTCTCTCTAAGTCAATAAGGCCAAAACCTGGCAGAAGATACAGAGCGGGATTGTTTACCTGCATGGTACTGATGCACAGGCTTCTGTGGATCACGAACTGGCTGAGAGCTGCCGATCTTTTGTAGCTGTTCCGTCCGTGCACCATCAGTAACCGGCCCAGGTGTTTAAACTGACTGATGGAGAAGTCTGCAGCGAGAGAAGCCTGCTTGCCTTCCTAGGGATGCCGGGATAAAGAAAAGCTCATCAGACCAAAAAGAAGCAGCAAAGCCTCTTGTGTCATAGAAGTAAAAACAAGAAATACAGAATAGCACAAAAGCAGCACTAAAAGGAAGGGCCTTTCGAAACAGGGCGATGCAACATAATGCACCAGCCCCATGGTTAGCCCGAGTTTGATAAATGCCTTGCATTTGCTACGTGCTTAGGAATGCAGATGTGCAGAGGGTTGTTAAGAATGTGACATGCTATAATATCCTTTGGTAGCTTGCATTTATCTAGAGAATGATGCCTCGTTTTTCTCCTCCATGGGGATAAAAAGGAGCTTACATCATTTCCCCACAACCACCCTATGAGAAGTGGCAGAACTACATTTTTGGGGCCCTGAAGCTAGAACTGTTATGGGGGCCCCTCTGCAACCAGCAACAATAGGGCAACATCCAACAAGGTCCAAAGGGCCTTGCTGCCCTTGCAAGGACCTGGAGGCTCAAATGGTGGAGAACAGGGTGGTGGGGTGGAGTCCTTGAAAATGGGTCATACAGTGATGAAATAAAACTACAGAACTATTAAGCCATGCATTAACAAAGGGTCTGACAATCCAGATGCCCAAATGTAGGCTGTGAATAGATCCTGGCGAGCTCAGTGAGCCCTTACAGCTGGGGGTTCGAGCGCTGTATGTCCCCGCGAAAATTTTGAAATTTGACCAATTACAGGGACATTTTGAGGCCATATGGAATGGGTATTAGAGCACATTCTAATGTCAATATTAAGTACTTCAACCCATTGGCTTATGATTCTATCACTTAAAAAAAACTCCATCGATTTTGTTGAGAAATTCACTCATTACAAAAAGTTGTTTCATGGCCCCCTCTGGGATTAGGGGCCCTGAAGCTTCAGCTTCATTAGTTTCGCAGTAGATCCGCCTCTGCCTATGAGGTAGGTTTGGTTGAGGGCGTGTGACTAGCCTAAGGTCACCCAGTGACCTTCCATGGCAGTGTGGGGGTTTGAACATGGATCTCCCAAATCCTAGTCTGACTCTCTAACCCAGGGGTGTCAAACGTAAGGCCCGCGGGCCGGATCCAGCCCCTTGAGAGCTCTTATCCGGCCCGCAAGCCAGCCAAGGCAGCCACCCCCCCATTCTAGGCTGGCAAGGCATGGCATGGCCCGACCAAGTGACATTTATGTCATATCCGGCCCTCGTAACAATTTAGTTTGACACTCCCCTGCTCTAACCACTATACCACTCTGGCTCTCATTGGGTTTAGTGGGAGGCCAGTCCATTTAAAACACTGAACATAGCTTCTCCTTTTTTACTTCCCCCATCCAATGTTTATGAAGCCAGAGCTTACTGTGGCACACGTACAGTCCTATCGGATGAAGAGGATTTTACCATGTCCTTGCTCCTGCTTATTGCTATGGTAAAAGGTGTGGTCCTACACATGCAGTAGAATGAGGTGGCAGAACACCAGAGACCAGCGTGGCATATTGGGTAAGAGCGGTGGACTCTAATTTGGAGAACCGGGTTTGATTCCCCACTCCTCCACATGAAGCCTGCTGGGTGACCTTGGGCCAGTCACAGTTCTCTCAGAACTCTCTCAGTCCTACCTACTTCACAAGGTGTCAGCTGTGGGGAGAGGATGGGAGGGAGATTGTAAATCAGTTTGAGACTCCTTAAAGGCAGAGAAAATTGGGGTATAAAATCCAACTCATCTTCTCCCTACGTGAAAAATTCCATGCAAATAGAAAACTAGCACAACAGAACAGGCTGGACTAAAACGCTTCCTGTTTCTGTGCCACTTTCAAGGGTACCTGCCACCCGCAGTACGACGTGGTACAGCCCATTCTATCATCTCAGAACGCTAGCAATTTGTTCTGCTGCCTGTGGAAAGCTGGCAAAATTTCCCTTACTGTATGGATGAGCACTAACATTTCTCACAGGGAAGTATTCAGTCCCAGGAAGTTACACCATTACACCAAAATCAAATGGCCAGCTATGTATACTCAAACACAAGCCAAAAAAGACCGACTGACCGAACGAGAGTCTTATGGAGCCTTAAAAGCTATCATGTTTATATTCCACAAAGGCTGGTGCTAGAATAATGCCTCAATGATACATATGGTCCTGTAGAAAACGAAGAAGAAAGAAGAAAGAAGAAAGAAGAAAGAAGAAGAAGAAGAAGAAGAAGAAGAGTTGGTTTTTATATGCTGACTTTTTCTACCACTTAAGGAAGAATCAAACTGCTTACAATCACCTTCCCTTCCTCTCCCCTCAACCGACACCTTGTGAGGTAGATGAGGCTGAGACAGCTCGGAGAGAACTGTGACTGGCCCAAAGTCACCCAACTGGCTTCATGTGTGGGAGTGGGGAAACAAATCCAGTTCACCAGATTAGCCTCCGCCGCTCATATGGAGGAGTGGGGAATTGAACCCGGTTCTCCAGATCAGAGTCCACCACTCCAAACCACCGCTCTTAACCACTACACCACGCTGGCTACACCACACTGGCTTTAGTTTCAGGTGGGATGCCGTGGAGGTCCGCAGTAGAACAACAAGATTCGAGTCCAGTAGCACCTTAAAGACCAACAAGATTTCCAGGTTTCGAGAGTCAAGGCAAAGGACTCTCAAAAACCTATATCCTGGAAATTTAGCTGGTCTTTAAGGAGCTACTGAACTTGAGTCTTGCTTCCAAAAACTTGCTGGTCTGTAAGGTACTGCAAGATTCCTGTTTATTTTTGCTGCAACAGTCGTAACACAGCTACCCATCTAAAATTAATGTTCCTCATGTCTGAGAGTCAGGATACACATTTGACGTGCAGCCTGGCTCTGTCTGCTGATGACTCTGAAGGTCCCCTCCCTGTCTACGCAGAAAAAGAGAATGGCTTGAAGCAACTGGTAGAATCTCGTCTCTCCTAGTTCTCCCACTCCCAACTGCTGAGGAAGGCGAGATGAGTCAGAGCTTATGACGGGAGGAAAGAATCCAGCATGACTAAGCTGGGTCTCTCTCTTTTCTGGGATTGCAGGGGGAAAGGCAAAACCTTCAAGAACCTCCAAGAAAGTCTCCAAGTCCTGCACAAGTAGGGCTGGACTACCCCCCACCCAGTAACTACAATATCCAGCCCAGCAAACAATCCTGAAGAACATACAGCAATGTTTGACATAGGCCATTTATTCAGGGACAATTTTGATGCTTGCTCACAGTTCTTTTTTAAAATGCGACCTTTAAAATGCCTATTCACGGTCCTGATGCAAAAGGAGAAATTCCATCACCCCTCACTCGCCTGCTCCTTCGTTCCTTTGTTTGCATAGCCATTGGCAATCGCTGGTTGCATAGCTAACGCGCAGCTGTGATTTTGCATGCTTCCTTGAGGGGATTCTTCAAGGCGTGAGCGGAGCAAACACAAAAGGTCGTGTTAAAGGGGCTCTTAAGAAATGTGAAGCAGGTATGCGCTGGCTTCACAGTCACTTCCTGAATGACGGTTCAACGTGAAAAACTAAAAAAAAAATATGCGAAGCACTTCAGCCTGGAACGCACTGCTAATTAGCAAGCATAAATGGCCATAGCAAATTATCAAGCAGGTTAAAACTAAAAGCTTTTCTTCCACTCCACCTTTCTTCCACTCACCTTTCCTTCCACTCCAACACCACAATCAGCTTCCTGAATCATACTGACGTCATTCCCACCATCACCTGCAGGAAACATAGAAAAAGGTCAAGTGAACCTCGGTGAAAAACCAATTTACAGCTTAACAATCCCAGTGTTTTACGTTTGGATTGCATACGTTCCAAAGTAAAGATCGCAAACCTCTGAGTGAATGCGCCCTTGCGCTACAGATGGGATTAATCCACTGCAGCAGCATTTGCGCTCTGTGGCTGTGTAAAACTTCTGCGTCATCATTCAGCAAAAAACAGGAGACAATTGGTGCAGTGGAAGAATTCATTTTAATTCAGAAGAAGTTGATTTTTATACCCCACTTTTCTCTACCTTTAAGGAGTCTCAAAGCAGCTTACAATCGCCTTCCTTTCCTCTCCCCACAACAGACACCTTGTGAAGTAGGTGAGGCTGAGAGAGTTCAGAGAGAACTGTGACTAGCCCAAGGTCACCCTAGCAGGCGTCATGTGGAGGAGTGGGGAACCCAACCCGGTTCTCCAGATTAGAGTCCACTGCTCTTAACTACACCACGCTGGCTATCATTGGGACTTTTAGGCATTTTGCACAGGCTTTGTCAGGGGATATGTAAAATATCATAGTCTGAATGCTTCCCACAGCATCATCAGTCAGGCCTATCTGTACCACAGAACACAACCATCTCTGCAAAAGTCAGATTTCATTTTAAGGAATGGAAGTGAGAGACTGCTTGGCAGATGAAACAGAACTAAGTTATTCATGCTTATGTGCTTCTTCCAGCTAACATGCAAAAGGAGAAATTGCCCATGCCCCTTGTGGTGAGACGCACAAGTTACAAATGCATATAAGTGGAAGGTGCACAAATTCATGTGTGATCTGGAAGATACACGTGGCAAAAAAAAGTGCCAAGTCACACAAAGATCTGCTTCCTGACTTTTTTCGTACTACTAACTTGCCAACGGCAGTCTGTCCTGCTCGCCAAGACCAAGCTTATATTTAGCTGTAACAGAGCAGGTGATGTTCAATACAACACAAGTTCACTTGGGTTGTTTCATGGTTTGCAGCGTGGCATTTCCCCCTCTCTGCAATAATCAGTTCCAGAGCTTAATTATACATGCAACAAAGCGAAAGATGCAAAAACAAAAATCAGCTGCGAACCTGCTATTTTGTTCTTGGATGCGACACTCTTCGCTTGCAGGAATGTTGCTTGGGGCAAAGGTTTCAAGGCTTCTTCATACAAATTTAATTCCCCCTTATGCCCTTTAGCCACTCTCTCTCACTCACAATCAAGGTGATGTCAGAGTAAAAGGGTCTAAACAGGACCAATACGTTCCCAAACGTGCACTTTAAAAGCGAGGTGAGGTCCATAATCCCAGAATCATAGAGTTGGAGGGGCCATACAGGCCATCTAGTTCAACCCCCTGCTTCATTCAGGATCAGCCTCATGCATGTTAGTGACTCAATTATTAGAATATAAATGTAATCTTACATTCCACCGTTGCAGAATTTTTAAAGTTTGGAATTCAATGCAATTTACAGATTCATCTTCCGTGGTAATGAAAATCCACTAAAATAATTATATCCACTAAAATCCACTAAAATTAATTATATCTCCTATCCAGCGTGGTGTAGTGGTTAAGAGTGGTGGACTCTGATCTGGAGAAGCAGGTTTGATTCCCCACTCCTCCACATGAGCGGCGGAGACTAATCTGGTGAACCGGATTGGTTTCCCCACTCTTGCACATGAAGCCAGCTGGGTGACCTTGGGCTAGTCACAGCTCTTAGAGCTCTCTCAGCCCCACCTACCTCACAGGATGTATGTTGTGGTGAGGGGAAGGGAAGGTGATTGTACGCTGGTTTTATTCTTAAGTGGTCGAGAAAGTCAGCATATAAAAACTAACTTTTCTTCTTCTTCTTCTAAGGAGGGGGAAGGGAGGGGCCTTCTCAAAGTCATGAGGCCTTTCGCCCATCTAGGTCAGCCCTGACTCCTCTGACAGGCAGCAGCTCACCAGGATCTCTGCTAAGTCTACTACCTGGTTTCTTTTAAGTGGAGATGAACCGGGGATCTTCTACACCAAAAGCAGATGCTCTACCACTGAGCCACAGCCCTCCCCTAATAAATGACATATAATTTCTCAGTTTCCTACCCCCGTTTCCTACTTAGTTTCCTATCCTAGCCCAATTTGATGGGTGAAAAATCTAATGAAGAGCAATGGTATTCCCAAGGGTGTCTGTGAGGAAGGGCTAAGAAGTCAGGGGAATCAATTTCTTTTTCGCAATTTTATGTGCAGACAAACTATAAATATGCTGAGTTCCACCCTCCTAAATTGTCTGGAAAATGTACTTAAAAATGTAGGCATGTGGTGTACAGAAGCAGAGATTGACACAGGGCTGGCTACAGCAGTCCACGTATTCTGCCAACCCATCTTTGCGGTTGGCAGAGGCTAGCCTTTGAGAGGGAGCTTTGGAATCACTCGAAGGACCCTTAAGGCCCAGTTCCCAATTCTGAACGGGAGGTGGGTGGCAGTCTTGGCCTCCCTTCACTGGCTTTAAGGATCCTTTGGGCTCTCTGCATGGTAAACCTACATCCTGCCCTGGGGACTTGAGCCCAGAGAATCAAAACCTGGCCTTCTTGGACATGCTAGATAGTGCGATAAAATACTGCACATGAACACATGAAGCTGCCTTATACTGAATCAGATCCTTGGTCCATCAAAGTCAGTATTGTCTACTCAGACCGGCAGCGGCTCTCCAGGGTCTCAGGCAGAGGTCTTTCACATCACCTACTTGCCTAGTCCCTTTAACTAGAGATGCCAGGGATTGAACCTGGGACCTTGGGCATGCCAAGCAGATGCTCTACCACTGAGCCACGTCCCCTCCCCCAATGCAAGAATGAGAGCATTGGCAAATCGCCAAATATGCAAGGCTAGGTATTAAGCATAGAAGCACTTGGTCTAATTCTGATAAGGGAAGAAGAAGAAGAAGAGGAGGAGTTGGTTTTTATATGCCAATTTTCTCTACCACTTAAGGGAGACTCAAACCGGCTTACAATCACCTTCCCCTCCCCACAATGGACACCCTGGGAGGTAGGTGAGGCTGAGAGAATGTGACTTGCCCAAGGTCACCCAGATGGCTTCATGTGTAGGAGTGGGGAAACCAACCCAGTTCACCAGATTAGCCTCCGCTGCTCACGTGGAGGAGTGGGAAATCAAACCCAGTTTTCCAGATCAGAGTCCACTGCTCCAAACCACAGCTCTTAACCACTACCCAACACCACACTGACTCCCTGAATGGGTAATATTAAGTAAATATTTAATTTTATTGTAAACATTTAATCCTAAATAGTGTTTTATGAACAGATGTATTGCTAGATTTTATCCTTTTAGTCATGTTAATTGTTTTGAATATTTGCTTTGCTGGTCAATGACTAATAAATTAAACCAAGAACATTGAAAAATGCCTTTTATTATGTAGGTAGGTAATGTGTGGCCGGGGAGAAGCTGGCATGATATAGCCTGATCTTGTCAGATCTCGGAAGCTAAGCAGGGTCAGTACTTGGATGGGAGACCACCAAGGATGTCTCTGCAGAGGAAGGCAATGGCAAACCATCTCAGCTTCTCACTCGCCTTGAAAACCCCTTGCTCGTTTCAACTTGATGGCATTTACGGATATTATTGTGTGGCCAAGATCCAGAAAGGCCTGTGTGGGAAGCGCTTCTATACTCTCAGGGGCAGAGGGGCTGGCCAATTCTTTCCACCTGATGGCAGCCCCACACACCTCCCTGAAGGACTCTAAGCCAACGTGGGGTTTTTGTGAGGAGGAGGCCCACAGAAATGTGAAAAATCCCCACATATGTAGTATTTGGCATCACAGCTTATATCTCTGATGTACAAAAAAAAAAAGAAGAGGGAGGAGAATACAACTGGCGCTTCCTACCAACTGCACAGGTCAGCTTCCCAGTTCTCTCTTGGAGCAAGCGCACAATCTGTGCTTTCTGGGTCGGGGCACATCTGCAGCAGACCACTGCTGGACACTGACACGCCAGCTCCATGAACTCGTACTCATAGTATTTCAAGCAGACCTGTTCATGAGACAGACAAACGCGGTTACGAGGCATGGCGACTCTCTGCAGCCCTTCCCACCCTTTCTTGGGGACGCTAGGGATCTGGCAACTGCTGCCGTGGCCGCTCGGCTCTCACCTCCAACGAGTCGCCAGAGATCACAAGGGCACAGTCGTGCTTGCGGCGGAAGGCGTTCAGTTCCAAGTGAGCTTCTCCACGGTTGGTCACCTAGCAAAGAGCAAAGAGGTAACCCTGGACACATCGTAAATCCTTGGGGACGGGGAAAGGGGAAATCAGAACCAAAAGTACATAACTAAACATGGTTAATCTGTAGACCAAAGTATACTTAATTGAGGGCTAATGGCCAGCTAGATGAAACTTTTGTTTTAAAGAGTCCGGCGTGTGTTCCCTTGACCCAGTTCTCAGAATATCAGCTATACATCATGCTGCTAGGAACTCATTTTCCAAGTGTACGAGATCCTGATTGGGACTGGAGCACAGAGTTTCAGCCTCCCCTCTGCACTGTTTCCTTGACCCAAAAATGATCCAGGTGGCAGAGTGAATCCACTTCTTCTCACTCACCACAGGGATGATCAGAATTGGGGCTTCGGACTCTTGGGAAAATGTAACCCTGTAGTGTGACATGTAGGGAGCCAGCATGGCATAGCGGTTAAGAGCAGGCGGATTCTAATCTGTAGAACTGGGTTCAATTCCCCACTCTGGGGAATTGGGTGACCTTGGACCAGTCTCAGTTCTCTCAGAACTCTCTCAGCCCACGCAGAGGAAGGCAACGGCAAACCACCTCCGAACGTCTCTTGCCCTGAAAACCCTACGGGGTCTCCATAAGTCAGTTGTGACTTGACGGCACACACATAGTGTGACATGCGGCTGATTGGTACAAAAGTTGGGTCACGGGGAAAACCAGACCTCACTCTCAAAAAAACTAGTTTACACCCAAGTTCTACAGAAAAGAACAGAACTGCATGGTGGGGGGGGGGAGGCATAAAATCAGGTTCATAATAGATCAGTCCATCACAGCTATGCAGTATGCCATAGACTAAGATCAAGAATTACAGCTACTGAGGAAAAATTCTTGCAAATGGTTATCTACACTACTACCAATATCAATTCTATGGCACATTAACAGTCAGTTTCCCCAGAAGAACCAAATTATGAGGAAATGCCCAAAACTCTCCAATTCCTAGCTTTCCTCCTCAGAATTACAGCTCCCTGGTTTCTGCGGGAAGTAGGAATGGCACTTCAGCTGGTTTAAGACTGTAGTGCTGAGATTTCATGACTTTTTTAGCCAGGCTAGGAAACTTTTACTGAGCCAGTGTGGTGTGTTGTTTAGAATGTCTGAGTAGGAATTTGAATCCAGGTTTCCGCCATCCACAATGAAGCTTACTTGGGGCCATTTCTCTCCGCCTAATATACCTCACAGGTTAGTTGAGGATGAAAGGGGGTTGGGAATATGTCCTCCTGAGCTCTTTGGAGGAATGGATAAAAATGTAGTAGTTCAAAATCGAAAGATTTACTGCATAATACAGATTGACATCATTGGCTTCTCCCAAGGAATCTTGAGGCCTGTGTTTAATCTATTTCCTTATTTCATTTATAGCCCCACTTTTTTTTTACCAACAGGTAGAAGCCTGAATAGTATTGACAAAAACACAGTAGGTAAGCGACTAAACTAAGCAGGGTCAGTACTTGGATGGGAGACCATCAAGAAAGATAGGGATTGCTAGGCAGAGGAAGGCAACGGCAAACCATACCTCTGATCATCTCTTCCCTGGAATGCCCTGCGGATGGAGTCGCCATGAGTTGATTGACCCAATGGTGCTTTCTTCTTCTTTTTCACCAATGGAGAATGACTCACAATGTTCTTCCTTTCTCAGTTTTATCATCATAGCAACCCTGTGAGGTAGGTTAGGCTTAGAGTGTGTCCCTGGGCCAATCTCACCTAGCAAGCTTCCCTGGCAGAGTGTGGATTCGAACCTGGGTCTTTCAGATCCTACTCTGACACTAGCCCTGTTCATACGTTACAATGAGTATGTGTACATCCTGCATGCACATGCATACATCTGTTTGTAAGAAACAGCCAACAGGTGGTCATTTGACAAATAAAATTGGTGACCAGTACCTGGATAAACATGTGGTTTAAATCACACCTTCAGCTGTACAGGTGTTGAACACAACATGAACATTACTCAATGCATGTATAATAATATCAAGTGTACCCTGTACATGGACTGGACGTGTGTTCACTAGGGTTGCCAGCTCCAGTTTGGGAAATTCCTGGAGATTTTGGGGAATGGAGCCTGGGGAAGGCGGGATTTGGGGAGGGGAGGGACCTTAGCAAGGGATTTGGGGAGGGACTTTAGCAAGGTTCCAAAGCAGCCATTTTTCTCCAGGGAAACTGATCTCTGTTATCTGGAGATCAGCTTTCATCTGGGAGATTTACAGGCTCCACCTGGAGGTTGGCAACCCTACTGTTCATTGTAACTTGTGAACAGAGTACTCTTTCTGGGAATTCCAAGTAGTAGAAGAAGAAGAGTTGGTTTTTATATGCCAACTTTCTCTACCACTTAAGGGAGAATCAAACCGGCTTCCCTCCCCCTCCCCACACAGACACCCTGTGAGGTAGGTGTGGCTGAGAGAGCGTGATTTGCCCAAGGTCACCCAGCTGGCTTTTTGTGTAGGAGTGGGGAAACAAATCAAGTTCACCAGATTAGCCTCCACCACTCATGTGGAGGAGTGGGGAATCAGATCAGACTCCACCACTTCAAACCACAGCTCTTAACCACTACACCATGCTGGATGTCTATAAAGAGGTTCCTGTCCCCTCACAGAACAACTCAGCAGTGCCTTTCTAAACAAAAAGGCAGGGAAGAGAGAAGCCATGGAAATCATACTGCTTTAAACATAGTTTTAAGCATAGTTTTAGAAAACAAGTCAATGAGATGGACCAGAACAAGACCCATACAAAGATACAGTTTTCCGTGATCACATTTATCATTTGTTAGCAAAAAGTTTGCTCTACATTTTGCCCTCTTTGAGAATCTGTTGCAGAAGAGACTGCAAGTAGCCCCTGGCCGCTGCGGCTGCAGGAAAGAAGGCCACTGATGCCAAAAACTTGGAACAAAAGAAGGGCTACGTTTTCAGAATGTTCTTTTCCCTCTATGAGCATCCAAGTCCGGCATATTCATCAGATGGCTGTACGTGTTGTGGAAATGCAAGAGAAGGTCTGAGAAAGACGAGGTTTGTGCAGTATACCCCCAATCTGGTTCTAACTGTATGCTGAAGCTGGTGTCAAGTTATCCTCCTTGGTTCACAAGGCAACTCCTTGGACAAGGGCTAAGTAAACTAGTTTTGTTCATATAACTCACCAGTCTAAATATATGAATGTCCTGGGTCCTGGTGACCAGATGTGCATTCTTAGCTGTACATGTGGCTGTTTCCAATTTATCCCCTGTGAGCATCCATACCTACAAGAGAAACGTATTTAAAATATCCCAACCTCAAAATTAGCAACAAGAAAAGGTTTGGCTAAATGAAAAACAAAACAGCAAACATAGACTCAAAATATACACCCAGATCCTGTAAGGTGTGCCATCTCCAAACCTATAAATGCATGCCAAAACATAATGGATGGATACCATGTACTGCCGAGGCACACTATTGGGGAAGTGGATTTTTCCTGCCTTCTAGCAGCTGCCTGTGAACACATGAACACATGAAGCTGCCTTTTACTGAATCAGAGCATCAAAGTCAGTACTGTCTACTCAGACCGGCAATGGCTCTCCAGGGTCTCAGGCAGAGGTCTTTCACATCACCTACTTGCCCGGTCCCCTTAACTGCAGATGCTGGGGATTGAACCTGGGACCTTCTGCATACCAAGCAGATGTTCTACCACTGAGCCACAGCCCCTCCTGAGCTTTGAAAAGGTGTTGCCAGGTTAGGCAACCTGCCTTGGACAAAAAAGCTACGCAACATGGCCTGCTGCAGTGAGGAGGGGGGAATTGGGTGAAACCCCTTCTTGTCTCTTCCACCAGTGATACTTCTACTAGAGCAAGAGGGGCCATTTCACCAATGCCTTGTCCTCACTGAAAATGTCAGGGCTTCGTGGCTTTTTTTGTCTCATTCATCTCTCTAGTCCAGCACTCCAGCTGCCGACTGAGAGCAGGCGCACAACAGACGTAGCCAAGCTGTTCTGAATAACACAAACAGGACCTTGAGGGCAACTCTGAATTGGGTCTTAAATTTCTAGCTATCACAAAGCTATACACACAGGGACTATAAAACATAATGCCTTTTGAAGTCTAATTTTAAACTGGCAAAGAACATACATGAAAACTGGACTTCCCTACCATATCATGGCCAAAGCCAGCTAACACAAAATAATTTTCAGCTCTGGACTTGGTTGGTGCGGGGAAACCAGCAAAAAAGAAACACCAGGACTCCACCATGCTATTCTTTTAGATGATGCCCCCTCTGGTGGCCGTCTCAAGACAGGAACCCCAAACCTCACGGTTTAAGGAGGATCGTTCAAAAAGCCTCAGACCAGCTGAAGGGAGCAATTTTGCCCCATTCACAATCAATTAATGCAGAATAACTTGATAAAAGGTCTGGAACACTCTCAGGTTTGCCAGGCAATACTCAAGAGAGGCAGACTCATTTGCCGCTGACTCATTTACTCTTAACGGGGTATAATTTTCTAATGTTCTCCCTTTGTAAAAAGCTTCCTGTATGCTGTTTGCTGGCATCAGAGTTTGGCACAGCTATCTCTGCAATGTGCGGGTCACTTTTTTTTTTTTTTAATATGGGAGACATTTAAAAACGGGATCTGTCCACCTCCAGTCGAACTAGCGCAATTGAAAGTCTGTTATTTATTGCTGTGGACTGGTTCTTAGCTGATACTTTACTTTTCTGTTTACCGAATGTAAAAGAAATTGTGAAAAATCATTGTGAAATTGTTCACCAAGGTTGGAGGTATGCAAACAACTTCTCAATATCCAAATCAAAAGCCAGCACTACTCTTGGGAACTGATTTTGTGAGTTAAATTTAATGGGTACTTACTTACTTCGTTTATATCCCCCCTCCCCCGCTCCCATGGGGACCCAAAGCAGCTTACACTGTTCTCCTTTCCTCCATTTTATCCACAGAACAGCCCTAAGAGGTAGGTTAGACAAAGTATGCAACTGGCTCAAGGTCACCCAGTGAGCTTCCATCGCAAAGTTGGGGATCTGAGCCCAGGTCTCCCAGATCCTAGTCTGACACTCTAAACAATACACAACACTCGCTCTGTTGTCAGTATAACCCCTCTTTTGACATCCCTGAAACCACGACATTTTAATAAATACAATTCTTCTACACAGTGATGCTACTATGTCATATGAGATTGATGCGTGCTGATTGTGGTCTTTCAGATGTCCCAGCACATACTGGTTAGCTCCGGTGACGCAACACACACATGAACACATGAAACTGCCTTATACTGAACCAGACCCATGGTCCATCAAAGTCAGTATTGTCTGCTCAGACCGGCAGCGGCTCTCCAGGGTCTCAGGCTGAGGTCATTCACATCACCTACTTGCCTAATCCCGAGATGCCGAGATGAACCTGGGACCTTCTGCATACCAAGCAGAAGCTCTACCGCTGAGCTACGGCCCTTCCTCATTCATTCTCTCAACCCTACTATGTTGTGACAATTCAACAGTATTTTATTAGCACATGCTATGCTTAACAAGTTCTCCCAAAACTAAGGAAATAGGAAATCAGCTCTTTTCAAAAGAACAAAAAAACCTAGAGACTTGGGGAAAGCATTATTATATATGCAAGTGGTCAAAAGGAGTCTGAGGAATCAAGTCTATACAATGAATACTAAGCTGAAATCAGTTATTAGAACATTAGACATTTCAGGAGGGCAGCTGTGTTGGTCCGCAGTAGAAGAGCAAGATTTGAGTCCAGTAGCGCCCTGAAGACTAACGAGATTTCCAGGGTATAAGCTTTTGACTTTCGAAAGCTTATAGCCTGGAAATCCTGTTGGTCTTTAAGGTGCCATTGGACTCAAACCTTGCTCTTCCAATGGATTAAAACTGTTCCTAAGGACGTGGCGCAGAGTGGTAGGCTGTCGTACTGCAGTCAAAAGCTCTGCTCACGACCTGAGTTTGATCCAGACAGAAGTTGGTTTCAGGTAGCCGGCTCAAGGTTGACTCAGCCTTCCATCCTTCCGAGGTTAGTGAAATGAGTACCCAGCTTGCTGGGGGTAAAGTGTCGATGATTGGGGAAGGCAATGGCAAACCACTCCGTAAACACAGTCTGCCTAGTAAACGTCGGGATGTGACATCACCCCATGGGTCAGTAATGACCTGGTGCTTGCACAGGGGACTACCTTTACCTTTAAGCATGTGAAATTCTCCTCCTCCCTCCTGCATTTCTTTACCACCGCACTGTCCGTGGGGCGAGGTGGGCACTGTTCTGTTCCCTGTTTCGCCTTACCTTAATGCCGGCATTTCTCAGAGTCTCCAGCGTAGGCCTGACGTCTGTTTGCAGCTGATCCTCCACGCCAGTCAGACAGAGCAGCTCCATCTCCATCTCCAGGCTCTCGATCACAGTTGCTACCTTCAGGGACCGGTCATGGACGCTGAGCTTGGCCTGGACGTAACGTGCCTAAGAGAGGCCGGAAGACAGAGCTCACCAGCTCAAAAACCCTCTCGAATGGGTGCAAAGCGCGTAGAAGGAAAAAACAGGCATGACTCCCACAAAGCCAGCGGCCAACTGAACATGAAGCTACCTTATACTGAGTCAAACCCTTAGTCCACCAAAGTCAGTATTGTCTACTCTGACCAGCAGTGACTCTCCAGAGTCTCAGGCAGGGGTCTTTCACATCACCTGCCTGCCTGGTTCCTTTAACTGGAGATGCTGGGGATTGAACCTGGGACCTTCTGCATGCCAAGCAGATGCTCTACCACTGAGCCACAGCCCCTACACTGATTTGCCATCCCAAGACAAAGAGGGACTCTCAAAGCCGGGCCCTCTCCCCCATTCCGTTGCCAGCATATTTGTAGGTGGTGGAGACCAATAAAACTCCAACACCAATATGCTTCTAGCGCTGGGAAGAAGAGAGCCAGCACAGGAAACATATTCATGGAGCAGCCTATGTGGGTTTTTTAAAACACTCTCTTTCCTCCCGAAGCCAGCTGTGAAAGGACTGGCTAGATCTCAGCTAAGTGTCTAGAAAAGCACTGATGTGCCTAAAAAAGCATCAATCTACTTGAAAAGCATGTGTAGCCCACTTAGGTTTGCCAGGTCCCTCTTGGCTATCAGTGGGAGGTTTTCGGGGCAGGGTCTGAGGAGGGCGGGGGTTGGGGAGGAGAGGGATTTCAATGCCATAGAGACCAATTGCCAAAGCGGCCATTTTCTCCAGGTGAACTGATCTCTATTGGCTGGAGATCAGTTGTAAGAGCAGGAGATCTCCAGCTAGTACCTGGAGGTTGGCAACCCTACTTACCTCAAAGTCTTGATACTGTTCCTCAGTCAGGGATTTCTTGGCTACTACAAGGACCCTGAGCCCTTCTCTTGCCATATTGCCACACTGCCGGGGGACAAAAGATATTGCAAACAAAGTCAGGCGCTTTTGAACAAGCTACCCCAAAGTCAGATTTGCAATCAGGAATGATTAGCAGGGGGAAAAAAAAACCTACTTATTAGAACAGAAAAGGGAACATGTGCTTTCTGAAGCTATCAGATAAGGCAGGAAGAGGAGGCAATTTATATTTCAAGATTTTGCGGCTGCATTGAACCGACTGTCCCAGTATTGTTTTTATACTCATGAAAACATGATTAGTCAGAGATAAGAAGTCGATGTCACAAGCAGTATCCCTAATGATCACTTTCCACAGGAACAGTTGCTAAGTTCTACATGGCACAGGCGCCAAGCTTCACATGATATCCACCCACGACTGAGGTCATGAATGCCCCCCCTTGCCACCTGGTGGTGGTGTTACCAAAATTGCTCTTTGGATGTTAGGTATCAGTGGTTACCCCCATGATGAGGCCTACCAGACATCACAGCTTCTGCGTGGAGTTACCAACATGCAGAAATGCTTCCTCCGGCTTCCCACATGGGACCGCAACATTTCATCCCGTAAGCAAGCGATGAAATAAACCGAGGATGCCTGGTGTACCACAATTCAGTGGGTCTCCCAACTTGTACCTATGCAACAGCTTGATATCTGTGAGCTCCTGTTCCGACGCAGCAACTCACAAGAAACAGGCATCCCGGAACGGGGAAATAACGTGCACGTCTTAAGAGACGTACTTTCCTAGTTGCACATAGATGGCACTCAGATATTACCCGACCGGCCTTACCCGGCAATACTGTTTATTCTTGTGTACATTTATATTCGGAAGCTCTTTGGAAAACTGAAAGTGCTTACAAGGGCGGTCCCAATGGTCCCCCACTTGGGCACGATGGTCCATACTTACGTTGTCTCAACAACGCCACACTGACAGCTGGCTCCCAGACTATTCCGCGGGTCGAAACCACTTGGATAGCCACTCACTGGCCCAATTCGTATTTCGGAATGAAAAATCCACACGGGCCAT
This sequence comes from Euleptes europaea, assembly GCF_029931775.1. Lineage (NCBI taxonomy): Eukaryota > Metazoa > Chordata > Lepidosauria > Squamata > Sphaerodactylidae > Euleptes > Euleptes europaea. The sequence continues at coordinate 120,560,006 of NC_079313.1, forward strand.
TCCTTACCTCTTCTTCCAGCCAGTCGTTGTATTGAACAATGCCAGCCATCACCACGTCAGCACCTTTCATGTAGAAAGTTATTTCTCCTGTAGATTCATCCTGAAAAAGGCAGGGGCCAGAGATAAAAATAGAAATCTTTGTTAAATTACGTACTGGCACACAAACATGGGGAGCTCTAGATCTGAGGGTGAGAGATTCAAAACACATAAAAGGAAGTATTTCTTCACATAACACATAGTTAAATTGTGGAACTCCCTGCCCCAGGATGTGGCGATGGCTGCCGACTTGGAAGGCTTTAAGAGAGGAATGGACATGTTCATGGAGGAGAGGGCTATCCATGGCTACTAGTCAAAATGGATACTAGCCATGATGTATACCTATTCTTTTCAGGATCAGAGGAGCATGCCCATTATATTAGGTGCTATGAACACAGGCAGGATGGTGCTGCTGCAGTCATCTTGCTTGTGGGTTTCCTGGAGGCACCTGGTTGGCCACTGTGTGAACAGACTGCTGGACTTGATGGGCCTTGGTCTGATCCAGCATGGCCTTTCTTATGTTCTTATGCCTCAGCATCTACTTGAAGATTACCATTTCTAAGGCCCAAACTAGACATGACAGTGTCCTCGTGGCCACCACTGGGATGTTATCGCCATTTAAAAGGGATTTTAAAATGGCACAAGGGCCCGCTTCAGATTGGGCCTGCAGCACTACCCCCTGGTACCCTTTCAAGTGCCAAAATAGCCACGGGGGTACAGTCATTGGGCACTTGATAAGGCACGTGGGTAGGGGAACCAAAGCCCCTCAGACTACCGCGCTGTGGGCCCACTCAGGTCTACATTGGTACATGGACAGTTCAATCAGTCTAGCAACAAGGGCTGGAAAACAAACACACATCCTTAAAATAAATTAAAAAAAAGATCTCTGGCATCAGTTAAGGTAGATGTTTGCGCATTAAATGATTTAAACTGTTAAGAGGCGTTGAACAGCTTTTCAGTAGGAAACTGAACAGCGACTCCTCTTCCTGTGGTATAGAGCGAGCCTTAAGATAGTTTAGATCTTTTGTCCAATATAAATACTATATCAACTATCTCCTTGCATTAGTCATTTCCCCTCAACAAGTTCAGTGGGAGGTTAGCACGTTCCCATGTTATGGTAGTATTACTACTATAAATCTGCAGAAAGGTTTGCCAGTTGCCTTGTTCCTCAACCACCACTTTTTCCACCATGGTCTGATTTTGGCCAGAGTTCAAAGGCCTTTCCCTCTCGCATTCTACATATGACAGCAGTGCGCTCCGAACTGCAAAGAAAACAACTACAAAGACGACGGAAACTTTTGTGGTTGAACAGATCGCTCCTTACCAACAGCAGCAACAGTATGGCCATCTGACTATGACAGAACCTCTTGGAACTAAGATAAGAGCTGAGGAACCTCTAGGATTCAGCTTTGAGGAAGCAGATATTGCAAAACCCAAAAAGGAGACAAAAGTCTTGCACTTTTCCCCCTGAAGGTTAGCAAAGTCTAGAGGCAGCCAGAGAACCTGAAAAAGGAATTCATCTAAGCAGATGAACACATGAAGCTGCCTTATATTGAATCAGACCCTTGGTCCATCAAAGTCAGTATTGTCTACTCAGACTGGCAGGGGCTCTCCAGGGTCTCCAGGCAGGGGTCTTTCACATCACCTACTTGTCTAGTCCCTTTCACTGGAGATGCCAGGGATTGAACCTGCGACCTTCTGCATGCCAAGCAGATGGTCCACCACTGAGCCACGTCCCCTCCCCTAATATCTGGTCCAGATATCTGGTCCAGAGTGAGACCATTGACTCACGCAGTTGAGTTCTGCAGACCCTGTACGCCAGAGGTTCACCAGGATCTCAGATTCACCCAGTTATCTAAAAGCTGTTGATTGAATTGTTCAACCAAGAAGAGAGGAGCCTGAAACCTGCAGCATGCAAAGCATATGCCCTACCACTGAGGGCCAGGGATGCTAAGACCCACCTGATGGGGGGAGAGGGAGAGAGAGCAGCATTGTCTGTTGCAGGTGGAAGGTCATCTCCCACCTGGGCAGCTGCTGCAACGAGCAATCCTTCCAGGGCTCTGACCCCTTTGTTTGTTTCGAACTCCATCTACATCTCTGGGTGCTTGACTTGTGTTTCATGTTCCCAGCTCTTTGCTGCCCATGGGCCTCACCCTATCACCTGGATCCCCTTCTTCCTGTCAGAAGATGCTGATATCACATGATTTCCTGTCACCTGATAGCAGCTCAGTGGGTTGGGTCTGAAAAAGCTGAGGGCCACTGTGCAGAACACCATGTACACATGACGCTGCCTTATACTGAATCAGACCCTTGGTCCATCAAAGTCAGTATTGTCTACTCAAACCGGCAGAGGCTCTCCAGGGTCTCAGGCAGAGGTCTTTCACATCACCTACTTGCCTAGTTCCTTTAACTGGAGTTGCTGGGGACTGAACCTGGAACCTTCTGCATGCCAAACAGATGCTCTACCACTGAGCCACGGCCCCTCTCTAAAGGGAGCGGGGTAGCTGTGTGGCACTGTCATGAAGAAGTACTGTATGCCATAGCAGCCAGTAGTCAATGCGACTGTTAATGTGAAGAGATAATTTCACAACTATTTGAATTGACTGAGCAGATCTTTGGCAGCAGGTCTCCAATAAATGGTGCTTTCTTTCATGAAGCTGGTTTCAGAGAGTAGCCGTGTTGGTCTGCAGTAGAACTACTAGATTCAAGTCCGATAGAGCCTTACAGTGCATTCCTAAAGAGAGTTACTCCAATCTAAGCCCATTCATTTCAACGGGCTTAGAAATGCACTGTTAGACATCAAGTAGAGTTTTGGGGAATAAGCTTTCAAGAGTCAAAGCTCCCTTTGGCTATCTGACGAAAGGCATTCTAACTCTCAAAAGCTTATACTCCCAAAATCTTGTTGGTCTCTAAGGTGCTACTGGACTTGAATCTAGGCATTTTCTTTATAATACAAATGGCTGAGATTTCTTATTATAAAACAAAAATTAAACTAGAGTTCTACCAAATGTGACCATCGCACAAAGCAACTTGTGTGCAATTGCTAGTTAAAAAAAAAAAAATTCACGGCACCTCCTCATCTAAACTCAGATTGTTCCATTCACCCAAGTCCAAAGTTACCTGATACGGCATACATACAGCTCACTTATGGTGACCCTGTAAGATTTTCTATGCAAGAGACATTAGGAAATGGTTTGCCATTGCCTGCCTCCACGTTACGACCCTGGTATTCCTTGGAGGTTGCACATCCAAATATTAACCAGGGCCAACCCTGTTTAGCTTCTGAGATCTGATGAGATCAGCCTAGCCTAGGGCTATCCAGGTCATGGCACTGCATACATGGGCAGTCCTTATTTACATATAAAGATGCAACACCCGACAGTTCATTCCTTTCATTGTATCTGAATGTTACAAAAATATACCCAAAGTCATTGTGTTTCATTGACTGGTTACAAACTCCACAATCCACAAATGCCACAATATTCCCCTACCTTTTTGTACACAACTACTAAAGAGAACCTCTCTCTGGGGTTGCAATTCATAGTGTATGACCACTGTGGTTCAGTGGCAGAGCATCTGCTCGGCATGCAGAAGGTCCCAGGTTCAATCCCCGGCATCTCCAGTTAAACAAACCAGGCAAGTAGGCGATGTGAAAGACCTCTCCCTGAGACCCTGGAGAGCCGCTGCTGGTCTGAGTAGGCAATACTGACTTTGATGGACTGAGGATCTGGTTCAGTATAAGGCAGCTTCATGTGTTCGTGAGTGACTGAACAACCTTTCCAGTGCTAATTTGATCATGTTGTAGGACTCTAGTTCCATAGTTTTATCAGCTAAAATAACTTGATCAAAACTTGTCCTAAACCAAAAGTGAGCTAGTCATAGATGCGTTTTAAGACTGCTATCGTGAAGTTGAACATGACTCACCCGAACAATGATCCCCATACGTTTACTTTCGTAAGTGAATGGAAAGATCTGCAGGATGGTGTAATTTAAGATGTGGCCACCAGGCGTCCTCAGTTGCACAGAAGACTGATCTCTGCCGACCAGGGTCAAGCCGACACTCTCCGTCCACTGTACCAGGGCCACCTAAACAGAGGAAAGGTCACAGGTCAGATAGACTGCTGAGCTCCGCAGTTCAGAGGTCATGCAAATGAAACAGGAGGGAGGGGAGGAAAGGGAAGAGGGCGAGGCAGAGAACAAAGTTGCTCAGTTCTTAATGGAACACTTTTTTTACCCACCAGATTTCATCCACTATGGCCACTACAATCAAATACAATAATCAGAGTTTACCCCTTCATTGCCAGCATTTCATTCCTGGCACTCTGGCATTAAATCTGAAATTTTGTTACTGCTAGTACCTCCAAGCATTGAAGTCACAGTGCAAAATGACTCAGGGAATGAAAATATTTTTCTTTGTATAACCCAAAGCTATTGGGGTGTCCCTTTCGAAACAGAATACGCTCCAGTGCTTCCTTAGATATTGCAAGAGAGTATGGGACATTGTAACTAATCAGCATGACTCATGTTAAGGGCATATGCTGGGGAAAGATAACATAGTACTCAGTAGGACAGCACATGTGCACGTATGTACATGCAAGTTGGGGGTGGGCTCCATGTAGCCCCATTGTGCCTCTAACAAACATGCCTTCTGAATACCCCCCCCCCCAAGAGGTTGCATTTCTAGAGTTGCAAACTCCAGGCTGGGGAATTCCTGGAGATTTGGGGGTGAAGCCTAGAGACCTCAGCAGGGTCTAATGTCATGGAGTCTACTCTCCAAAGCTGCCATTTTTTCCTCCGGGGGAACTGATATCTGTAGTCTGGCAATCAGTTGAAATTCAGGGGGACCTCCGTCCCCACCTGGAGGTTGGCAACCCTAAGCAATACAGATGTCACCTAAAGCACACATTAAACCAATACTAAGCATGAAACCAGTTTGTAGCTAGGCTTGCACATGTCCTCACCTCAGCCTCCTCCCGTCACGCACAATGAAGTAATCCTCATTTAAGCCTAGCTCCACTTATCTGCACTGCACAAACGGAGACTTCAAGGTTAACCCAAACTACTTTCCTTCCTGCCCACAAATTTGGATTCTGAACTTGGAATCAACTGTGTTCTAGAATCCTTCTTTGCTGAGAGAAAACCAATTCTGGTGAACACTGGTGCTGGCATTTATATTGCAGGTAACTACAGGCCTGAACTGACCTTAGAAGCTAAAACGACTAAACTGAGGCTATCGTATTTTGGTCACATTATAAGAAGACAAAAGTTACTAGAAAAGACAGTCATGCTAGGAAAAGTTGAGGGCAGCAGGAAAAGAGGAAGACCCAGCAAGAGATGGATTGACTCAATAAAGGAAGTCACAGCCCTCAATTTGCAAGATCTGAGCAAGGCTGTCAAAGATAGCACATTTTGAAGGACATTGATTCATAGGGTCACCATGAGTCGGAAGCAACTTGATGGCACTTAACACACACACAGCCACAGTTGGCTTTTAAAACTGGGATTCCTTATGTTGCACTGAGAAGGGAGAGGAAACGAGGCATCCGAGCCGGCCTGGAAACAAGACAGGTTCATCCACATGGTCGACTTCATGTTGGATTAACGTGACAACTGTCTGCAGCCAGAGGCTTGGATCCTGCGGGTTTCTAACTATTGAGCATGATCTTCTTGCCTCTTCCCTCTTGCTGCACACACCCCCCCCCCCCCGAATGTGGCATTTCAAGCTGCCACCAGGATGGGAGAATTGAGAAAGTCCCACTCCATCTTTCACCCATGGAACCATCCAGCTGGATCCATTTCAGAGAGTTTTCTGCACATAACCGTGACCAGCCTCCAAAAGTGAAATCAGTGGAACAAGGTTCCTGCGGCGGAACTTGTAAGCCCGAGCACATTCTTGTAAGCCATAGTACAGGCCAGCAACCCATTGGTTTTAATCCAAAAAAGACAGGCTTTCCAAAAGAAGGTCTGTGGATCGCCACATGAATGTGTGAGAGAACATAACACATTCGGGCATTAACACTGAAGCTGATAAACAGGGTATTGTAGAGAGTCTCCGAACAGTCTCTGGGCCACAGCAAATGACTGATCTTTTCTACCTTATGCATCATGAGCTACAGAAAACATTACCATCGAAACAGCCCCAGGAATCCAAATCGAGTGTGAACTATTAACTTCAATCATCATCAGAAGGACAGCAAAACAGGACATATAAGCAAGGCCCCTTAGCGATGTCTCCCGTCGGCTGACAATAATTAATTATCTTGGGTTCTGAGGGGCGTTAGCAGCTTCCCGTCAAAAATGCACAGCTTGAACCAGGTTACATTGTTCACCCCTGGTCTCACAGAGGAAGTAAAATAGCTGGAATGGACAGAGTGATGACGGAAATGATACAGCAACGATTTGCTACCAAACAGTTGCATTTAAAAGGTGTGGAAACAGTACGATCATTGCGTGGGAATGCTATTTGTAGGTTCCTTATCATCCCCCAGGCTCTATGTGGTGGTGGAAAATGTCATCCAGTTGCAGTGATCCCATAGGGTTTTCAAGGCAAGAAGTGTTCAGAGGTGGTTTGCCATTGCCTGCCTCTGTGTAATGACTCTGGACATCTTGGTGGTCTCCCATCTAAATACTAACCAGGGCCAACCCTGCTTACCTTTTGAGAGCTGACAAGATTGGGCTAGCCTAGTCTGAGCAGGCCATCCAGGTAGAAGAAGAAGAGTTGGTTTTTATATGCTGACTTTCTCTACCACTTAAGGGAGACTCAAACCGGCTTACAATCGCCTCCCCTCCCCCTCCCCACAACAGACACCCTGTGAGGTAGGTGAGGCTGAGACAGCGGTGACTGGCCGAAGGTCACCCAGCTGGCTTCATGGGTAGGAGTGGGGAAACAAATCCAGTTCACCAGATTAGCCTCCGCCGCTCATGTGGAGGAGTGGGGAATCAAACCCGGTTCTCCAGATCAGAGTTCACTGCTCCAAACCACAGCTCTTAACCACTACACCACACTGGCTCTCTAACCATGACACCATGCTGGTCAGGGCCCAGCCTGTGTAGGAACAGCAAAGTCTTGGAAGCCAGCATGGCCTTGCGGTTAGAATGTCAGGCTAGGATCTGGGAGACCCAGGTTCGAATCCCCACTCCACCATGTAAATTTGCTGGGTGACCTTGGGCCCATCGCCTAGCACTGTGGTCTCTATCCAGTCGACCCATGCAAAGCCATGAGAGCCCGTGTGGTTAGTGTGCTGGCCAGGACTCAGGTTCAAATCCTCACTCTCTCATGAAACTCATTGGGTGACCTTTAGATCAGTCTTTCACACAGGGTTGTCATTTTGAGGACAAAGGAGGGGGAAAGCCACGGATGCCACCTTTGGCTGCTTGAAGAAAGGGTGGGATAAAAATGCATCAATATTTATAGAAGTTTAAAGAGATGGGAGATCAAGCCACTCATCTGCAATGCGTCTGCTAGTTGCACCCCGACATAATATTCACAGTGCCATAAAACAGACTTTATTCATTGTTATGCTAGCCAGGGATATGATATTACACCCATCTGCCTAGGTTGGGTTTGGAGATTTTTTGATCTGATGGGCAGGGAGAAGAAAGGCAGTTTGCATTTGTCTAGAGAAAAACATTAATTTTCGAAAGCTGCTGAAGAAGATGCAGAGACAGATACCACTTTAGGATCTGTAGCGCATATACAGATGCTTGCTGTCTAGCCATTCAGCCGGTATGTTTCAGCACAGATGTTAGCAGAGGAGCAGGAGAGATCCACATCTGATACCCTGAGCTCCTTGGAAGAACAGTAAGATTAAAAAAGTGAACGTACAGTTGCCAACTCCGGGTTGGGAGATTCCTGGACATTTGGGGGTGCAGCTTGGGGATTTAGGGAGGGGAAGGACTCAGTGGGATATAATACCATAAAGACCACCCTCCAAAGCAGCCATTTTCTCCAGGAGAACTGATCTGCTGTCTGGCGATCAGTTGTAATTCCAAAAGATGTTCAGAGAGAGGTTTGGTAAACAAACTATCAGGAAAACACTACGACTCCCCAGTTTCTCCCAAGAGAAAGCGTGGTGTAGTAGTGAAGAGTGGTGGTTTGGAGCGGTGGACTAATCTGGAGAACTGAGTTTGATTCCCCTCTCCTACACATGAGTGGTGGACACTAACCTGGCTAACTGGGTTGGTTTCCTCACTCCTACACATGAAGCCATCTGGGTAACCTTGGGCTAGTCACACTCTCCCAGCCTCACCTACCTCACAGGGTGTCTGTTGTGAGGGGGGGGAAGGGAAGGTGATTGTAAGCCAGTTTGCTCCTTCCTTAAGTGGTAGAGAACGTTGGCGTATAAAAACCAACTCTTCTTCTTCTTGTTGTTCAAAGGTAAAGGTCCCCTGCGCAAGCACCGAGTCATTCCTGACCCATGGGGTGACGTCACATCATGACGTTTTCTAGGCAGACTTTGTTTGCGGGGTGGTTTGCCAGTGCCTTCCCCAGTCATCTTCCCTTTACCCCCCACAAGCTGAGTACTCATTTCACCGACCTCGGAAGGATGGAAGGCTGAGTCAACCTTGAGCCGGCTACCTGAAACCGACTTCCGTCGGGATCGAACTCAGGTCATGAGCTGAGCTTTTGACTGCAGTACTGCAGCTTAACACTCTGCGCCAAGGGGCTCCTTTCTTCTTCTTGTTACCCGGAGAAATTTCCCTCAGGGAAGGCAGGAAGGACAGAACGGTGCCCCAAACTACAGGGGCAGAAGTGTCACCCGCTGTTTTAGCCAGCTCCCTTATTTATCTGCTCAGGTCATTAAATCACATCAAATGTTGTCAAAATGGCTCTTGATTGGTAACACTCTGGCACTGGAGAGAGCCAAGCAGATCCCTGTTTATGGTTAGCCACAGCTCCAAAGATGCAAGCCGGTCACATGGGCGCAAAGAAGCCGGGTAAGCCGTTGACCAGGACATTCTTTCGCATCCGGCAAAGCGCTGAAGTGTTGTCAGGGTTAAAGGCCAGGCTGCCAACAATCCTCTCAGGCAGTTATCTCTGATCAGATCCCACCTATTACATTCCCTTCTTGGTTACTGTATGGCCTCGGACTGACAGAACCACGGAGCCCCCTTAAGGCTGAAACTGATCTCTCAATAGAGATGCTTTTCAGCAGTCCCTGCCCAGGAATGTGCACAGGAAACAAATTTAGGAAATCCTGCTTTGTGTTTCAGGAAATGAATCCTGTACCAACTGGTAGAAATTACCTTCGCTGCTCAAAAGTCGGGGGGGAGGGACCGCCACAAAACATCCCAACCACAAGGTTTTGTTCCAATTTTGTCACGGGCTGACCTTCCTGCTTTAATAGTATTTTATTGCTATAGAATTTCAAAGGTAGAATCTGGATGCCGATTAAAGAGACTTTGAAAGAACTGCCCACAGGGAATGGCTGCTTAGCACCATCTTTCTTAAATGAAGGTTTCAACCGGCTTTCCGCTCTAATTTAAGAGTCATCTGCAGCAGATACAGAAAAAAGCACACACAAAAATCGCAGGCACACAGTTAAAGCCTGATGTACTCTGTGATTGCCCATCCCACCCTCAATCAGGTTTCTGGGTTCAGCATTTGACTGGGAATGAGATTTTAGCACATTCTTTTTTAAAAAAAATATATGCGCCCTGACCCTTACAGATGGCACAGTCCTGAAGTCTAGATGTATCCTTTCTATAAATGACACTTCTATTATGTTGGCTATCAACAAATCTTAAGATTGCCATCTCTAGGTTGGAAAATACCAGGAGGTTTGGGGGTGGAGCCTAGGGAGGGCAGGGTTTCAGAAGGAGCAGGGTCTCACAGTTGACTTATAGCAACCCCATAGGGTTTTCAAGGCAAGAGACCTTCAGAGGTGGTTTGCCATTGTCTACCTCCGCGTCATGACCCAGGTATTCTTTGGAGGTCTCCCATCTTAACACTAACCAGGGTCAGGGCTGAGAGTGTGTGACTGGCTCAAGGTCACCCAGAAAAGCTTCCTTGGCTCAAGTGGGGATTTGAACCTGAGTTTCCCAGGTCCTAGTCCGACACGTTAACCACTACACCACACTGGCTCTCTCAGTGGTGTATAATGCCATATAATTAGGGTTGCCAGGTCCCCCAGGACACTGGGGAGGGAAGGGATGATTGCTCAGTAGTCTGGAGATGAGCTGTAATTCTGGGAGATCCCTAGGCCCCACCTGGAGGCTGGCATCCCTACACAGAATCTATCCTCCTCCAAAGCATCCTTTTCTCCAAGGAACTGATCTCAGTAGACTGAAGATCACTTGCGATTTCAGGAATTCCCCAGGCCCCATCTGGAGGTTGGAAGCCCTAACAAATCCCCCAACATTTGATGCTAGCTGGAATCTAATAGCTGTGCACACTGATTTTTTTCAGCATATCCAGAGTTTTGTCCCCCTGTAGCAGAAAAACAAACACACAATCCAAATCAGGAAGTCCAGCCATGTTAACTTAGGCTTTTTACCTCATCAGGACTAGAAGCTTGGTACACCCGGCATGAGTCTTCGTAGTGCCTCTCTGCTTCAGCTTGATCCGTCACACCATTCGATTCATAGACAGGAGTCACGTTGTGGCAGAGGGCTATTGCTTTCACCGCCTCGTGGACCCGACTGCTCAGGGTTTTCCGGACTTTGGTAGCCAAGGCGGGGCCTTTCGAAGCAGGTGGCTCCTGGGACTGCTAAGAAAAAGGACAAAGCCCCAAGTGTGTTAACTGGGAGGAAGATCCTTGTCGGAAGGTCCCACAGGTAGATGCGTGCCTCACCCATTCTAGGAGGCTGTTCCACAGCAGCAAGGCATCCAGAGAAAAGGCCTAGGCTGTAATGGGATCTGTTTTCAGGAGCAAGGAGAAGTGGATTTATATATAGGGTTCCCAGCTGTCTGCTAAAGGCGGGCAATCTGCCACCAATTCGCCCCGCTGCATGTGAACACTCAGCTAGTCAGTGGGCAGAAACAGGTTGGCAGAAGGGGGGGCGCAATCTGCGTCCCCTGTGTGATGACATCACTTTTGGCTTGATGAAGAAGCGCCGGCATCACGTGGGGTGGGGACAATGCTCTAGCACTCTCCCCAAAAACTCGATGGAAACCATAGTGTTTGGGGGCTAGTGCTAGAGCACCACCCTGTCATGATGAATGGCTTCCTCATCAAGCCAGAGTTGATGTCACTGCACAGGGTATGTCAAAGGAAAACAGCGCCTCTATGTAATGTGTTACATTATCAATAGTACAAAATACATAGACCAGCCACAACTGTAAAGGTAAGCACAAGGTTAAAAGGTAAAGGTCCCCTGTGCAAGCACCGGGTCATTCTTGACCCATGGGGTGACGTCACATCCCGACATTTTCTAGGCAGACTTTGTTTACTGGATGGTTTGCCTTCCCCAGTCATATTCCCTTTACCCCCAGCAAGCTGGGTACTCATTTGACCAACCTCGGAAGGATGGAAGGCTGAGTCAACCTTGAGCCGGCGACCTGAAACTGACTTCCTTTGGGATTGAACTCAGGTCGTGAGCAGAGCTTTTGACTGCTGTACTGCAGCTTACCACTCTGCGCCACAGGGCTCCTAAGTACAAGGTAGGTATAATTAAATGAGCTTGCTTTTCTATATATAAATAATATCAATGACAAAGATGTCAATATCGTGTACAGGTATCAAAAATACATACACATTCCCAAATAGAAAGTCCAAAATAAGGTACTATTCCAAGGAGGAAAAATACAATTTCAGGCGAAACTTATGAAGTATGATTACGAAACGGCAAGATTGCCTCTAGAGGACTGTTTTTCGCCTGGAATTGTATTTTTCTTCCCTGCAGTGGTACCTCATTTGGGACTTCCTATTTGGGATTGTGTATGTACTTTTCACCTGAAATTGTATTTTTCCTCCCTGGAATAGTACAGGGTGTGCAGATCGCTGCCCCCGAACCCTCCTCCCTAAAGTTCCCACTGGATGCACAGAGGGACCTGGAAACTCTCTTTATATACCATTTCACAGCATTTGTGTGCCATTTTTAAACAAAAAAAGAGACACAAGTTTTCATATCAATTTGGCTACCGAATTTAACTCTTTGGGTTGGGAGAAATGCAGCCACAAGTTTGTCCTGACTGACAGAAAGCTGCAAAAGACACACCAGATTCTGAATCCAGCTCCAGCAGCTGTGAAATTCAGGAACAGACTTCTCCTTACAAGAGTTTTTATTCCCATTTGGAGATGGAGAACTGATGCAAAAGAGACAGTGGGTTGGAACCAGCAGTTGATTTCCACTGACAGAAGCACAGGGAGGGATTTTTTCTGGATCCTTCCTTTTGCCACAGAAGTACAGATACACCCTTTATGCTGATCCAGGAACGGGGGGAGTCCCTCTTCCCCAGAAACAGCATTTCAGAGAGCTCTTTCAGTTGCAACAAAATAGAGGGACACGAGAAAGTCCCATTCTACTGATGGAAATCCCTCGCACCAGAACCAACCCAGTGATCAGATCCCAGCAACACAGTCTGTTCAAAACTGTTCAAAACTGAACAGAGATTTGTAATCCAGATTCCAATTAAATTTGAATCTATATTCAAATCTGGTCCTTTGGATGACACAGGCCTTCTTAGAGCAAAAAAAAAAAAATATTTGTTGGTCTTTTGCATGGTATGAAATGTATACTTAGACTGAGTAAGAAAGTAACAGGGCATCAAGACTTTTGAACAAAGAATTTTTCAAAGTTATTAAAAAAATTGTGCAGATAAAACAAAACTTTATAAAAGTGCTAAACTATGTCTTTTGAGGAAATTTCTTAACCAAGCAAAAAAAAAAAAGGAAAAAAAAATAACGAAAGAACAAACTTATGCATTCATAAATTTGATCACTGAAAACAGATGACGGAGGCAGACAGCAGATCATTTAATTTTTAATACTATTTTTAGAGTCCACACCAGACCCTTCAGGTAATTTTACAATTACTAAATTATACCAGTCACAAGTCATCCCATTTCCTGCTCTGTTAACCTCTTGTGTCAAGAGGACAAAAGTTTCACTTCCAGGTCAAAGGGCATAGCATGGTAACAATAATTAGAGCAATGAATCAGAACTACAGTTTAAACGAATCATGGCTAGCAAATGCTTCCAATTACCAAAGAATCTAACCTTTTAATTATATTTAAACTTATACTCCCCAGGAAGCTCCCCTTGACCACTGTTCAGTGCTACTTTTCCGTATGTAAATGCAAACGGTATCTGTTAAACTTTAATCAAGGTCTGTCTCAAAACCTAAGGTAGCCTCATTCACTGCTGAAGAAGAACTGACAGTGAACAAGGTATGGGAACTACATGCCACAATTCCATGAAGGTGTAGGTCATAATTTCCTCCAAAGGTAAAAATAAATAAATTACATCCACTTCCCCATATGCTCTCCATCCCACATTACTCTGAAGCGTGAGCCCTTTTCAGACATTACAATCATGTGTGCCTAGGGTTGTCAGCCTCAGGTACTAGCTGGAGATCTCCTGCTATTACAACTGATCTCCAGCTGATAGAGATCAGTTCCCCTGGAGAAAATGCCCGCTTTGGCCACTGGACTCTATGGAATTTAAGTCCCTCCCCTCCTCAGGCTCCGCCCCATTGGTGGCAAAACCCCTCCCATTGGTGGCAAAGAGGGACCTGGCAACCCGATTTGTGCCAGAAGCCTACAAAGGGGAACACATGCTATCCATAATTGTCCTGATATGCACAGTTGCTGGTTGTGTGAAGAGGGTGATCTGTGAATTTTTGATGCACCTACAGTTTCAGCACATGCTACCCATTTGTATGGCACATAACGAAGCTATACACACAAAGAAAATCTGTACATTGCCCTCTGCATGCTAAATGGCAACTGCACATATTGGGAGCATGGAAGGCAGCGCACCCTTTTTGTAGGCTCTCACTATGGGTGGTTCTAATATTAGAAAAGGGTATAGAAAGAAGATATTGCAATCTCAAAACTATGGAGTTGGAATTAAATAAACTATGGAGTTTATTTCTTGTATGTCCAGCCATAAAGAGCTCTTGTTAACTCAGATTTCTCCTCCTAGTAAATGGCAATTGTGCGTGCCAGCTTCCTTGAAAAAGTAAATGGAGAACCTGTGGGAAGCTATGATTATGCAAAAGCCAATTTATTAAAATTCAGGCAGCTAAAGCCATTCCTCCTCTACTGTACATATGAAGCTGTCTTACACTGAATCAGGCCAGAGGTTCATCAGATTCAGTACTGGCTGTGGCTCTCCAGGGTCTCAGGTAGAGGTCTTTCACATCACCTATGACCTGATTCTTTTAATTGGAGATGCCAGGGATTGAACCTGGGACCTTTTGCATGCCAAGGTGATGCTCTACCACTGAGCCATGCCTCCCTCCCCTGTTGCTTGGTTTTTGCTACTTGAGAGACACAGGAGGGCAAAATCTCAGTCCCTGTACAAGTGGGTTTTTCTTTCTTTAATGGTTGACTCATTTGACCAAAGGTCTCAAGTCAGGCCGCAGGGATTTTCAGAATTTATGCCTTTCGTTACTAATTTTTTTTGCCATCAAGTCACATCTGACCTATGGCAACCCCTGGTGGGGTTTTCAAGGCTAGAGGCATTCAGAGGTGGTTTGCCATTGCCTGGCTCCACATCACGACCCTGGTATTCCTTGCAGGTCTCCCATGCAAATACTTACCCGGCTCAACCCTGCTTAGCTTCTGAGATCTGACGAGATCAGGCTAGCCTGGGCTACACATTCTTGCTCTGTCCAGGAACTGTAGCATTTCAGAATCTACAGAGCCTCATAAATGTTTACGAGTGAAAACATCCATGATATGCAGCTGATATATCTTTCATCAATGTCTTGTTTTTGCAAACTTCAGAGGCTACAGATTTGAGATAAGGAATGGCAAGGGAAGGGCTTCACAATCATTTTCCCCATGTATATTTTTCCACTCAGAATTGCCTCCCTCCGTGGCTGTCTTCCCCTCTCCAGGGGGAAATAGATTTGAAAAGACAAATACCAAAAGGGAAAAGGTTAAGCAGTACATTGCCAGCTATTCCTTAATCTCACAGTGGAAGCATTCAGATCTGACAGCTAACCATGGTTAAGGGGGAACTTGCGTGAACTGGGTTTGTGGTTGGACTTGCATGCACATCTCACTATCCCTTCTCCACTGAGAATTACAGTTAAACATTAACTCTGGTTACCTGCAATGCATGAATGCAGGCATGGGAGTTAGTCAGACTTAGTTCCCTTTCCTCAATACTTAGGATCGCAGTTAGTGGGGTGGGACATCTAAATCCACTTAACCAACTCATCTGATCACAGGTAACCAGAAGTTAGCCTTAGTCTAAACTCATTTACTTTTGGGGGACTATTCCAAAATCTATAGTTTGAAAATTAGGGCTGAACTGAATAATTATTGGCTTGTTCCCCCACCTCCACACACAATTGTAAAATCACAACATTAGTCTTTAAAAAAACTGTATATGAGAGATTTGGGATTTTTTTCTTACATAACAACACAGGGATCGACTCACCTTTATTCTTCTTGCTTGGCTGATGCTTTACCACCTAGTCCAGTGATGGCGAACCTTTTAGAGACCGAGTGCCCAAACTGCAACCAAAAACCCACTTATTTATCGCCGAGTGCCAATGCGGCAATTTAACCTGAATACCACCCCCAGAGGGGGCCCAGAGGGAGAGGCTAGGGTTGCCAAGTTCCTCTTCGCCATGAGTGGGAGGTTTTTGGGGTGGCGCCTGAGGAGGGTGGGGTTTGGGGAAGGACTTCAGTGCCATAGAGTCCAATTGCCAAAGTGGCAATTTTTTCCAGGGGAACTGATCTCTATTGGTTGGAGATCACCTGTAATAGCAGATCTCCAGCTAGTACCTGGAGATTGGCAACTAGTTCCTTAGTGTTTTCTCTCTACATATCAAGACAAATGGAAAGGTGTTTGGAGGATAGCTTGTGGGCACTTCAAAGGTGGAATAGGACTACACGCCCCTCCGCCCGCACAGACCCAGAGGGTGCCGGAGAAGCCGCTGGAGGGAAAGAAGGAAGGAAGGAAGGAAAGAAGGGAAGGGAGGGGGAAAGGGAAGGAAGGGAGGGAGAGAAAGAAAGAAAAAGAGAGAGAAAGGGAGAAAGAAATGGAGCAAGGGAGAGAAAGAAAAGGACAGAGGGAGACAGAAAAAGAAAGAGGCCATTTATGCATGGGAGGTTTTGCCTTGGATTTGCCACTCGGTGGGGCTCGGCGGCAGGCTTGTGAGAGGCGAGCAGGGTGGGGCAGAGGGCTCCTCCTTCGCACCCACCGACCAGCCATGCCCCTCCGCCCGCACAGGCCCAGAGGGCGCCGGAGAAGCCGCCGGCCATGCCGAGTGTGAGTGCTCGGCATCTGTTCCCCGCTCTCCCACCCGCCTGGCTGGCCGCGCACGCTCCAGCGGCGGCAATGGCGGCAGCTTCTGTGGGAGAGTCTGGGGCCACCGCCAATGATGTCGGAGGTTCCCCACCCCTGGGCTACAGCCTCCCCCATCCGGGGTGGGGCAGAGCCGGAAAGGCCAGCGGCTTGGAGGAACAGTGCGTGCCGGCAGAAAGGGCTACGCGTGCCGGAAGTGGCACCCGTGCCATAGGTTCGCCAACACGGACCTAGTCCGACTGTATGATCACCACGAGAGAAAAATACTCATCTGTTCATAAAGGTGGCACTAGAGGCTGAACTTTACGTTACTTTTGACACGTGACTGCCGTTGGGATTTACAGTCAGACATCAGCTGTGCAATTCTCAAGCAAGCAGAGTCCCCAATAGGGGTGTACACCATTTTTTTCAGTATTTTTCGGGTTTAGGTTTAATAGACCCAGAAATTTTAGGAAAATCCGAAAAAAGCCAAATCCCCATACTGTTTTTTTCCCAGATATTTGAATATTTTTGGGTCTATTAAACCCAAACCCGAAAAATTCCAGCCTCCTACGAAATCCGCGTGGGTTCCGGAGGTGGCAGGCAGTGTAGAGTTGAACGCGTTCAGCTCTGCACCACCTGCTGCCTCCGAGACCCAGCCAGCCTGCAGGTAAGTGAGGGGGAGAGGGGGGGAGGAGATCCCCCCCGTTTTTTAAATTTTGGTGGGGCCAAAGCGGCTTGAATAATGCTGATAATGTACTTTTTGGGGCGGGGGGGGGGAGGTTCAGCTTTGCCAATTGCACACACCTAGTCTCCGATTCAGATTGGGACCATGATGTCCTGGGAGACAAGGCTCCTGCCTCCCTCCCAAGCCATTTCCCTTACCTGAAACAGCCACAGGGGCTGCTAGTTGGCTTATTGGCAACTATCTGTGCAGGCCCATGAGTACATAAGCAGCTGCCAATAGGGCCGAGTATCACCTCCTGGCTGTTTTATGTCCAGAAAAATGGGGCAGGGAGGAGCCCCTTCTCCTGTAGTCCCAATCCAAATATGAGCCACACAAGCTTTAGAAAGGGGCTCCCTGGGGGGAACTTGTCTCTGTAAGTCCCCACGATGGTCATGTGACAAACCTAACATGTAGCTTGGCCGTAGGGTTGTGGAAGGTTCCAAAAAAGAACCTTTGAATTAGCAACAGCTTGCCACCTCCCTATTATACATGCTTCCTATCCAAAACCTCCAGCCTATAGGCTTGGATCCAACAGAGTATTTATTGACCAGCCAATGCAACATCACAAGTTGCTGGGAAAGCCCTTTCAATTTCAAAAACCAAACACTGTATCCCATAGAATAAGATACTGGGCTGGAGAAAACACCCACACATGAACACCCTAAGCTTGAAGGTCCATTTTTCTTCCCAGTTCTTTGGGTTCTGCACCATAAAGTCCAACATGTAACATTCCAATAACATTGCTCTGCTTACCTGAGTGTATATACTAAATATATGGCTCTGAACTTCATCCATGGAGTCTAGTCCGTAAGCCACAGTTCCAAGGTGTAGGCGTTTGAAAACCATCTCATTTTGCGTTAGGGTCCCTAGAACACAAGCAAAATTCCAAGTCAGGCATAGTTAAATCAGGCCCACCTATTTTTATCCTTGGTGTTTGATCCACAGTGATGAGAAGGGGCACAACATGTCTGCCATATCGGCGCCTTGGCATAAAGCAACATCGTTATTTTGATTTCTAGGGATGAACTGAGATAGCTTAATAACATGAAAAGGCTGACTAAATGACTAGTCAGGGTCTTACAGACATACTGCAGCTCTGACTTCTTGGTCGGAACTTCATTTAAAAGCGCCATGGGGGTCCAATTCAGACTGGAACCAGGGAATAGGGGGAAGAGGAGCTCCTGCCTTTCCCCAGTGCCATTTTCCTGGCCCAAAGTAGGTCTGGGAATGGGGCATTATTTACCCTGTTGGGGCTCCATGCGCACTGAATGCTTGCCCATGCATCCCCCCAGTGGAGCAAATAATATTCCCAGCAGTTTTTTCGGCTCAGCAAAATTGCACAGAAGAGAGGGGAGCAGAGCCCCTCCTCCTCCTGCCCTACAGTTGCAATCTGAATCAGATCACCATGAGAGAGAAAGCAACCGGCCCAGGATTACCTAGTGAGCTTCATGGCTGTGTGGAGATCTGAACATGGATTTCTTCAATCCTAGTCCAATGGTCTAACCACAATGGCTCTTAAAATGGGTAGGTGGGAAACATAGAGATACTGCTTTACATGTTATGTGGTTTGTGGCCCCCAATAGATTACATGTCTGCTAACACAAAAATCATTACTGAGATTTAAAGTTCCCATTGAGTCAAGGCTGATGAAAAGTTTCTTGGACACACTCTCATCTCTAAGAGCAAACTTCATTTATTTATCAGAACATAGAAACATAGAGCTGGAAGGGACCTCAAGGGTCATCTAGTCCCAGCTCAGGAAATTCACAACTAACTTTGCCCCACCACTCTTCCAATGGCCCCTGCTCTAGGCCCAGAGAAAGGCAAAAAACCTCCAGGAATCCCTGGCCAATTTGCCCTGGAGGAAAATTCCTTCCTGACCCCAAAGTAGTGATTGGCATTACCCTGGGCATGCAAGAAAGGGCCACGACAGCCCACTGACTCATCCCTTCCTGCCCTCCCTCCCATGATCTGCCTAAGTTCACAGAATCACAGAACACAACTCCTTTACATGCACAGATACCTGTTTTATCTGTAAGCAAATAGGATATTCTTCCTAATTGTTCTGGGATTGTACTGGATCGAACCACAGTGCCAGGAATTTTGGAATCCCTCCGGATCATCCAGCTGTAGACTATTTTCCCCATGTCTAGATTCACACGTAAACTATAAAGGGGGGGGAAGCAGAGAAAATAACCAAGTCATAATATCTTAAGTGTATTTCTTCACGCCAACACTCAAAGAGAGCCATGAAGCTGTGTGGGAAATACTATGAAATTATATATTAAATATTATTTTTAGAATGACTAAAAAGTTGATTTAAGCTTAAGTGTGAAATGGTAGATAAATAACCAATGGCTGCTAAATCTAGGGAAAGGAAGCATTATGTCAGGAAAGATATTGTAGGCTAGTTTCATACAAACAAGGAGCATTTTAGGTGTATGTGTGGGAAATCATTCAGACCTTTAAAATGGTACCCACCATCTGAAATGGGACAACCCAGCAACTAATGCATCTCCTGAGGTTTCTGTTCATTTATTTCAGTTGTCATGTGATGAAACTTGGAACAAAGCTGCCATCCATGACAGGACACAGGATAAGAGTGTGGAATGTAGCTGTTCATGTTCACCATTCCCCTCCCAAAACTACGGTAGGCATGTATTAACTGAGATATGGTACTTCTTTAAAAAGAAAAAAGAAAATACCCCAACTATCTCATACCTGATCGGAATGATGTTTGAGAAAAGAAGAAGAAATCTGAGGATCTGAAGATACCAACGGCCAGCAAAGTGTTGAAGAGCAACCATGACAAGAGAAACCACCACTAAAGCACCAAAGAGAATCTTGGTGAGGCAATTCACTTCCAAGTCAAAGAGGCCAATCTAGAAAGACAAAAAGACTGGCTGAACAAGATTGAAGACTAGTAGCATTTTAAAGACCAGCAACATTTCCAGGGTATACACTTTCGAAAGTCAACTCTCCCTTCAAAGAATGGTTGTAACAGGTCATAACTGTTGCTGAACTCCGTAGCCTCACAATCCAACCCCAAACCAACCAGTGTATAGAAAAAGATAAAATCCACCCTGCTCTCCAACCATCCTGAGTGAGAGCCTGATGGAGCAGATGAAGTATGGAAAAAATTAACTACTAAATATTAAGTGATCTTGACCAGGGCTTCCTTCTCCCCAAGATAACAAACTTGTGTCTGGTCTCTCTCACTTCCTCTGGAGTTGGGCTCGCAGAGTGTAATGGTCTCTTCATGAAAAAAAAAACTTACATGAAGAGAAAGTGAGCCTGTCAAGGAGGGGGCTAGACTAGAGCCCTTTTGACAGACATTTTGTTTTTTGGGGGGGATGTTTCTGTATGGGTGAGCATTTGATCATGTAAGCCCCACCCCCACAGCCTGAGGCAGTACTGTCCAGAGACATGGACTTTCTTACCAACTCAGAGAGAATTATGCTTAACTGCCCAAAGTGTTCCAAAATATGAGTGTGGTGCTTTGCAAGGACAGTGTGAGAAGGCAGAGGCCAGCCAAAGCATTTATTTTGACCCCCAAATGGAGGGTTCCATCTTTTTTTTTAGCTGCTTTGAAAGGCTGTTTGTAGCTTGAAGACTGTTCTAGGGATATCATTTTAGGCTGCTGAATGTTTTTTTACACTGTTTTTTTTTTAATTCCCTGTCTTATTTTTATAGTTTGTTTCATTATCAGCAGTTCTTAATTTGTTTATAATGATTTCACTTTATTGCTTCTATACCATTGTGAGCAGGTCTCCGAAGAGACAGTGCAGATATTCTCTAAAAAAATAATCATGTATACAGGTATCATCAAGGGGTCCAGACTGGCAAGAGCTCCTTCTCAGATGAAGATTCAGTTGCAACCCCGCATGGGCTAAAGCCTTATTGTAAAAATAGCCCACGCAGAACCTCATTCCTTACTTTACTCCGTGGATTTGATGTGTTCATAACACTGCGCAGTTCCCGGCCTGTGTAGAGAACAACTCCCACAATAGTTCCTGAGAAAAGATGAAAGGACAAAGTTTAAAGACAGAAACATGGTTGTAAAAGAGAGGTGTGTGTTGTTGTTTTTTAATTTAAAGAACGAATGCATGGAAACTCATCTTGATAATTTGTACCACAGACCCAAGTGGGAAGCTTGACTCAGATAGGAAACTGGTATGCCTGCATGTGGGTTTAGGAAACTGGGGGTAGAGTCTGATTTCCACTTATCACACCTAAGATGTCTTTTTGGTGCACATGATTTATGCCCACAGAAACCATCAACGCTCACTTCGATATGCATCAGAGTATGCTGTCAAGCACTAACAGCACAGCAGCATAAATCACAGCTGAAGCTGTATCGTTGTGGCTCATTATTGCTGCCTAAGAATAACGTGAATTACAGGCCAACCGTTCAGTTAAAGCCACAGTTTGTTGCTATATGAAGAAGCTTGGGTGACGTACGCTTACACTCCCTCCTCTCCCCTTCCCTCATATGTGGCCAACCAACAAAAGACTTCTACATTTTCAGAACACTTGAGTTGTCCAAACAGCAAATTATGATTGGTGCTGCCCCTGAAAACCAGGGTTGCAAATGGAATCTTGTTCCCTGTTAGGAACCCTGGAGGCTAGCAGAAGCCCACCCCATGGTTCACCAGTTCAAATACAAACTATGATTTGCCGTGAAAGTGGAAACCATTCATTAGGCGGTTGCATGCACAGGGAGAGGGCGCCCAGGCTCATTCATGCAGAGGCAAAACCATGGTTTGCAGTTACATCTGAAGTGAGCCAACATGTGCTATTCACCCTTGAAGCAAAACTTTGGCTGAGATGGATCATGCATCTAACAGTATTTTAAGTTATTTGCAAGGCAAAACACGAACTATAAATTGGGATGGTGAATCTTTTTGTCTGACACAAATGAACAGGATGCAAGGCCACCAATCTAGCATGAACGTACAAATCTGCCTTACATTGACTCAGACCATTGGTCTGAGGGGCCGTGGCTCAGTGGTAGAGCATCTGCTTGGCATGTAGAAGGTCCCAGGTTCAATCCCCGGCATCTCCAGTCAAAGGGACTAGGCAGGTAGGTGATGTGAAAGACTTCAGCCTGAGACCTTGGAGAGTCGCTGCTGGTCTGAGTAGACAATACTGAATTTGATGGACCAAGGGTCTGATTCAGTATGAGGCAGTTTCATGTGTTCATGTGTCTATTAAGGTCAATATTGTCTATTCTGACTAGCAGTAGCAGCCCTCCAGGGTCTCTGGTAGAGGGGTCCTTCACATCATAGAATCATAGAGTTGGAAGGGACCACCAGGGCCATCAAGTCCAATCCCCTGCATAATGCAGGAAATTCACAACTACCTTCCCCCTCCACACCCCTAGTGACCAGAAGATGGCCAAGATGCCCTCCCTCTCATCATCTGCTACCTGATCCTCACATCGTCTGCTACCTGATCCTCCTAACTAGAGATGCTGTGAATTGAACCTGAGAACTTCTGCATGCCAAGCAGATGCTCCACCACTAAGCCACAGCCACTCCTACATATGACGATCAGAAGGCCTTGGTGTTACTCTCATCAAATGAACCAGAGAGCAGACAGCAGAACAATACATATAAAGTAGTCTGAGGTGCAAGTAGGGTTTTTTGTTTGTTTGGGGCCCCATGAAGCTTAAACTGGCTTGCGCTTCAGGAAAAGATATCAAGCCTTTATGACCTGCAAATAACTGGCCACTGGCCTGCTCCTGTGCAAGAATCCTACAAATCCCCATTGGCTGTATCACAAGTGGCATTCAGGCCGCAGTTTGGCCATCCATGAAATACAGGTGTCACGGCATAGGACAATGTTGATTGACCACAGGCCTAAGGTAGCTAGCTAGCTAGGTTAACACTCTCTCTGTGACCACCAGCAGTATCCTTCAGACTTACTTAAGACTGAAGTCTCTGTTAACTATGGTAACTATCCAAACCTGGGTGTAAAGAAGGAAGGGGAGGCAGAACCTTGCTCACTAGAACAGATGCCTCTACCCATACATGCATGCTGATAAGCGGCAACACCAAGTTATCAGAATCTACGTAGCCACATTTCTCCCTGTTCCCATTTTTATAACCACCTCGTGTGGCGGGGAGGGAGACAATCCATTAAGATTGTTGTATGAATAGTGGCATTTCGCCAAGTCCACAGGAAAATGATTTCTAGATGTTATGTATTATTATTGTGTTATGATACCCTCTAGAGGTTCCCAGAAGTCATGACTGTACTATAAAAACTCTCAGCTGTACATTTACAACCCTGAAGTACTTTCCAATAGATAGGCAATAGGAGGTCAAAGTTGCAAGTGGTCAAACTGAAACATTAAAAATAATACAGAAAAAAATGGCTCTGGCTATTGAGGAGAGCCACAACACCTACCACAAAGCTAGTAGATGGTGCAATATCTTATGTTGACTCAGTTTTCTAATATCTAGCTCAGTTTCTGGTTACCATTCCACAGACTAACTTCCAAGACTTCCTTGGATTGCTTAAGGGTTATCTTGTTGAGCTCCCTTGCTGGATTTTCTCCAGCCCCAACTAATCCTTCCACCTAAACTCATAAGAGGCCACAACTATTACCACAACCAGGACAGCAAGATCACAGGACGCTTCTATCTGGTGTATCTTTTAGTTCTCTCACAGAAAGGGGAAAAAATTAAGCTTACATGAAAAACAGTAACTGAAGAAGTGAGCTGTGACTCATGAAAGCTTATACCCTGCCAGAAAGTTTGTTAGTCTTTAAGGTGCTACTGGACTCTTGCTCTTTTCTACTGCTACAAAAAACAGAGATATATTAACTGTGTGATTTTTAAAAAAAATTGTCTTCTTTCTTTAAGAAGCGCTCAATAGAGATCTCATCCTCTTTTTTACCAATTTCCACATGATACATTTCAATTTTCACAGTTGATCCATCGTTACTGGCCTCCCCATCTCCCCCCTCCCGACATCGGTGGGGGGTGACCTGCTGGAACCCTGCTACATGGTGGCATCTGGGAAATTTTTAAGGCCATCTGTTTAAAGTTATATTATAATATTTTATTGTTGTGTTAATGTTTTACTGTTGACTGAAGTTTCAATGTCTTTTTAAGGTTCTAACCCGCCCTGAGCCTGGCTTGCTGGGAATGAGGGCGGGCTATAAATTTGAATAAATGAATGAATAAATAAAATGTGGTCAGAAAAAGGTCTCCTTTCTTTAAGAAGCCCTTAATAGAGATCTCATCCACTTTTACTAGGTGTCTTTCTATGGAACTACAAACAGGGTGGTGGCGGCGGTGAACTTAGAAATCTTTTATCCTACCTCCATCTATAATCTCTTTGACACCCTTCCTGTTACAGATTTAAAACATCAATATCGAGAGCAATTAAGTGCTGTTCTGGCAGGGGATGCTTTGCCCAAAGGTTATTAGAATTCCAAGGCCTTCTCATCTATAAATGTCCAGGAGGTAATTAGATGTCAGCTCAAACTCCCCTGTGGTGTTAGGACAAGTGGAAAACTTCATTCCAACCGCTAATTTTCATTGACAAGAGATGATTATTTCAATTACAAAGAGATTTTTTAAAAATTGCTAACATACCCTCTCAGCCACTCACACATTTTAGGGCCTTACCTGAAGCTATCACAGTGCTGGCCCACAGAGTATTTTCAATGCTTAAGCTCTCGTTCACTGGAGGGTCGCTGTCCTCCTGAAAGATTTTTTTTTTTAAAGGACCACTCAGGAGTGCATTGTACAAACTTTTCAACAAATACAGAGTCTCTCATGGATGGTCTGAGGCATGGGAATCAAAGTCCTCTCAAAGTGAGAAGATTCTGACAGCCAAGGACGTCCACTTAGCTTCATTTACAGAATCACAGGAGTAAAGCTGGCATCAAACTCCCACAAACATGCTATTATTCAAAAATCTTACTTTACTTTACTTACTTTTATTATTGTTACAGTCTTTGACCAGTAAAATGCATATTCACAAATATAAAACATTCAAATGAAGAAGAAAACAATTTTCTATAGGACAACACCAGAAGACTAATTCATTATAATAGTAAGGCCGCTTTACCGATAACAATGGAGTCTACAGATAAATCTATAAAAGCTAAAATAAAAATAAAATACAACAAAAATATGAATATAGAATTTAAGATTTAAATTCATTTAATATTTTTTCCAATTATACTTGCAGCGAACTTTATATACAAAAGCACAGAACTTAGCAACGTTATTTGTGTCCTGTGAATTTTCAACAGAGAGGAGTTTTTCAAGTCGAGTTTTTTCAGAACGACCTGGGATTTTCTTTAGTAGAGGGTAAATAATTTTCATTTGCATTTCGTTGTAAAAAAGACAAAAAAAAAACAACACGCATGTTCTCGAGTCTCCACTTCCCCAAGTATACATGAACACTTTCTCTCCGAGAAGTGGATCTTTTTGTACCTGCCTTCTAAGGCAGCTGATGGCATCTTATTATTCAAATCTAAATCCAACAAGGGCCCACTGCAAGCATTCATGGGAAACTGAGTTTTCCCACAATTCTTGGATGAGGAAGCAGGCGGCCATTAGAGAGACTGAGAAGTAAGTACTTTTAAAATTCTCCCAGGGGGCATTTTTTGAGAGAGAGTCACCAAATTCGCAGCGTAGCTGAAAGGGACTCTCCTTGCATGAACCCCAAAGTTTGGTAAAGTTTGGGACGGGGGTCCGATTTTATGGGGTCCCAAAGGGGTCGACCCGTCGACTCACCATATTTCTTGAAAGAAGTTGCCTCCAAGCTCAACACTATCTTAGAAACTGACTAGACACTACTGCATGCTTACCAAACAACCATTCACTTACTCTAGTAAAAGTCCCAACGAAGTTGTGGATGTCAATGTTAGGCTCCTCTGCATACACATAGGATCGGATCTGAAGAAGATCCTATGGATAGGGTTTAAAATGTGACACGTTATTAGCAACTTTGCAAGATCCTGTTTTAAGTAACTATTTTTTCCCAAATAAATGATACATGGTAAAAAAATTATAAGGATACATATTTTGATTATGTTAGTTTCAATTGGGTCGATACAGATGAGATTCCAAATGAACTGTACTATCAGCCAAGCCAATCCAATCTGATCATGTAATTCTGAAGATTCAAGGGTGCTTAAATTTTCTTAAAATTTTCTTAAAGTGGGGCTGGCAGTTCCCATTGATTTTCTGCTCCAGCTGCAAGCCCCAGAAATTTTGTGACTAAGGAACAACAGACTCTCAGGAACAGCATAGGGGGGCAAATTATGTGGGGGGATGATCACCAGAAAAAGCCACGCCTTTTAATACTTAAGCCCACTTGAATTTCTTTTGGAACAGCACAACTGGATACAGGCCACATTTTGTATTACATTTTGGAGGAAAACCAAGAAACATCAGAAAGCTTTTACATACTGAAGCAGTGGGTAATCTCTGAGTGCAGCTGACGGGCAGGCGCAGCTTCCAGTCTGTTTCACCATCCAGTTGATCCGTACGCAGAAAGCAGGACCCTGGGGATTTTTAATCGGTGTTCATCAGGGTTAGTTTGTTTTTTAAGATGGTGGTGGTGGTTGCATGACACCCAAGAGGTGCCTACTAAAGACAAACCTTAGATACAAACTGCAGACGGTTTATGGCCAAATCAAAATGAAAATAAGAACGTAAGAAAGGCCATGCTGGATTAGACCAAGGTCCATCAAGTCCAGCAGTCTGTTCACACAGTGGCCAACCAGGTGCTTCTAGGAAGCCCACAAGCAGGATGACTGCAGCAGCATTGTCCTGCCTGTGTTTCACAGCACCTAATATATTCGGCATGCTCCTCTGATCCTGGAGAGAATAGGTACACATCATGACCAGTACCCATTTTAACTAGTAGCCATGAATACCTCTCACCTCCATGAACCCATCCACTCCCCTCTTAAAGCCTTCCAAGTTGTCAGCCACATCCTGGGCCAGGGAGTTCCACAAATGAAAACCGTACCAAACATGGCATCGATGATAAACAAGTAACCACATGAGAGTCAATCCCAGAAATGTCTATTTCCCTGCTTTTCCTTTCTCCTTGCAGCCCACTGGGATGCCTGACAAACTGATGCTGAGGGTCAGGGATCCTCACAGATAATGTGCCACACACCATGTGTGTGGCAGTAAGGAGAAAGATGTTGTGTGAAACTGTCCCCTTCAGTTCTTTACCCTTCAAAGAAAATACTTCTTTACACAGCAAATTATTAAAATGTGGAATTCGCTGCCAGATTATGTAGCGATGGCCACAGACAGCTTTAAAAGGGGATTAGACAGATTCATGGAGGATAGTTTTATCAGTGGCTATTAGCCATGGTGACTAAAGGGAGCCTCCCCATTCAGAGGCAGTAAACCTCTGAATACCGGTGCCAGGAGGCAACATCAGAGGAAGGCCTTGACCTCCATGCCCTGTTGTTGGACCTCCAGAGAAACTGGTTGGCCGCTGTGCAAAACAGGATGCTGGACCAGAGGGACCAATGGTCTGATCCAGCAGGGCTCTTCTAATGTTCTCATGTTCATCTTCTGCTTTTGGACAGTTCAATATCACATTTTTCTCTTTACTATTTCAAAACTCACAAAGGAAATCAGCTAGAACACAGGATAGGAAATATGTTTTTGTATGGAATTTCAACAGTGAGAGTCTGGGGTCGTTTTGAAAAAAGTTCCCAGAATTTTTCTCTGTAGTTCTTGGGCTCATGTCAAACTTTTACCATCAATAAGACATACTTCTGGCATTTATTCTCAGTGAAATAAATGCAAATGTCCCATTGCAGCTTTAAATTTGTTCTTTTTTAAGGAACAAAACTGATTTGAAGAAGAAGAGCTGGTTTTTATATGCTGACTTTTTCTACCACTTAAGGGAGAATCAGATTGGCTTACAATCACCTTCCCTACCCCTCCCCTCCCCACCCCACAACAGACACCCTGTGAGGTAGGTGAGGCTGAGAGAGCTCTAAGAGAGCTGTGACTAGACCAAGGTCACCCAGCTGGCTTCATGTGGAGGAGTTGGGAAACAAATCCATTTCACCAGATTAGCCTCCACTGCTCATGTAGAGGAGTGGGGAATCAAACTTGGTTCTCCAGATTAGAGTCCACCACCCCAAAACACCGCTCTTAACCACTATACCATGCTGGCTCGTGGTATAGAAGAGCATTGCACATTCTACAATTATGTTATGCAAAGTCTGTAATTTTGTGTGCTATATTCCATAATGCAAAAATCTCACTCTTCGTTTTTTTTTAAAGAAAGTTTCCAGTCCTTATGTTATGAAAGCTATCATGACAAGATGATTTGTGCCAGTGACTGATAAGCATGGATATAGAGACACCATTTACTTGCCATTATCCAAGACCTCCATCTATTAGTTCTGACCGCCACATCACAGTGGTTTCCTTCCACATTGAGCAGAAGCAAAATTGTTCTGAGCATGTCAGACCAATCCAGTGTGCCCTGGGAGTCTCCCGAGAGCAGGGGCTGCACCATTGGGTTGATCATCAGTCTCCTTTTGTTTGTCATAGCCATAAGCCTAGCAACCCATTCATTTCAACATTGGGGACAGGTCCATGTGTACTTCCCGACTGCACTTTCGATTGGGGTCATCTTCTCTGTATGACCCACAACCAATTTGATGGTGGCCACCAAGACGGTAATATGACTGCACTTGAATAAACAGTGCCACGGGCAGCTGTTCGCTTGATAAATATTATCACACGCAGGCAGGGTCCCGCAGTCTGGAAACAATGGGGGTATTTCGGCATATATTTTAAAGTTACCCTCACCTTTCCTGGCAGTTCTACAAATGGCTAAGTAAATAAACACACCAAGGAATCCCGAAAACCAAGGCTGGTTTTAAAAGCTTTTATCAGATACATTTTTTTCTTGGCCTCTGAATAATAGCAGAGATATGCAAAGCAGGTCAGCGAGAAATTCAGTGATAGCCATAGCAAGACAGAGAGGAATACTGCACACCCTCTTTTGTTC
Source organism: Euleptes europaea (assembly GCF_029931775.1). Taxonomy (NCBI): domain Eukaryota; kingdom Metazoa; phylum Chordata; class Lepidosauria; order Squamata; family Sphaerodactylidae; genus Euleptes; species Euleptes europaea. Next base: position 120,589,199 of record NC_079313.1, read on the forward strand.
ATGGTCATAACAAGACACAACATAGAATAAACAGTCTCTGTATTTTTATAGTCACAAACAAGGACACCCAAGTGATCAAAAAAAGGGTGGGTGGGGTGTTAGAATTGGTTGGATCGCCCAGACTAAAATTGTGTTTACTTGGGCTACATTTTCAAACTGATTATTTTTGTCCCTAATCATCAGTAAAAGGTTTTAATGGTTATTTTCACAATCGGTTCCAGATGTTTACCGTTCTTTTCCGACGTCCTCAGGAAGATCATGTCTGCGGGGACTCGTTGGTTCTGCATTGCAAACAGAGGGGAGGTTATTGAGCCTTCAGTACACCATCCCAATTAGCAATAAGACATAAAGTTGAGTGGGTTCAGAACAGAGTATAGAATGGAGTTATTTCTTTTTTATTTTATAATATAAGAATGTGATCTTCTCCAACCCGCCACCCTACCCCACTCCTCCACGTTGTGTGGATCAAGGCATATACTTGTTGGGGTGAGGTAAATAGTTAAGCTGGAGATATGTGCATGAACGGAAGGAGTTGTCGCAAAAAAAGCAGCAAATTAGGAAAGGGATTATTCTCCATCCCAAATCACCCCCTCTGGACACAACAGCCCTTGCTGGTTTAATACATCATTAGATTTGCATTTATAGTTTTGGCCTTGAGACATGAGTGAGGCTGCTTCCAATCAGCACCAAAGAAATGTACCCCTGCTAGGGTTGCCAACCTCCAGGTGGTGGCGAGAAATCTCCCGCTATTTCAATGGATCTCCAGGCAATAGAGATCAGTTCACCTGGAGCAAATGGCCACTTTGGAAGTGGACTCTATGGCGTTGAAGTCCCTCCCCTCCTCAGGCTCCGCTCCAAAAATCTCCAGGTATTTCCCAACCTGGAGCTGGCAACCCTAACACCTGCCAAGGCAGCAGTGACAAGTGAACTTCATTTTTATTCTCTATGTTAAAAGAGAAGGCCCCAGGAACAATCTCAGTCACGCGCCTTTTTATGCCAATAAAGGAATGATTGATTGAGTGATTGATTGATGTCATTTGGATGTTACCCTTTAATCAGAGGGCTTTCTGCTTTCCATACAGGGAAAAATCACCATGTGAAAAAAGCTTAAGTCCCACTGAAACCAATGGAGATGTTTCTACAACTTCATAACTAAACTTGTACCACAGGGGGAGGGATGGACCTCAATTCAATTTGCCTGGAACAACTCAAGAAATCTTCTGAGTCCCACCAAACTACCCCCCATTGTGATCTCCTAAAAACAGTAGCTAAAGGAAATGTTGAAAAAAAATAAGGGGCGGGCCCCACTGCTTCACTCTATCTGAAATAGAGTGGCCAACTTCCAGGTGGTGGCTGGAGATCTCCTGCTTTTGCAATTCATCTCCAGGCGACAGAGATCACTTCACCTGGAGAAAATGGCAGCTTTGGAGGAGGAGGAGGAAGACGAAGAAGAAGAGGAGGAGGAGGAGTTGGTTTTTATATGCTGACTTTATCTACCACTTAAGGAGTATCAAACTGGCTTACAATCACCTTACCTTCCCCTCCCCACAACAGTCACCCTTTGAGGTAGGTGGGGCTGAGAGAGCTTTAAAAGAGCTGTGACTAGCCAAGGTCACCCAGATGGCTTCATGTGTAGGAGTGAAAAACCAACCTGGTTCACCAGAGTAGAGTCCGCTGCTCATGTTAAGGTTCTCCAGATTAGAGCCCACTTCTCCAAACCACCACTCTTAACCACTACACCAAGGTGGACTCTATGGCATTATACCCCATTGAAGTCCCTTCGCACCCCAAACCCCACCTTCCTCAGGCTCCTCCCCCAAAATCTTCAGGTATTTCCCAACCTGGAGCTGGCAACCCTAGTCTGAAATCTATTCAATTCCATTCTTGATTGAACTCTGCAAGTACAATATTAAAAGTGTAAGATCTGGCACAGCCAAGCACCACGTTTTCTCTGCGCTTGTCAAAATTGCTTTAATCCCTGGAAAATCTCAAATGGAAGCTCTAAACAAAACACACAAATGTTGACAATTTGCATAATTTATTCTGCCAATATCATCTGGCTCATCTTGCCCAACACTTTGGCACAGAGTCTGGCTTTGCTTGGGTAGGTGTGTTTGGTGGATGGGTGCAGATGTATCACAGGCTTGTATACACACAGATCCCTCTCTGTCATCGAATCTGGGCCAACAAACTTGCAATTTGTGAATGACACGAGCGGTGACAAAGTGGTGACAGACCACGAAAAAGGGCTCACTTAAAATGAACACATGGGCCCCCTCCAGATTCCAGCACACGCTGCCTGCACTTTTAGAGACAAACTAGAGAGGACAGCATCTTTGTGCCTACCATGGGGACACAACTGACATTTTAAAACAACATGGCAGGCCAAGGAAACAAGAGCATTGTTCTGTTTCTTTAAAATAGCAGTGGCATCCCCGTGACAGACACAAGGACACCATCACAGTTAGTTTGACCCTTAGGCCACCAGTTTAGGAAAATCTCCTTAGGAGTGATTGGCATTGTACCTGAGGGATGAACTGAGGAAAGATCTCCCTCATTTGCTGGGCTGCCCCCATATAGAGACACAGCAGAATTACATTTTTAACCTCGCTTTCAGTGGGCTAATCCAAAGAAAAACGCAAGTTTTCAATGAAAGATGGCACAGAATAATGGCTGTAAGACTGAACTGTGAATCAGGAAGTCCCTGCTTTAAATCTCACAGAAGAAGAGTTGGTTTTTATATGCCGACTTTCTCTATCACTTAAGGAAGAATCAAACCGGCTTACAGTCACCTTCCCTTCCCCTCCCCACAACAGACACCCTGTGATGTAGGTGGGGCTGAGAGAGCTGTGACTAGCCCAAGGTCACCCAGCTGGCTTCATGTGTAGGAGTGGGGAAACAAATCCAGTTCACCAGATTAGTGTCCGCCGCTCATGTGGAGGAGTGGGGAATCAAACCCGGTTCTCCAGATCAGAATCAACCGCTCCAAACCACAGCTCTTAACCGCTTCACCAGGCTCATTCCCACCACTTCTAGGAACTCCATTGGTTGAGTCAAGCTAGTCAATTTCTCTCAGCCTCTACAATGTGGGAATACCAACCCAATTTACAAGACTCACAAACGATCTAAGAAGTACTACAAACAAGCCGAAGGCCTGTATAAATGTTACTAATCATACAGCAGTGAGAACTGTACAAGTGTCTCCGTTTGGACATGCGGAGGAACAACGATCAAAGACTGCATAAAAATGGGAAGGAATCTCTGTTTCGCATTCCTTGCTACTGAAACGCAGAGGCGTTCGAATTGGCTACAGAGTGTCCACATGGGAATTTTCTGTGCACTTTCTTCTACCAGCCCTCATTTCCTCTGCTGTGCCACAGGGGGGCTTTGGAAAGCTTTCAAAACCTGGTTCATCAGATTAGAGTCCACCGCTCATGTAGAGGAGTGGGTAATCAAACCCAGTTCTCCAGATTAGAGTTCGCCGCTCTTAACCACTATGCAACACTGTGGACAGTGCTGAAGATATTCCGACAATAATCAAACAGTGTAAAGATGGACAGCAAAGCCAGAAATCTGAATAGCATTCATGTATCAAATAATTAATATACTTTATGTTATGAGCTGTTTATTCAGCGTGAGGGACAACAATCTTAACCCCAGATAGCGTTTAGTTTTGCCAGAAAACTAGGCGGTCTCCTGGCGTGGCAAGAAGAATAAACACATTTGCAAATCCAGACATACCTTTTCCACAATGATAAGGTCTCCCACTTGAATATTTGAACTCTTCACCTTGACTGTTCCTATAGAAGAGATAAGATATGCATTCATTAGAGCCATTTCTGCTTCCTCCACGCAAAACACACACACACACACTTTGGCAGTATATTTCAGACATGTGTTGAACCCATTTGTTTTTTTTTATATTTGACATCTGAATTGTGGTTTGTGTAACAAACTCTGGGGGTTACCGTACTTGTATTCCCAGCGATGTATTAAGAGTTTGAAAATGTTATAAAAAATACTGTTTGCGCTTTCTATGTATTCCCAGCGATGCATTAAGAGTTTGAAAATGTTATAAAAAATACTGTTCACACTTTGTTTGGCCCCTTTAGCTGTGAAGACGTCTTCCAATCATTTATAAGCTGCGGTATCCAAAAACCCTTTTAAAGCAATGTTTTTTACAACATTTTCAAACTCTTAATACATCGCTGGGAATACAAAGTGCAGTAACCCCCTCTGATTAGCTGTGAGCAACAAAAAATGGTTCATACACAAATGCTGGTTGATCTGTTTCTTGCCCCTCCACTGCCCATGATATTCTCCATCCTACATTGCTATCTTTATATCTAGGTGGCCGCCAGGAGGCTACTACTCAGCTAAAGAGGTAAAATTTCCAGAAATTTTGATCCCATGGAGGAAGATAAAATGCACTATTTTCCTAGCAGAAGACGGAAGGGATGCAAAAAATTGAAAAATGCAATACTTGGTTTCCCATCAAACCTAAACATCTTTTGCTGCATTAACAACATAAAATACATCATTTATAATAGTTAGAATATAAAATTGTACATCACTTCCAGATACAATCCAGAAGTGACAGAGGGTAGCTGTAGGAAACTCTACGGTAAAACTACAGAGTGTCTGGTGATTCCTAGAGCTACCCTCTGTCACTTCCAGGTGCAAACTGGAAATGATATAGTGATGCCAATGACATCATGGTCACCTCCCCATATCCCCACTCCCAGCCCTCTTGCCAGGCTCCCCCAGGAGCAGCATTTTGTGAAGGCCAGTGGGCACAGTGGGAGGAGGGAGGCTGGGAAATTAATTCAACCGCTGGTAAAATTTAGCCTAATCCAACCCACTGCCTGTACCGTCTCAAAAGGATGCAGCAGAACACAGCATCAGGCCACACCAGTAATCCCATTCACTTTCAAAATACTCTCTTCACAAACTATCCTTTGCCACGCCTGCTTCAACAATTAACAATGGAGGTCATTCTGCGCTCCGGGGCTGCTGTTGTTTTGCTGACAGCACTGCATGTTCAACAACTTGCCTCATCCCGGCTGCTCATAAAAACAACAACACAGATTTCTTCGCATGCCATTCCTGTTGCTTCGAATGGTCAAAATAAGTCGTGGGAGACATTTGCAATGATACTCTAACGAGCGCTCTCATAACTACTGGCAAACATGCGGAGCACTGAAATATTGGCTCTACGCCAAAGAGTCTTTTCAAGTCCTTCCGCATATACACTGGGCTGCCGTGCCCGCCCCCCCGTCCAATTGCAATGACCGCATCAGATACCACTTTCAATATTTCCCTAAAATTTAGGAGCAGTTGCCTTGTACCAGCGGGGGCTTGATTTAGAAGGGAGAGTCTCCGAAGACATTGGGCGAAAACGCATGGTCGCTTTAGCCTCCTTTATTCCGTTTCAGCCAGGATTGAACCAGGATCGAACGCACGTTCGGTGAAACGCATGTGTTCGATCCTGGCTGAATCCTGGCTGAATCAGGGAATAAAGGAGGTTAAAGTGACCATGCGTTTTCGCCCCTACTGTACGAGTGTTGCTCACCATGCAACTCTTTGAAACGTGGCCCTTGAACCCAGCTCTCCTTCTTGGGAGGGGATCTGCAGGCGGAACCAGTGGAAATTGCCAATGTAATCTGGTTTCAACATGATTAATCTAGTCTGGGTCCTCTTAAATCACCCACATGCCAATTGTGACAATCTGGTTGGCTCTCCCGCTTAAGGTGGCCCGCTTGGCATCTGCTAGAGCAGGGGTGGGGAACGTCAGGCCCGGGGGCCGTTTAATGCCCACAAAATCATTTGGTCTGGCCCTTCGTGGGTCCTGGTAGATCTCTAGCTCAGAAGGATCTAAGACGGGCGATCTGCCCCCTCCCATGGACAGGAATAGCCTCTATTCAAGGCGGATGTGAGTTTGTTTTGCTGAGAAAAGGAACCTTTTTTCCCCCATGCAGAAGAGTCGTTAGCTATGGAGCCGCTACAACCGCCCAAGAAACTGTATTGACCCTTTCCCATCCGGGCCGTGGAGAAATGTATTCCCTCTGTATTACAAGAGGGCTGAGGGTGGAAGTGGCGACAATGGAGGGGTTAAAGGGGGCAGGGCCAGAATGCGAGCGGCGGGGGGGGGGGTGAATTCTTAGCCAGTGTGTCCTCATTTCATCCCTGCAGGCAGAGGTAGCAGAAGCCGTCTGTAGAATCCGGCCCCGACCATGCGGAGCAGGAGCAACTCTGGCATGTGGCTGGACGACTATACCTGGCTGGTGCAACAGACCATCCTGTGCCACCAGGTGGGCGAGTGCGCCACCAGTTGGATGCCTGCCTGCTTGCCCACGTCAGGGGAGTCATCTGGGGCAGCTGCCTGCTTGGGGCTTGGTCAGCTAATTTTTAAGTTGATAATTTTGTATGGCTCGCGAATGATGTTTTAAATATCCAAATGGCCCTTGGCGGGAAAAAAGTTCCCCACCCCTGTGCTGGAGCCTGATCCTTTACTATACAGAACAGACTCCCTGAGGAGGTGAGTGGGGGAACGCTGTCTTTAAAAGTTTTTAAGAAGTTCTGGGGTCTTTTTTTCTTTGCCAGCAAGTCAAAAATGACTTATGACGACCCTATGTGGTTTTCAAGGCAAGAGATGTTCAGAGATGGTTTGCCATTGCCTGCCTCTCTCTCATGACTCTGGATGCCCTTGGTGGTCTCCCATCCAAATACTTACCAGGGCCAACCCAGCTTAGCTTCCAAGATTTGACAAGATTTGGCTAGCCTGGGCTATCCAGATCAGGGCCAGAGTGTCAGTAAGGCCACTTTATTCACAAGGACTTTTAATGGTGTTACAGGTTTAGCTATTTTCTTGGGGGTGGGTTGGTAATGGGGGGGTTATTGTATTTTGTGTGTTTTTAATCTTGGAACTGTAAACCACGAGGGAAAGGTAGGGCACAACTTTTTAAAATAAATAAATAAATAGGAACATAGCAAGCCCTTTCTTACTGAGCTGTGCCCCACACTGTTTAGTGTAGGTTTAGCATTTGAGATTTGCAAATGTATATACAGAAAGATAAAAACAAACAACAACCTACTTCAAATCTAAGCCAGATTTAAGGGGGGGGATTAGCCATGACACAGGAAAGTGCAAGAAAATGGAGCGCTTGGGATCTCAAAAATGAGCTTTTCCACACACCCCAAAATGGCATGTTTACCCCCTTCAGAAGTGCACGCACACAAACACACACAAAGTGGTGTGAAGCTGCTTCCACACAGCACAATACCATAATCCTGGGAACAGAGTCCAAAATATTGCAAGCATGTGGGCAATATTTTTTTTGCCTTTTTTTTTACTTGATCTTTTCCTACGGAGACAGAGGTAAAGGGAGACCCCATCTTGATTCAAACCAGAGAACCATGATAGGAATTAAGCATAACTGAATGCCCACTCATGATAAGACAACACCCAGATCTATGTGAGAAGCTACTAAACCCCTCGTCAAGGGCTTATCTTATGACCTCCCTTATCCTGATCAAATTGAATGACCTGTGCCTGTGAGACAATAACCTGGCATTCTATTCCCCTTAATCCCGATTTATGTAAGAGCTGCCTGGTGAAATAATCAAGTTGCCAATCAGCAGGGTAACTGCTAGTGTGGTGTAGTGGTTAAGAGTGATGGACTCTAGTCTGGAGAACCGGTTTTGATTCCCCACTCCTCCACATGAGCAGTGGACTCTAATCTGGTGAACCAGGTTGGTTTCCCACTCCTCCACATGAAGCCTGCTGGGTGACCTTGGGAAGGAGGAAGGGAAGGAGATTATAGGCAAGTTTGAGACTCCTTAAGGGTAGAGAAAATCTGGGTATAAAAACCAACTCTTCTTCTTCTAACTTCTTTTCCTGTCCCACAAGCATTTCTCTTGAAGTTGCACAGATACAAAGGAAACCTTGTTTCCACCACTGGTAGAAAAGGGTGCAAATTTGGGGTATAAAGAGAACCCCTTTGGTGGTAATAATAATGTGCTAACAAGGTAGGAAAGACCTTCATGATTGTATGTATATATGTCATATCCTACGGGATGTGGAATTGTATGGTTTAGCCTGATCTCATCAGATCTTGGAAGCTAAACGGGATTGGTATTTGGATAGGAGGCCACCAAGAAAGGTTCTGCAGGGGAAGGCAATACTCTGCCTTTAAAGTTCCTTGCTGGAGTTGCCATAAGTTGGTTGCAACTTGATGGCACTCTACACTAGGGTTGCCAGGTCCCTCTTCGCCACCAGCAGGAGGTTTTTGGGGTGGAGCCTGAGGAGGGCAGGGTTTGGGGAGGGACTTCAATGCCATAGAGTTCAATTGCCAAAGCGGCCATTTTCTTCTCCAGCTAGTACCTGGTTGGCAACCCTACTCTACATACATATCACATCCTACTGGTATATGATTGCAACACAGAAGAGGCTCCAGCATTGGGGGGGGGGGGTTTTCCTGGTCACTCTCTACAAAGGCACGTATGGGGTGGGGGGAAATGCACATGAAGCCACCGCTCTAAAGGGTACTCCAGCTGCAGCTATTCTGCCTGCTGAACAGGCCAGCCCGTTTTAAACAGCCCAATCCACATGTGCTGAAAGAACTGCCCTCGGGAGCCTTTTGGTGTCAAATTCCATAAGCTAATTGGAACACCAGCCCACAGTGCCATCTGAGAAGGCTTGGGAAATCAAAAGGCAGCGTGTATTCAAGTTATGCAAGTGTCAGCCCAAGTTTTTGGATGTTTTCAATACTACAGCTGCTATGCAGAATTATTGCGGAAGTGAAATCTAATAAGACCCAACAATAGTAGTGATGTACCTTCAGGGTTTACCATGACATCCAGATGGTATAGTGGTTAGGAGCAGTGGTTTGGAGCGGTGGAGTCTTATCTGTAGAACCGGGTTTGAATCCCCACTCCTCCACATGAGCAGCGGAGGCTAATCTGGTGAATTGGATTTGTTTCCCCACCCCTACACACGAAGCCAGCTGGGTGACCTTGGGCAAGTCACAGCTCTGTTAGAGCTCTCTCAGCCCCACCTACCTCACAGGGTGTCTGTTGTGGGTAAAAAGGTAAAGGTAAAGGTCCCCTGTGTGCAAGCACCGGGTCATTCCTGACCCATGGGGTGACGTCACATCCCGACGTTTCCAAGGCAGACTTTGTTTGCGGGGTGGTTTGCCAGTCCCTTCCCCAGTCATCTTCCCTTTACCCACAGCAAGCTGGGTACTCATTTTACCGACCTCGGAAGGATGGAAGGCTGAGTCAACCTTGAGCCGGCTACCTGAAACCGACTTCCGTCGGGATCAAACTCAGGTCGTGAGCAGAGCTTTTGACTGCAGTACTGCGCCACGGGGCTCCTGTTGTGGGTAGGGGAAGGGAAAGTGATTGTAAGCTGGTTTGAGTCTCCCTTAAGTGGTAGAGAAAGTCGGCATATAAAAACCAACTCTTCTTATATTGATTCTGCAGTTAATACATGTCAATTAGCTTTTGCCCCCAGGCTTTTACATACTTTTAACACAATAACGCTGCAGAAGCCAGCAGAAATTTAACAAGAAGGCTTAGAGATATTTGAGGTGTTTCTGCACAGCAATGATCAGGACACATTTCGCGCACAGAAAGCAAAGCCAAGAGGAAGCAAAATGCATTTAGCAAACAAGGAGTTTTTACTCTGTTCCAATGAGCTTTTCTTTTTGGCTTTTCGGTGGCCTTACACTCCAGGACTTACAAAAATATTGTTTTTTCTATACATCTGCTAAATGCCAATGATCTGTATCAAAGCAGCACTCCCTCGGCAGGATGTCTCTTTGCATTTCATAAGGCCTTTTTTATGTAGTTCTCCCTCACTATGCTCTGCTAGCTTGAAGGGGGTGGGAAAACAAGACAAGGAAAACAACCCTGAAATTTGAAAGCAAGAGAAAAATATCACACAGATATCAGGCCTGCAAATTCAATAGCCAAGTTGGGCTGACAGATGAATGAGTAGAGAAGAGTTGTTTTTTATATGTCGATTTTCTCTACCTTTTAAGGGGTGAAAACACATGGTCACTTTAACCTCCTTTATTCCCTGTTTCAACCAGGATTCAGCCAGGATCGAACGCACGTTTGGCAAAAATGCATGCATTCAGTCCTGGCTGAATCCTGAAACAGGGAATAAAGGAGGCTAAAGCGACCTTGCATTTTCACCCAAGGAGAATCAAACCGGCCTATAATTTCCTTCCCTTCCTCTCCCCACAACAGGCACACAACGGGGTACAATGTCTTCAGAAATTTTCAGGAGGTACTCCAAGGCCATTTTATTCACTGGGACTTATAACGGGGGTACAAACTTCAGGCATCTTTTTTGTGGTGGGGACAGAGGTTAGTTGGGGGTTTATTTTGTACGTTTTTAATGCTGGTGTTTTTAATTGTGATTCACAAGCCGCCGAATGCCATGAGGAAAGGAGGGATATATCTATTTAAACCAACCAAACGTATGAACTCCTCCACACTCTTATTCAGACCGTCTCAAAACACAAACACATAAGATGGAACTATTCCAAATCATTTGATAGATCCCATTTCCTCTCCATTTGTATTTCATGAGAAAATGCTCATTTACTAATAAATTTCAGCTATGAGAAGGCAAAGAAGCCATGTACTCTTCCACTAATGTTCCACCTGAACCAGGAGCAACGAAAAGGGCCATTAAGCCATGAGCTTGTGTACATGTCAACACATACGCACACCACCATGAACACCCAACCCTCCTTCCTACAATCTGCTTCTCCAGCTGTCAGTAACTTTTGATTGAACTGCAACTCCTGCTGTTCTGGCGGTCAGCTGCAGGACACAGCAAACAGATGTCGAAAGTCTGAGCCCAACATGAAAGTCTGAGCCAAACAGCTGACCTCTCGCTGTGAGCTTGCTGTAGATCTGGGAGTTCACTTCCTTATCACGCATGTAGCATCGGATCTCCTCTACCGCCTCGCGGATGATGGTCACGGCGAGCACAAAACCCTGAAAAGAGCAGGAGGGACAGGGATCGTTTCTTTTAAAATGTATCAAGGCCGCAGAATAATGCTCAGCACATGGAAAAGTGCCGAATTGTGCTTCCCAACCTCTAGATAATGCTTCCCATTTCAGATGCTATTGGATGTGAACCTAGTGAACTAGCTCTAGAATTCCCCCTTTGATTCATTCATTGAAAACAATGAAAATTTCTAGCAAAAGCATGCTTCATTACCTTTTATTATTTATTTATTATTACCATTTTTATCTCACCCATCCTCCAGGGAACTTAGAGCAACTTATGTTGCCTCCCTAACCCTACTTTCCTCATTCTAATCCTGTACTCCATTTTGTCTCATGTTGGGGGTGCAAGACTTTGCTATTGTATGATTTCCTTAATTAAGAAATGTACATGCAAAAGGAAAGAATCCATTGCTTAGATGCTATAAACAGACCCCAGATGAAGCTAATCTGTCCTGCTAATTGCAAGGCATCTTTAGTTCTCTGCACATACCGTCCATTGACATGAATTCAGAATTATATTGTTACATGCCCTCCAGGCTAGGAACTGCTTTACAAAGAGATGCAAAGCCTGCACAGGCAACCGTTCAACTGACAAGAAGTTTGGAAGTCATTTGTGTACAATACCAAGCAAAAGCTCTCATTCCAAAGGGTCCCGAGAGGTCATAACTGCTCAGTTAAGGGCGCTGATGTATCTACAGCTTAAGTGACAAGCAAAAAAGAAGAAGTTGCAAGTCTTTTTAAAGCCTTGCCATCAAGGATTTGAGAAAACCTTTGCTGGATTTTGAACTTCTCCTTAAAATGCAATTATTACATATTATTGTTCCAAAAGGAATCTTAAAAAAAAAACAAAAAACCCAGCTCATCACCACTATAGACAGCATGCAAAAACCAAGTCAGAGGGATTTGCGGAATCAGCATTTCCAATAATCATTTTTTCAGAAAAACCCAATGAATTTCACATCTGCTAGTCCAACGTAACCCAAGTTGTTATTCTATACCACAACGGCCATGCTTGCAGGAAATAATGAACAAAAGACTTTTTATGTGTGACTCCCAGCAGCTCGCATGCTGAATGCGAATGGTTCACGTGACCTGGACAAATCACAATGGCCTTACAGGTTAGGGCTACTGCCTGTAAAAAAACCAGCTTGCAATAGATACATTGTTCCCAGCCATGACAAACTCAATGGTGCAGCTACAAGCAAGCGCTTGAACGCCAATTCCATTCTGCATAGAATATAGGGCTGTTTAGCTTGGAAAGAAGGTGGATAACGGGAGACACGATAGAGGCCTATAAAATTATGCATGGTATGGAGAAAGTGGACAGGGAGAAGCTTTTCTCTCTCTCTCTGGTAATACTAGAACGCGGGGTCATCTGCTGAAGCTGGAGGGTGAGAGATTCAGAACAGATAAAAGGAAGTATTTCCTCACACTACGCATAGCTGAATTGTGGAACTCCCTGCCCCAGGATGTGGTGATGGCTGCCACCTTGGAAAGCTTTAAGAGGGGAGTGGACATGTTCATGGAGGAGAGGACTATTTATGGCTACTAGTGAAAATGGATACTAGTCATGATGCATGCCTATTCTCTCCAGGATCAGAGGAGCATGCCTATTATATTAGGTGCGGTGGAACACAGGCAGGATCCTGCTGCTGCAGTCGTCTTGTTTGTGGGCTTCCTAGAGGCACCTGGTTGGCCACTGTGTGAACAGACTGCTGGACTTGATGGGCCTTGGTTTGATCCAGCATGGCTTTTCTTATGTTCTTATGCCACAAAGTAAAAACAAAACACACACACACAGTTTCTAGCTCCTCTCCCTAAACCCTGCCCTCCTCAGGCTCTACCCCCAAAATCTCCAGGTATTTCCCAATGTTGACCTGGCAGACCTATTGGTTTTGCTAATAAAAACTGGGTTTCCTGTGCCACTATTAGTTACTGGAAAAAATAGACAGGTTTCAAGAGTTCATCTTTTTTTCTTTTAAAGTTGCTAAAAGTGGTGTGAGGAGCCTGGTTATAATTAGTAAAACTGTGGGGCTTAAAGTGCTAATCTCCCTTTCCCTGATCCATATGTCTGTGCGTGCGATTCACTGAGATCTGTGATCTTCTGTGCGCAAATTTTGGTTTTTTGGTGGTGCTTGAACTCAGATCTCCGAGATGTATGCACTGGATCACACTGGCTCAGTGGATGGAGAATTATTATTTTTCACAGGAATCAATGCTAGAATGTTCACATGATAATCTGTTTTTCCAAACGTTAGCCCAAATAAATTTCTTCCCACTGTACTTACAGAGTGACCAAGCTATGGGATAAATTACCCATTAGATCAAGTATCCCTGTTCATTCTTTGCATGGCTCAAGGTCCTGTTTCTGAATGGCAAACCTTTATTAAATCAATTTAAGGAGTCAGACCAAGCATCTACAATTCCCAAACTCACGAAGGGCAGGTTTCATAAAATAAGCTAACAAAAACCATTTTAGGTTACAGCATTCCCCGGATCCTGGAGATAAGGTAACAAAAGACATCTTGTATTCAAACACTGGAACTTTTCTTGAATAAATAAACCCGATATTACCTACCAGTGGAACCCAATACGTGTACAGGGCACCAAGCCTCATTTCAGGAACAAATTGAGAACAGGCCAGAAACAAGAAGTAGAGGTTGAAGAAGTATTTAAACTGGTTGAACAGCACCTAAAAAAAAAAGGGAGGCAAAGCGAATGGGTAAAAGACAGAATCCAAAAACAAAAGTCACGTTGTATCTTTTCCACGATCAAAACAACACGTCACAGCATGCAAGCTTTTTAAATTCTACAGAATTCTTCATCAGGCTGGGTTAAACAAAAGAAACGAGGGGAGGGGGGAAAAAGATAAATATTCCACTACAAAGTAATATGTTTGCATCCTATGTTCCTTGCCAGGCAGTCCTAGAGACACTTGCATTAGATAATTAACATTAACATGGTAGACAACGGAAACATAAGGATCCTAGAAGGATATCCGAGAAAGATTTTATAAGGGGACACATGCCAATTTAAATGAGCCATTGTAAGAATAAAATATTCTTCACCGGCAGAAATGGGCGAGGGGGTGATTTTCACCAATTTCCCCTTCCACTGAAGAACCCCACTTTGGCCCTCCATGCTGTACATGAGGGTCCCCCAACACTAGGGTTGGCAGCTCTGGTTTGGGAAATACCTGGAGATTTTGGAGGTGGAGCCTGAGGAACGCGGGGTTTGGGGAGAGGAGGGACTTCGATGAGGTATAATTCCATAGAATCTACCTTCCCGAGTGGCCATTTTCTCCAGGTGAACTGATCTCTGATGCCTGGAGATCAGCTGTGATAGTGGGAGATCAGCTACCACCTGGAGTTTGGCAACCCTACCCAACACACAGGGACAGAATTTGAAGGGAATCGATGAGATGAAGTTCGGGGTCAGGAGGAATCTCTTTTCCAGTTTGGGGTCAGGAGGAATTTCTTTTCCAGAAATTATCTGCTCACAGTCCGTGGGATACAAATGAGGTCTCTGAACCTATTTTTGGAAAACCACCATTCAAAAGAATGGAACATTCTGAAAGGTTTGTGTAATACTCCAGCCAAAATCAAAGATAAGTTTTTAACACAAGATCGGTTTTCACGTCGAGGGGTAACAGAGGGGGTTACTGCATTATGTATGAGTTTGAAGACGTTATAAAAAATACTGTTCACACTTTGTTTGGCACCTTTAGCTGTGAAGATGTCTTCCATTTTTTAGCCGTGGTATCCAAAAACCCTTTTAAAGCGATGTTTTTAATAACATTTTCAAACTCTTGATACATCGCTGGGAATACATAATGCGGTAACCCCCTAAGTTGGACCTACAGTTTCTGGAAGGGTATGGCTGTTCAGTAGAGGTCCCAGTTTCAAGTTCTGCCACAGGCACTTCAGATCCAAAGTTTCTCCAGCAGCAGTGCTGGAAATAGCTCCAGGCTGATACCTCAACTATTTACAGCAAATTGGGGTAGACAGTACTAGGCTAGACGGGCCAATGGGTTGACTCACCAGAGAGCCAGTGAGGTGTGGTGGTTAACAGCAGCAGACTCCAGTCTGGAAGAACAGGGTTTGATTCCCCACTCCTCCAAATGAAGCCTGCTGGGTGACCTGGGGCCAGTCACTGTTCTCTTAGAACTCTCTCAGCCCCAACTACCACACAAGGTGTCTGTTGTGGGGAGAGGAAGGGAAGGTGATTGTAAGCTGGTTAGAGACTTTTTTCGGTAGAGACATTCAGGGTATAAAAACCAACTCTTCTCCTCTTCTTTTTCAGAAGCCAAGTTCATACATTCATCCAGGAACATGTGAGGGTTTTGAAGGGTGTATTAGTTACTAAATATTTATATATATTTATACCATAAACCATCCAAAGTCGACCAATAATCACCATTATCAATAAACTATGGCTAAGTACACTTGTTTAGTCACCAGCTAAATGCCTATCTACACAAAGCATCCTTGCCTGTCTTATGGAAAGAACAGCTAACATAAAAGGGCCTTCTAGGGTTGCCAGGTCCCTCTGCTCCACCAGCAGAAGCTTTGTGGGGGCGTGGCTAGGGGTGTGCGTAGGGTTGCCAAGTGCCAGGTGGTGGCGGGCAAACCCCCGCAAATCCACCTGGCTGCCCGCTGACCAGCTGAGGGTCGGAGGGCAACCTGTGCACACGGTGACACGTCACTTCCAGTTTACATCTGGAAGCGCCAAATCGCAAAGGGCCTGTTGCGATGCAGCACTTCCAGGTGTAAAACGCATCACAAGGGGCAGTTTTCCACTCCAACTGTTGATTTTTGTCAGGACTCCCAGGTAGTGTAATCCCGACCATCACATAGACAGTTAACTACATTCTCTCTAAGTTAAACATGGAGTTTTATGGAAAACGGGAGGGGCAGGATTTACAAGCAAACATCATGGGCTTTCTCAGGCAACAGTGTTCAATGGATACAGCCTGAAATAGCAGCAATGGACACACACATGCACAGAGAAAGAGATGGAGGCAGGGATGCAGTATAGGATAACACAAATCAATACCACGAGATCTAAAAATACCAAGAAAAGAACACATCTGGATAAACTGGAAGTGGTTGAACCTTTTGAAAAACCCATTCATCAGTCTCGATTTTTAAAGAGGACATGAAAATTTAGGGCTCAACTACATGTAATACCAAGAGACAAAGAAAAAAAGAAAACATGCTCTTCATATTACAGTTTTAAAAGAAGAGATTACTTCTCTGGGGTTGCTTTTTTTCTCCAGCGCCCGCCGACACCTGAGAGTCAGTGGGCAGCAGGAGCAATGGGCAGTAGATTGCCTGCTAGAAGCGGGCAGTTGGGAACCCTAACTATAGCAAAGGCAGGCAGAGAGAGAGTTACATTAACTCTTAACAGGAGAACAAAGGAAATGGTTTGGCAACAGGTTTTCAAGAGGACATACCCCTGGTAAAAAAGTAAAGAAGTTGTATTTTTGGTTGTTGATCACATTGCGTGGGTATCGCTGCTCTCTCTTCTCTGGGTGGCCAAGCCAAACAGTTCGAGGCCTCGGGTCTCCTCTTCCGCAACATCTTAAGCAGTCACAACACCTGTAGAAAGGCCAGAGTTTTAAAATGTTTTATTATGCAGAGAACGGCTTTATTTTTATTCCTTCCTGTCTGGTTTTTTTTTTTTTTATTGTTTTGTATGAAGCAAAAGGAAATTTTCCATTTGACCACAGCTCAAAATAGAGAGCTTGCAACACAAACTGCAAACACAATGGCTTGTTTCGTCACAGTTTCACTATTAAAATGGCCTGCTCTTCAGGAAACAACAATGTATTGCACAATATCTGGCAGAGGGCATTCCCAACACACTGGCGCTGCCAAACCTGGCAGAGGATGGAAAACATCAGGCCCCACAGCAATTATGAGCTATTTACAAGCTTTTGTTAAACAATTGTAACTTTTTTTAAAAAAAAAAGGCAAGCAAAGCATGCTTCCAGTCCAGAGAGAAGTCTGAAACCAAAATTAGGATCTATAAAACCAAAAATAACTAACATTATCTAACAACCCCACTATAATGATTTTCCCACCCTCCAATAGCTACCCCATGTTTGAGGGTAGCAATTTCAGTAAAATAAAAACCTGTTCTCCCACACCTTTTTGCAAGTTCTGCTGGCTTTCTCCTAGGGATGCCAGCCTCCAGGTGGGACCTGGGGATCCCCTGGATTTAGAGCTCATCTCCAGACTACACAGATCAGTTCCCACGGCTGCTTTGGAGAGGAGAGGGGAGAGCCATGTATGCAAAGCTCTCTCATAATACTAGAATGTGGGGTAATCTCCTGAAGCTGGAGGGTGAGAAATTCAAAACTGATAAAAAGTATTTCTTCAAACAAGTTAAATTGTGGAACTCCCGGCCCCAGGATGTGGCGATGACTGCCAACCTGGAAGGCTTTAAGAGTGGAGTGGACAGGTTCATGGAGGAGAAGGCTATCCATGGCTACTAGTCAAAATGGCTACTAGTCATGATGCATGCCTATTCTCTCCAGTCCAGGCTCAAAGGAGTATGCTGAATATATTAAGTGCTGTGGAACACAGGCAGGATGGTGCCGCTGCAGTTGTCTTGTTTGGGGGGCTTCCTAAAGGCACCTGGTTGGCCACTGTGTGAACAGCCTGCTGGACTTGATGGGCCTTGGTCTGATCATCCAGCATGGTCAGGATCATCCAGCACGGCTTTTCTTATGTTCGTATTGGAGGAAAAGTTAGGTAAAAACGTGATAGCTAGCTAGAAAGAAGAGTTGGTTTTTACATGCTGACTTTCTCCATCAATTAAAGAAGAATCAAACCGGCTTACAATCACCTTCCCTTCCCCTCCCTACAAGAGACACCCTGTGAGGTAGGTGGGGCTGAGAGAGCTCTAAGAGCTGTGACTAGCCCGAGCTCACCCAGCTGGCTTCATGTATAGAAGTGGGGAAACCAACCAGGTTCACCAGATTAGGGTCTGCTGCTCACGTAGAGGAGTGGGGAATCAAACCTGGTTCTCCAGAGTCCACTGCTCTCACAAGAGCAAGATTAGTCAGAGTTCAAATTACCCTGTTTGAACACCAGCCCAGCTCTCATAGTTCTCCTGAAAATATTTTAATTAAAATATCTTCCACAGAAGATGGAGCGCTTACGTCCTATTGCATGTCAAAAGCTCCAGGACCATACTTACTTCTATATGCTCTTTACAGTATTCTAAACCAATGTCACTAAGTATCTTTTTCACAGTTTTCTGGGCTTTTCTTAAACTGCCAAGGTTGTAGTAGGGTTTTTTTTTTTTTTTTTGCTGTCAAGTCACTGCTGACTTATGGCAACCCCATGGGGTTTTCAAGGTGAGAGACAGCCAGAAGTGGTTTGCCATTGCCTGCATCTGCATCACACCCCTGGTATTCCTTGGAGGTCTCTCATCCAACTACTAGCCAGGGCTGAGAGTGTGTGACCAGCCCAAGGTTACACAGTAAGCTTCCATGGCACAAGTGGGGATTTGAACCTGGGTTTTCCAGGTCTTAGTCCAACAGCTGAACCACTACACTACACTGGCTAGCTGAAATACATTAACACAATCTAGAAGACTGCCCTCATAGCAAACATAAGAGCCCTGTTGAATCAGGCCAATGGCCCAGCTAGTCCAGCAGCTTCCAGTTTTTCACTGTGGCCAACGAGATACCTCAGAAGGGTCCACCAACAAGGGAATGACAGACAAAGAGTCTCACTGCTGTTGCCTCCTAGCATCTGACCACCAGATCCATACTGCCTCCAAGCAGGGAGGTCCTATTCAGCCACGTAAAGGACCTATCCACCATAATTCTGCCCAATCTCCTTTTAATGAGCAAAGAAGTCTTTTCTTCTCTGCAGCCCCAGAATAAGAAAAGTTGATCATGTACTAGGGTTTCCAACGTCCAGGTGGGATCTTCCAGAATTACATCTGATTTCCAGACTACAGAATTTATAACATTATATCATGCTAAATTCCCTCCCCTGACATCACCCTTATATTTAAAGGAATTTTTTAATCGAGAGTTGGCAACCCTATCATACACATCCAAGAACTCACCCAAGGCAGTGGATGTCTTATTCCCAACTGAGATTCCTGCACGGCCTGTTAAGATAGCAAGTCATTGCATATCAGAAACTGTGAGTTTGGGAACACATTGCACTGTGGAAACTGGGTTCAGCTGGAGAGAGCAGGTGTTGCTCATGAGCTGATGCAAGAAGGTGCAATGACTAAGCTAAATGAGTCAGCTGGATGCTGATTGGTTCCTGTAAACCTGAAATTGTATAAATGTAATGTGAAATGTACCAACAGTGTGGGAGATAGTTGGTGGAGTGTTGAGAGTGTGTAAGTTGGATTTTATACACTGTAAATAAACAATCACTGGCTTTTGTAGCTTGGCTGTATCTAGATTCTATTCTAAGGACTCTATAACTAATCCACCAAGCTCCTTGTGACACAGCCAAGCAAGGTCTCTAAGGAATTTAATTAACTGGTTTGTGTGTTCTATTAAAATTTATGGATCCAATCAGATGCTATCTTCCTGGTAGCCAAACAAGTGTTAGAAAAAGTCAAGCATGATTGGTCACACGCATTCATTCCTTGAGTAGGGCCTCATTAAATGGTGGGTGCTTTTCTCTCTTTTTGAGCGGTGCTAACTTGTCCTTATTTTCCCTAGAGCTTCAACACCACATGAGCTTGTTTGGGAATAAGTCCCCATGAAACTGGTGGTATTCAATTTGAGTTGCCAATCTCCTGGTGGTGGCCGGAGATCTCCCACTGTTGCAGCTGATCTCCAGGTGACAGTGATCTGGTCCCCTGGAAAAAATGGCCACTTTGGCAGTTGTACTCTATGGCATTGAAGTCCCTCCCCTCTCCCCACAGATTCCACCTGAAGCTATTTTTTTTCAGCTTCTTTCATGCAGATGTTGGCAAAAGCCTACTTTCCATGCTTCACCTGCTGATGTGATTTCTATATCTCAAGGTGATTTTAAAGGAAACATGTGGATGGGTCCAGCATCTAAGGAATCCTTTAGAGTACAAACCTCCTGCTTCGACAGAGGCCAGAGAATCTTCCATAACAGCCAGTTTTAGTCTGTCTTTCAGCATTATTTTCTCTCCCCTGCCCCTTACCAACAAGGATGGGCTCTCTGTTCTGCCCAGAATAATATGTGATTTCCCCTTTTTGACCTTTTCCTTAGTTCCCATCCCTATTAAGAATTCTGAGTGACTTGAAAGTTTGCACACTCTGTTGTTAGGGTTGCCAAGAACTTGGAGAGAAAAAATTACTTGCCCCATTAACAGACTTTAACATGTGGAAATGCACAGCTGAAGCTTTTCAAGGCACAGAGATAAATAACATATTTTGGTAAATAAGATCCCATTAGGCCTCTGTTAAAGGGGCAGAGCATTTTTTTCTCCAGTTTGTTGGGAACCATATGTTTTGGAAACACTGGTTGCTCTTGAAGAAGGTGGTGTTTTACTTTGCCTATGCACATTTGTTCTAATAGAAAAATCTGGCTTTCTCTTTGATACGGTTTGTAGTAGCCTCTTTGAGCACTTTGGAAAAATGACCTGGAAAAGGCTTTCAATAAACAATAAATAATTGCAGCTCGCCTCCAAGCAGCTTAGCATGGTTGTAAATAGCTTACAGTCACTGTTTGGTTGACCTCAATCATTAAATACTGCTCTCTGTCCAGTCCAGGAATTGGAGTATGAAGTTGTACTTTGTCACTGTGCTGCTACAGATAAGGATGACAAAGCTCAGTTGGAGCACAACCTTCAGTCAACACCACACTGTAACACCCTTAGAATACACATTGTTTAATGGGTGAAGCTAACCGCTTCCGTAATGCTTGCTTCTGCAAAGGCTCAGATCTGGAGCAACAAAGAAAAACTGTGCATAACTGAAGTTTACCATGTGGGGGGCTGGTTCACTTTTCCAGCTATTATGTGGGGGCCCTGACTGCCTTTCCAGGCCCTACAACGGCCTCTATGCATCAATAATTGAGCGCTACCTGTTGCTTATCTTAATGATGTTTTTTGGGATTGTTAAATTGGTTTTATTTATTGTATTTTATTTGATATTTTGTTGTTAGCCGCTTTGAGCCTGGCTTTGGCTAGGGATTGAGGGCGGGGCAAACCATGGAATGAATGAATGAATAAATAAATGCATCTTTGAGAGTATGTGGTACAATTAAAATAAAGGCAGATTTAGATACCTGTCCTTGATCGAGTTTTACAGTCTCTTGCCATCCTAATTTGTACCAAAAGTAAAAAGGAAACAAAATCTGGACTACAATCCTGCATGTTGGACTAGATGGCCCTGGTGGTCCCTTCCAACTCTGTGATTCTATGTACTTCATGGAAGTAAATTCCACTAAACTCAATGGGACTCGCTTCTGAGTAAACACATTTTATTTACAACATTTATACCCTGCCTTTCTGCCTTCAACAGTGTCTCCAACAATTAAACCATTAAAACCAAAACTAAAATACACATACAAAAACATCAAAACGACAATGAAAATTTAGGGCAGGAAAGAAGGATCTCTGAGCGAACACCAGATTAAAAAAAAAAAATCTTCACCCGCTGGCGGAAGACAGCAACAGAAGAAGACAAAACAAGTCTCCCTGGGGAAAGTGTTCAAGGGTTTTGTTGCCATGACCCAGAAGACCCTCTCCTGGGTTACCACCCACCTAACCTCAGAAGGCAAGGACACCCAGAGCAGGGCTTCAAAAGATGTCTATAGTGGTTGGGTAAGTTCATAAGGAAGTAGGCAGTCCTTTATGTGTGATGGTCCCAAGCCATACAGGCTTTAAAAAGTCAACACCAGGGCTTTGAATTGTGCCCGGAAACAAATTTGTTTGAAACCTGTACTAAATCTAGGGTTGCCAACTGCCAGGTACTAGCAGGAGATCTTCTGCTATTTCAGCTGACCTCCAGCCGACAGAGATCAGTTTACCTGGAGAAAATAGCCACTTTGGCAATTGGACTCTGTGGCATTGAGGTCCCTCCCTAAACCTCGCCCTCCTCAGGGTCTGCCCCAAAGACCTCTTTTTGATTCTTCAGTACACTATAGTCAGAGAGGGTTCAAGCAAAAGAGGACAAGGATGTTAAAAGTGCTAGATTCAAGTCCAGTAGCACCTTAGAGACCCACAAGATTTTGCGGGGTATAAGCTTTTGAGAGCCAAAGCTCCCTCTCCCTTTGACTCTTGAAAGGTTATACTCCAAGAATCGTATCGGTCTCCAAGGTGCTACTGGTCTTGAATCTAGCTCTTCTACTGCAGACATGGTTACCCACCTGAAAGGATATTACAAGTGTGCCCCTGTTTTCTTTGTGTGATGGCTGAGGTTGTTCAAACACTAGATGCCACTCAAGCACACTACGCATCTAGACTGTGGGGTTGAATGGGCTGAAGAAGAAGTAGTTATCCCCCAAATCACAGCTGTTCTGAAAAGCCCTTAGGGAGATCTCTCTTGAGCACTGCAAGCTTGGAATCTATCCCAAAATGAAATATTAGGGTCAGGACCTTGGTAAAAATAGCATTTCACCTGTCTTGACTTTCAACAAATACTTCCTACCGAAATACTATAGTGCTGAGAGATTTGACACAACAGGCATGAAAAACCGTCTTGCATTTATTCTCCCAGGACTGCCTGAAAAAAGACTTATTCTGAAAGTTAATATTTTTGTTGCCTGTGGTATATTCTGATTTAAGCTAAAGCAAGTTAGCAACATTGCAGTCAACAGGATTTTCTAACTGCTGCTGCTGCTGCTGCTTGCTCTCTCTCTCTCTCTGCCGGCCCCTCTTTTTGGCCTTCTGAAGGCATTTCCTAAGTGGATAAGATTACTCCTATGCTTATTTGCAGGCAGTGAGGTGGAAAGTGAGATACTTGATATTCTTTTTTTAAAAATAAAAAAAATAAAACTAACTTCCTTCCTCATTGTTGCCATTCCCCAAAGAGTATCCTGTTTTGTAGTCTGCAAAATAGTGACGACTCTACCTGTTGAAAGAGGTGAGCATCTCCTGAAATGGAAGTTTCTTTGTTTCTAATCAACACATTATTTGCTCACTCAAGTCACCGGAACAAACAGGTACTATTGCTTAAGTTAGGTGGCTAGATACTTTGCCTATAAGAACTGCATCTGATTTCTTCAATGTACCTCTGACAGTAACCCACATTTCAAAATGTCAGCAGAAACCATTTATGCTTTAACTTTTCAGTTTTCAGTCACTTGCAAACAACAATCTGAGGCCCCATAGATGCCAATTAAACCATTGTTTTTGAAAACAAATGAAATGCAAATGGCTTTAATTCATAGGGGCTGCATTCTATTCAGTAAATTGCAACTAGACTAAGAGAGGCAGCGTGGCGTAGTGGATAAGAGAGGTGTTTTGGAGCAGTGGACTCTGGTCTGGAGAACCAGGTTCGATTCCCCAATCCTACACATGAAGCCAGCTGGGTGGGTGACCTTGGGCAAGTCACACTCTCCCAGCCTCACCCACCTCACCAGGTATCTGTTGTGGAGAGGGGAAGGGAAGGTGATTGTAAACCGGTTTGAGTCTCCCTTAAGTGGTAGAGAAAGTCGGCGTATAAAAACCAACTCTTCTTCTTCTTAGGTATGAGTACAGCATTTTGCCATGTCCTTCCTTCTCTCCTCCTCCTCCAGTTTGACTAAAAGCTTTATGGTTTGATCCAACTCCAGTTCACTGTGATCTCTGAGTGCAGGGGCCTAGGCAAATCAGAGTTTGTAGATTCCCCACAAACTGGGATTCTAAAGTAGGTTAATTAAACTGAGGTTTGGAAGCCTGGCTTGAGGGGAGCAGACAAACTCCAGTTCACCAAGGCCTGCTTTCAGAAGTCATAGGAAGTTGGAGTTGGATCACACCAGGTAGCTCTAAAGCACTCTCTATGAACAAGGAGGAAAGAAAGGTGAAAGGAACATGGAGAGTATACATATGTCAGCTGTGTTTGAGCCTAAACTGAGGAGCACTTTCTCTCATATGAGTCTTTAGGTGAGGTTCTACTTCAGAAGCCATATTATGCAGAGGTTAAAACCTATTTAATCCTTTGGCCTTGGGCAGATGAAATCAATCTGCATTTCTGTTTTTGGGTTGCTACTTTTGGTCCCATACATGCCCATCTACTATTTGATTTTATATACGGTTATATCATTTTATATTGATGCTTGGGTTTAATGTTTGGCAATGAGGAAATTTTAAGCTTTTTTGAATGTCGATGAGGTGTTTTGTTTTTTTACTCGCTAATGGCTTTTGATTAAAAAGGTAGTCCCCTGTGCAAGCACTGGGCCATTAATGACCCATGGGGTGATGTCACATCCTAGACAGATTGTGTTTACTGGGTGGTTTGCCATTATCTTCCCCAGTTGTCTACACTTTACCCCCAGCAAGCTGGATACTCATTTTACTGACCTCAGAAGGATGGAAGGCTGAGTCAACCTTGAGCCGGCTACCTGAAACTGACTTCTGTTGGGATCGAATTCAGGTCGTGAGCAAAGCTTTGACTGCAACACTGCAGCTTTCCACTCTGTGCCATGGGGCTTTTGATTACTGCTGTGGAATTTCAGTATAAAGAAGTATAATCCCTTCTGTAAATAAATATTTCTCAATGATTCTAAGTTTTTGTTTAAAAACAGAAATGGCATTAAGAATAATTATTTATAGTACCAGGGAAACAGCTGTTCAGGACTGATATCTGGAGTCTGTAAGGACCCCCAATGTTAATTCCATTTGTGTCTCACAGTTCAATCCATAACACTCAGAAGGGTTCTATCTCTACAAAGTAGAGCATCTGCTTGGCATGCAGATAGTCCCAGGTTCAATCCCAGCATCTCCAGTTAAATGGACCTCGTAGCAGGGGACGTGATTGACAACCTGAGACCCCAGAGAGCCCTGCCAGGCAGAGTTAGGGTTGCCAAAAGGCCCCTTTGTTCCCCACAACAACTTTGTTTACATCAGCAGGGGCTTCTGCAAGTGCCAATCTGCAAACAGGCAAAACCAACAACTGCCCATACTCATGCCTTCTCTATTGTGGCACCCGCCTTGTGAACACATGAACACATGAAGCTGTCTTATACTGAACCAGACCCTTCGTCCATCAAAGTCAGTATTGTCTACTCAGACCGGCAGCTTCTCTCCAGGGTCTCAGGTAGAGGTCTTTCACATCATCGACTTGCTTAGTCCCTTTAACTAGAGATGCCAGGGATTGAACCTGGGACCTTCTGCATGCCAAGCAGATGCTCTGCCACTGAGCCACAGCCCCTCCCCAAATGCAAATTCCAAATTGTGGAATGGCCTGCCTGAGGTGGCCAGGAAAGCTCCCGCTCTCCTGGCCTTCCACAAACTATGCAAAAATGAAATATTCAAGAGGGCTTTTCTGTGCAGGTAATAGGGTTGCACTGTACAAAACAGTCCACAAACTTACTTGGATAAATGATTAGGGACTGTGGTCTATACTGCTGTGTATATCTTACTGTAAGTAGGATCCTATTAGGTAATTTCTGTACCGCTTAGATGTGTCACGTTAATACTTCGGCTATGCTTCAGTTCTTTCTGGTTGGTTTCAGACTTCTACAGTCCTAATGCATTGTTTACTGAATGTCCCATTTTGTTTACTGAATGTCCCATTTTGATTGTACAGACTTACTATGTGTAATTTGCCAAGTCCCTGTGAGAAAGGCAAACTATAAATAATATAAATAAATACGCCCCAGGCCACTGTGAACGCAAGAAAAAAGTAGGCTAGGAACCATTTTTTAACATTTGTATAACACTCTCAGTGTTGGCCACATAGATTATGTTGTAGTAATCCTTACAATAGGGAGCCCCGTGGTGCAGAGTGGTAAGCCACAGTGCTGCAATCAAAGCTCTGCTCACGACCTGAGTTCAATCGTGACGGAAGTCGGTTTCAGGTAGCCGGCTCGAGGTTGACTCAGCCTTCCATCCTTCTGAGGCTGGTAACATGAGTACCCAGCTTGCTGCTGGGAGTAAAGTGCAGACGACTGGGGAAGGCAATGGCAAACTACTCGGTAAACACAATGTGCCTAGCAAATGTCGGGATGTGACATCACCCCATGGGTCAGTAATGACCCAGTGCTTGCACAGGGGAATACCTTTACCTAATCCTCACAATAGTCCTATAAAATGGGTCAGTATTATGATGCTCATATTGAAGATGGGGTGTGTGTGGTTTGCCTATTGCTCCCTTGTTCCAGAAATAGCTTAATGGGGAGCCCCCAGATCACAGTTCATTTGCTTAGCCACTTTGCTGATCCATCTCTTAAATATACACATATTTCAAATAAGTACATTCAAAATTGTATTCAGGTTATATTTCTGAAAGAGAGGTCAATATTAAAATTGGCATGAGTCAAAAGCTGCTTTGTAATTGTAAACTAGCGATCCTGGTTGGTTACCTTTCAGGCTGGGCTTTTGTCATAATTTATTTATATGATGACTTCATCTATACCTTGCCTTTCCCCCAATCGGGACCCAAAGCGGCTTACATTATGCTCCTCACTTCCATTTTATCCTCACAACAACCCTATGGGGTAGGTTAGACTGAGAGTGTGTGACCGGCCCAAGGTCACCCGGAAAACGTCCGTGGCAAAGTGGGGATTCAAATCCCGGTCTCCCAGATCCTAGTTTGACGGTCTATCCACTACATAACACTGCCACCACCTGTTAAATATTCAAATATTTTAAATAAATAAATTTGAAATTGTGCTCAGGTTATGTTTTTGACTCAGCATTAAAAAGGACATGTTTTATTTGAATGCTGTTGAGCAAAAGACTGCTTCGTAACAGTACACTGTAAATTAGTTAACCTTGTTTACCGTTTAGGCTGGGCTAGTCTCAGTAGATTTCAGGAGTGGGGGAGAGAGAAAGAAAGGAAAGAAAGAATCTTAAACTTTGTGTTTCTAGATTAAAGAGAACGGGGCAAAGCGTCAGAATATTTGCACACAACTTCCCAAGCAAATGGAGTACTGAAAATCCTGCAGTCTGCTCCAAAGGCAAACATTTAACTATCCTTTACCTTTAAGAGGGTTTAGCTGCAATGAAAACAGCAGAACCTGAAGCACAGGTGCAATGTAAATCATGGAACTTAAAGTGATGATTCATCTTTGGGTGACTGAGCAACAGGTCAGCAATCAAACAAACAAGGAAGGGCCTATCTAGGTGATCGATGAATGGATATTTCCGGGATGGTTCCTCAAGTAGGGATGCCAGCCTCCAGGTGAGACCTGGGGATCCCTTGAAATTACAGCTCATCTCCAGACTACAGAGATCAGTTCCCCTGGAGAAAGTGGATGCTTTGGAGGGTGGACTGTATGCCACTGAAGTCCCTGTCCTCCCAAGACTCCACCCCCAAAATCTCCAGGATCTGGCATCCCCCGCCAGTAGCCAGGGGGAACCTGGCAACCCTATCCTTAAGTCCCCATTCAGAAACAATAATGACACAGCATTGAACCCCCAGACTTGCTAACATCATGCATAGCTATTCCACTGCTAGAGAAGGAAGCACATAGACTAGATCAACTAAAACAGGATTTACAACACAGTGGGTTACTGATGTAGGCAAGCCCACAGACTGAAATGTTAGGATGAGGGGGCATGAGTTGGGTTGTCATTCTCCCAAATCCTGAGAGTCACTGGGCCTGACCTGATGATGTAACGGGTAGCGAGTTAGTGATATCATGGGGTAGAAGATGGTGATGCCACAATGAATTGCTTTATTAATAGTAGTACTTCCATGCATCACTTGGTATATCTCAGCATTATGCCTCTTCAGCCTTTTAACCGTAATCCCAGATTCTAGGAGGGGTAAGAACTCTGCACATGCCCAGAGGCTAACTTTATTTCACACAAGTTACAGTAAGACAGCTTTCAATTAAAAAGAGAAAGCAGGCTGAATGAAACCAGGAATTCATTTTTGTACTCCTGCTAGGTAGGGTTGCCAACAGGCCTGAAGAAAAATATCCTTAAGCTTAATGCATGGAAATGGGCAGTTGAAGCTTTTAAAAAAATATGCCTCTGCTGGACCACTCTGTGTGTTAAGTGCCGTCAAGTCGCTTCCGACTCATGGCGACCCTATGAATGAAAGTCCTCCTAAATGTCCTATCTTTGACAGCCTTGCTCAGATCTTGCAAATTGAAGGCTGTGGCTTCCTTTATTGAGTCAATCCATCTCTTGTTGGGTCTTCCTCTTTTCCTGCTGCCCTCAACTTTTCCTATCATGACGGTCTTTTCCAGTGACTTTTGTCCACTCTAGCAAAGCAAAACACTAAAACATTTTGACAGCACATTTATATGGCTGGAATGACATCTTAAAAACAAAAATCTCATTGTGCACACAGTACTGAATCATATCATCAAACTTTCCCAATTTTACCAGGGATAATTCCTGTTTTCCAGTCTCTGTCCCTAAAATTTTTTTTTAAAAAATCACCATTCCTATTTTGACTTGGCAAGATGGCAAGGGTGAGTGTCTTGAGAAAAACCGTGAGTGCATGAAAGTTTATCTAGGTAGTAAATCCTGCTGAATGTCCGTTGTTGCTGTTCTCTAGTGAGACTGAACACTCCATGACGTATTATCAGGTTTTAAAAAAGGAAACTGTTTCAGTTGATTTACTAATACATCCTACTGCAGAAGCCAGCAAATCACAGGTTACTGCATGTTAAACCTCCTGGGGAAAGGGGGGCAGCTTTGGGGATGTTGGAGGGAGGAGCTAACCGGGGCTCAGGCAGCAATTTTTAATATAAGAATAGGGAAATTATAAATACAAAAGCGGAGCCCCCCAATCAACCAGGCCTGGGTGAGTCATGCAAGTCACATGACATCAAGTTGCCCAGGGATTGGTGCCTGGGCTGGCCCCTCGGAGTCCTCCCTCAAAAGAAAAAAAAAAACAGCCCTGGAAAGGGTCCCCCCCACACACACACACTGACAGGGCATTCATTTCTTAAAGCTAAAGGCACCATTTCTATTATTTTTAGTGGGGTTAACCCCCTAATACTTTATCTTTTAACTTTTCAGGTCTTTCTGCAAACCTGAGGCTTTTCTCAGGCCTGCAGAAATGTGTCTCTTCATGCTCCAAACTCTGGACTCAAGAATCCACGGATTTGGCCATGTGGAAAATTAGATATATTGGTTAGGGTTCGTTTTAATTGGCGCAACTTCTGAGGAAATACTGGATGTATTCGCAAAGCTACTATA
This sequence comes from Euleptes europaea, assembly GCF_029931775.1. NCBI lineage: Eukaryota > Metazoa > Chordata > Lepidosauria > Squamata > Sphaerodactylidae > Euleptes > Euleptes europaea. The sequence continues at coordinate 120,618,491 of NC_079313.1, forward strand.
GGAGTAACCAACTCCACCAAAGAATAATCCTTCAAAACAGCTTTAATCTTTGACAAGTTAACAGGCCATTTTTGAGATGAAACCCAGCTTTCTGCCACAACTTGTGGCTTTTCTTTTTGTTGCTGTTAAGAGGGCATTTTTTGTTACTTCAAATGGGGCAGGCAGTTTCCTTCATTTGCTGGGGCTATGGGATTCAGAGTCCTGTGGCAAAAAATAGCCCTCTAAATTTTGGGCAAAAATCAAGAGATTAACTATGACAGGAAGGTGTTGGAGCAGGAAAACTCAGATCCAAAACCCTTCTCACTATTAAAAACTCACCGGGTGACCTTCAGATAGTCATTCTCTCTCGGATTAACCTGTCTTGCAGGGTTGTTGTGAAAGTAAAATGTTGTAAGGGAAAAAGCAGTGTCCCCTGAGTTCTTAGGAGAAATGGAGGGATAAACAAATACAACAGGCAGAACAGTAAAGCAATCAGGCCAGCATGTATGAGACATCGAAATATATGTCGTCCCTGACCTGGGGTTGCCAGGTTCCTCTTTGCCACCGGTGGAAGGTTTTAGGGGTGGAGCGTGAGGAGGGTGGGGTTTGGGGAGGGACTTCAATGCCATAGAGTCCAATGGCCAAGGCAGCCATTTTCTCCAGGTGAATTGATCTCTATCGGCTGGAGATCGGTTGCAATAGCAGGAGATCTCCAGCTAGTACCTGGAGGTTGGCAACCTTACCTTGACCTGGCTAACAGGATCCTGAAGTTTCAACTGCAGGAATTAAAGCAACAGGATCCTGAAGTTGCACCACCAGGCCACAAACTTGGACAATGAGAAGAATTTCATTTCCACTCTGTAATTTCCTGAAGGTTTCGCTAACCATCGATGTCATAATCTCATTACACACAATGAAAGCATGCTGAGTCACAATTAGATGCCAGGCAGAACTTCCTGCCCAACTGGTTTCTTAAAATATATAAAAAAAGAGACACATGTAAGAATTATGAGCTTCCGTACAGAATAACTTCTGCCTCCTGCCAACAGACCTAGAGAAGAATGCCCTGCCCATTTAGTAAAGGCCTGATGAATGGAAATGGGCAGCCGGAGCTTTTCATGACATGGAGGGAAATAACATCACTTTGTAAATAAGACTGTTAAAGGGACTGGACATTATTCTCCAGGCGTTTTGCAAACCTAACTCTGCCTTCGCATGCAGTTGCCAATCATTTGCTGAATATTAATGCTGTTGATGGAACTGCTTGTTTTTTGCAACTAAAGCAGAAGTCTTCCTTTCTTTGGAAGGACCTTAAGCATCAAAGCCTATAGTTCTAGTTAGAATGAATAATGTGGAGGGTTGCCAACAGCCTGAAAAAAAGTGTCCTGTTCCTTTAATAGAGACTTAGATGTTATTTACCGGGTGATGTTATTTACTCCCATTCCATGAAAAGCTTCACTTGCTCATTTCTATTTCTTTGCCAAATAGGCAATATTCCCCCCACCCCCACCCATGCAACCCTAGTAATGTGTTCTACCCAGCACCAACCTATACTGCTCTGAAACTTGCCTTCCTGGCTTTGGGCTGGGAATCATAGAATCATAGAGTTGGAAGGGACCACCAGGGTCATCTAGTCCAACCCCTTGCACAATGCAGGAAATTAACAACTACCTCCCCCCACATCCCCAGTGACCCCAACCCTCCCCCCGCCATGCAGGATCCCACAATCAAAGGCTCCTTGGAGGTGATTAGCCTTGCTGGTCTATTCGTGCCAACCTCCTCGGCAGGTATTTTACAGGAGTGACTCATTTAGCGCGTCTTCTTTGTGTTAATTGAGTTTGTTTTATAGTTTTAATATGATATGTTTAAACCTATGTATTTATATGAGCCTGACTTATACTGAATCAGACCCTCAGTCCATCAAAGTCACTATTGCCTAGTCAAACTGGCAGCAGCTCTCCAGGGTCTCAGGTAGAGGTCTTCCACATCACCTACTGCCTGGTCCTTTGAACTGGAGATGCCAGGGATTGAACCTGGGACCTTCTGCATGCCAAGCAGATCCTCTACCACTGAGCCATGGCCCCTCTCCATACTTGTATATTTATACTTGTATATTTGTTGTTGGAAGCTGCCCTGAGCCCGACAGTGGCGGGGAGAGTGGGGTACAAATTGATTGAATAAATAAAGTAATTAATTAAGACTCTATTAATGGGACACAGAGCCCAGTGGCGCAGAGTGGTAAGCTGCAGTACTGCAGTCCAAGCTCTGCTCATGTCCTCAGTTCGATCCCGACAGAAGTCGGTTTCAGGTAGCCAGCTCAAGGTTGACTTGGCCTTCCATCCTTCTGAGGTCAGTAAAATGAGCACCCAGCTTGCTGGGGGTAAAGGGAAGATGACTGGGGAAGGCACTGGCAAACCACCCCGCAAACAAAGTCTGCCTAGTAAACGTCGGGATGGGACGTCACCCCATGGGTCAAGAATGACCCGGTGCTTGCACAGGGGATCTTTACCTTTACCTATTAATGGGAGAGGCCATTTTTCTTCAGGCCTGTTGGCAACCCTACTCTGAACCCATGCACACATAATTGACAAAGCAGACTCTTGTTCACAAAAGGTTATCACCAGTTGTTTCCCTACAACACAGGGCTGTTCTACAGGAACTATCCTCTAGCATCAATAAAATCAGTAGTATGGACAAGAGTTGTTTCACCTGTTCACTGCTGAGGCCCCGTTTTACTCATTACATGACAGCCAACACAATTTTTCCACCGAGTAGACAGTCAATGGGGAGCTGCTCCCAATCCTGCATTTAGATACCTATGATATTACATATTTTCTGTATCCAGATTACATTATTATACAGTAAAAAAAAAGATCTTAAGTGTACACCTACAAAACGAAATGTATGAAATCAGCTCTATGTCAGAGATCTTAGGCACATTTCCTTGGACATAAATATTCCCAAGGAAATACGCTTATACCTGGGCTGTAAAACAGCCTGGTTGCTGCTATATACAGCACTGGAGTAGACTGGGTCTAGTTACCTTTTACCACTGAATAGGCAACAACGTACAAAAGCAAACTGCACAATTCAGGAGTGTTACGCAGTAACTGTTTAAACCCCGCATTTCATTATTGCGGATACAATATGTCCACCCACTCCTGTATTAGCAACAGAACTAGCTGTAAAGCGTCGAGTATCCCCAAGAAATTGCTTTAGGGAGATTATAGTCACCGGAACATCATAATGGATTTGTGCATTCACATTGTTCATTCAGATAAGAGTAGAAGCACAGAGAGCATTCAAGTAGCAGCAGCAAAGACTCACTCACTTTAACAAGCAAAGCAGCGTCCAAATTGTGAACTATGTTAAAGTGCCAATAAGCCTGGCTTCTCCCACTAACCCGCTCCTTTTTTTTAACAACTGATCTCTCCTCTATTTGTTTTAAAATTTGAATACAACTTTGAACTTTCAGTTTACACCCAACTCCCTCCCTCCCTCTTCTCAGGTCATTATAGAATCAAAGCTTTCTCCTGCTTATCCAGGAAATTAATCAACCATTAGTAGGGTTGCCAGGTCCCTCTTCGCCATTGGCGGGAGGTTTTTGGGGTGGAGCCTGAAGAGGGCGGGGTTTGGGGAGAGACTTCAATGCTACAGAGTCCAATTGCCAAAGCGGCCATTTTCTCCAGGCGAACTGATCTCAATCGGCTGGAGATCAGTTATAATAGCAGGAGATCTCCAGCTAGTACCTGGAGGTTGGCAACCCTAACCATTAGACCATTAACATTACTTCATACAGACTAGGACCTGGGAAACCCATGTTCAAATCCCCACTTGCACCACAGAAGGTTGCTGTGCGACTTTGGACTAGGGTTACCTCCTCCCGGTTGGAAAATACCTGGAAATTTTGGAGTTGGAGCCTGAAGAGGGGAGGGTTTGGAGAGGGGAGGGACTTAAATGGAGTATAATGCCATACAGTCCAACTTCCAAAGTGCCCATTTTCTCCAGGTGAATTGATCTCTGTTCCCTTGTCTTAAAAAGCATTTCACTAATTTCAAGGGAAAACAAATATTTTTATTGGCGTTTTTTCAGTGTTCCTGCATATTTTCCAGTTTTGTCCAGTGGAAAAATTGAAAACAACATCCTCTGACTCTTTCATTCTATACATTTTGAATGAATAAAACCTTGTCTTAAAAAGCATTTCACGCATTCCAAAAAGAAAAAAAATACTGATAGGAGGGTTTTTTCCACAGTGTTCCCTCCAATTTTCCAATTTCCCCCTGGGGAAATAAGGCCTTGCAGGAAAAGACATACCCCAATTTTTTCTTCAAATTTTCCCTTTTCTTCCAAGCTTTCAGTGTAGTCCACAAAAGCTTATGTTGGAATAAAATTTTAGCTTTTAAGATGCCACAAGACTTCTGTTTATCTTGGTTTGAGGCTTTCCTGACAGGGTCCCCATCTAAAAAAGGCAGAATGAGATTTCCTGCCCAATCCTCAATGAAATGAATAGATGCGGTTCAACAACCAACAGTTCTTGGAGTATTGCAACCCAAATAAATGTTTACCGCTTTAGACATATCCCACAGTTATGAAATCAAGCTTTAACAAATGATCTGTGGGAGGTGAAGCTACACTCCTCTAAGTATGTTCAGGCTTGACGGATTTTTCTCCTCGGGGCAATACTGTTTGCTGCTTGCTTTCTGGATTTTATGTCATGCTACATTAAAAAGAAGTCATTGGTGGGGATTCATTTCATTATGCTTAATTGAGATATCTATATTTTCTTAAAAGAAAAATGTATTCCGGGGACAACTGGGTGTTGGGACACCTCCTTTCTTTTCCACCGCCCCTGTTCCTATGCCTTTCACAGCAGCAAGATGTACAGAAATTCAGCAAAATTGAAGCTTCTCCAGGCAAGGAACTAAAGCCAGAAGAAACGCTTGACCCTCTTTACTTCTAAACATCAGGCTACTTTAAGGCAAAGGAAGAGAGCCAGTCAAATAAACTGGCAACACTTAACAGCCAATTCTTTAACAGTTTCTCTGCAGAAGCCTTGCAAATAAATATTAAGGATCAGTTTCTCTGGGAAGAATAGGGTTGCCAGGTCCCTCTTCGCTACTAGCGGGAGGTTTTTGGGGCGGAGCCTTAGGAGGGCAGGGTTTGGGGATGGACTTCAATGCCATAGAGTCCAATTACCAAAGCGGACATTTTCTCCAGGTGAACTGATCTCTATCAGCTGAAGATCAGTTGTAATAGCAGGAGATCTCCAGTTACTACCTGGAGGTTGGCAACACTAGGGAAGAACTATATCAAAAAAACATATTGGCTTTATACTATTAATCTGTCTTTTTTCCCCTATGAAGAATCCAGGTTTGGTGAAGGTGCTGAAAATTCTCTGTGAGAGATCCATAGTTATTACTTGTAAAAACTAAACCAGTTCAGGTTTCCAGGGGAGATGGAATGTTTTTGTAAACACACCACACCCTCTTCTTTCAAAATCTGGCTTGGAGCACATTCACAGTATTCTTACTGAGGGACCAGATGTACTCATGCAAAACATCTGATCCCTGCAGAAGGTCCCAGGTCCAATTCCCAACATCTCCAGTTAAAAAGATCAAATAATGGGGTGATGAGCAGGACTTCTGCCTGAAAAGAGCTGCCAGTCAGAGTAGACAATACTGACACTGATAGACAAATGGGCCAGCTCAGTATAAATCAGCTTCAAGTGTGGATATTCTCAGGGTATGTATGAATGTTCCCACTCTGGGATCCATCACTCCAGCAAAATTGGGGGGGGGGAGCATTAGCATTGTGCTGATGTTACTACGTCACTTCCAGTGCGATCCTGGAAATAACGTTGACTGCACTGGAGCAACGCTCTAGGATTTGCCCCGAATTCTTTGGTAAAACCATAGAGTTTTAGGTAATCCGATAGCATTGCCCAGAATCATGCTGGAAGAGATGTTACAGCGTTGGCGTAATGCTCCTTATCAGGACTCCACCCTCCTGCATGTCCTAGGGGTTTGGAAACACTGGGTTGGCAACCATATTTCAGGGGCTTTGATTGGTGATAGTTCTTTGCACATCCACCCAGCTGAAAAGGGATGACTTTGCAGGCTGTGCTCTGCAAAGCATGCTTCCCTTCTGCCTTTCTCAATAAATTTACCCTATACAGAACATAAGCACACCTATGCTGCATTGGCCCAATGGTCCATCTTGTCTAGCATCCTGCTTCACATAGTGAGCAACTAGATGCCCCTGCAGCTGGCCACCAGCACTGATGTTCAGAGTAGGGTTGCCAGGTCCCTCCTGACAACCAGTGAGAGCTTCACAGGGGAGGGGCTGTTAGCTCTGTTAGCATGAACCATAAGCATTTTCATAGGGCTGCCAGACAATCGACAGGGGGTTGGGGGTGGGGACATGGGGTGTGCAACAGAGTAACTCTAGGAACTGCTGGAAACTCTATGGTAAAATCATAAGAGTTTCTGGAGAGTCCTAGAGCTACCCTATGTCACTTTCAGGTTTACCCTGGAAGATTGGGGGGGGTCAGCTTTTGAGAGTCAAAGCTCTCTTCATCAGGCAACAAGGGCTGCCCTCGGGAGGCTTCACAGCCTGGCAGCCCTACATCCTCATGACAATGGAGGGCATGAAATTAGGCTTGCCAGCTCCAGGTCGGGAAATACCTGGAGATTTTTGGGGCAGAGCCTGGGGAGGGCAGGGTTTGGGGAGGGAAGGGACTTCAATGCCATAGAGTCCAATTGCCAAAGCGGCCATTTTTTCCAGGTGAACTGATCTCTATCAGCTGGAGACCAGTTGTAATAGCAGGAGATCTCCTGCTAGTACCTGGAGGTTGGCAACCCTAGCTGGAGATTAATTGTAATAGCAGGAGATCTCCAGCTAGTACCTGGAGGCTGGCAACCCTAAGTATGCAGCCACTGCCTCCTTTACAAGGGACTCCTATGAGAGGTGCTCATCCCTCCCAACTGCTTGGCATCTCCCTCCACAGCACAGCTGGCTGACTTGGGTCCTGGCATGTGAAGGGTGAATGCCCGAAGCCCTCATGTTTCCTGCCGCAGCAGCTGCTCAGATTGGGCAGCAAAAACACTTGTAAGTCATGTCCAAAGTGCACTTCTCTTTGGCTAAGGACTTGGAGGTTTCCTTATTCCCCTCCCAACACCATTTGAATTAATGAGTTGACGATGCGCCCATCCAACATCTCCATCAGTCCGTCTCCTTTCGTGATTAAAAGCATTATTTCTCCAGTACTGTGGCCAGCTGAACAATATCGCCCTCGTCCATTTTCAGTTGCTCCACCTTATCTGCCCTTATAATTGCTTTTTGTGTTCTAGAGCGCAACGCCAACATTACCAACCCATTTCCCGGTCATGATTTAGCAGCGTCATCTGATTACTTTATTTCTGTTGTCTTTTACGGGATGCTTGGCCCTGGCAGGACAACCCAGGGTCGGCTCCAGCAATATCCAAATGGGTACTTCAATATGGCAGACTCTCAGGGCACTCTGTTCCAGTTCAGCTCTTGCTGAGGCAAAGCATGCCTGCACATGGCTGTCCTTAGGAACCAAATGTCTCAGGGTGCCCGATCCTACCATTCCCAGCTCCTCACGTTATTAATCTGCCAGGACTGATGTCCTACACACATGAAGATGCCTTCTACTGAGTCAGACCATTGGTTTATCATGAGTACATTGTGTACTCTTACCAGCAGCAGCTCTCCAGGGTCTCAGGCAGAGATCTTTCACAGCACCTACTACCTGGTCCTTTTAACTGGTGATGCCAGGGATTGGACCTGGGACCTATGAGTCCTATGAGGAAAGGTTGAAGGAGCTGGGTATGTTTAGCCTGGAGAGGAGAAGACTGAGAGGTGATATGATAACCATCTTCGGGTACTTGGAAGGGCTGTCATATAGAGGATGGTGCCGAGTTGTTTTCTGTTGCCTCAGAAGGTTGGACCAGAACCAATGGGTTGAATTAAATCAAAAGAGTTTCCATCTAAACATTAAGAAGAACTTTCTAACAGTCAGAGCACTTCCTCAGTGGAACAGGCTTCCTCAGGAGGTGGTGAGCTCTCCTTCCCTGGAGGTTTTTAAGCAGAGGCTAGATGGCCATCTGTCAGCAATGCTGATTCTATGACCTTAAGCAGATCATGAGAGGGAGGGCATCTTGGCCATCTTCTGGGCATGGAGTAGGGGTCACTGGAGGTGTGAGGGGGGGAGGTAGTTGTGAATTTCCAGTATTGTGCAGGGGGTTGGACTAGATGACCCTGGTGGTCCCTTCCAACTCTATGATTCTACCTTCTGCATGCAAAGCAGATGCTGTACCACTGAGCCACAGCCCATCAGGGAAACTCTCAGAGTAAACAGAATAAGCCAGGCTTGGAGAATTAATTCAGGCAGATTCTGACAAGGCTAGGTCACAGCTCCAGGTCAAGCTACCAAAAGCTACCCTGTATATACAGGATACAATTACAAGGACCTACCAAAAAGGCTAAGGATTGCCATTCCATTTTGTGAATGATATTAAATAGACTGTCGAAACATTCATCAGGCCATTAGCACTGCCATTTTTATTGAAACAGGAAGTAAGGGAAAGCAGTTAAAAATGGAAATAATGCATTTGCTTTGTTTGAGGACAAAAGGTGGATAGGATGTGCTCGGGCCCCATTAATGTTCCACGCCACCCCAGCACCCAAAATCCTAGCTATGCCCCCTACTGACCTCCTGCCAATTCACTTTTGCTCATTATATGTCAATGTCATTTCCATATAACTATATGAACAGATGAAGTTGCCTTATACTGAATCCGACCATTGGTCCATCAAGGTCAGGATTGTGTACTCGGATGAGTGGTGACTCTCCAGGGTCTCAGGCTGAGGTCTTTTCATATAATCTACTGCCTGATCCTTTTAAATGGAGATGCTGGGAACTGAACCTGGGCCCTTCTGCATGCCCAGCAGATGCTCTACCACTGAGTCATGGCCCTTCCACGTTCCTCTGTGGAACTGTAAAGTCCATAGGTTTGCAACATCACTTCAAGTGTAAACCTGGAAATGACATGATCACATCAGTGTGACTCTCTTTGATTCACCCAATGTTCCTTGGAGCAGGAGCCTCCATTTTCCTTATAGTTTCGCATGATAAAAATAATAAATAATGTCTCTTCCTCTCTGCAAAACAAGAGAAGTTAAATAAAGGTTCTCTCCCCACCCCCACCCCCATAGTACTAAGAGAAATTGGCAAAACTGTTTCACAGTAGGGAGATCGATCCCTACTTTTACATCTTGTACTTGGCCTTTCCATCTCTGACATGGCCTTTCTTTCAGGACAAGAGGAAATACAAGAAAAATGAAAAAATTCAAGGGGGGGGGGAAACCCACATTTTTATTTTTGAAAGTGAAAAGAATCTCACAAGCAGCCTTATATAGATTCCGACAATTGATCCATGTAACATATAACAATCTACTTCTGCATCAGGTTAGCACAGCAGCTAAAAGATCAAGCCCTTATATTAACTTATTTGCATGAACTTATTAGATGGCTCATTCCCTCACCTCCAATAAGGGGCTGATAACAAATACCAGGCCTAATAAAGTTGGCATTTCTGGTGTTAGCTGCCTGCCTGGGACTGCAAAAAAAAAAGGAGGGGGATGAGGTGTCCAGGATCTGGAAAGCCACAATACATGGCTTTTGGTTCATTTTTTGTTTATGGCTATAATTATTCCAGGCTAAATACTGATCTACCTTGAAAGGTTGTTGTAATGATTACCGAGAAAATATATGCAAGGCATTTTGAGCATTCTACATAATGTATAAATGCTAACTTTTATTCTTCTGGTTGGCAGTGGTACTCTAGGATCACATTATTTTACCCAGTGAGTCATTTTTCTCCGTATGTCTTTCTCCTCTTGCAGATTCCACGTGAAAACTATAGCTGGCATTGATTGTCTGCTCCTTACATTAGGTTCCAGGGATAAGACTGAATATCCTACTTATTTACCAGTTGCTTAGCTATCCAGTTGGCACCCTGTTTGATCAGGTAGTGGTAATCTCAGTCTTTTTGTCTACAGATACCCAGATTGATTGTTCTGGGCGATTTCAACGTTCATGCCACTGGCACCCTGCCAGGGCTGGCTCAGGATTTCGTACCCCTGCTGGCCAATACGGATCTCTTTCAGGTTGTGATGCGCCATAAGCATAACAAAGGAAATAGCTTAGACTTAGTTTTTTGCACTGTCTGGTTTGGGGACTGGAGGTGCAGGGGAAACCAAAGGGGTTGAGCTAAACACTATTTAATGAAACAACAAATAAATATATTGTATTTTATTGTGCAGTGTGCACAACTTTACAATATATTTTATTGTATAGCATGCACAATTGTATTTAAAAACACAGGGCCTAAAAATCAGGCTTCCTAAAAAGTACGAAGAATAAATGTTTACAAATGTTACAAACATGTACGCAGTTGATGCTAATACATATAACGACCAAAATCTGACCAGACGCATTTCGGCCTTTGAGAGGCCTTCCTCAGTGGTCATACACACACAATTTCACAATACACATCCTGACATATACGCATACATTGTTCAAGATTTTTTTAAAAAAGCCTTTTGGAAGGAGAGAAAAAAAGAAGGGTTGAAAAATCCAATTAGTATTACCATAATTAACTATATAACCACGGTCCGACCACTACAAAAGTCAATGTAGCACCAATGCTGTGCAGATATGAGGGGTTGGTTAAAATAGTCTGCCTGAGGAGACGGGCAGGTTTCTAAAAAGCCCTGGAGGATGTTAAGATCCCCACTGGCAGCCCTGTTGAGGCCGTGGTGGGAAGCCAGAATGAGAAGCTTTCTGGAAGCTTTCAACAGGGATGCCTTTTTTTTGGGTTCTCTCCTACCTTTGGGACATAATCTGGCACTAGGGTTGCCAGGTCCCTCTTCGCCACCTACGGTAGGTTTTTGGGGTGGAGCCTGAGGAGGGTGGGGTTTGGGGAGGGGCTTCAAGGCCATAGAGTCCAGTTGCCAAAGCGGCCATTTTCTCCAGGCGAACTGATCTCTATCGGCGGGAGATCAGTTGTAATAGTAGAAGATCTCCTGCTAGTACCTGGCAGTTGGCAACCCTATCCAGCACCTTTGTTTAGTAGGGAGCTTGGTGACTTGAAGAGGGCTGGGGGACATCTACAACAGTGTTGGCAGAAAATCTGAACGGAATCTGACAGATGCGTGCTACAGATCTCACCAGGAGACCTACGAGATGGCAAACAGAGCAGCAAAGAAATTGTACATCTGGGCTCCCATAGCGCCAGCTAGTTCATGCCCAGCTCAGTGATTTAAAGTATTTTGACATTGTTGACTCTCCAGTTTGAGCCTTTAAATTCCCAGGGAATTATGACTGGCTGTGAAACTTTAGCACTTTAGAGACCAACAAGATGTGGGGGGGTACCAAGCTTTCAAGAGTCAAAGCTTGAGCTTTAAGAACATAAGAAAAGCCATGCTGGATCAGGCCAAGGCCTATCAAGTCCAGCAGTCTGTTCACACAATGGCCAACCAGGTGCCTCAAGGAAGCCCCCAAGCAAGATGACTGCAACAGCATTATCCTGCCTGTGTTCCATAGCTTTGACTCTTAAAAGCCTATACCCCCAAAATCTAAGGTGCTACTAGACTCGAATCTAGCTGTTGATCTATTTATGGATCATTTTGATCTGGTTACTGCAACAGATGCCGACAGGATCCTGAGATCTGTGAAACCCACCACTTGTACACTGGATCCTTATCCATCCAGGTTACTGAAATAATGTAAGGATCATATCAGTGAGTCCCTGATGCCCAAATCATTCCACATCTTGACTTTTCTGAAGGTGCCACCCTGCAAATGGATAAAATAGCCAACTGTCCATTGGCACACATTTTCCGTCATGTCTCCTGGAATGGCCTATATGAAGAGGTAAGGAAGGCACCTCCCCCCACCCCCCATTTCACAGAACGTACAAAACAGATGTTCAGAAAGGAATTGGAACTGTAGTGTAATGGAACAGTTAACAAGGTCACTTTTACAAGGGAATAGGACCGTGTGTGTGTGTAAAGTGCTCTCACAGCTGACTTATGGTGACCCCTGGTGAGTCTTTCAAGGCAACAGATGTTCGGAGGTGGTTTGCCATTGCCTGCCTCTGTGTCACATTCCTGGTATACCCTGGAGGCCTCCCAGCCAAATACTAGCCAGGCTCAGGGCTGAGAGTGTGTGACTGGCCCAAGGTCACCCAGCAAGATTCCATGGCAGAGTGCGGATTCAAACCTGGGTTTCCCAGACCTAGTCCAACACCTTAACCCCCACACCACACTAAATAGTTGTCTATTGCAATGCTTCTTTTATTGCTTTGTCTTCTACCTTTGTAACCCATGTTCCGCATTAGATGTAATGCCTTATGCGGGTTTTTCTTGCTGCTTCTGTGTTTATTTGCATTGTTTTCCAAGCTGTTTTTGCCCCAAGGATTTCCCACATTTCAGCCACCAGAAGGTGCAGGTGGTCCCCCCCCATGTTTCCACATGACATGCTAACAGTCCACACACACACAAATCTGCTTTATTTTAAACTTATAAAAAAAATTTTTTTTTCCTGGACAGGATGTTGGATAGCACCAGCAGATTCTTGTGTCTGAAGGTGAAACAGCATGATCAGCTAAGTGCTAGTCAGTTACTCTATTCATTTGTTGATGACTGCAAGGAGCCAGTCCCCTGCAGATATTAACATAACAGATGAGTATTATCTGCCTTTATGGGCAGCCTTGTTAGTCTGTCACTAGCAGTAGAAAAGAGCAAGAGTCCAGTAGCACCTTAAAAAAAAGGTAAAGGTCCCCTGTGCAAGCACCGGGTCTTTCCTGACCAATGGGGGTGGCGTCACATCCCGACGTTTCCTAGGCAGACTTTGTTTACGGGGTGGTTTGCCAGTGCCTTCCCCAGTCATCTTCCCTTTACCCCCAGCAAGCTAGGTACTCATTTTACCCACCTCAGAAGGATGGAAGGCTGAGTCAACCTTGAGCCGGCTACCTGAAACCAACTTCCATCAGGATCGAACGCAGGTCGTTAGCAGAGCTTGGACTGCAGTACTGCAGCTTACCACCCTGCGCCATGGGGCACCTTAAAGGCTAACAAAATTTCTGGCAGGGTATGAGCTTTTGTGAGTCACAGCTCACTTCTTCAGATACAGAAGAATCTGAAGTATCTGAAAAGTGAGCTGTGAATCACAAAAGCTCATACCCTGCCAGAAATTTTGTTAAGTCTTTAAGGTGCTACTGGAACTGGACTCTTACTATATTCTGCATTTTAGACAGGAGGGAGGGGATCATTGTAGAAGGTTTTCTTTTTTTTAAAGTTGTGATAGTATAGCATTATTCCTAACCAGCATTATACATGGTTGTGTATTTTTAAAAAACAGAAGAGAATCACCCACAGTGCTTCTGAACTCCAATTGGCCAAAAATAAAACCCTTAAAGACTAGAAAGGAGTATAGTGGGGGTGGGGGGGACACCATAAAATGCACAGTTGCTACAACCAGCCTAACAACTTGGCTCTCTGCTGTCAACAGCTCTGGAGGGTTATAGGAAATGCCTCTAATGACCCAGTTGAGCAAAGTGACTCTCTCATCTCTAATAGAGCTATGGAACTAAGGTTAGATCAGGGTAATTGCTGCAAGCATTACTAACAAGGCAAGCCACATAACAATGTCAGTGAAACCCCAGTAGTAATTGTAGAATGCCTCAAAAAACAAACAAACAAACAAACAAAAAGCAAGATTAGGTAAGGAATGTGAATAGGAATGGTATTCCCCATCCTATTGCTTATACTAATTTATATTACGGTATGTAATCTGCCTTGAGTCTCAGTGACAGTGGTGGACTATAAATACATTCATTCATATTCCACAACCATGAAGTGGCTTTTGTGTCTTCACAACTGGACTCTTAACAACATTTAGCATTTGATGTTTGACCACTATCATGTAACTAGCTAAATAGCCACCATAATGATGGCATGGTAAATGTTTTACATCTTCAAGAGGCTGTTTAGGACTCTCAGGAGGGACAGGATTTGTTGTTATTTGAGCTATCAAACAAGTCTTTACAACCTGTATGGCAAACATGGCCCCACTAGTCATGTCCACTGGCCAGCCAAGAGACTGCTAGAGCTCCTATTTCTGTCGGTTCCCAGAACTACAAAAACACAACATTGTCCAGCTCCATGAAAGCTAAGATATATAGCTAGTGTACTACACTTCATATTGGTAGGTCAGATAAACATGTGAAGCTACCCTATACAGAGACAGACCATCAGTCCATCTAGTTGAGTACTGTCTGCTCTGACTGGTAGAAGCTGGGGATTGAACCTGGGACCTTCAGTATGCAAAAACAGGTGCCCTCCCACTGAGCCACAACCCCACTCCAACAAGCATCTCCTCACATATAAACATGTGAAACTGCATTCTGTTGATTCAGATCACTGGTCTATTAAGGTCAGCACTGTCCACTCGGACTGGCAGCAACTCTCCAGGCCATCAGGTGTTTCACATCACCTACTACCTGATCCTTTTGGCTGGAGATGCCTGATTGAACCTGGGACCTTCTGCATGCAAAGCAGATGTTCTGCCACTGAGCCACGCTCCCTCCCAAAGATGCTGTACAGGCCTGGTCAGAGCATCAATCCATCTCATCTAGTACTGCCCGACCTAAGGTCTCCGTCAGAACTGCAAGAGAAGCCTAGAGCTGAACCCAGGACTTTGTGCACTCAAAACTAGGATATTTCTCCCCCTCCTGAAAAAAAATGTGGCTGTTATCCTACAATTTGCCCATTGACAAACGGTTGCTTTAAGCATGCATGCACTGTACATTTTGCATCTTTGTCGATAAAAGTGATTTGGAATCCATGGCTTGGTCTTGCAAATCTCAAAGAAGCTCATTAGGCTTCTGGTAGCTTGACTTGAAAACTGCCTGTACAAGCCATATAGCAAAATGCTGAAAACATGGTAGCACAAATGCTTACAAAGGGATGTGTGATTTCTGAATTATGAACACACATGAACACATGAAGCTGCCTTCTACTGAATCAGACCTTTGGTCCATCAAAGTCAGTATTGTCTATTCAGAACGGCAGCGGCTCTCCAGGGTCTCAGGCAGAGGTCTTTCACACCACCTACTTGCCTAGTCCCTTTAACTGGAGATGCCGTGGATTGAACCTGGGACCTTCTGCATGCCAAGCAGAGGCTCTACCACTGAGCCACAGCCCCTCCCCAAGAGTAACCAAGAGTTGAGTCCAGTAGCCACTGCTAGTGTCTTTTGCAGCAAGCTGGGCCTGTGCAATGTTGAAGTTGAAGCCACATCAAACCAAACGCAGCTCAGCAGGAGGTTGAGAAATTCCTGTACTTGCCGCCTGACACAGAGGCTGCCAAGCATCTGGCAAAGCCATAATATTTGTTGAGATAATCTGTTTACTGCATCTCTAGAAGTGTGTCAAGAGGGCAGTCTGGCATACCACAAGTTGTAATACACGTTGTAGGGCTTCCTCCTCCCATGATGTTCAGCCTGCCGGTCACATAGGGTTGCCAGCCTCCCAATGTGGGTGAAAGATTCCCCACCCTCAGCTGGTGTGTCCCATTGCCACCCAGAGCAGTGGCAGTAAAAAAAAATATATTTTTTAATGGCCATCAGCCGACAACCTGATGTCGCTTCTGGGAAAACCTGTGTGTTCATAATTCACACCTCTCTAGGAACTGGATCTATAGTAAAACCATAGGCTTTCAGCAACTCCTAGAGAGGCATGATGCCACTTTCACATTGCACCATCACTAGACAGCCACCCCCCATATCCCCGGCACTCCCAGTCTCCTGTCCCACTGGTTACTAGGCTTGACTGTGCAACTGTATTTCCACAATCCCAGTTCTCGATGCCCTTGCTTTCAGAGCTGAGACAACCTTTTCAGCCATGGCACCTTGCCAGTGGAATGCCCTTCCTGTTGAGGATCTCCTCTCTTTTAGGTACCCTACTCTCTTCTTACCCAGGCTTTTAAATAGGAGGTTGATCTTTTAAGCACAATTTTTATAATCTTCCAGCCTGAACTGTTATATGTCTCCTTTTAAACTGTTCTATGTTTTTTGCTGCTTTTATGGATGAGTTTTTAGTGCTGTGTTTTTCATTGTTAAGGACTGTTAACGTTTTATGTTTTGGTTATGTTTTATTTTGTAAGCTGTCTCAAGCAGGTTTTCTGGGAAGATGGCACAGATATGATCCAAATAAATAAGTTACAGAGGTCTGCTTCAAGTAATTGTTTAAGGAGGTGCAGATAAAAATCCAGGAAAGTGATCTTACAACCTAATTCAGCTTCTATTTCTCTCTCTGTGTGTGTGTGTGTGTACCATCAAGTCACAGCTGACTTATGGTGGCCCCATAGGGTTTTCAAGGCAATACATGTTAGGAGGTGATTTGTCACGACCCTGGTAGTCCTTACAGGTTGCCCATCCAAATTCTAACCAGGGCCGACCCTGCTTACCTTCCGAGATCTGATGAGATCAGGCTGACCTAGGGCTATCCAGGTCAGGGCTAGTTCTATCCTTTAATATATCTTTGGCAATAAGAATATGCTGCATGAAGCTCCCAGCAAGCTATCCAGTCAAAACTACGCCCTACGCTGTCTTCAAAAAGCAATGGGCCAAATCCCATTAGGATACTTCTAAAATACATAAAGCAGGCTGGCCACCATATATTTAAGAAGTTCTCTGGCTGCACTGGCCTCTTTCAATGTGACTCTTGTCCCACTAGAGGGTGAAACATGGCTGCTGCTCACTTCTTTCACAATGAAGTCTTCTCAGCAAATGCTTTCCCAAATCCACTAGCAGGAATCTAGGCCAGAAACAAATCCCACTGGTGGAAAAGCAGCCTGGGGGAACATTTCCAAGACATAATCTGTGGGCATGGACTTCTCCCATCCTTTACTCTGGCAAACGTAAACTTGGAGAGCAAGGCAACATAAAGAAAAGGATGCCTCATGGGAGATACAGTGTGCATTTCACTCATTACTCCAGATATACAGCTTGTACCTATTTGAGATGGAAATAAACAGGAATCTGTAGGTACCTTAAAGAATAGCAACATTTTCTCCAAGCATACATGTTTGTGGACTAGAGCCCCCCTTCTTCAGAGACACCGAGTGGATCCTTAACTCGGCAGACATTTTATGCAGGAGGTACGAAAGACCAAACAAACCATGAGGTCAAGAGGCCACAAAATGCTCTGCAAATGCTGACTGTGTGAAATACAAATCTAATCAAGAAAAACACACAGACCAATCACTAGCTATGCAATTGTGTGAGGAAAGCTGCATAAAGTCATAGCCAACTTGAGGCAACCAAGTAAAGTTTTCAAGGCACATTCGGAGGTGGTTCACCATTACCTGCCTCTGCTTAGTGACCCTGGACATCCTTGCTGGTTTCCCATCCAAGAACTGGGGCCAATCCTGCTTAGCTTCCAAAATCTGACCAGACTGGGCTAACCTGGGCCATTACCTGCTTATTATTGCTGAAACAGACTACTATGGCTACTCCTCTGAAATCATTAAGGTGCTGAAATAAGCAGGACTGCAGTGTATTTAAAGAAGAATTGGTTTTTTTATGCTGACTTTCTCTACCACCTAAGGAAGAATCAAACCGGCGTACAATCATCTTCCTTTCCTTTCCCCACAACAGACAACGTGTGAGGTAGGTGGGGCTGAGAGAGTGTGACTCGCCCAAGGTCACCCAGCTGGCTTCATGTGTAGGAGTGGGGAAACAAATCCAGTTCACCAGATTAGCCTCCGCCGTTCATGTGGAGGAGTGGAGAATCAAACCCAGTTCTCCAGATCAGGCTCCACCACTCCAAACCACCGCTCTTCACCTCTATACCACGCTGGCTCTCGTAACTACATAACAGGCAAGTAAGGGAGGTAAGCAAAAGGCTCAGGAAATATTTAGGTTGCAGAAGCCAGGGTGGTTTTATATCTCTGGCTTCATTAGAAATGTTAAATGGGATGGCCAAATCTCCAGGTTGGGGCCTGGCAACCTTAGGGATGGGGTTTTCTAGGCCATGGTCTTCTAAACAGGGAGGGGCTGTGGCTCAGTGGTAGAGCATCTGCTTGGCATGTAGAAGGTCCCAGGTTCAATCCCCGGCCTCCCCAGTTAAAGGGTCTAGGTGAGTAGGTGATGTGAAAGGCCTCTGCCTGAGACCCTGGTGAGCCGCTGCCGGTCTGAGTAGAAAGTACTGATTTTGATAGACCAAGGGTCTGATTCAGTAGAAGGCAGCTTCATGTGTTCAACCCTGCACCTCTTTCCCTCCCTCCGCAAAAAAATTAATCACTGCAGAGGAGAGGGCTGTGGCTCAGCAGTAGAGCCTCTGCTTGGCATGCAAAAGGTCCCAGGTTCAATCCCCGGCATCTCCAGTTAAAGGGACTAGGCGGGTAGGTGATGTGAAAGACCCCTGCCTGAGACCCTGGAGAGCCGCTGCTGTTCTGAGTAGACAATACTGACTTTGATGGCCCAAGGGTCCGATTCAGTAGAAGGCAGCTTCTTGTGTTCATCATTCCTGACAAACCCACACGATTCATACCTAACAGCAGGACCCAGGGATGCTTTCTAAATCTCCCTCCCAATCGACCTCCCAATTGCACAGCCCTGAGTTTGGCTTCAGAAGGGAAAGGGCGGAGTAAAAATCAATAAATTTCTAAACCAATCAATACATTTCTTAACCATCGCAGGACACCGATGGGCAAGCAGGCTGTTTCCAAGCTAGCCGAGGACGGTGGCGGAGTCTCTCTGCTAGGACCATTGTGTTCCAAGCAGCGCCAGCGTTTTCCTCAGAGGCCGCCCCAAGCCCTCCAAGGAAGGCGAGGGATGCCTTCGGGTGGTCTTCCCGCCCTGATTTCCTCCCCCCCCCCCTCGTCGTCCCTCTCATCCCCCTGGCCCTGCCCAGCTTTCCTTTTCCCGTCCAGGTCGCCGAGCCTGGAATGGCAGCCAGCGCGCCTGGGCGGGCCTCGACAATGGCGTCAGGAGCAACCTGTCAGCTCACCCCCCCCCTCCGCCTCCGCCGCCGCCGCCCAGGAAAGGGAGGGAGGTGGCGGATCCATCCCGGCGCCCTTTTAAATCACAGGTGTAGAGGGGTCCCTTTCCCATGGGGGGGATCCATTGACCCCCCCGACCCCCTTCTCCAAAGCTCTCCTCCCCCGGGGAAGGGGACGCGTCCAGGACGGTTCCTCCACCCGCGCTGAGCTAGCCTAGGACCGGATTGCAAAGGAGAAAGGCGAACGTGGTCGGCCACGCAGCTAAGGGAAAGGCGGCGGGGAGAGGGGGAGAGAGAGGGGGACAGAGGGGGGAGGGGAAAGGAGAGGGGGGAGAGGGAGAGAGGGGAAGAGAGAGGGAGACAGGGGAAGGGGGACAGGGGAAGAGAGGGAGACAGGGGGAGAGGGGAAGAGAGGGGGGAAAGGTGGAGAGGGGGAAAGAGAGAGGGGGGAGAGGGGGAAAGAGGGAGGGGGAGAGGGGGGAAAGAGGGAGGGCGAGAGGGGGGAAAGAGGGAGGGGGAGAGGGGGGAAAGAGGGAGGGGGAGAGGGGGGAAAGAGGGAGGGCGAGAGAGGGGAAGAGAGGGGGAGGGGGAGAGAGGGGGGAGGGGGAGAGAGGGGGGGGAGAGAGGACGGTCCCGGAAGGTCCAAGGCTGGGGGCCGCCGTGCGCGCGGCAGGGGAAGAGACGGCGCCTCCTTTGGCGCCCCGCACGGCAGCGCCAGGGCCGGCCGGCCCGCGCATTGCTGGGGCGAGCCCCTCGCCGCCGATGGCCTGCCTGGCCTGGCCTCGCCGTCCCTCCCGGGGCCCGCCGGGGAAGGGAGGGGGAGAAGACCCGCGGCCGGAGCCCGCCGAGCAGCCGGGGAGGCCAGCCCAGGCGCGCACGCAGCCGGCGGGCGAAGGAAGGAAGGAAGGAAGGATGGGCGGGCTGGGCTGGGCTGGGCTGGGGGGGGGGTCTTTGGGGTCGGGGGTCCGGCTCACCCTCCGCGGCGCTTGCTGTCCATGCGCTTCTTCTGCCTGACCGGCTGCAGGGGGATGTTGTCGCTCATGGCCGCGGCAGCCGGGCTGGGCGCAGCCGCGGGCGGGGAGGAGCGCCGGGGGAAGCGGCCGGCCTCGCCGCGCTCCTCTGACAGCCGCGCTCGCCGCCGAGGCTGGGCGGCGCGCAGGTAACGTGGGCGCTCACGCCGCCCCCGGGGCCGCTCGCTCGCTCGCCCCCTCCTCCTCCTCCTCCTCCCCCCCGTAGCCCACCCCTTGGGCCACGCTGCCTTGCCCCCTCGCCCCCTCCCAGCTGGGGCATCCCCCCACCCCACCCTCTTGGCACCCGGGCCCATTTCTACTCCTGGGCCATTTATGCATGGGAGGGTTTGCCTTGGATTTGCCGCTCTCTAGATGCACCTTTTCCCCATCCGGATTCTCAAAACTCTGCCTGGGCGGCTTCTTTTTGAATTTTGAGACTTTGGATAGGGAAAAGGTGTATCTGCAGAGCAGCAAAACCTCCCATGCATAAATGGCCCTGATTTCCAACAGCCGCTCTTTTGTGCATGCCTTTAGCATCCAGAGCCCTTCTCCTGCCCACTTTACACTATGGCCATTTATGCACGGGAGGTTTTGCCTCGGATTTGCCACTCTTTAGATGGACCTTTTCCCCATCCGAATTCTCAAAACGCAGCAATAAGGCCATTTATACACGGGAGGTTTTGCCTTGGATTTGCCGCTTTCTAGATGCGCATTTTCCCCATCTGAATGCTGAAAACTCTGCATGGGGGCTTATTTTTTGGGTTTTGAGAATTCAGACGGGGAAAATGTGTATCAACAGGGTAGCAAATCCAAGGCAAAACCTCCCATGCATAAATGGCCTAAGCCCCCATGCAGAGTTTTGAGAATTCAGATGGAGAAAATGTGGATCTAGAGAGTGGCAAATCCAAGGCAAAACTTCCCATGCGTAAATAGCCATACATTTCCCCCTGTATGTCAGTTGGCCCAGATAAAATATATGAAGAGACCTTTGGTGTATGGGGTCAAAATGAGCATCTGGGATTTCTTTCTTTTTACACCCTTTCCTCCCTCCCGAGATCCTATTGTCTCTATCTTTTTATACCCATCTCCCATATGGAAGCCAAGATTAGAGGAGCCAGGGTTCCATAGGGTTGCTAGCTTTGAGGTGGGAAATACTTGGAGATTTTGGTGGTGGAGCCAGGGGAGGGCGGGGTTTGGGGAGAGTAGGGACTTCTGCAGGGTACAATCCGATAGACTTCATCCCCCAAAGCCACCATTTTCTCCAGAAAAACTGATCTCTGTAGTCTGGAGATTAGTTGTAATATCAGATCTCCAGGCCCACCAGGAGAGAGCCAGCGTGGTGCAGTGGTTAAGAGCGGTGGTTTGGAGCAGTGGACTCTAATCTGGTGAACCCGGTTAGTTTCCCCACTCCTACACATGAAGCCATCTGGGTGACCTTGGTCTAGTCACAGCTCTCTTAGAGCTCTCTCAGCCCCACCCACCTCATGGTGTCTGTTATGGGGAGGAGAAGGGAAGGTGATTGTAAGCCGGTTTGATTCTTCCTTAAGTGGTAGAGAAAGTCAGCATATAAAAACCAACTCGTCTTCTTCTTCACAGTAAATTGAAATAGGATTGAGGAGATCTAGGTTCAAATCCCCCAATCTGTCATGATGCATGTTGGGTGATCTTGGGCCAGTCTCTCTCTCAGACTAATCTGCCTCACAGACAGGGGTGGTGTGAGGATAACATGTAAGGGTGGGTGCCCTGAGCTCCTTGAAAGAAGGGTGGGATAAACATATTAGTTGGCTACTTCTTCTCACAGCTTCTGCTCATTCGTTGGCTCCTAACTTCCTTTTGCCGCCTTCGCTGTTCAGGCAATTGTCCGGTTTTCATTAAATATGATATACAGAACAGCGAAACTGATCACTTTCCTCTGATTAATCTCCGTGTGCCCCCCATAATGTAGTCCGTGCAGCTTTTATCGGGCCCATTTGGCTATGGCCCTACTCTTCTGGGTGCTTAATGTGATGATTAATGCCACCCTGCCCTTAATTCTGTAGCCTCCAGTTTCTTTCAAAGCCCCAGATGTGTCCCGATGAGATAAATATACCTCTGGCAAGTTGCTGTGAAGAAGAGGGAAGACCCATGAGGTGAAGGAAAGCCGATATCTCAGTGAGACCGTAGAGTTTTAGGAGGAACCTGTTCATGAGGTATCTGTTCATGAGGAATCGGGGGCTGAGGTGATGAAGAGGGGAAAAGATAAAAATGTAAATACAAGCTCCCAGTTTCTGGAGTCAATTAGAGCAACCCAGTGCCATAGGTGAACCCCTGACACATGACCCCAGTTAACACACTCACGCTCACACAGGGCAGGAGTTGAAGAGGCCTTCCTAGTTTCCTTGAGATCAAAGAATATCGCTGGTGACAGGTTTTCAGCCTGGTTGGGGCAAAGGGTGGACTCAAAGGGCAATGACTGTGTATTCTTGCAGAGCTGCAATCCTGAACAGTTAGGCTGCTTAAACCCCACTGAAGTTACCGAGATTTCTCTATTATTGTACGCCACCCTTTCGCTAACAGCTCAGTGTAGGGTTGCAAACCTCCCTGATCTGGGATATCTTGAAGGTCAAATTGGAAACAAACAAAAAACAGAATCTTTTTTAAAAAGGAATGTGTGCCTTTGACATGCACGTCTAATAAATAGTTCCGTTTAACTGTGTCACTCATTCTGTGTACGATAATTTGTTCCGCACCATTCCAAGGAAGCCTTAGGGGTTCTCTGAGAAGATCAGAAATGCCTACCAGTTCCCTGAAAGATCGATCACCCACATCAAAACAGGAGTCTAGTGGCACCTTAAAGACAAAATTTATTTAGAAGAAGAAGAGTTGGTTTTTATATGCCGACTTTACCACTTAAGGGAGACTCAAACCGGCTTACAATCGCCTTCCCTTCCCTCCCCACAACGGACACCCTGTGAAGTAGGTGGGGCTGAGAGAGCTCTAAGAGAGCTGTGACTCACCCAAGGTCACCCAGCTGGCTTCGTGTGTAGGAGTGGGGAAACAAATCCAGTTCACCAGATTAGCCTCCGCAGCTCATGTGTAGGAGTGGGGAATCAAACCTGGTTCTCCAGATCAGACTCCACCACTCCAAACCACTGCTCTTAACCACTATACCACGCTGGCATACAGAGGCTGGAAGAATACTTCTGGAACAATGAAGGACTTACCCAAGAGTGTCTTGGCTTGATACTGCAGATGCAGCTGAACTTTGGGCAGGGTTTTACAGTAGTCAAGAGATGGGATTTCAAGGCCCTGGGCAGTTCCAGTCTGTAAGCATTCTGTTTGCCTGCTTTGG
The DNA here is from genome assembly GCF_029931775.1 of Euleptes europaea. NCBI lineage: Eukaryota > Metazoa > Chordata > Lepidosauria > Squamata > Sphaerodactylidae > Euleptes > Euleptes europaea. The sequence continues at coordinate 120,641,900 of NC_079313.1, forward strand.
ATGGGCATAGTCCAGCTGCTGGGGCATCAGGTCCTCCTAGCCATTGTTGCTTCTGGGGCCACCAGGAGAACAGTGGCGGGGGGCGTGTGTGACATGCTATGTGTCATGTCTGGGAAAACCCTGGAGGTGACATCCACTGACACTCTGGTGGGGCTGAGAGTGTGTTACTAGCCCAAGGTCACCCAGCAGGCTTCATGTGGAGGAGTGGGGAATCAAACCTGGTTCTCCAGATCAGTCCACCTCTCCTAACCACAACTACACCACACTGGCTATCACGCTGGAAGTGCTGAATGCAAAGCAGATCCTCTGCTATTGGGCCATGGGCCAAAGGCTTGCCCAGTGCCTGAACGACTAAGTGCCTACCCTTGATCCAGAGCATTCCTTCACAGATAGGTCAGTTAGGCTAAGGTTTCCTTGCAGGTTTTCAGTTAGCTCTGACCTGGTCCGGGCTAGCCTGATCTCATCAGATCTTTGAAGCATGCAGGGTTGGCCCTGGTTAGTATTTGGATGGGAGACTACGAAGAAATACCAGGGCAGCTACGCAGAGGAAGGCGCTGGCAAACCACATCTGTTTAGTCTCTTGCCTTGAAAACCCTACGAGGTCACCATGAGTCGGCTATGACCTGACGCTTCACACACACACACACAAAACACATTTCAGTCATAGATTGGATCAGCCTGACCAGACTGGTTGTCTTCCACCACGAATAAGGCCACTTGAGTTTAGCCAACGGACATCCTGTTGAGGATAACTACAACAAACCAGCCTGTGATGAGCTTGAGGGTAACGAGAAATGTGATTGTTGTCAAGGCAAAACTTGGAGCAGTAACCACAGCCAGAGGTCTTGACAGCAATCCTAAGCAGGCCTACTCAGAAGCAAGATCCATTTTATTCAACAGGACTTGCTCCCAGGAAAAGCGTTCTTTGGATTACAGTGCATGTCTCTCTCCTTAAAGTGCTTCTAATTCTCTTTGCTCAAACAGAAGAGAGGACCTAGAGCAACAGTATAGTTGACAACCGGTCATGCCAAGTGACAAAAAGAATCTTACTGCATCCCTGCTTCCGTGAATTCCTATCAAGTGTAAAAATGAAGAAGAGTTGGTTTTTATATGCCAACTTTCTCTACCACTCAAGGAAGAATCAAACTAGCTTACAATCACCTTTCTTTCCCCTCCCCACAACAGACACCCTGTGAGGTAGGTGGGGCTGAGAGCTCTAAGAGAGTTCTGACTAGCCCAAGGTCACCCAGCTGGCTTCGTGTGGAGGAGTGGGGAAACCAACCCAGTTCACCAGATTAGCATCTGCCGCTCATGTGGAGGAGTGGGGAATCAAACCTGGTTCTCCAGATCAGAGTCCACCACTCTTAACCACTACACCACGATGGCATGTTCTCAGACAGATCTAAAAACTTTGGAGTATTTATTTATGGCTGCCTTGTTCATAACTTGTTATAATCCGAGAAACTGCTTTTTGAAGGACAATGCTGTGGAGAATTTAACTCCTTGCCCTCCCTATGTGGATTCACAAATATCAAGTTCTGCAGCACCTTCAGTGAAGTAAAAAATGCCTCTTCCAAGCTTTATTAACTACCTATAAGGACATCCTGCTAGTTTCTGTCACAAACCCTCATTTATATGAAGGCTGTCTTTCCACATGGGTGTTCCTTTACTGCCCCTGCAGTAGACAGTTTCATGAACAGTATTAGATTCCTACTAAATTTCCAAGGGTGACGAAGGGAATGCTTTCTCCTCATTTTCATTAATCAACGTGCACAACCTATCCTGTTTTCTTCCAAAGGAGCAGAAAATAAAAGGACATCTTCTGAGAAACACAAAATGGGAGGTTGTCCCTGCAGATTAATAGACCGTCTCCAAAGGCACTGAATATCTGTGCTCAATAAAACAGAAGAGCTTCTGCAAGTGAAGCACAGTCATGATCTTGTTTTTTTAAAGATATTTTATTAACATTTTCAGGAAAAAAAACACAAATTACATATACACACATTTGTGTAAATGTGCGCACAGCCATGATCTTGGATGCCAAGGCAGGAATTATTAGCAGCATTGCAGCGTTCTGCTTGCCCAAAACCTGCATGTGATACAGGTATCTTTTCTTTGTGTCTCAGTCCCAGCAAGGCTACTGCAATTAATGGGCCACTTAATCACTACCAGAGTATTATAAGCTGTTAGCACCTGTACCTCAGATCTTCTGGAACGGCTTTGATTTCTCCCCCCTCCTCCTTCTGACAAGCGGGTGACAGCGGATATCCTTTAAACACACATTTAATGAAGACCTTCATAAATCCATCAGCACTTGCTAAGGGAACCAACAATAAAGCTCACACTGCCGGAGGCTTTTATTAGAGAGGCCATTTGGCATCTTCATAATGACGCGTCAGGGGTGTGATGCAGGCTTGGGAAAATATGTGGCAATCCTCATAGAATTTGGGGAGGGAGGATATAGGCAAGTACGGAGTACCATTATTTTTTTCCTATGGCCTGAATGAAAGACAGCCCCATTTTCTCTCTGCTCCGGCATTATGGTAAATTATGAGACTTACTTTGCTTTCATAAAATGGAGCCCAAGCAAAGTTAGGAAGAGACTGTCCTAAATGGTAGAGGCTAGAAAAGGAACTATGAGAACTGGAGTCCCCCCGCCCAAAAATTTTAATTATACCACTAGTCATAATTATTATTTTTGAAACTCACAGTGCAATTCTAAGCAGTTACACCATTCTAAAGACCACTGACTTCAATCAGCTTGCACCGTAAGCACCATGACTCAAAATCTGTATTGTGGTAATAGTGGCCCAAACTAGTACTAGGATCTGGGTTCAAATCCTCACATGGTCTTCAACCTCTGCTATCTTTTGGCTTCACGTTCTCGAAAACCAAGAAGGGAGATTTCTGGGGCCTGTGTCTTGCCCTGTTCTTTGCCCATTTCATGATGAGTGTAATGACGATGGTAATATAGCATCTAATGAAATGCATCTAATGAAATTTATCAAACGGCGAATATGATTCGGTGGTTTCAAGGACTTGCTAGAAATAATTCAGCTGCCCTTCCTTCAATGGGATGGCGGAAAGTGCTGTAAAGTCACAACTGATTTATGTCAACCCAAAGGTTTTCAAGACAAGAGGTGTTCGGAGGTGGTTTGCCATTGCCTGCCTCTGCATAACAAACCTGGACTTCCTTGGTGGTCTCCCATCCAAGAACTAATCAGCTCCTGTAGCTGACATGTTCGTCTTCTTTTAACAAACGCCAAACACTAAAAGGTTGTACCTTGTGACCAAGGTTTACACATTAAGCAGATGTGCGTAGTCATTAGTTTACAGTACACTTTCAGTGTACAAAACTCTTCATATTAGGGTTGCCAGCTCTGGCTTGGGAAAATCCTGGAGATTTGGGGTAATGCCTAGAGAGGGCAGATTTGGGGAGGGAGCTCAGTGAAGCTGTGATGTCCCATGAACCCCTGAAACTGCCTTAGAGCTATTTAACGGCAATGATCCAATTCTGGTTGCCTATACTTCTACCACTTCATAAAATTCTGAATCAAGTTTCCCTCCAGACTAGCTTTTCTTTTACATGCTAAAATCCTTCCCCTCACACACACAGAGAAAAGGACCACTCCATGCATTCCTTACTATTGATCAACAACTAAGCACAGCTCTACCGGAGCAGCTGTGGCTTAGTGGTAGAGCGTCTGCTTGGTATTCAGAAGGTCCCAGCTTCAATCCCAAACACCTCCAGTTAAAAGGATCAGGTAAGTAAGTGATGTGAAAGACCTCTGCCTAAGACCCTGGAGAGCTGCTGCCATTCTGAGTAGACAATACTGAGTAGACAGATTCCGCCAGGCCTATGGGTGAAGGCAGCATATCATAGCTGGCCTCCCTCCCCTCCCCACTTTCTTTGTTCCATCTTACTGAGTTCTAGCGGGGTCCCCACTGCCTTCCCTCGGCTTTCCATGAGCCAGTGTTAAAAACAGGTGTCATCTGTTTTTTGTTTTTTGTGTGCAAAACTTTAGTTTATTCTTAAAAGGGAATGGTAGTCCCCTGTGCAAGCACCGGGTCATTACTGACCCATGGGGTGATGTCACATCCCGACGTTTACTAGGCAGACTATGTTTACTGGGTGGTTTGCCATTGCCTTCCCCAGTCGTCTACACTTTACCCCACTACACTTTACACTTTTTCTTTTTTTTGGATTTATTATAAAAATCAATAAAAAAATTTATATATATATAAAAAAAGAGTAACATAAATTTGTAATAAAACAGTATCAGTCAATCGAAAAGTCCACAAAATAAAATATATCAATAAAATCCCATATCTAAGAAGGTAAGTAAGCTAGCTTCTAAAACGTTTATCAGTCAAATTGTACCTATTTGTACATTACATCCTTTTAGGCCTTATATATAGCAGCACAAAATTTGGCCACACATCTCTAAGTTTGTGTGTTACTATCTTCCAGTAGTCGTTGGATACAGATTTTATCAGGTAGCCTTGTATTATTTCTTAAGAGTTTCTTGAATAGTCTTAGATCTTAACTCATGATGGAGAGGGCAGTATAAAAAGATGTGTTCATGGGTCTCAATTTCTTCACCATTGCACGGGAAGACTCTCTCGGAAAGAGGAATTTTTTTATATCTGCCTTCTACCGGTAGTATCAGCTGCACAAGTCCTTCCCAAAGAATTCACACTAAGATCAAGGAGCAAAGAAAGCACAGTATGCAACGGCGGTGGAAAGTGTCATCACGTCAAGTTGCAGGCAACTCATGGCAATCCCATAGGGTTTACAAGGCAAGAGACAGGCAAAAGGTGGTTTGTCGTTGCCTGCCTCTGCACAGCAACCGTGACCCTGGTAGCCTCCCATCCAAGTAGACTTGGTGAAAACTTTGTTTTGTTTGGCATACCCTCGATAATGGTTCTTGGTCCTCCTCCCTTGTTCAGGTGTCATTTGTGTTTTTATTTAATTATTTTATAATTTTAAAGTTGTTTTAATTGTTCTCAATGTTTTAATTTTTTATGTGTGCCATCTTGGGGAACCTGATTGGGTGGGAAAGTGGCATTAAAATGTTTTAAATGAATAAATAGGTAATAACCAGGGACAACCTGGCTTATCTTCCTAGATCAGGCTAGCCTGGGCCATTGAGTTTAGGCATAGTACATGATAGAAAGTGAAAAAAATCAGCTCTTCTTGGCACAGAATTTTAATAGCTCGAGTACAGAATTTGTAAGCCCTCACTACAAAGTACGTAGTACTTTGGGGAGGGGCTGTGGCTTCAGTGGTAGAGCAGCTGTGTGGCATGCAGAAGGTCCCAGGTTCAATCCCCGGCATCTCCAGTTAAAGGGACTAGGCAAATAGGTGATGTGAAAGACCTCTGCCTGAGACCTTGGAGAGCCGCTGCCAGTCTGAGTAGACAATACTGACTTTGATGGACCAAGGGCCGGATTCAGTATAAGGCAGATTCATGTGTTCATGTGTGTACACTGAAAGAGCTATAGAAATGTAAAAAAACAAAAAAAGAAAGCTTGAATGCAGTGTGTGAAAAAGTCATCCCAAATTTATTCTCGCATCAACAGAAATTCATCAGTAGATATTTCGTAAAAAAGAAAAAAAAGGAAAAAAAACTACACATAATCCCATTAAAAGTCCATACATTCGCAATGCAGAAGAGAAACAATGTTCAGGATGCACCTTTGGCATATTCCATGTAACAAGATCCATTTTACAGTGTAAACAGTGTTGTCACTTACAAAGTCTAGCAGGAAAGGCACACCTTGGCAAAAAAACAAAAACAAACCAAAACTAATCCTAAGCGAGAAGAGAGGTTCTCCCCCCCCCCTTGAATATACACAAAAAGCAATTCAGGCGCAACAACATTACAACTGCAACGTTTTTTAAATTAAATCTACACTCCGGGCCTTCCGCATGAGCAAAGGTGGACTCTGAAACCAGGGGTGGGTGGGAAAGCCACACTTTTGTTCAAGTCGTTTTGCTAAGTTCTCCAACGTAGCTTGACATCAACACACAGAGAGCCCCTGTAAATGCATTGAGGATAGTTTGTGGGGGTTGGGAGAGAAAGAAGACAAATAAAAAAAAGCCACAACACAAGTTTACAACATCTGCAGACCACTGCCACCAGTACATCACGTTTTGGTTCAAAATAGTGCATGGGAGCCTCTGCTTGGATCTCAAGTTTAATACAGTGGTTATTTTTTTAATAGAAAAATAGATACTTAGCACTACAAAAAAAAGAACAAAAATAATGAGGTAGATAACTTAGAATCCAGAGGGCCATCCCAATAACCTTCATACAATACAATTACAGACGCCATCAGGGTTTATTTTATGTAAATGCAAACACACGCACACACAAAATATCAAGAGGGGAAAAAATACTTAGGGACCCAGGGAAATATACCTGTATAAGCCGTGAAAAATCTGCACAGGGCAGCACAAGGCTTATGCAGGGGAGCGTTCTTGTAGACTATGTCCTGGATGCTCAAGTGGAAATGTCTTCAACAAAAGAACACCCCACCCCCAAAACACGTGATACCTAAGCGCATACTTCGTTTTAAATACAGATGTAGACAGACTCATCTCCATTGGGTTTTTTCCCCCAAACAAAAAGCCTACAAAGATGAGATGCATGAATGAGGAAGGGTTTTCCCTTGCTAAGGGAACCGCAACACAAGTCACCTGAGATTCCTAGCAGAACATTCAAAAACCTAAAGTCTGAAAGACCAGATTCCCTTTCAACAGTATATACACAATGTCTCTAACCCATGCTCGTTCTGGTTTTCCGATGCAAACTCTCTCCCAGCCCACCTCCCCCAGCCTTACGTGGGAAAAAACAAAAACGAAAAGACCCTGCACCAACAAGTCAGAATTTTGGCACTATTATTCAAGCCATGTGTGCATGTCCAAGTAGTATTTAAATAAGCAGCAGTCATTAACACAGGGTATCTGAGATGTAACACCAGAGCCAGTTTTAAAATTGTCCTTTTTGTTTTCGAACAGCAGTCTTCTGCATAAATGGAGAACTGGCACGTTTGACAAGCAAGATTACATTCAAAACCACCACAAGGAGGGGAAAAAAAGAACTATTCAAAAAGGGTGGTGTTCTAGAATATTTACCCGCATAATTAAGTTTCCATGTATCATTTGTGAATTACAGGACCTCCGAAGTCCCTTGTCCCGCTTAATGACTAATAGATTGGATTCTACTCCACTCAGGAGTCACCCCATGGTTTCTATGTAAGCAACCACAGCAACCCAGGAGGTAAACATTATCTATCACCTTTGGAATTTCACGTTGTAAAACTTCTAAGGCTTTACACATTGAAGTCAAACGTGTAAAAACTACTCTGCAAGACCCGCATCTTTCCAATACAGAAAAGAATCCTAAATTGGTTCCACCTTTTTTTTTTTTTTTTTGCGCAAAACAATGACATGATTGTACTCTGGGCAACTCTGACAAAGACAACCACAGAATCATTTGCACGTCAATAGGAAAATAAGGATACTTGGGGTGTAATCTCTTAAAAATATATAGATTTATATATACTTGTATAGTTATTTTTTTTTTGTAAATCCATTTTGCCTCCCTTTTCTGTTTCCCGATTTTAATTGACAGCAATTTTGTTCTCCTCCATGAAATGAGGAAATTGGTGTTTTGGCACATTGCCTGTGGTAGCACCACTGGGTTTCTCCATCTCTGAGCCAATGGCAGACTGAGAGCCATCTATCTTGGAGACGGTGGCAGAATTCATGGCGATGTTGATTGCCGGACCTCCCCCAATTGTGGTTGGAAGAGGAGGGATCCCGCCACTCTGAATCACAGAGATTTCATTGGTCTTCATGGCTAAGCCGTTGCTGAGCACTGCTGCATATTGGTTCCAGGCTGCAGGATCAAGATTGACCGACTGGGGTACAACATCCTTATGAAAGATCTCCGATACCTTCTTTGGGTCACTGCCGAGCAGAGCCATGGGGTTATCAATGGACAGTCTTCTTCCGCGTCTGGCTGAGTTGTTCCACATATGAGTTCCAACGTGGACCTTATGGACAGAAGGATCAGGGGGAAAAGTTATCTTTCTACTTGTACTGATCTTGCAAGGCTAGGACAAAAACTCAAAGGACAAAGTATTAGAAAGGAGAACAAACTCCAGTTTGTTTCTGCACAAGAATGACCCTGGGGTATTCTTGGACTTGGGTGCTAGTTTAAGAAGTCTTCACAATCAACTGGGATTAGCTTGACATTCAAATGTGGGCACACCAGCAAATTAGCTTTTATTTCTTGCCCACAAGCCAAGATTAAACCATGGTTTAGAACCCCAGTTTGAAATACCTGAATCTGGACAGAGCCTAGAGCAAGGGTCCCCAATGAGGTGCCCATGGCTGCCATGGTGTCTGCTGACACCTTTTTGGTGCCTGCCAAGTATTTTTAGGAAGTGAGTGGGGGCAGGTAGGGCTTTTTTCCAGCAAGGCTTTTGATTGGCTGTGCACATTTTTTTTAAATGCTACTTTGGCAGCAGCTGCCACCACAGCACAAGGAACTGCACCCAAGAACAAACAAGGCCTGTTCTAATCACAAACAACCTCTAGTTGATTTAGGATAGATGAATATAGCCTAGCCAACATCTCCATTTACCTACCCTACAGGTAGGGTTGCCAGGTCCCTCTTCACCATCGGTGGGATGTTTTTGGGGCAGAGCCTGAGGAGGGCAGGGTTTGGGAAGGGACTTCAATGCCATACAGTCCAATTGGCAAAGCAGCCATTTTCTCCAGGTGAACTGATCTCTATCAGCTGGAGATCAGTTGTAATAGCAGGAGACCTCCAGCTGGTACCTGGAGGTTGGCAACCATGCCTACAGGACTATTGTTAACATAAATGCACTAACTTCTTGAATGCTATCTCATGGTACCTGGAATACAGTTGTGATAGGTTATGAAGAAAAAGGGGGACCTGCCACACATACTAGACAAAAGAATACGGTCAGTACTTCTTCACTCACACGTAACTGTCTTCCTTCAATATAGGTATCTCCCTCCCCCATTTAAAAAACAACTGTGGGATGGGTAGGGGATGCCAAGGCATTTGCAGAAGCTACGCAAGTCACATCAGCCTCACCTGAAGTGTTTTGGAAACAGCCGGAAATGATGCCATCCCAATGAGGAATGCACTGATGTCAGTTTGCCTGGACGAGGAGACTATATAAACTATCCTCCCAGCTTCTCTGGGGTCGGTCTGCTCTTGGCAGTGAAGCTGAGAACATGCGCGGAGCCCTTTCAGAAGAGCCTTCTCAGGACCCTCCCCTTACCTCCCAGGCCCAGACCAAGGGGCTTTATAGAAAAAAAGATGCCAAATGGATGCATATAGAGCTGGGACAGCCACTGTTAGATGAAGGGGGTTCAAGGGAAGCCCCTGTGTGAGGAAACATGAAGGGGCTTATACCTCTAGCTTCCTAAATAAGATGCCATTCTAACCCCAGAGGTGGGAGCTGGAGGCTTGCCAATAATGTATCTCAAGAAGCCAGTGATGAAGTAAACAACTGCCCCACAGGGCAGGGGTGGGGAGTGAGACCTCTCCACCCCCACCCTGCGGGACAGTTTTTTTCTGGTTGCCTCTTCTGGCCAAACAGGCTTTAGAAAACCATATAAACACCTGTTTCATCCTAATGTGCCACTGGGACACCCAGAAGGCTAGGCGGAAGACTGGGGCTGCACCCTCAGAGACCTTCAGGTGGGCAACGGTTGCAAACCATTTTCTGGGGTGGCTGCCTTCACCAGTGGGGGCCATTGCTCATACCCACCAAACAGAAACAGGGCCATCAAACTTTACTCCTTGTTCAATTAGGCCCCCACAGTGGTGCCAGTGTGGTGTAGTGGTTAAGAGCCGTGGTTTGGAGCTGTGGACTCTAATCCGGAGAACCGGGTTTGATTCCCCACTCCTCCACATGAGTGGTGGACGCTAATCTGGTGAACTGGGTTGGTTTCCCCACTCTTTCACATGAAGCCTGCTGGATGACTTTGGGATAGTCACAGCTCTCTTGGAGCTCTCTCAGGGTGTCTGTTTTGGGGAGGGGAAGGTAAACTAGTTTGATTCTAGTTTGATTCTTCCTTTGATTCTAGTTTGATTCTAGTTTGATTCTTCCTTAAGTGGTAGAGAAAGTCATAATATAAAACCCAACTCTTCTCCTAGTTTTAGGGGAGTTTGTGATGGTTTTCTGGGATACTTCAGAACATTCACCACAGCAGGGCAGCCTCAAGATTTATACTCCCTGTATCTAAGATTTATACTCTCTGTATCTAAAGACCCATAAACACCTTCTACTTGCTCACCTTCAGGTTCCCTTTGGTGGTGAACGCTCTTCCACAGATGGAGCATGCAAATGGCTTTTCACCTGTATGAGTCCGTTCGTGAATCTGAAGCGCGCTCGCTGAAGAGAAATTCTTGCCGCAGGTAGTGCAGATATGCTGTTTAGCGGTACGGCGGGGGGCGGGCACCAGAAGAGGAGGGACGCCAGGAGACAACGCAGGGGGGCCAATAAAATGGCTTGCACCGATAGGACGATCACTGGGAATTTCCATTTTGATGAGAGCTGGCGGTGCGCGGATAAACGCTGCATGGACGCTGCTTCGGCCTGAGGAATGAGAACATGAAAACGCTATAGGTGGGTGGCGGCACTGAGCGAACATTAAAATAAGTGTTTGGCAAGCTGGGTGTTAGAGGCAACATAAGCCCATCTTTATAATTACACACCCAGCTGCGTAAATGCAAACAAGGCAGAAGTTGCAAGATCGCTGCCTAGAGACAAAGTTGAAAGCAAGATTGTGGGTTATGGTGTGAACAAATCCCAGTGGCACATTCGGATGAAGCAGGTGTTTATATGGTTTCCTAAAGCCTGTTCGGCCAGAAGAGACAACCAGAACAAAAACATGTACCCACCATATTTATTTATACCCCACCTTTCTCCTCAATGAGGACCTCCTAAGCAGCTTATTTTATTCTCCTTATCTCTTCACAACAACCCTGGGAGGTAGGTTAGGTTGACTGTGACTGACCCAAAGTCGCCCAGCAAGCTTCCGCGACTGCTTGGCACTCCCAGGAGCTTTGGAGGAGGGGCAAAGAGCAAATATGATGTAGTGCTGTGTGTCGAAGTCATGTACAGGTGAAAACCCAGATGTGATGTCAGCCAACGCTCTGGAAACTATGGTATTACAACAGAGTTTCCAGAGTGTCAGTGGATGTCACCTCCAGGGTTTTCCCGGACATGACACATAGCATGTCACCTCCTCCCCCCGCCACTGGTGGCCCCAGAAGCAACAGTGGGCAGGAGGGCCTGAGGCCCCAGTAGCTGGACAATGCCCATCCAAAGCAGGCAAATAGCATGCTGACAGACTGGACTGCCCAGGGCCCTGCAATCCCATCTCTGACTACTGTAAAACCCTGACCAAAGTTCAGCTGCATCTGCAGTATCAAGCCAAGACACTCTTGGGTAAGCCCTTCATTGTTCCAGAAGTATTCTTCCAGCCTCTGTATGCCAAATTCTGTACCATGTATAGTACCTCCAGGTAATAGCTGGAGATCTCCTGCTATTACAACTGATCTCCAGCCATCAGAAATCAGTTCACCTGGAGAAAATGGCCGCTTTGACAATTGGACTCTATGCATTGAAGTCCCTCCCCTCCCCAAACCCCGCCCTCCTCAGGCTCCGCCCCACAAACCTCCTGCCGATGGCAAAGACGGACCTGGCAACCCTAACCATGTCCCAATAAATGTTTTCTCTATGCATTAATTGCTAAGAAAATGCAGGCCAAAGCTGTGTTGGACCAGGAAGCAATGTGCCCTAACTCACTGTAGTTTAATTCGTTTTATGGGAAGGAACTTTAGGCTTTATTATTCTTTTAATATACATTTTAGTGTCTTCGGATCTTCTTGGTTCTTGTATTTTTAAATTCTACATGGTCTTTGTATTTTTCCTCTTTTGACTTTTGCTTTTTTTAAAGAGTTAAGGTTGCAATGGCATTTGGCTATCGGCAATAAATAAACCTGATCTTACATCTCTGTTTTAATGCCTGGTATCACATGGCTTTAATTTTTGGAATTTGGACCAACACCTACAATTCCTGCATTTCTGCAGGAATCCCCATGTTGATTTTTATCTGAAATATGCCGCCATATGTGTCAAGTTTATACCTCCCTACAGGTTGAAAATAATATACTGTTGCCAGCCCTCAGCTCAAGACCTCTGCAAGAAAGTGGAAAGCAGAAGACTACCCAGAGGTAATTGAATGGTCAAATAAAGTAGCAGAATATGCAACCATGGCTAAGCTAATGCCTGTAGTGCATTACAGAGCAACCTCTGAGTTATATGAAAAATGGAAAGTATTCCTTGATTATATAACTTTTAACCAATAAAAATAATAGAATGTAAGAAGAAATAGGAATAGCGAGTCTCTTGAGCATATCCTTTTTGATTGTAAGATCTACAATCAAATTACGGAAACTCTGATTACCCCCATAATTTCCCGCCACCCTGTTAAAAATAGAAGGACTCTTCTCTCAGTTATGCTAGCAAATAAGAATCAAGAGATCACTTTCAAAGTCGCCAAATTTGGATGGATAGCCTATAAGACTAGGAAAAGCTGGGTAAGCAACATATAGGCTTTTAAGCTATAATTTTTATAAAGGTATTGTATAATTCTATGAATTTATAATTTTAAAATGTTTCTTTTCTCAAAAGTCATTTGATACTGGAAGTCTGAATTATATGGATTTTATTTTATTGGTCTTAAGTATTTACTGCTAAGTAAGAAATGCACTGTCAGATATGCAAATATAATTACTCAAAGAAGGCATAATCAAATTAAAATCATAAAGCAAGTTCGTGTGTAGGAGTGGGGAATCAAACCCGGTTCTCCAGATCAGAATCCACCGCTCCAAAACACTGCACCACGCTGGCTCTAGGTTCAACAAATCCAAAAGAAATTACAGCATACTGAGCTCATTGGCCCCAAGATGTGGAGACCATTGCTAGCTTAGACAGCTTCGATCTACGGGCAGCTTTTGCCTAGATTTAGACAGCTTTGAAAATGGATTAGACAAGTTTATGGAGGATAGGCCTATCAATGGCAATTAGATATGGTAGCAAAAAATGGAACCTCCATATCTAGAGGCAGTATACCTCTGAAAATCAGATTCACAGGGGGAAGGACAGGGAAGAGCTGTTGACTACATTCCCTGCTTGTCGGTTTTCAGGAAACATGTGGCCTGCATGCCACAGTTTGAAACAGAACACTAGATTGAGTAGCCTAAGAACATAAGAAAAGCCATGCTGGATCAGACTAAGGCCCATCAAGTCCAGCAGTCTGTTTACACAGTGGCCAACCAGGTGCCTCTAGGAAGCCCACAAACAAGACAACTGCAGCAGCACCATCCTGCCTGTGTTCCACGGCACCTAATATATTCGGCATGCTCCTCTGATCCATGACTAATAATATCCATTTTGACTAGTAGCCATGAATAGCCCTCTCCTCCATGAACATGTCCACTCTCCTCTTAAAGCCCTTCAAGTTGGTAGCCATCACCACATCCTGGGGCATGGAGTTCCACAATTTAACTATGTGTTGTGTGAAGAAATACTTCCTTTTATCAGTTTCAAATCTCTCTCCCTCCAGCTTCAGCAGATGACCCCGCATACTAGTATTATGAGAGAGGGAGAAAAGCTTCTCCCTGTCCACTCTCTCCAAACCATGCATAATTTTAGAGACCTCTATCATGTCTCCCCTTAGCCGCCATCTTTCCAAGCTAAACAGCCCTAAGTGTTTTAATCGCTCCTCATAGGGCAGTTGTTCTAGTCCCTAATCATTTTGGTTGCTTAACTGCCCTGCAGAATCCAATGGTTTGTTTGCAGTCCACCAAGGATGTATAAAAAGGGTGCTTGCATCGTGTTCCTGTTATGTTGCAGGGCATTGTTGAATTAGCCTGGGCCTGAGGGTTTTGACCAACCTTCTATAGGCAGCAAGCATCAACACAAGCTTTTAACCAGACAATATACTACCATGCCACTTATTTCAATTCGGATCTATAAAACTATATCTATTATGTCTTGACGGACTCACCATACTCTCCATTTTGGAAGTGTAGGCCAGGCTCCTCTTTAATAACCTTTCGACCAATATTGCTGTAAGTTAGATCCAAAGCACTGTCCCTTTCTACGGGATGGATTTCAGGACCGTCAGACTTGTTTCCTGCAACACCATCTTCTGGGATGTTAAAACCCGGAGACCTGGATCTGGTGCTCTCCGCCTGACTGTTGGCCGGAGACAATGCCAGGAAGGAAGCTGATTCAGAAGCAACAGGGCTACGGCTGCCATTTTGATAGTCTGGATCACCTGCTACCGAGCAAGAATCGTTGGTCATGCCATCACTCTCTGCCGAGCCATTGTCACAGGACTTCAGACTGCTTTGACGCTGTAAGGTCAAAGCCGAGTTGACTATTTTCATCTGGTTTTCCAGAACTGATATGCTTGAAAAGACAGAGCTGGAAGGATCGGGTTGAGTATCGCAAGGGATGGGTGGCTTGGAAGAGTGGCTTGGACCATCCTGCAGCTCCAGGTGTCCTGCCGTCTCCATGCTTTCTACATTCTCATCTGGACGGCACGGGTCTCCGTTCTTCTCAGCTACCGCACCCTCCACATCAATACTGTCACGTGTGTTTTCTGGGACGGGCGTGTTGGGAATTTGCCCTCCCATGTGCATACGGATATGCTGCTGCAGCACAACCGCGTTAGTAAACTTCTTCTGGCAGATGGGGCAGGAGTGCTGCATCTTCAACGGCGTGTTCGCTCGGTGGACGCCGTAATGCGTCTTGAGGTTCCCTTTGGTAGAGAAGGCACGGCCACAGATCTTGCACTTGAAGGGCCTCTCGCCGGTGTGGGTCCGGTAATGCATTTTGAGAGAACTCTGGCAGCTGAGGACTCGGTGGCAGATCAGGCACTCGTTGGGGTCAGCCGTGGATTTGTCGATGTTCTCCACCAGCTGCTGGAGCTTGGTTGTTTCGGAACCCTGCTCGCCACTTCTGCCTGGCTGAAAGGCACTTGTGCTGCAGCTGGCTTGCGGGGAACTTTGGCTTGGTTCAATCCCCGACTCATGACTGGCCGCCCCTGATGAAGAACCCCCTTCGCTTTCCGGAGAAGGCCTTGGCTGCATGTGCATGTCGCTCACAAGTACCCCAGTGAGAGAATCCTTGATGTTTGGTAGATGGGAAACGTTCTGAGGTAAGCCTATACCTACGGAGGCAGGCAGCGTGGTCAAAATAGGCTTCGTATCCACAATCATATTCGACTCGTCCAGTGGGACAGACATTCCATAGGGTATGCCGCTGCTAGTGGGCACATTGTCTAGATGCTCAGGAACCGGGTAGGGGTTCATTTTGATGTGAGGGTATTTGTCTTTATGCCGCTGGAAATGCACTTTCAGGTTCCCTTTGGTTGTGAAGCGGTTGCCGCAAATGTTACACTTGTAAGGCCTTTCGCCAGTGTGGGAGCGGAGATGGATCTGCAGGGCACTGTCATTGCCAAAGACCTTGCCGCAGAATTTGCACTTGTGTTTGAAGAAGGGCTCTTCCGCATTCGGTTTGCTTTCAGACACGTTCATGTTCGGCGGCTTCCCTTTCCCTTTCTTCGCGGGGTCAACCGCCGGGGAAACCGCTGGGAGCAGGCTTTGGAAGATGACTGAGCTGGACGATTGAGGTAGCAAAGGGCTTGGGAAGCGTGACATGGAGCCGGGCAGACCCCGGCCTGCCTCAGGCTTCAAGGAAAGGGAAGGCGCGAGCCCGGCGGCCATGGAGACAGCAGCCGGAATGCCAACGTTCGGATGAGGTAGTTTGCCTTGTTTCAAGGATTCCAGTGATAGGCTTTGGTTCCCAGCTTTCTGTCCGATTAAAGCAACGGCAGCCGAGAGCTGTTGGGACATGTGAGCGCCCAAAGCTTTGAGAGGATCCGCAGCAGTGGCTATGGAAGGGTGAAGGACGTGGGGAGCCATCATGGCTATCTGGATGCGGATTTGCTCCGTTAGTTGGATCTGCTGGAGCTGCTGTTGCTGCAGGCACACGAGTTGCTCGAGGATCATCGGGATAGCGTGGAGGCCAGCTGCCGACGGAGAGAGGCTCTCGGAGGCACACTGGTTAACGGCCACTTTTGTGCCACGGATAGTCTGCAAAGTCACGTTAGTGTTTGGTACTTTAGGTTTGGGTAAATAGCTTAAACCGTGAGCTGCAGGGGCCACAGGGGGTTCCGTTTTTAGATACATCCGTCCCACCGGCTCGGCACCCGCTTTCTCTCCCCTGTCTTCCACAGAACCAGAGCAGCCCTTGGCGCGACTGTCCTTGGCAGTTCGGTCCATCCGATTGTTCGGGAAACTCTCCGAGGAGTTGGGGAAGTCCTCCAGGGGCATGGCTCCCTCCCCATCGTTCATGATTAGGACAGGCGGTGTTTTAGTGCAATTTTTCTTATGTGCGAGGAATTCGGAGAGGTTGAAGAACTCTGCACAGCATTTCTCACAGATGTTGGTTTCGTCCGTTCGGCACCTTTTGGCACTCATTTCCCCTTCTCTGTCACCTGGGTCGTCTTGTGGACTCCCTAAGAGAGGCATTTAAAAAAGACAGGGAAAATGTATCAAGGAAAGTTTATGATTAAGATCAAGATAAAAATTTCTCAGTTGGAAGAAATTGTTGGTAGGCCGAGAATGAACTGAGCTACCAAATAAAATCCAGACTATGCATGGTCCAGTACAGAAGACGGCAAAACCCTATTTTCAAAACCCAGCTTTCATTTCTGCTACAGGCTCAGACAATTTTATGCTTTAAATGGGGCGAAAATCTCCTATATAATGTCCAAAGAAAATGTAACAATACTGTGGGTGTATGAATTGTATCCCTATGCCTAATTCAGAGATTTGCAATGGATGGGCTACCCAATGCAAATGTTTTGTTTTTTTTGTTTTTTTTAAAGGTAGCCATGAACAAGGAAATACTAGCATAAGTCTACTGCAAGTCATGGAGTCTACTGAAAGCCCTATGGCCTTCACACCTCCAGAGAAATTAGTCATGCCCAAAGACATCATGGTGCTCTCCAGTTTGACTGGATTAAATGGTCCCTGATTGCTGCTGTAACTTGGATCTTGCCACCAGGTCCTATACTCAGAGAAAGCGCAAGAGAGACAATCGATCTCATTCTGACGGTATATTCACTGAAAATGAATTTTATTAACTTGCAAGAAAACCTTATTTTGAGTCTTGCACAACTCCAAGCTGGGAAATTCCTGGAGATTTAGGGATTCAGCCTGGTGAAGATAGGATGTGGGGTGGCAAAGGACCTCAGAAGGTCCACCCTCCAAAGCAGCTATTTTTCTCCAGGGAAACTGATCTTTATAGCCTTGAGATCAGCTGCAGTACTGGGAAATCTCCAGGCCCCACCTAGAGGATGGCACCCTAGTCTTGCTGAAGCTACTCACAAATAGGGGTTTGTACAAGCCCAGAAAACCCCATCTATTATGGTGTACTGGACAACTGCAAGAAAAGACAGGTACACAGATAGAGCCATAAAATGTCACAGCCATGGGGAAAAATATTTTTCTTGATTTCCAGACCAGAAAAACACACAAAGTTGAAGAAAAACTGCAATACATACAGTACTTATTTCTTATTAACTCTAAAATTATTTCCCTACCTTAACATAAAACACACCATGTGTAACGTAGCAAACAGTACAATTATACTATTTGGCATGTTTATGAAAAGTATAAATGGCTTCATTTTCCACAAGCAGAACTGTCTGTCTAGTCAACACTAAAATGAGAGCTGTGAACGGCTACAGCAACTCTCATTTTCTCATGCTGATTGTTTTACATTAAAAAAAAGTATTATGGCACATCTTGAGTGAGTAAAGAAGCGTCTTAAAAAGGATTTTGTTCATTCCAAACACAAAATATTTCCACTGGAGTCTTTTCCAGTGATCCCCAAATTTCTGATTTTTCCATTGGAAAAAAAAGACAAGACCAGGAAACACCTCACTCAGGAAGTGTCGGTTTTTCTCTAGGCCTTTACATCTCTATGTTCAAATGCACATTAGTACAGCCAGTGGTAATTGTTCCAAGGAGTAGTAACGCATGGAAATGGGCCCTTGTTAGAATCAGAGTTGGAAGGGGCCACACAGGCCATCTAGTCCAACCCCCTGCTCAATGCAGGATCAGCCTAAAGCAGGGGTGGGGAACCTCCGGCCCATGATTGGCTGCGGCCCGCGGACTCTCCCGCCGCTGGAGCGTGTGTGGCCAGCCAGCCGGCCAGGCAAGTGGGGAAAGGAAGCCAAGCGCCCGCACTCGGCATGGCCGGTGGCTTCTTGGGCGCCCTCTGGGCCTGTGCGAGCAGAGGGACGTGGCTGGCGGGTGAGCGCGAAGGGGACTCTGCCCCACCCCGCAAGGCTCAGTTACACGCGACGCTGGGACCTGTAGAGAGAACTTCCAGTATTTTTAACTTAGTTTCCAGGCATGCAGGGGTACGATTACAAATCAAAACAGGACCACACTGTCATTGGAGGGTCATTGGAGGATGGATTTGAGTCTGCCACCTGCACCATTTTCCTGATTTGAAATGGCCCCACAGCAACTCCCTGGAGCATCTTCTTTTGTGTCAAGAAACTGTCACTAGGTGGGAAGGCGTAACTGCCAACCCTCCTCTCGTGCAGCAGTCCTGAACTGAAATTGAACCAGCATCACTTCTTAGATGAACTTTTAAGGCCCTTACAGAACACAGCAGCCAGTCACTAGTGCTTCCACTTATTAGTCCACCGCAATATCCAAAGTAGCTTTAATATAGGGTTGCCAACCTCCTAGTGGTGGCTGGAGATCTCCCGCTGTTACAACTGATCTCCAGGCGATAGAAATAAGTTCCCCTGGAGAAAAAGGCCGCTTTGGCAATTGGATTCTATGGCATCGAAGTCCCTCCCCTCTCCAAACCCCACCCTCCTCAGGCTCCGCCCCCAAAATCTCTAGGTATTTCCCAACCCGGAGCTGGCAACCCTATTCTAATACCATGCTAATTAAAGTTAAGGGAGCCCTGTGGCGCAGAGTGGTAAGCTGCAGTACTGCAGTCCAAAGCTCTGCTCACGACCTGAGTTCGATCCCAGCGGAAGTCGGTTTCAGGTAGCCGGCTCAAGGTCGACTCAGCCTTCCTTCCTTCTGAGATCGGTAAAATGAGGACCCAGCTTGCTGGGGGTAAAGGGAAGATGACTGGGGAAAGGCACTGGCAAACCACCCTGTAAACAAAGTCTGCCTAGAAAATGTCACATCCCAACATCACCCCATGGGTCAAGAATGACCCGGTGCTTGCACAGGGGACCTTTACCTTTTAATTAAAGTTAGGAATCACATAAAGACACAGTTGTAAAAATGTAGTAGTATTCCACGAAACACTATTTTAATAGTTATTCTGTGCATTCCGTCAAGCCAGAGTTGTGCTAGATCTCCACTATGAAAACACCAAAGGTGGACATTCACTCATGCCATACCATAGAGAAGGACATTTGCTTACTGATGTGCCAGCAGATTGCTAAAATAAAAGTGATTTTATCTGATTTGTTTTTCTTATTAATGCTCCCCCGTGTGGTAGCAGTTCATATTGTCACCAACAAGGGAAGGCTTATATGAGTGTGTTAAAAATATTATCACCCCAGGGGAAGAATTCCTGAGGATGAAAATTAAAAACCAAACCACTTACATACAGAAATCTAGCAAATGGTTCAAACCATTGGGCTCAATTCAAAGTTGCAATATCCTCAGCACCCCATTCCATGCCAACTTCATGAAAGGCAAGTCCTGCAATGATGTAAGTAGTCCATAGCCTGGTAAAAAACGTACACACTTACTCTTCCCCCAATGCATAGGTCTCAGTCATTATCACATTTAACAGCCAAATAAAACCAATAGATCCTAAAGGTCAGGCTCCAAGTTATAAAATTATCCTTTGCAGATTCAACATGCTGAATTTTCAATGCACTCTAATTTGCAAGTGGATTTTGCCATTTTACACAGTAAAATCTGGTTCCCAAGTGCGTTGAAAGCGGATTTAAAGTGCATTATTCAGCATGCGTGAAGGCTGCAGGCTTACGTTTCTAGGATTCCAAAGGGTCTGAAAACCAAGCCAGTGCCCATTGGCTGAGGGATTTTTCTCCACCCCAGGCAGCAAATATGGATGAACTCTGATCATTCCTGTTGACAACATCCTATACAGATGCAAACACTCCTCAGGAGAGATTTCCACGGTTTCAGCAAAACTCCCTTCAGATACCGACGCTCTTGTAGTCACCTCGTTCCAATTACCTGCACATGTGAATAAGACCTAGCAGCAGCTGGCCCCAACCAATGGCCGTATGGTTTGTAATAAAGTAAGAATCAAGAAAGTTTGATACACACAAACCCACCCCTCAACGTAGCCTGGTGGAAAGACACTTCTTTCTCTTCTGCACTACTATCATTCTGATAGGGCTGCCAACTCTTGGGAAATTCCTGGAGATGCGGTGGAGGAGCCCAAGGAGGACAGGGATTAAATGCCATATAGTCTACCCTCCAAAACATTTTCTCCAGGGGAACAGGAGATCTGCTGTAATTCTGGGAGATCTCCAGGCTCTACCTAGAGGTTGTGTGGGTGTAAAGTGCTGTCAAGTCACAGCCGACTTATGGCGACCCCTTTTGGGGGGGTTTTCATGGCAGGAGACTAACAGAGGTGGTTTGCCAGTGCTTTCCTCTGCACAGCAACCCTGGTATTCCTTGGTGGTCTCCCATCCAAATACTAACCAGGGCTGACCCTGCTTAGCTTCTGAGATCTGACGAGATCAGGCTAGCCTAGGGGCCATCCAGGTCAGGGCACCTAGAGATTAGCAATCCTACTTTCTGGTCAACCTTCGATTCCATCACAGATTTCTTTCCATTTCCTCTCTTCTCCCTCACCTCCACTGCCCTTTTCTCACATCCAGCAATTTTGCTTAGAGGTTTTCCAGCATTCTAGGTGGGGTGGGGGGAGATGGCACCTGGTCACATACGTGTAGTCAGATCAATCTACCAGATTTTAAGATTACCTGGCCCTGATGAAATGTGCTAAGCTTTCGCCTGTTGTAAAACAGGGATTCATTCATGTGAGTTACATTTTTAAAAAAAATCTATTTTCAGTACTGAAGGGGAAAAACTCAACTTTCTCAACAATCACAGGCACACTGTAAAGGCACAAACAGCAGTTCGACACACCCACAATTCGTGGCAAGCACTGAATCATTTATACCAGTAAAACTTTTACGGAGGATGAAGAGGCAATGTCAAGGTCTGGTAGAGCAAAAGATTCATTCCCCCCTGCCCATCAAGAAGGGAGATGCTAAATGCTAAAAAACAAAACAGCTTCCCACACAGTAGTGGTTTTGAAAACATGTCCTCAAACTAGAGCTTGGCAACCCACCCGAGAAACATCACACAGGTTTCTTGCACAGTCGGCATTTTAAGTGGCTAAAGTTTTGCATTCTCAAAAGGTAATTCAAAACTATTCGTATTTTAAAAGGAAACTTCACCATACCAGATAAAATGAAAATGTGTGCACACCTATTAACAATGACAATTATACAGGGCTTAGGAGGAAATACACACAGGAAGACATAGAAACCACATTAATATCAGTAAATAAACAACTGGGGGGGACTCAGCATAAAAGAAGTTACTTTATATAGGCTGCTTTGCCAATCCCTTCCTTGGAATCTTATGCAGAGTTCCTCTAGTCTAACCCTAATGGAGCAACTCTGCATAAGACTGGACTATTACTTACTCCCATCCCCCCCAAGCAGCATAAAAGAACAGCTAGATTCGAGTCCAGTAGCACCTTGGACCAACAAGATTTTCAGGAGCCCCGTGGCGCAGAGCGGTAATCTGCAGTACTGCAGTCCAAGCTCTGCTCACGACCCGAGTTCGATCCCGATGGAAGTCAGTTTCAGGTAGTTGGCTCAAGGTTGACTCAGCCTTCCATCCTATCGAGGTTGGTAAAACGAGGACCCAGTTTGCTGGGGGTAAAGGGAAGATGACTGGGGAAGGGACTAGCAAACCACCCCGCAAAATCTGCTTAGTAAATGTCGGGATGTGACGTCACCCCATGGGTCAGGAACGACCCAGTGCTTGCACAGGGGACCTTTACCTTTTTAAAAAACTTTTGATAGTCAAAACTCCCTTGTGGCTCAAGGCAGCTTAAACTCCATTAAGAAAAAAGATATACATTATAGCTCCCCATATAAGAAAATGCCTGCTGCTCAACACCCCCATTAAAAAACCTCAGACATAAATGGCCTTACAGGGCCCCCACAAATACTTCTCGAGATGGTGCCTTCCTCAGACAATCTGATCCACAAGGGAATTCAACATGCTAATAAACAACAATGTTCACATACAAGGAAGAACAAAGCCTCTACCACTGTTTTCTATTTTCTTCACTTCTGTTTTCTTTTTTTCTTTTCTCGGTCACTTCTCTGATTTCTTCACTTCTCACTTCCCTCTGTGGCCCCCTAGTCTCGTGCCGTGGCCCCCCATTTATGCAATTTTCACCTGTGGCCCCCTTGGAATATCCTGCCCCCCCCGGGGGGGCATATGGCCCCAGGTTGAGAACCACTGATTTAAATCAGGATTTATATCACTAGTCAGTAAGACAAGATTTAAATCATGCACTTAGCTCCTTGTGCAGATCTATTCCACTCCAAACAATCTTCAATTCATTGAACTTCTTGAAACTTAGCACTTACGAGGTAAGGGGCTGATTCTGTGTACATAGAATTTCAAAGGAACAATGGGATTAAGGTCATTTTCTCAACTCTGTATGTTTATTTTATAACATATTTGCTGTGAAGAAGAGGCATGTTATCTCTGCAGACTCAAATTCAGTTTTGAGAATGGCAAAACCAAGCATATCTGTAATTATATATTCTAGATAGAAAAACTGCCTAAAATAATCATACAAAAACCTCTGGAAGAGCATGACATTGTGAATGGATTAATGGAATTTATTTACCAAAAACATTAAACACTGCATGAATATACAGCCTCAAACTAATCCTTATTTCATGACGAATAACCTTTAGACAATAATGTACCTTAAATAGAAAACTATCTTTAGATGGATTTTTAATAAAATGCTTTTTGAGGAAAAATCTGCTTTAAATAAAAATCCGATTTAAATTTTATTTATTTATTTTTATCCACCCTGGTCAGGTTGCTGTATAGATGCTCTTTCATCTTCCCAACTCAACAGCAGAAAGCCAGAGTTGTAATTTATACATGAAAAAAGACACCAGCCGAGCCTTTGATACCTCTCCCCACACACAGCATTTCCCACATCACAAAAGGCAAGCAGGTTGTCACTTCAGATACGGGAAATGCTTCGGGAAGATTTTAAAGGAAGCTCCAGCAGCCTCGATGGTGAGCTTAAGTGACCAACACAGGAATGTTTGCATTATTGGGGGGTGGGGGAAATCAGGAAAATGCCGTCTGTGCATCGTTGGCCACCTAAGTGCCTGCGACACACACACCAGAATCACAGAAGAATCAGTTAAGTAGCCACATCCAGCCAGAAGATCGTATGAGTTCGGCCACACAACTGGACCTCTGGGAAACATGGGCGTGCAAAGATGAGACCGCTTGGCTGGCTCTCCCCGACAGCCATACAGCATCGCGCTCTCTGGTCAATTGATGGAGCATCCCAGGAGAATCATCCCAGTTCGGATACCCCAGTAAAGCTTTCAAATTGCTAATCAGGAAAGGGAGTAAGGATTTAACATTTCTAGAAATTCTGAAGCCATGGGAATCATGGGAAAAATTAAAATATACGCAGTACTTATGTTATTGTCAAACCTAACCTTTTCACGGAATAAGGTGGCACTTACGCTACAGCGGGAGCAAGCATGCCAGCGTCTAGGAAAGGGAAAGCCTGGGAAAGGGAAAGCCTGCGCCGGCGTAGGGGAGGGGAGTTCCCGGGGGGAGGAGCTGCTTAGGCAGCTTCCTCACCCCTTTTGCCCCGGGAATGCCCCTTTGTGCTGCGGAGGTGCTGTGTGTGTGTGTTAAGTGCCGTCAAGTCGCTTCCGACTCATGGCGGAGGTGCTGCACCACCTTTTTTGGTGGTGCAGCCCCATTGTAGGCAATGGGGGATCCCCCTTTTTAATTTTTTATACTCTTTTTGCCCCTGTGGTAGCCAGGAAGTCTGAGGAGGCAGCGCGGCTGTACTGCTCCCAGCTGCCACAGATCTATCCCCCCCCTTCAGGATTGGGCTGCCTGTTTTCTACAAGCCAAATCTGTAAATTTATTGAATACTAAAGAGACAGCTTGCAAACTGCTCACCATATGTAACCTTAGCAAACGTGAATGAATGACTGTCAGAGCAGGGCATTCTTAAAAGTTGATCAGGGGTGATCTAAGAAATCAATTGCGGAATTAAGGGTTGATCAAAATATTGGTGCAGGGAGTTGAAAAAGACAACACAGCAAACAAAAATAAATGTGTGATGCGGTTAGAAAAAAAGTCTCACAAATCACTATCGGACCAGCGGAGTATTTGGGTACTGAGTTACACTTTATAATAGTGTATCATTCAAGAGCACATCATCATCCTGTGTTCTAACTGCAGACAAAATTAGCCACATTTAAGCAACAAATATATCCTCGAAAATATTGCATATACTTAAATGATAGAGAAGAGCTAGGGTGGCACAGAGTTACTCCAGTTATATCGAGGGCGCAACTTGAAACCAGCCAGCCACACCCTGTGTGCACTGCAGTCGACAAAGCAACCCACACAAGATGCTAACAGAGATGTCGGTGGCCTTAAGAGTCCCTTGCTTTTTGACCTCCAGCCAGATGAAGAGTTCTAAAGAACCTGAAGCATGCACACTGTTGTGTTATTATGCTTGGCCTCAATAAAAATGGGATTGATTGGCTTCTCTTTTTTAGACTAACTTCTAGGACAGGGCTTCTTAAACTTTTTCCACTCACGACCCCTTTTCGCCCAAGAAATTTTTACATGACCCCAGGTATAGAAGAATGTGAAATAGGTATACAAACCAAACATTTACTGATAATAAATCAAAGAAATTTATTTTAAAACAATTCTTTGGTATACATATAATTTTACCATTTACTGTTGCTTTAAATATCCGGTAAAAATCATACACACTTCCTATCTGGAAGTTTTTTCCTCTTTTGAAGGTTAACAAGTGGGCGGCTAGGGAGTAAGTTACATTACTATTTCCTTCACGTGTCACAACCATTTGTGTGTCCTACCGCAGTGCTGAAGATGCCGCAAAGTCACATCAAGACAAGCAAACAGTCAAAAGGACCCCTCAATCAGGTACATCAACATGATCACATCCTCTACCTGGGGGCCATTGCCCATGGCTCATTTCTGGAAGTGGCTGGCACAGATACTCCACGCACAGAGGATCCACATAGAAGTAACATGACATGGAAATTTTTGGCAGCAGCTCCCAAACTAGGATCAGTTTAGCTTGAAGAATCTAGCCTAGCACAGCAACACGAAGGCAGGCAATGGCAAACCACCTCTGAACGTCTCTGAACTTGAAAACCCTATAGGGCTGTCATAAGTCAGCTGCGGCTTGATGACCCTTTCCATCACCACTATACTTCTTGGGGCAGGGACTCATCTTCCTGTATTCTTTAAATCCTCTGCAACCCACCCAATGCATACTGAGAACAACTGAACACATGAAGCTGCCTTCTACTGAATCAGACCCTTGGGGCATCAAAGTCAGTATTGTCTACTCAGACTGGCAGCGGCTCTCCAGGGTCTCAGGCAGAAGTCTTTCACATCACCTACTTGCCTAGTCCCTTTAACTGGAGATGCCGGGGATTGAACCTGGGACCTTCTGCATGCCAAGCAGATGCTCTTAGAACACTATCACAACCTTCAGGTTTAAAGCAAGTTCAGCCTTCTGTCATGAGGCACAGTCAGTGACCTACAAGACCCCCAAACCTCAATCAGGATAATGTTATTTGACTTCTGGAGTAGCTGACTCTACCTCTCCACCAGTTCTCCTGAGTGCCATTGCTTATCCTGGCAAGTGGCACATTTCCTACAGGACACCAGCCCTTTCCCCAGCAGAGAAAATAAGGAATGTGTATTAGGATCACAGCCATAAGCTGCACCTCTGACCGACCCACATGCACTGGAACACACGTATCAGGCCAGCGCTACGGCTGCCCACTTCGGCTTGTGAAATTCCTGGAGATTTGGGGGAGGTGCCTGGGGAGGGAACTCAGCAGGGATATGATGTCACTCTGGGACTTCCATTTCGCCCAGACTCTATGCCATGCCATAGAATCCACTCTCTGAAGCTGCCATTTCCTCCAGGGGAACTAATGTCTGTAGCCTGGAGATCAGTTGTCATTCTGGGAGATCTCCCGGCCCTACCTTGAGACTGGTAGCCCTAACCTGTTGGAACATGTAAGACCCAGAAACCTTTAAAAGCAGGGCTCTTGATCACTGAGTGCCATACGTGTTTATGCACCTAGGCTGAATGAATAGTTCAAGGCCAGAGCCTGCCCCTTCCCACGTGCATTCAATTTACCCATCCTTTAGAACATCTATTAAGGGCCATGGAGTGCCTAGAGGGATACGCAGTTATTGTTCAAAAGACATTGCAGTCAGTATAACCAGCACAAGAAGAAATGATGGTCCAATAAGAGCCTTGTAATTAAGTCCACAGCTAAGGATTTAGTCAGTGGTTCTCAAACTGGGAGCTGTATCCCAGCAGCAGATCACAAGGCCAAGACAGGAGGAGGAGGACCAGAGTGAGCTAAAAGGAAGACGCTCAATAGCAAATTCTGGGTTTACTCTGCATAATGCATAAAACGGCCATGAAAGGTAACCCATTGCTTACTAAATATGAAATTACAAGCTCAGTGTTAAACCAGTTCCTGTGTGTTACATTGAGAAGAGAGGAAATAGTGTGGAGTTGTTTGGTTAAGTGGGTTATGAAAAGTACAGCAAGTTTAGAAGCTGGCCCCCACTTTCGAACGTTTGATAACTGATCTTGGAAACTGAGAGCGTGTCCCAAAGCAAGTATCCTACAGAAAGACACCTACAGAGCAAACATGTCCCAATGACTTACAATGGCCTCTAGCGAATGACGGATGGACCACCAGTTATGGCATTGCCCTCCTCTCCAGGAATCAAGCAGTCTCTCTTTAGATGGGTGTCTCAAATGTTTTAATTCCAACTGGTTTTTTTATGAAGATAAAAACCCAGAAGGTAGAGGAAGAATGAATGCATGCGCACACAGTGGCGGATCTACTATGAAATTAATGAAGCTTAAGCTTCAGGGCCCCTAATCCCGGAGGGTCCCTGAAGCAACCGATTTTTTTATGAGTGAATTTTTCAACAAAATCAATTGAGTTTTTTAAAGTGTTTGTTATTAAAATAAGACCATTTTAGTGATAGAATCATAAGCGAATGGGTTGAAGTACTTAATATTGACCTTAGTATATGCTCTAATACCAATTTCACATGGCCTCAAAATGTCCCTGTAATTGGTCACATTTCAAAATTTTCTTGGGGGCTTGCAGCACCCGAATCTCCAGCTGTATGGGCTCGCTGAGCTCGCCAGAATCTATTCAGAGCCTACATTTTGGCAGCTGGATCTTCAAATCCTTCGTTGGTGCATAGCTTAATAGTTCTATAGCTCAGCCCTTAGGCTAGAGCCAATTGGAACCATAAAAAGACACCTGAATTCTCAATTCAGGCTGCACTCATCTCACTTGTGCATTTTAACACCAAAAATCAGATTTTCACCTCTTTCCCCTAACAAGCCCCCTCTGATGACCTTCTGCCTCTCAATTAGAGAATGAATCAATAAATCTGCCATAAGGTTGCCAGATCCCTCTTTGCCACTGGCGGGAGGTTTTTGGGGCAAAGCCTGAGGAGGGTGGGGTTTGGGGAGGGACTTCAGTGACAGATATCTGGAGGTTGGCAACCCTAATCTGCCATAGAACAACCCCATTGAAGAAGGTAACAGTGGTTACCCAGACGTTGCTGGTTGGGAAGGGGTCCCCATAACAGTTCAAGCTTCAGGGTCCCAAAAATGTAGCTCCGCCACTGTGCACACACATACAATCGATCCCTAGAGTTTAGTTAAAGCCCAGGGCTCAATCCTAAAGTGCCTTTTGATTCCCAGACCTAACCATGACATGCAAGTAAGGGAGACGCCTCTAAGCACGCACAGAGCATCTTTCAAAGACAAGGCCATGTCGTATGTTGGCTGGCCCTAATAAAAAGTAAATACAAAATAGTGTGCAATCTTTTAAAGTTCTATTAGAGTTTATCAGGCTAGATGGAAATGGGGAAGGGAAGACATTTTGGAGGCCCTGATTTTAAGTCCTCTTTGGAGAACACTCTGAACATCTGAACAGGTTAGGTGACCCTGGGTGGAGCTGGTTTCAGGTTGTCGCTTCAGTCTTCTAGGAAGAAAAAGAAACAGCTGCCTCCAGCTGAAAATATACATACTAATAGTTGATCACTTGTGAACAGCCCCCTCCCTCCTGGTATTAGGAGAACAAACTTTCAGTTCAGAGATGGTAACTTCCCACCAGACTGAAGACACTAGAGAAGTTCACAGACTTTTTCCAACAAGGATCCTGACCAATAAGTGGGATCGTGTTTTGCTTGGGCATCATTCAGCACAAGAAGACTTGGAAGTGACCCCTTCCAGAAGCTAACATGTAAACAGTTGTGGTATGTATCATTTTAATGTTTCCTCGCTGTTGTTTTTTTATTTAAAAAGGCAGCCCCAAACATCTCATACACCAGGTCAGAAATACATCTACTGATATGTAGAGTCAGAACCTTTGTCAACTAACCAGCTTAAAATACATCCAACACGCAATTGCTTTAGGACAGCAACACTGCAAGGTGCTTCCACAATCACAACTACCGGCGCTGTAACTGGACCCATTTTACAGTCGACACAGACTGAGGAGGCAGGACAGAGCAACTCCACTCCCAACTGGAAAGGCTGTAGCAAAGTATCCATTCTGAACATGAAGCTGCCTCTTACTGGGTCAGACCATTGGTGTATCAGGCTTAGCATTGTCTACTCAGATGGGCAGTGGACCTCCAGGCTATCAAGGTGATGTCTTTCACCCCCACCTACCACCTGATCCTTTTAACTGGCAATGTTGCGGAATTGAACCTGGGACCTTCTGCAAGCCGAGCAGATGCTCCACCACTGAGCCACAGCCCCATTTAAACCCAGGTCTCTCAAACTGCTGCAAAATCCCAGTCAATGGTTTCAGAGTATCAGAGTCTTGTCCCCCTCCTCTTCTCATTTCTCAGACCCCTCCCCCCAAAAAAAGGTTTACTGGGAAGTTATTCCGCAACATCTCGTGAACACTGATTTAGGCTGCATTAAAATTAGGTGGAAGGTTTAGATACGAAGTCGAATGAATGGAAACCACAGAGAGAATAGATAAGGAGGTTATATTCCATTGTGAAACCTGAGTACTAAAGTCTATGCCCATGCTTTTCTCAGAAGATCATCTGATAGCCTGGCTTAATTTACTCAAGTGCCTCCTAACAATGTCTTCAGTGAGCGAGTTAGTTCCACAAATTTATGCTTCAGTATCATCGCTGTGACTTGATTAGAAACAATCCTTCTCCAAAAAGCTCTGCGCTGAGTCAGAAACAGAGATTTCCAAATAGGCCACCTCATTGTAGATTTTTTTAAAAGGCATGATCCTGCTACAGTGAACACTTTTCATCTCATTCAGTTCAATGAGATGCATTTTAAACTAGATTTTGCCTAAACTGGCTGGATGGTGGCTACTCCCCCCACCACTGTCTGACGCGTACAAACTGCCCCTCCCCCCAGAACTCAACATGATCTTTAGAGGCATCAACACCATTCAAAAGTCATGAATGGCTTCTAATTTTAGGCCTTTGTTTGCTAATAAAAGGTGGTCATTTAGATCAAAACCTCAGCATCTCTCCTCCATCAGAGGCAAAAAAAGAATGCACAAAAGCAACAACATTCTGACCAGCACATAAAAGACCCAGATTAACATCTTGCAACAGTTTTGAATATTTGGTTCTATTTCACTTGGTCTTTGGTTCTATTTCACTGTGCATCCTTTTAAACATGAAAAAAAAGGGATTTTTTTGGTTAAACAATTCCAATTTCCAACCATGATTGTAAATAATACCATCAGATATCCCCAGAGCTGGATCAATACCAATTAGTTACACTTGTAGGCCAGTGAACACCTTTGGATAAAATCTGATGCATGAGGCTTTTGATCTTGCTTTCAACTATCAGTGAATACGCAATTCAGGCTGCCAGAAGGGTTTGTGAATACCACATACCCCACATATGAAAGGGATTATACAATCACCCTTTAAGCGTTGTCAGAGGAAAGACAAAATATCAACTTTCATTTAGCACTGTAGATTTACTTGAAGTAAGTATCACAGAATTCAACAGGACTTGCCTTCTAGGAACTGCATTTATGATTGTATTCCTCAGTTAGAGCTTTATATTCCTTGTCCTTCTAACGGGGAACTTTTTGAAACAATTTATGCTTTAGAAATAAGGTGGCCAAATGATAACCCCAGCGTTTAAACAAAAAGTCTCATCGTTTTCCGTAGAGGCTCAAAACCAAAACATCTGTTCCAACACTGCGAACAACAGCCAAACAAAAAAAGGAGGACAATCTCTGTACGCTACTGAAAACAGCCATTTCTGAAGAACTGCCAGAATAATTTTTTCTGGCTCAAAGTATGAGGGATTTATTTGTCACTTTAATTTTGAACATGAACTGCCTGTGCACAGCGTTCAACAAAAAGGCGACACAAGCAAAGTGTTATTTGTACACAAGGTAGCCAACCCTAACCTGGGGCCACTGGCTTACAAGAATCCCTAACTCCAGAAAAGCAACTGTATTAATCGGTTGCAGAAAACGCAAACAGGAATCTTGGAATATCCTAAAACATACAATGCTTTTTATTCTAGCGTAAGCTAAACACTCATCTCAGCGGGTTCTGATCTACAAAAGCCATTTTTTAAAAAAAATGTTAATCTTTAAGGTACCGCAAGACTCTTCCTTATCAATCACGACTGCCCAGACGATGCACAAAAACCAGAATATCCATAAAGAGAATTCTTATTTGCAGTCTAACCCATATCTGAATTTAAAGATCCAAGCACAAAAGCCATGTTTTATTATGACCCACCAGAATGACGCGAAAGAGAGCGCAAGCTTCCAAGTTCTTCAGAACTCTTCCCCAGGCTATATGTTAAAGGGGAGGGAGACAAAGGGGAAAATATTTTTATTCCCCCCCCCCTCCATCCCGCATTAAAATTCTAGCTTGATGAAGAGATCTGGAAAACTCAAGTACTGGCCCACTGTTTTGGGTCATTTTGGTTGGTCTTAAAAACAGTTGTATTTTCAACCACCCCTCAATCTAAAAAGGACTGAGTTAGACATAAATAGCTACTGAATTGTTATTCCCATTACTGACCAAATCCCCTGGCTTCATGAGTAAACAAGGGGAGCAGAGACACCCGCATATTATGAATGTCCACTGATAGCTGCAAGAGGTTGCATTCTAGAAGAGGGTGGGGGAGAAGGAAGGGTGGGAGGGGAGAAAGACCCCTGGCTTCTACCTTATCCCAGGACCCGTTTCTTCTTCCACACTCAATTACATCCACCAGCAAGTCCTCTTGCTTATCAACAAGGCAGCCCCAGACCACACTGAACACTAGGCCAGTGTTTAAGACCAGGCTAAGGAGCGCAAAACCCCGCTGCCAAGGTCAATTGCATGAGAGTCCTAATTGTAAGCTTGACATCAACTTACCACCCACCGCAGGCAGGAGGAGGCAGAGGTTAAAGCAGCAGCTCTGTCAAAAACGTCACCCACTGCCGGGCTGAGCTGACAAGGCCCGGTCCCTACAAGCAATATAGTATTTCACTGGCATCGAGAGGAAGGGGGGGTGAGGAAGACAAGAGCAACAAACCCCACCCTCCTCGTGGGACCCTGTTTAAATGGTTCATCCCACCGCCAGTCACTCTTAACACAGGTGGATCAGGGCTGGATTCAGATACAAGGTCAGTGGCGAGAACTTGTTCCCAGTTGTTCCAGGAACTTTGATGTTTCTCTTCGGCCCCGAATGTGTAATCTATATCCATTTCTTGAAGAGCAGGATTCTAGTCCAGTAGCATCTTAGAGAACAGGGTGTAAGCTTTCAGGAGTCACAGCTCCCTTTGTCAGATTCCATGTGGCTCTAAAGATTATACCCTGGAAGTCTTGTTCATCTTTAAGGGACCACAGGACTTGAATCTTGCTCTTCTACTGCAGATCAACACAGCTACCCGCCTGAAACCATTTCTAAAACCTTCTCTGAAAGCACAAAAAATATTGTTTTTATGTAAACTTTTCCAGTTCTGCAAGCCGATTCTCTTTAAACCAGCAATTGTGTGGGTTAAATTTCCCAATACTGAAGCTGCGTTAGCCCACCGTTAAGCACTTTGCCTAGCCTAACTGTAACACTACTTATTCCCAACGTCTTATACTTTTTTTGTTACTCTGATTCTCAAGTGGAAGCTACAGGGTTAAGAAAAAATTGCAGCCTTTTAAAGTTTTAAACTGCCTTTTGGAAGGGAGGGAAAGAATGTAGGTTAATGGCTATTACACAAGTACAATGGGCAGTTAAATCCTTTGCAGTGGAAAATGCTAATTTTCAGTATGCAATTATTGTTCTCAAGTGACCACCTGCTATTTTTTTGATCTGTTAATTAATCACTGAGTCAGCAGCAACATTTTCCAACTCCCCCATATGATTCTGGGGTTGTTGCTTTTTGGGGAGGGGGGAAAGGAGATTCACAGGTGACTTTGCAAATATTAATTTTGCATAAGTTTCCTTCCCTAAAGCCAAAAGATAACTGTGCATGCCAAGAAAGCATTTTAAGTCTATACAATAACAGATAAGTGTGTGTGGCCAGACTTGTGGCTCCTTAAAGACAAACATCAATGAAGAGTTCTAAAGAAATCAAAAGCTATACACACCAGATTGTTTTTTTACAACTAACCAAATTAAGACACAAAAAGGTGGCTTTAGTTTTGCTTTGGAACCAAGGCTTACAACCACTTTACAGTTACACCCAATGAACACATTACCATTTCATGTGCCACAAGATTCTGTGTGTGCATACACGCAAACTCTTATGGGGACTTTTCTAATTAAATGCCATCAACTTGATATCTGAAAATGCATCTCCAGAGTTTAACTGAAATGTAGCATAAACAGCAAGGAAACTGATTCGAGACTCACCCGCCCTTACGATTCAGGCTTTAATATGTTTCTGTGCCAAATCAGTTCTACCCCACATTACTACAAAGACTGAAAGGGACCTACTAATATTTATTGCACATTAACCTTTGGTGTAGCAGATACCGGAAACACCGCATTGATACCGGAAACACAGATCTCAACGCTCAGTTGGGTGGTTTTCTATAAGATACACCCCACCTTCCCTACCTCACAGGGCTGTTGTGAAGATAACTATACAAAACAGGAGACATAGTCCTTTATAAGCAAGATTCTTCATTGGGCACCCGTGTGCTGCATTCAATGAAATCACACTTGCTTTTAAGGGGCTGAGAAGCTTTTTATTTTTGCGACACACAGCCACTCTTCTCAAATGTAGCAAATAAGTGGTTCACACAGTGGTTTACATTTCTTATCTAGGCACAAAAAAGACCGGCCTAGACTCAAGAGCTTAAACATTACGATCTCTCTCTTTTCTAGGGTCGAGTCAAAGAGCCATCCGTTCACATCCCGAGAGAGTAGGGGGTGTCCACCTCAATTTAACCCAGCTCTGCGCTCAGGGCCGGTGCTACCACCAGGCAAACTCGGCGTTTGCCTAGGGCGCAGACCTCAGAGGGGCATAGAACTGGCCAGAAGGGCACAGTTTTCAACAGACTCGTTTCTGGGGGGAAATGCAACTGAAAAATTATATTTTTTTCACTTTAAGGTAAGTCCCACAACAGTGCTATGGAATGTCATTAATTATAACGTCTCATAAAAAAGTCTTGTGCTTTTTTATTTTTGCCACAAAGACATCTGTTTCTGAAAATTGGTTAGCAATGGGGGTAAGGCACAAGTAGTCCGCCTTGCCTAGGGCGCAAAAATGACTGGCAGCCCTGTCTGCACGCTAGAAAGAGCAAGACCTGAACCAGGAAAGGGTCCCATCTCTAAAGGCAACGGCAGGAAAGTCTTTTTGCGACCCGCAGCTCAAGGCAGGCAGGGTCCTCTGGGGGGCGCCCGAGAGCAACCGAACTGTCCCCTCCGCACGCAAGTAAAAAAAAAAGTCACCTTCCAAACAATTGCCTGGGATTTAAGAGCGTGGTATTGTTATCGGGTGATAAGAAGCGAATGCAAAAAAAAATACGGGATCGCCCCTCCTCCTTTTCTTTGCCAGCCCTCGAAAGTGCTCCCCCCCCCGCCACTGAAGGAGAAGGGGGGCAGGGAACGCAGTACCGCCGCTGCAAACGAGCGTGTGAAATCGTGAGAAATGGGTGCAGTAAGCAATTAATAATTGGAAACGCGGTGGCCCCGACGGGATCGCGAACGCGCACAGGCACCTCTGTTGTATTCCCCCCCCCCTATTCCCTAACCCTCCTGAGCACGAGACTCGGAACACGTTATTCACCCTCTTGTTTCCAGGCAGCCCCCGGAGGTGGCTTTCCAGCAGCGGGCGAAGATTTACATGTGGAAACATCACCCCCCCCCCACCACCACCACCCGTGCGCCATCCTAACCATATGCACAAAGGGAAAACAGTCATGCATTAAACATGGGATTTACGGCCCTCCGGCCAGCTCGCCGTTTTCTTAAATCACCATTAACCGGACTCAACAATTGCACTTTCGGGCTCCAAAGAAAAGAGGACGGGGCGAGAGAAAACGGCTCGAACCCCTCCTGCGGACTGCAAACAGAATAACTCCCTCCCCTCCCAAATATACATTGTTACCGACCATTTCCATTAATTGGGGTGGCGATGGGGGGGGGGGAGATTCGTTTGGAAAACTAGATTCTTGCGCTCACCCCAGCGTAAAGGAATAAATTCGATTTTTGTAATTCTGCCCCATTTTCCCGGCACTCATCCTTGGCAGGGGGGAAAAAGGCACTTAAAAAAACAAACACCAAAAAGTATCCCCGAAGGGTCGCTGACGCCACTGAAGGAAAGCCGAGATCCCTTTTCCCGATCGCTATCGGAATTAATTGCGAAATCCTAATATCCCCGTTGTACTCTTCTGGGAGACTCGATCGCCCACCCGCGTTCGCTGCAAAGTTGAGGATCCCATCGATAAATATCCAGTGCTCAAAGTTTTTTGGGTTTTTTTAAAGACCCCTCCCCCGGATTTTATTCCGCACCATCCTTCCCAAAAAAAAAAAGGGGGGGGAGAAAGAAAATCCGAAATCCAAGAACAGAATACAGTCCGGTTTTACGATCTGCTCCCTGAACTCTATACAGCGGATTCAACCCCCCCCCAAACCAGGCATTTAAAGGTCTCCGTGTTAACATTCTAGCGAGTTCTGCAAACTCGCCGGCTTCCCCCCCACCCCAAAAAAATCGCTAATAAATTATAGGGAGAAAGCCAGAAATTTCGCGTGTCGTTTTTTTTTTTGGGGGGGGGGGAGAGAGAAGGGGGGAAAAAGTCCCAAAACAGCAGCTGGAAGAGGAGAGAGAAAAGCCAGCGGCGCGTTTGGAAAGATTTTAAGAAGCTCGCCTCTCCCCTCCCCACCCCCCCAACCCAAAGCACCATATTAGCTCACCGGAGTTATTTTAGGAAGTCGGAAATCAAAGATGGCTGGAGGTCAAGCCACAAAAGGTCCCGGGTTGATTACGATCTCTCTCCCTCGCCATAAAAGATAGTTCCCAATTTTTTTGGGGGGGGGGGGAGAAGAGAGAGGCAAAAAGAGCGAGGAAGCGCCCCCCTCCCGCGAGAATCAAGAAAAGGGAGAAGAGACCCCCCCCCGCCGCACCCACCCACCCACCCCATCCTTACATTACAAAAGGTGATTCTCTCGCCTGCCCCGTCCCTCCCCGAAAGATTTCCTCCAACAGGGAAAAAGTTTGGGGAGAGTCCCTTTAGAAGCGAAGAAAGGCAGTCCGACCGCAAAGGATGCTTAAAGGACATCCTGGGACCCGTCGAGAGGAAAACTGTTGGGTTTTTCACCGGGGGGGGGGGCCGAAAAGAAAGGGGCAGAAGGAGAGAGACGCCCGGGGGGGAGGGGAGTTTACAAAAAGTTTGCGAAAATTAATTGCAAAATTAGAGGGGGCGTTCCCTCGCCCCCCCCGGGATTAAAAATTAAGGTGTTCCAAAACCAGATCCAGTTCGGATTGGCCAGAGATGGAGAGAGAGAGGGGGAGAAAAACTGCAATTTATAACAACGATTATGAGAATACACACATGCTCCGCGCCGCTCCTGAAAGGTCGGCAGAAAAGCGCTCGGATGAGTAAAAAAAAATAATAATTAAAAAAGTGGTCCAGGTACTGAAGGGATCCGTTTGGCTCCAGATCGCAAAAAAATAGGGAGCCCCCCACGCGCTAAGAGGGTGGGTGGGAGAAAGGAGCCGCTCGCACCCAAAAAACCAGCAACCCCCCCGGGGGTTGATTTCTTTCGCCCATCAATTACAGTTGGCAATTGACCCGGGCTCCCCCCCCCCCGTCCCCGACCTTACCATTTGCTACATCCGGGGGCGGCTGCTCGTCCGAGTGGATGTGCTGCGGCTTCGCCTGCTTGCGCCTCGACATGGTGCACCCGCATCGGGAGCGAAATAGTAGCAATTATTTTCTGCTTCTTCACAACAAATTCCTCGAGTTGGGAAATTACTCCCGGGGACCGGAATGCGCATGTCAGAGTAATTATGATTATCAATAATGCATTGCGATTTATCATGGGCCCCTGACAGCTGATTGGCTTGAGGCCAAGAGCTCACAGATTATTCAAATCAGGGCCATTGATCAGGGAGCACCAGGGGACGACGGGCGTTGTAGTCTCCGCTTGGCTCGGGCATGTGATCGAAGCCTGGACAATTGCAAACCCGCACAACAAGGGAGTGGAGCGCAAGATCAGCTACTGCCGGATTGGATTATATTTTCCTTAAAGGGGGGGGGGAGAGGCGAAAATGTCCTGGGTCCATCTTTGAAAGTCAACAAACAACCCGCAACCTGGGCTATCAGGAGAGAACAATGCCTCGCTTATCTTCCCAGATATTATAGTCTTGAAAAACCGTCTCCTGCCTTTTTAAAGGACTTTTGGAAAAGGCAGTGCTGGAAAACAGGGTAAACTGGAGGAAACTTTCTATCAAACAGAAATTGCCCCCAAAGTATCCTGTGCATCTTTTTTTTCAGAAGTTAAGACTTGTTGGGATCGATAACAGTTACTCCTATGTAAATTCTATAGGACTGCAGCTATATTCAGCATTCCTAGTATGGGGGAGGCTAGCTTTTTGCATGTGGAGTGATATTTTTTTTAATTAATAGTACATTTAATAAGCCACCCATCAGTGTTTCTGCATAAATATGTTCCAGTTCAGGGGAGCATTTCTATCTCACTTTTTGAGTGCCCAAGATGCTTCATGTATACGTATATCCCAGTAATCCTTACAAACAGGTCCATACAATTACTCCCTCCACAATGAAAATGTGGGAGATGGAGAGATCCATGGCTAGCCTAAGAGTTTATATGATAGCGTTGGGACTGAGCATGGACTTTGCGGCTCGCTCTCCGGCGCCTCTCATTTCTTTAATGAATGTGTTACTGACACTTGCTCCTTTCCTGCTTCTGGATTCCTGACATGCATATTCCTAAGGTTGCCACCCTTTTCTCTAGCAGGCTCCTCTGCCTTTATCTGCTGTATTTAGGGTTGCCAGGTTCCTCCTGGCCACCAGCAGTAGATGGAGGGAGGGGGGCTTGCCAGATCCAAGGTTGGGAAACTCCTGGAGATTTGGGGATGGAGCCTGGGGAAGACAGGGACCTTGGTGGGGCTCGATGCCATAGAGTCCACCCTCCAAAGCATCCATTTTCTCCAGGGGAACTGATCTCTGTAGTCTGGACATGAGGTATAATTCCAGGGGATCCCCAGGTCCCACCTGGAGGCTGGCATTCCTAGCTGTATTATAGAGACAAACAGGTTCATCTTTTTTTTTTCTGGCAGCGCTGGAGAAAACATCTGTTGAATTTCCCCCCACAGTGCAACTGTTAGAGGTACAGGAGTTTTGCCAGTGGTAACCTGACAAATTCTACTTTGGACATAATGTGGTGCAAAGTTTGACAAGCAACATCACATGCTGCCTCTGTATTTTGGAGAATAAAGCAGTTGGTATTGGGATGTGAGTTCAAATGCTACTTCTGCCACGGACTCATGCACTGAATAAGTCATGGTCTATTATTGACTCTGTTAAATAGAAATTTATACCCAGCTTTTCTCATCAATGGGGACCCAAAGCAGTTTATGACCTCATTCTCCTATATTCCATTTTATCCTCACAACAGCCCTATGAGGTAGGTTAGGATGAGAGAATATGACTGGCCCAAAGTTGCCCGGCAAGCTTCAAGGGCAGAATGCGGATTTGAACCTGGGTCTTCCAGATCTGAGTCTGATACTTTAATCGCTACACCACATGTGAGTGGGCAAAACACTAAAGCACTCCATTCTTTGAAAAAAATGAAATGTTACAGGAGCGTGTACATTTCGCTAATAGAATATCATGCCAGAGAACCATTTACCTTCCAAAACTTAAAAGTACTTTTTGTGTTTATATCTCCAATCTAAATATATTTTCCCCACCAAGTTATTTCCAACCCCAGCTGATTCACACTTCACTTTTAAACTTGGGTATACGAAGTACCCAACATTTCAACGGAAAATTATAGGCAGGGCACCCTCAGTTGGGAACAGTGGATGATACAATTGCATTTAAAAGGGCTGAAGTTTCCTTACAATAAATATAGAAATCAAGAAAGGATTGACCTGCTCTGTATGGTAGAGAAAGTTGGTTTTATGCCTGATTCACAATTGGCGTGTAACATTTTTCTATTTAAACTCTTTCATACTTGGGCCAGTGACTTAACAACACTGGCCAGATGATTCATAAACCAATTACTCCACAATGTTCAAACTGATTATTTAAAAAGAATCATACTTCTTCTTAATCAATGCATTCCACATACATTTTGCCATTTCAACCTGCATACTTAAAAACAAAAGTTAATTGGTTAGGAATGAGCGAATCCTCCTTCCCAATGAAGGCTCAGATAAAATTACAGTAAATGATATAAGAGTTATAACATAGGGATGTAATCTTGGAAATTACTTTAGCTTGGATTAGCAATTCCATACAAGGCAACAGAAGGAAGTAGGGTTGCCAGTTCTGGGTAGGAAAATACCTGGAGATTTTGGGGGTGGAGCCTGAGGAGGGCAGGATTTGGGGAGGGGAGGGACTTCAATGCCATAAAGTCAAATTGCCAAAGAATCCATTTTCTCCAGGTGAAACTGATCTCTGTTGCCTTAAGATCAGTGGTAATAGTGGGAGATCTCCAGCCACCACCTGGAGGTTGGCAACCCTAGCAGGAGAGCATACTTAAGTTTGCAGCCTCTGTTGGTTTGATTGGATAAATCTGGTTGAAACCATAAAATATCTGATAAAATGGGCATGCCCGAACTCATAAACTATTATTTTTTCTTTTTTAAGGGGGAAAAACACACTTTTCCCCATTTGCACCAATATAATCAAGATAGACAATTTTGCAAAAAAGTGTTTCTGTGAGTGATGATGGCATTAGATCTGTGCTAAGCAGAAAATGTTCAACAGGGTATTTGTATAAAAGTTTTAGAACTGGAGTACAATGCAATAGCTCAGGAGATGGGTTTTATAAGGGAACAGAATGCAGTGCGTTGTAATGTTTATCATATTGTATCACTTTGCTTTTACTGCATTGCCTTCTCTGTAACCCACTTTCTGTACGTCATGCCTTAGACAGGTTTTTTTTGGGGGGGGGGCATTGCTTTCTAATTCCACAATCCTTGTCCTATTGCATTATTTGTTGGATGTCTTAGGCTGTTTAATTGAATTGCTTTTTTATATTTTGTAATGCTCCTTGAAAGGTGGGCTATAGATGAAGTTGATAAATAAAGAAATAGAGTCCTTGCAAACAGAACTTTGCAAAGTCATGCAGAATTAGGGGCAAAATCCTGCAAAATGTTCCACAGTTCTTCTTAGCACCCTGCTAAAATCACTGTAGTGTGAGGATGTGCAAAGTCCTCTTGATATATTTAAGGACCTCTCTTGAAGTCCTTCTTTCTTAACCTTATGATTGAATTTCCACCAATGGTGAAGTCGCTCATGAAGATGTTATAAATTCTCTGTGATGTATGAGATTTCGGGGGTGTGGCTTGGGGAGGGGAGGGACTTCAGTAAGGTATAATTAGGATTGCCAGGTCCCTCTTTGCCACCAGCTGGAGGTTTTTGGTGCGGAGCCTGAAGAGGGAGGGGTTTGGCGAGGGGTGGGACTTCAATGCCATAGAGTCCAATTCCAAAGCGGCCATTTTCTCCAGGTGAACTGATCTCCATCAGCTGGAGATCAGTTGTAATAGAGGGAGATATCCAGCTAGTACCTGGAGGTTGGC
This sequence comes from Euleptes europaea, assembly GCF_029931775.1. Taxonomy (NCBI): domain Eukaryota; kingdom Metazoa; phylum Chordata; class Lepidosauria; order Squamata; family Sphaerodactylidae; genus Euleptes; species Euleptes europaea. The sequence goes on from NC_079313.1 coordinate 120,682,686, forward strand.
AACCCTAGGTATAATGCTATAGAGTCCACTTTCCAAAGCAGCCATGGATTTCAAGGGAAGTGATCTCTGTTGTCTGGAGAGCTGTTGTAATTCCAGGAGATCTCAGGATAGGGTTGCCAACCTTCAGGTGGTGACCGAAGATCTCCTACTATTACAACTGATCTCCAGCTGATAGAGATCAATTCACCTGGAGAAAATGGCCGTTTAGGCCATTGGACTCTATGTCACTGAAGTCCCTCCCCTCCCGAAACCGTGCCTTCCTCACGCTCCGCCCCAAAAAAACCCCTCCAGTGGTGAAGAGGTACCTGGCAACCCTATCTCAGGATCCCACCTGGAAGTTGGCATTAGGAATGCCAACTCCAGGCCAGGAAATTCCTGGAGATTTGGGGGTGGAGCCTGGGGAGGGACCTCAACGGGGTATAATGCCATAGAGTTCACCCTCCAGAGCAGCCATTTTCTTCAGGGACACTGATCTCTGTAAATCAGTTGTAATTCAAGGAGAACTAGATGCTAGCAACCCTAGTGTGGTGGTGGTTGTTTACATAATGAGGTTTTTCACTGGTGAAGTCTTCGGGGTAGGATAGGGTTGCCACTACTAGCTGGAGATCTCCTGCTAGTACAACAGATCTCCAGCCAATAGAGATCAGTTCACCTGGAGAAAATCGTTGCTTTGGCAATTGGACTCTATGGCATTGAAGTCCCTCCTCTCCCCAAACCCCGCCCTCCTCAGGCTCCACCCCAAAAACCTCCCACCAGTGGTGAAGAGGGACCTAGCAACCCTAATAATGAGGTTTTCCACTGGTGAAGTTTTCAGGGTAGGAACATTGACCTTCAGCTACAGATTTCAGCACATGGCTTGATTTCCTTTAAGACAGTGGGGAATCAGTAGGAAGAGTAGTGTCTTGAATAGGAAACATTGGGGTAAAAAAGGCAGCTTTTCTCTGATGCACTGTCCCACTGAGGCACAGCTCGGGATGCCAGCCTCCAGGTGGGACCTGGGGATTTCTATTTAATTTCTATTTAACAGCGTCGATAATAGACCATGACTTATTCAGTGCATGAGTCCGTGGCAGAAGTAGCATTTGAACTCACATCCCAATGCCAACTGCTTTATTCTCCAAAATATAGAGGCAACATGTGATGTCACTTGTCAAACTTTGCACCACATTATGTCCAAAGTAGAATTTGTCAGGTTACCACTGGCAAAACTCCTGTACCTCTAACAGTTGCACTGTGGGGGGAAATTCAACAGGAGATGTTTTCTTAGGGTTGCCAACCACCAGGTACTAGATGGAGATCTCCTGCTATTACAACTGATCACTAGCTGATAGAGATCAGTTCACCTGGAGAAAATGGCCGCTTTGGCGATTGGACTCTATGGCATTGAAGTCCCTCCCCTCCCCAAACCCCGCCCTCTTCAGGCTCCACCCCAAAAACCTCCCGCCGGTTGCGAAGAGGAACCTGGCAACCTTGTGTTTTCTCCAGTGCTGCCAAAAAAAAAAAAGACGAACCTATTTGTCTCTATAATACAGCTAGGGATGCCTGCCTCCAGGTGGGACCTCGGGATCCCCCGGAATTACACCTCATGTCCAGACTACAGAGATCAGTTCCCCTGGAGAAAATGGATGCTTTCGAGGGTGGACTCTATGGCATTGTCCCCCAATGAGGTCCCTGTCCTCCCCAGGCTCCATCCCCAAATCTCCAGGAGTTTCCCAACCTTGGATCTGGCAACCCTATACCCCCATCCCCTGCCATTGGCCAGGGACTTTCCAATATTGAGGACCAGCGTGGCACTTACACACTCTACTGAAGAAATCTGACTTACTAGTACAGGAACAGGAAGAGAACTTACTTTCTCCATGGAAGGAGCCAAAGACAGTAGAGTGATCCAAGTGCAATCCTCTGCAGAGTGGTCGTTATTGTATTAGTCTGTTGCAGTGTAAGTAATCAGGGGTCTATCCCCTTGAAAACAAACAAGCATAAATGTGCATGAACTAGAGTCCATGGTTTTATGCTGGAATAAAGTTGAGCTTGTCTTTAACGTTCCATTAGACTTATGTTTGATCTATACAGTTACTCCAGCCTAAACCCAGGGAAAGAAATGGCCCTAGAAGAGTAATTCTGCGCAGAAGTGTATTGGGAAACCCCCATAAGGAAGAGCTTTAAGCAGCACAACATGTGTCTAGTTTTCTCAGTTTCAGTGACTCTCACGGTCATCCTTTTAATCAGATTGTTCACAACTGGACTCTAATCTGGTGAACTGGGTTGGTTTCCCCATGAAGCCTACTGGGTGACCTTGGGCTAGTCACAGTTCTCTTTGAACTCTCTCAGCTTCACCTACTTCACAAGGTGTCTGTTGTGGGGAGAGGAAGGGAAAGAGATTGTAAGCTGGTTTGATCCTCCTTAAAAGATAGAGAAAATTTGGGTATAAAGGCCGACTCTTCCTCTTCATAATCTCTATCTACATTCACCTGTCAGGTTGCCAGGAGTTCACCTAGAGACTCTGCCTCTCAAGACAGAATGCAGCAGCGGTATTTCAAAAGGGGCTACTACCACACTTCCAGCAAACACTTTAGGTTACTGGCGCTGTCTCTGGATGAGCACGTGGCAACCCTGTTGAGACAAACAAAGGCAAATGAACAGCACCAAATTCTGCTATCGGTCATTCAGGAAAATGTTGTTGCATCTGCCCTGCTCAGACATTTCTTTTATGTATGGGTGTGTGTCACATGCCGTCCAGTTGCAGCTGACTTATGGTGACCCCAGTATGGGCTTTCAAGACAAGTGAGCAGCAGAGGTGGTTTGCCATCACCTTCCTCCATTTCTTATATATAGGAGCCCTTTTCCCATTTACCCCCAACGAGAAGAATGGATTTCCGGACAGTTGCATGATGCCATCCCAGAATTCTCTCTGTTGTCCCCTCAAGGGAGGAAGTAGTTAAAGAGCTATAGTGGATTGGGTTGCCAAGGAGGGAATGGAATGGGACCTACCTAATTTATTGATATTTTTCATAAGCAAAGAGACGATAGAGAAGCTTTTAAATGAGTAGTACGTATTCCTTTTCCCTCCTTGCTTTATTTTCTGAGAATCTAACAGGATAGTTAATGTATGTGTCCATGTCATTTAGGTTGATTATTTATTCTTCTTTGGGAACCAATTTTGGCTGAAAAGCAGGATTGATGAATAATCAATTAAAAATTTCTCCAGTTGAGCTAATGTGTCTAATCTTCAGGTAAAGGCAATTTCTCCTCAGCATGGAGATAAGTATGTTTACCTGTGAGTATCTGCAGATGCCCTTGTTATGATAGGCAGAGGAGCAGCAACTGGTGAAAAAAATTGGCAGTCCTATTGTTAGGGTTGCCAACCTCCAGGTACTAGCTGGAGATCTCCTGCTATTACAACTGATCTCCAGCCGATAGAAGCACCTGGAGAAAATGGCTGCTTTGGCAATTAGACTCTATGGCATTGAAGTCCCTTCCCTCCCCAAACCCTACCCTCCTCAGGCTCCGCCTTAAAAACCTCCAATTGGTGGTAAAGAGGGACCTGGCAACCCTACCTGTTGTGAATGTGACCAAGGATATAGAGATGAACTGGAGAGGCTGGAATGAAGGGATATAAAGGTGAGAGCCAAGGTTATATAGTGGTTAGAGGATCAGTCTAGGATCTTGGTGGTCTAGGTTCATATCCCCACTCTGCCTTGGAAGCTTGTTGGGTGATTTTGGGCCAGATACATACTTTCAGTCTAACTTAGCTCAGAGGCTTATTATGAGGATAAAATGGAGGAGAGGAGAACAATGTAAACTGATTTTAGTCTCCATTGGGGGAGAAAGGTGGGATATGAATGAAGTCCACAAATAAATATTTCTTTTCATCAGATATATGCACTAGAAAGTGCTGGGAAGAGCGAGAAGGGTCAAACCCACCCGCATGACTATGGGTGCTTGAATTAGAAAAACAAGGTAAGCAATACAGATTTGTCCTCAAGATTGTAATATTCAAGAGTGAGGTCAACACCCTTCCCCCACAACCCCCTTGGCCCTTCTTCACATCCTATTTTTTCACAAGAGATCATGGATGAGACCCAGCCAATATTTTCACTTAATTTCACTCAGGGGGTTACCGCATTATGCATTCCCAGCAATGTATTAAGAGTTTGAAAATGTTATTAAAAAAATCACTTTAAAAGGGTTTTTGGATGCCACGGCTAAAAAATGGTTGGAAGACGTCTTCACAGGTAAAGGGGCCAAACAAAGTGCGAACAGTATTTTTTATAACAGTTTCAAACTCTTAATACATCGGTGGGAATTCATAGAAAGTGCGAACAGTATTTTTTATAACATTTTCAAACTCTTAATACATCACTGGGAATACATAATGCGGTAACTCCCTCAGTTCTAGGGTTGCCAGGTCCCTCTTCACCACTGGCAGGAGGTTTTTGGGGCAGAGCATGAGGAGGGTGGGGTTTGAGAAGGGGAGGGACTTCAATGCCATAAAGTCCAATTGCCAAAGCAGCCATTTTCTCCAGGTGAACTGATCTCTGTCGGTTGAAGATCAGTTTGAACTTTTGGGTGGTCAAAGAGGACTCCTTCCTCTCTTTTTTTTCAACAGCAGAAAACCTGATAGGATTCAACCCATGTTTTTTTTAAAAAAAAAAATTGGTGGATTTCCGTTTCATAGGACTAAAACCAGTGCCTCTGATAACTCTGGTCCAAGAATGCTAAAATTGGGTTAACGTTTAAAGGGCTGTTTTTCATACAACAGAGTTTAGTTGTTTGGAATTTGCTGAATGGAAGATAACCTCCTTCCCCCGTTACGGATATCCCAGGATATGCTGCTGCGTGTTTCTTTAGGTTCCTCCCTCATCTTTTTACACAATCTCTTCTGTAATATAACAATCCCACACATTATTCTTGAATGCAGTTTGTCCTTTCTAGAAGAAAGCGACAGAAAAGATATCAGGGATCGGAACCGAAGTCTGAAAAAGATAAATCTGGGAAGCCCAAGTTAGATCAAAGACAGATTAGGAGGCCTATAGAATCTGTAATATTTTGAAAGACACATTAACTGGCTCCACCGCCCGGAAGAATGACAAGTATGTGGGCTAGGCAGGTAAACAAACAACTGCCGGGATGTTTGTTAAAATGCCCAAGCGTTTCATCTCATCCAAAGTAAACATTATCAGATCTATTTTTTCACAGTATGGAGCAACAGCCTCTGTTACAGAGGGAGGAGGGATCCACGGAGGAGGAGAATTGGCCCCAACCCTAAAGTTGAGATTCTTTCTTTCTTTCTTTCTTTCTTTCTTTCTTTCTTTCTTTCTTTCTTTCTTTCTTTCTTTCTTTCTCTTCTTTCTCTTTCTTTCTTTCTTTCTTTCTTTCTTTCTTTCTTTCTTTCTTTCTTTCTTTCTTTCTTTCTTTCTTTCTTTCTTTCTTTCTTTCTTTCTTTCATTACCTTGTTCTGCTAACTCGCGCAATGTATTTTATCACCAGACCAGCATGTACACAGTTGGGAAGAAAGGGGAAAAATCCTACACTCTCTCCCACCATTGTGTGCATTTATTTATAGAGTACATTTTTATTCCCCCTCCTTCACTAACGAGTTCAGGGTGTCATACATGACTTTCTGCCATTTTATCCTCACAACAACCCTATGAGGTAAGTTACGCTGAGAAAGAAAGTGACTGGCCCCAGGTCACCCAGAAAGCTTCAAGGCAAAGTGGGGATTTGAACCTGGGTCTTGCTGACACTCTACCTACCACACCAAGCCAGTGTATCATTGGGTGTATGATCTAGTAGGGCACATGCAGAGATCTACCTGTGAGTAGTTTTTGTGAGAGGCGAGGACAGAAAGTATACACCCAACCATGTTGCAGGGTGTCTACACAAATGCCTATGTGAGACTCACTCCTGTACTACACTTTGGGCCTCAGGGATTCAGATACCCAATGAGTTTAGATGATGTGTGTGTGATAGGGTTGCCAAGTCTGGGTACAGTTACCAGCCCCGGGTTCAGAAATACCTGGAGATTTGAGGGAGGAGCCTGAGAGAGTGGGGTTTAGAAAGGGGAGAGATCTCAACAGGGTATAATTCCATGCAGGCTGCCCTCCAAAGCAGCCATTTTCTCCAGGAGAACTGATCTGCGTAGATGTGGAATAAATGTTTTAAACAAATAAACAAAAAATGAGCAATTTAATCAGTTGTAATTCCAGGAGTTCTCTAACCCCCACCCTGTTGGCAACCTGAAGTGTGGGATAGGAAATTTCTGGAGATTTGGGGGTGGAACTGGGGAGGGCAAGGACCTCACTGGATTATAATGCCATAGAGTTCACCCTCCAAAGCAGCCATTTTCTCTAGGGGAACGGATCTATGGAGCCTGGAGATCAGTTGTAATTCCAAGAGATCTCCAGGCCCTACTTGCAGGTTGGCTGGCAACCCTACTGGGTGACCTTGGGACAGTTGACGTCCTTCAAAGGATAGTCATGAAGATAAAAATGGCATAACTCCATATAGACAGCCTTGAGCTCCCTTTGAGGAAAGGCAAGATTTAAATGTGTATAAACAGTGTTTGGGTGAATCAACCCCAATCTCTTTATCATTCAGGGTTTCTTAAGATCCAGTTGTACCTCTGAGATCAGTGAAGCTTTATATTCTTCTGACAGTATATTACTCACATAAATCAACACTGACAGTGAATAGAGTGTCTTAAAGAAACTGACCCTAAGAGCCTTTGAAGAAATTCTTGGGATTAGTTTACCTAATACACTAGAATACAGAATGAGAAAAAAATTCTGGGTGACGTTTATTTTCCTTCAACCTTAACAAAACTAGTATTTCTTCAAGGGTCAATTTTATATTTATTGTTAGGGGCCGGTTTCAAGCCAGGCTTTCAAAAAGTCGGTTGCATTCGAATTGTGTGCATGTGTATGTGGAGAGGTAGAATTCTCAAGCAAATTTGCTTAGCTTGCTTGCAAAAATTCAAAATAGAGTTTACTGAATAGATTGTTCCCTTCCCCTTACCAGCATTACCAATACAAATACTGCTGGGTTAGGGTTGCCAGGTCCCTCTTTGCCACCAGCGGGAGGTTTTGGGGGTGGTGCCTGAGGAGGGCAAGGTTTGGGGAGGGGAGGAACTTCAATGCCATAGAGTCCAGTTGTCAAAGCGGCCATTTTTCTCCAGGTGAACTGATCTCTATCGGCTGGAGATCAGTTGTAATAGCAGGTGATCTCCAGCTAATACCTGAAGGTTGGCAACCCTATGCTGGCTTTATATATGGGGGGGAATAAAAATATTTAGGTTAGCAAATTTATAAGTATTTATCAGTATTATGACCCTTTCTCCAGATGCAAAAGCTGCAGCATAAGGGAAATTCCTCCATGATGGTTTCACACATATCTCATGAATACTGGGCTTCCTAGAGAGATTAGCATGCTAGCTTACAATCATAGAATCATAGAGTTGGAAGGAACCACCAGGGTCATCAAGTCCAACCCCCTGCACAATGCAGGAAATTCACAACTACCTCCCCCCTCCACACCCCTAGTGACCAGAAGATGGCCAAGATGCCCTCCCTGTCATCATCTGCCTAAGGTCACAGAATCAGCATTGCTGACAGATGGCCATCTAACCTCTTCTTAAAAACCTCCATAGAAGGAGAGCTCACCACCTCCCGAGGAAGCCTGTTCCACTGAGGAACCACTCCAATTGTTAGAAAATTCTTCGTAATGTCTAGACGGAAACTCTTGTGATTTAATTTCAACCCGTTGGTTCTGGTCCGGCCTTCTTGGGCAATAGAAAACAACTCAGCACCATCCTCTATATGACAGCCCCTCAAATACTTGAACATGGTTATCATATCCCCTCTCAATCTTCTCCTCTTCAGGCTAAACATACCCAGCTCCTTCTACCTTTCCTCATAGGACTTGGTCTCCAGACCCCTCACTAGCTTGGAGGTGCTTCCTTCCTCGACTGCCACCACAAGAGGCTGGTAAAAGATTCAGAGGGACATTGTATACAAGATGTCTCCTAAATTTGTCACCACTCAAATTGTGACCCTGATTTGCTGCCTGAGATGAAAGCTTTCAGCCTCGCCGATGGTGACAGGGGAGGTGAAGTCTTGTTTTGACCACAGATTGGAGAAGCGGGATATAATACAATCTGCTCTTCCAATTATGCTCTTATAATACAATCTGCTCTTCCAGTCTGCTCTTCCCATCTCATCCAAGCATCCAAACAGAGAGAGCTACCCTGGAGACATTATATTACTAGGGCTTGCAAAATCCAGACTGGAATTCCTGCTATTAGAAAGAAACCCAGAAAAAGCTGCAGGCCTCCAAATTCTCACACCCTGTCTCAATGCTTGCAAAACCCTTATTGGTTATCCCCCCCTCCCCCGCACCCGCAGCAAAAGTCAGAATTTCCATCTAATCTGAAATCCTGCTATTAGAAGGGGAAAACGGCAGGCCTCAAACTTCTCACACACCCCTTTCAGCCATTTGCTTCTTACTGTTACCTGTATTTAAAGGTAACCTGACCTTCCCAACAGACTGGCTTTCCAAATTAATTAATTTCTGTTAAATCGTTCTGTTCTGGAATTACAACAGGAAGAAATCAACCCAAGAATCTGTCCTTGCGGCACAGGAGAAAACAGAGAATAAGTGATTTGCGGTCATTTGAGACAGCGATTAAAAATAACAAGTGGTAAAAAAGGGAATCTGGTTGATAGATATCATACACTCCCATTCTATAAACCTTCCTTTTATGTATGTACGCTTGAAGGCCCAAGGGCTGTCAATAACAACTCACAAGAGCCGATTAGTTATTATACTCTATTTATTTCCTATGGTCACATGACAGATTAAGTATGATGTAGGGATAAACCTAGGCTGGGTTTACCATACTTAGTTCCCAACTGCCTGGAGAAAAAAATATCCTGTCTTTTAATAGTCTCTTAATAGGATGCTATTTACCTGGTGACTGCCTTGTGTCCAGAAAGGTACACTATATACGACGTAAAAGAAACAATTACCTCCAGGCCATGGAAAGCTTCTGATGCCCATTTCCACACATTAAGCCTCTATTAAAGGGGCAGGACATTTTTCTTCAGGCATGTGGACAACCCTAACTACATAACTGTGAAGCAAAGTGTTCTCATATGGTTCTGGTCACCTTCAGAGTTTATCTGACGGAATCAACCCAAAGGCTAGGGATGTACCTTTGAATATCGGCTTGACACAAACCCTAAAGTGTCCCATCCATTGTCATTATTATGACATATACACAATGTACTCTGCCTCTTTCTTGGACAAGGGACAGGTGCAAAGAGCAGAAGGAAGGAACAGGCAGCAGTTGCATTTACACAGGGGCACAAAAAATACACTAGAGCAGCAGTAACAAGTGGAGGGCGAATTAGGGTTGCCAGGTCCCTCTTCGCAAATGGCGGGAGGTTTTTGGTGCAGAGCCTGAGGAGGGCGGGATTTGGGGAGGGACTTCAATGCCATAGAGTCCAATTGCCAAAGCGGCCATGTTCTCCAGGGGAACTGATCTCTATTGGCTGAAGAACAGTTGTAATAGCAGGAGATCTCCAGCCACCACCTGGAGGTTGGTGACCCTAGGGCGAATGGTTGAGGACGGAGTCAGCGCACACCTATTCTTACTCCACTTGTTGCTGCTGTTGCCGACCTTGGGTTGCCATAGAGTCCAATTTTCATAGAGTCCAATTGCCAAAGCGGGCATTTTCTCCAGGGGAACTGATCTCTATCGGCTGGAGATCAGTTGTAATAGCAGAAGATCTCCAGCTAGTACCTGGAGGTTGGCAACCCTCTGGCCGACCCCACCCTTGCTCCTCCCCCTTTCTTCTGTCATGTGTGCACAAAACCATAGCATGATGTTGAGAGAACAGCTGAGCTGATGAATTGTGATAGGGGTTCACCTGGGCCAGGAAAGGGTGATAAGTAACGGTACACCTCGACTTGAGTGGGAAAGGAAGGGTGCCCTTTAAACAGTGAGGAGATGACGGGTGGCAGATAAACTGTCCTGTTCCATCATGAAAGCAGAGCTTAGTTCTGCCCCCTCCCATAGAGGTTGTGGGTGGAGCATCGCTGCGGATACTTCCATTCCCTCTTTCAACTGGATGAACGAGGGTTCATTTTCAATCTGGTTTAAAGAGGGAAGCCCATGAGTCGAACTCTGAATGAGCACAGGTCATGTGGATGTTCCCTTTCAATGCGGGGGTCTTTCTGCTCTCTGTGTGAGGGGAAATCCCTGTTAGGAAGCAAGTTCTGAGGCAAAAGGGCTGATGGGTCCATGGTGGGTACCAGCTAAAAAACAGGGCATTTTTGGCGGAGGGGTTTGTGGGAAAATTAAATTAAAACGGAGTGCCTTGGTGCTGCTATGAGAACTGCTGCTCTAGAGCATTTGCTGACGGCATGATATTCTTGCCCTCGCCTTGTGGTGCCAAGGGTGCATGACCAGCTTGATAGCTTTGTTCGTTATGACGTCATGCTACCAGTGCAGTGGTCACAGTGCCAGCTTCATGGCTTGTGTGCCAACCTGTAGGCATTGTCTCGAAGTTCAATATTTGTGGTGCTCAGAATCCCCAGAAAACTGGACAAGATTAGTAATCACCTTGAGTATACCATAGACAGACCAGAGGAGGGGGAAAATTGCAATTTCCTGTATTTACTCAGCTTTCTTCATTCCCTGTTTTTGTGCAGCTTGGCAATGATATATTGATTTCTGTGGGGTTTCTTTTTACAATTACAAAAGAAAAACTAAATTACTCATTGCAGAAGTGGGGAGGGGATCTTCTTTGTGCCTCTTGTTGAAGAGAAACAACATTTTTGTGTCTATGTGTGTTTGGGGGTAGAAGGAACACAAATGCATTAAAAAAAAGAGAAAATAAGAAAATGAGATGATACCGGGATCGATACAGAGAATTTGGTGAAAAGGAATGCCTTGTATGGTTTTGTTTAAAAAAGAAGAACAAAAGTCATTTTTCATATACTAAACACGCTTGGACACTTTCTAGCTCGAGAATCTTTTCAGGTTGCAATTTGAGCCAAAGTAGTATGTATGTGTTTTAGATGGCTGAGAAACTATATTCTTTAAAAAAAAAAAAAACTGTTAGAAGAATACAGAGATTGTCAGCCTCCCAGTGGAAATTTGCTTTGTAGCGGCTGCTCTCTTCACAGTTGCTGTTATAAGTAGTACAACCCTGGAACAAAGACAGGATCAATCTGCTGGGAAGATTACTGAACCATCCCCATTGAATTGTATTTATTTATTTATTATTTATATCCCACTTTTCTCCTTGATTAGGGACTCAAAGCAGTTTTTCACATAGTTCCCCCCTCCTCCACTTAATCCCCACAACAACAAAAACCCAATAACCCTGTGAGGGTAGGCTAGGTTGAGAGATTGTGTTGGGCTCAGGGTCACCTGGAAGGCTTCCATGGCCGAGCAAAGGATTCGAACCTGAAGAAGAGTTGGTTTTTATATGCCGACTTTCTCTACCACTTAAGTAAGAATCAAACTGGCTTACAATTACCTTCTCTTCCCCTCCCACAACAGACACCCTGTGAGGTAGGTGGGGCTGAGAGAGCTCTAAGAGACCTGTGACTAGCCCAAGGTCACCCAGCTGGCTTCATGTGTAGGAGTTAGGGTTCCCAACCTCCAAGTTCTAGCAGGAGATATCCTGCTATTACAACTGATCTCCAGCCAATAGAGATCAGTTCACCTGGAGAAAATGGCCACTTTGGCAATTGGACTCTATGGCATTAAAGTCCCTCCTCTCCCAAAACCCTGCCCTCCTCAGGCTCCGCCCCAAAAACCTTCTGCTGTTGGCAAAGTGGGACCTGGCGACCCTAGTAGGAGTGGGGAAAACAACCCGGTTCACCAGATTAGCGTCCACCCCTCATGTGGAGGAGTGGGGAATTACACCAGGTTCTCCAGATTAGAGTCCATCGCTCCTAACTACCGCTCTTAACCACTACACCATGCTTGAGACATATGAATATATCTAAATAATGATTAGTGTTGCCAACCTTCAGGTACTAGCTGGAGATGTCCTGCTATTACAACTGATCTCCAGCCAATAGAGATCAGTTCACCTGGAGAAAATGGCCACTTTGGCAATTGGACTCTATGGCACTGAAGTTCCTCCCCTCCCCAAACCCTGCCCTCCTTTGGCTCTGCCCCAGAAACCTCCCACCAGTGTCGAAGAGGGACCTGGCAACCCTAATAATAATGCATGGTATAACCTGGGCTTTTGTGTACAGTGACCCACCGGGATTTTCTGCAAAGTGCCCCAGTGGGAAAAGACCATCTCATGTGAGCCCTACCAAGGAATCAGAAAGGCTTTTTGTCAGAGGGCTGCACAAATTAGTTGCGTGTTACCACATCATCACAAAGCACCTAACCCTGAGAGAATGAAGGCACCAAAGCGGCCCCTCTGCCTACTCACTGTATGCTGACTCTTGCATCCTGAATTTGCAAGACCGGCTCCACAGTGGAGTGTTTTGTCTGGGCTGATTATGAAGTAATGCCGAAAGTTCAGTTCGATGACTTGGAATTTTTGTGAACATTAACTCTTAATACCAGTTGAGCCATCGGCAATAATCAGTCCGGTGACTTACCCAAGTACATTGCTCATTCATTTATTATTTCTGGGCTCTTATCCCTGTGTAAACAGAGTACAAAACTCTACTTAGGTAGCATGACCTTATATGGGAACTCTTGTTCATATTTCCAGTCTGCATGGATTTGCCACAGTATTGTTTGTTTAAAAAACAAAACACAACCTTATTTATTCAATTTGCAATAGGAAAAAGAGCAACCTGAAATAAATAATTAGATTTTAAGATAAATCATGTACATCACACAAGCACAGATGAAGTTTGACAACAGCATAAACTGCCGATCTCCCTGGAATCCCTCCAGTTGTTAGCAATTGGTTAACAATTAATTGGTGCGATCCTGTTCTCTTGCAGGACACGGAGAGTGAATAAGAAAAGAGGGCAAGTGAGAGATAGAGGCAGAAAAGCAAAGAGCAGATAAAGAGAACGGGGGAGAAAGAAATAGTTTGAATCTACCCTGCCTGCTCTGTCTCACTCGCTGATCACCAGTCGTGGTGCATGAACTGCAGTTAGCGATCCTATACAGACATAATAACCACACTTTCCAGGAGTCTCTCCCCACCCTCCACTCCCGAATTGCACCCTGGAGCACTTGGGAATGTTCGTTTCCTGATGTTACATCTGACTGCAAGTTGGGTCGAAGGAGCCCTGACCCAACTGGTGTCACACATATTGTCTAGTTTAGCTAGGGTTGCCAACCTCCAGGTAATAAGCAACAAGAATCTTTGACATTTATGGACTCAGTGCTGATGAATAGACCTACTTGACTGTGTTTCTGTGTCCATAGTGTAGTGTAACTCATGCTTACAGCTGGTTGTTGAATGCTATTTGCTTATTATATTTGAGAATGTATAATACAACTAGTGAAGTTTGAATTGTAGTGCTGGCTTATTCTTGTTGCTTAGTCTCTGACAGCACAGGTGAATTTTTTATGAAGAAAGCCTCCAGGTAATAGCTGGAGATCTCCTGCTATTCCAACTGATCTCCAGCCAATAGAGATCAGATCACCTGGAGAAAAGGGCCCCTTTGGTGACTGGACTCTATGGCATTGAAGTCCCTCCCCTCCCAAACCCTGCCCTCCTCAGGCTCCACCCCCAAATCCTCCCGCTGGTGGCGAAGAGGGACCTGACAACCCTAAGTTCAACTAAGTGTTCAGCTTCCTGGCTTCCACTCCGCTCCTGTTTATGAGTTCAAATTTTTGGAATGTGCTAAGTGGGTATAGTTTACTGGTACTCACACTTTTGTTTATTGTGTGGGGTGGGGGGCAATCCGGACAAAGTCAGATGTCCCAGCAAAACCCACAAGAATTTCTGAGTGGATCTGTCCTGTCGATTTCAGTGAGCCTTAGGTGTACCTACCTGAATTGCGCCAACCCCTCTGCCTTTCTTTGGGCACTGAAACTGCCTGCTTTGCCCGCATTTATTAAAATACCTAATTCTGAAAATGCTAGCATCCTGCAAGTGAGATACTGCCGGAGAGTGTGGGGAGAGGAGCCTTCTAGCATCTTAACAGGAAAATGTGCCTTCTAGGCCATACAGTATTTTAAAACGTCTTATCACGTTTTTTTCATGTTCTCATTTTAAAAAAATAACTGTTGTTTGTGCTTTCAACATTTCTAGCATTTCAAAAATAACTACAGCTTTGCATAGGGTTGCCAACCTCCAGGTACTAGCTGGAGATCTGCTATTACAACTGATCTCCAGCCGATAGAGATCAGATCACCTGGAGAAAATGGCCACTTTGGCAACTGGACTCTATGGCATTGAAGTCCCTCCTCCCCAAATCACACATTCCTCAGGCTCCCACAGGTGGCAAAGAGGGACCTGGCAACCCTAGTCCCTCCCCTCCCCAAACCCTGCCCTCTTCAAGCTCCGCCCCCAAAATCTCCTGCCGGTGATGAAGAGGAACGATGAAATAAGCCTCACTTGGTTCGGTAGCACTTACTTAAAAGTAAGAGAGCACAGGACTGCAAATTCAGTCACGATTAACTCTCGACTAACATATGGTATCGGGAGCAGCATTTACAGTTAGAGTTTGCGAGAGCAGCTTAAAAACATATGGGGGAAAGTACATAAATCTTAGAGCAGGAAGTGAAGTAATGGCTGACTATTGAGTTAAAAATGTATTTTATTCTAACACCTAAGGAGGATGGTATTTCAATATGATGTATTGATCCCAAGAAAATGACAGATTCTTTTGTGAGCAGAAAGATGTCTCAGCAAAACGGAGCTTAACTAAGTGGGCAGATCCGAGTTGGGCCCCTCGCCATCAAAATGCTTGGCCAAATTGCCTTTGATTTATTGAACTTATGAGTTTCAAAAGCATGTACAGTTATTTTCACATGATTTTCTTGGGGATGGGGGGGTAGGAAATAGCCTACATAAATAATACCAGTGAAGGGCTTCTTTGTTCTTCTAGGCTGCTTTGAGGTGATTTCATCAGAAATTCTGATTTATAAGATTTTGAGCTCCTTCTGACATGCCTAATGGCAAGAGGCTTAAGACAGAAGAGGCAAAATGAACAGGCTCTGGCCCTCTTGACTGCTTAGGGAAGATCAGCCGGTCAGTGTATTTAAACCAGAAACTCAGCTGGGGCGGTGAAATTTTGGAAGACTAATCACCAGACAAACAAACACAAATCCCAAAAGTGAAAAAGGGGTTTCAGCTAGGGTTTCAGCTCCTGCTACTACCTGGAGGTTAGTAACCCTATTGGCAATCTCCCACACTTGGATCACTCTGCAGAAGGTGTAAAATAGCACTGAACTTCAGGAAGGCCGTTTTATAAAGGCTTTAATGTCTGGGGAAAACATTACTGTTTTTACTACATTGTTTATTGTATGCATTATCTTCCTTGTATTGCATTGTTTTGTCATTTTTGTCATCTTGCACTGCACTGTTGTATGTATTTTGCTTTTATTACATTGTTTTCTAATTTTAAAATCTGGTTTCACACCCTTCTAAATTCATTAAAGTCCATCAGTTTAGAAGGGTGTAACTTTTTTAGGATTGCACTGGGCTTTGTCATGTACTATACTGCTTTTATTGCATGAAAAAAACACCTGTAATTTGCCTTGGTTCTCACTGAGAAAGAAAGAAAGAAAGAAAGAAAGAAAGAAAGAAAGAAAGAAAGAAAGAAAGAAAGAAAGAAAGAAAGAAAGAAAGAAAGAAAGAAAGAAAGAAAGAGAATCAGGGCCTCATTTGGTAGATCATAAAGGTCAAAGAAGTTCATATGAGAAAGCTGGACTAAAATGAAGGTGGGAGGTAGGGAAGGAAGGAAAGAAGGAAGATAGATGAATCAGAGCTTCATTTGGTAGGTCATAAAGATCGAAGACGTTCATATGTGAAAGGTGGACTGGAAGGAAGGAAGGAAGGAAGGAAGGAAGGAAGGAAGGAAGGAAGGAAGGAAGGAAGGAAGGAAGGAAGATGAATCAGGGTTTCACTTGGTTGATCATAAAGGTCAAAGACGTTCATATGGGGGAAGCCCTGCCAAAGAAATCCAGGTTATTTAGACATGTAACAGAAAGTACAAAAAAGTTGTGAAGGAAATGAAACATGGCAAAAGGGTGGTGGTGGTGAAGAGAATAAAGGAGAAAACTGGCGAAAATGACCAGTCCTCCATGCCCCTACTCATGTCAAAGAAGGAGAATTTTTCTTTCTGCCCCCAAGTGCCAGTCACAACATTTGGTTTTTGGTCAGGGTACCAGTGGCATCAGGAGATTCTGGAATTTTTGTTTGACTGTCATGATATTATGTGTCCATGGATTGTTCCAGAACAGAAACACCAGATGTGGGCCCAAGCTGTTTTAGCTGGTGCCTGATGACTGAGAGAAAACAAATGGAGGATGTGTGAAAATCTACGTTATAAAAACCTGAAGTCATGTAGGTGGGCTGGTTTCCCTCCCTCCTTTTTAAAGATGCACACAGAGTGCTCGGCTCCATTACAGGGCCATGATTGCTCTGTATCTGAACTTTCCACAGGAAAAGTAAAATATTTTGCTTATATGGAATTTTCATAAACATTTCTTGGGATGTGTAAGAGGGTGCATGACAAAGGATATGCATTAGGAGTAAGCTAAACAGGATGGTATAAACAAAAGAATAGCTTGTAATAGGAGAATAAATTATCTGGCCCTGGAGCTTCTAGAAATTACTATTTAGTTTGCAGAGATACTGCCTGGTGTGCACTTTGAGAGCCAGTGTGGTCCCTCCTCAATATTTATTTTTTTAAATGAGGGAGGGAGGCAGGCAATGGGATGAGAAGGACTGACAAAGCCCAGTCCTCTCTAATCTCTCCTTCCCTCCACTTAGGGTTTCCAACCTCCAGGTAACACCAGGAGATCTCCCGCTATTACAACTGATCTTCAGTTGAGAGAGGTCAGTTCACCTGGAGAAAATGGCTGCTTTGGCAATTGGACTCTATGGCATTGAAGTCCCTCCCCTCCCCAAACCCTGCCTTCTTTAGGCTCTGCCCCAAAAATCTCCAAGTATTTCCCAACCCGGCGCTGGAAACCCTACCTTCATTTCCTCCCTCAGAACTACTACTGCAGAGAGATCACAGTGGTGGTCTTTGGACTCTTAGATAGGGTTGGGCAACCACCACCCTTATCACAACTACATAGTAACGTGATGCCAAAACTGTGGGTCCAAATCCAGACTGGGAGGGTGTATTCATCAGGGTACCTAAAGATCAGCCACCAAAACTGGAAACTGAAGTGCAGCAGGTGGAAGTTAGTGCTTTTTTAGGAAGGGAAACATAGGTGGCTCAGGTTACTTGAATTATTAGTGATCCCCAGTGTGGTGTACATGGGCACCCAGTCGCTGGCCAAAGTGTTTCCTGGTGTGTACTTCCTTTTTCCTCAAAGCAAAGCACTAATTCTGGATTTCTGGTTCCTCGCAGGAATAGGAGGCCCATCAGAAGAGCCCTTTGTGTCTACAAAGAGCCCTCATTTGGAAACAGCTGGTTCCATCATAGGAGGACACCTGGCTTAGAACCTCCCCATATTTTGTGAATCGCTGTGCCCCCTTGGCAGCCATTTTGTGGTTCCCACTCAAAATTCCGAAAGTGTCCCGGGGCTCAACAAAGTTGGGGACCATGGATGTGTTTAAACCAGGATTGACTGGTCTTCTTGACACTTCATGCTACTTGCCAATCACATGGGCCAGTTTTGCACAATTTGTTTGTGTGTCTGAAGAAAGTTCTGATGCCTGTCCACAGTGAATTCCAAACAACTCTCTGAGCTAGATCTGGGTCTTTGGCCTGGAAGTTCCTGAATGAATCCCTGTCCTTGGATAGTCATTTTAGAAAGGGCTGTGGCTCAGTGGTAGAACACCTGCTTGGTATGCAGAAGGTTCCAGGGACAATTCCTGGTATTCCCAGTTAAAAGGATCCATTGGTGATATGACAGAGCTCCACCTGAGATCCTGGACAGCTGATGCCACTCTATGTAGACAACACTAACCTTAATGGACCAATGGTTAGGGTTGCCAGCTCCGGGTTGGGAAATACCTGGAGATTTTGGGGGTGAGATCTGAGGAGGGCGGGGTTCGGAGAGGGGAGGGACTTCAATGCCATAGAGTCCAATTGCCAGAGCGGCCATTTTCTCCAGGGGAACCAATTTCTATTGCCTGGAGATCAGTTGTAATAGCAGGATATCTCTAGCCACCACCTGGATGTTGACAACCCTACCAGTGGTCTGATTTAGTATATGAGGAACAAATGGCAGAATTGGTTCTTGTAGGTTATCCGGGCTGTGTAACCGTGGTCTTGGTATTTTCTTTCCTGACGTTTCGCCAGCAGCTGTGGCAGGCATCTTCAGAGGAGTAATATCCTGCCACAGCTGCTGGCGAAACGTCAGGAAAGAAAATACCAAGACCACGGTTACACAGCCCGGATAACCTACAAGAACCAATGAACTCTGACCATGAAAGCCTTCAACAAATGGCAGAATCAATCAAGGCAGCAAGAGACATTAGGGTGGTTTAAGATTGTGGAAATGGAAGAACAAAGGTCATAGGAAAGAGTGTATTCAGATATGATCGTGGGGAGAGAAGAGGGCAGAATTATGGAAGGGCTTTGAATTTGAGGTGGTCATGTTGGCTCTAGATGCCTACAGGAAGTCAATGTAGGGATGTAAAAAGAAGCATCTTATGGCCAGGATCATGAACAAGATGAACAATTTTGGTGGTAGAGTGTTGAACAGAGGTGAGGAACTGATGTTGACAATGGAATACCAGAGAGAAGGAGATGCGGGGGAACCCTCTCCACCAACGGAGTCACCTCAGTTCACCATGCTACTGCTCTTCTCAGCATGTGTGCAAGGAGAGATGGGAGGAGTCAGCAAAAAATGGCAGCTCTGTAGGGGCTCATAACCCATCAGAAGGGCCTGTATGATCCACCTGAGGGTGCTGACAGATGGGTTGAAGACCGCACTTGTAAATGGAGAAGCAACATGACCTGAGAACGGCTTGGATGTTTGGAAGAAAGAAGAGAGAAGTGTCAAAAATGAATCACATTGTCCTGTTTGTTCTACAGGGTGGATAGTTGGATTCTCCGCACTGCTTCAGCAAATGCTAGAAGATTTGGAGAGTGGTGCCTGGGGAGACTGGCGTTTGGGAAGGATTTGATGTCCCTTCCAGGTGATGCTCTAGGTTGCCTCCCTTATGGTCCTTACCATAGAGACTAGGGAAAATTCCTAAAGCATCGCCATGTGGAGACCTTTATTTCTCGTGCTCCTCAGTTCCTCAGGGTTGAGAAATTGGGGCTGGGGGTAAGTAATTCTCTTCCTCCAGGCAGGCATATGGGAGACCCAGTGGAAAGTGATTTCACTGGTTATGGAGAGTCCAGAGGAGCTGAAGGCTTGGGAGGGAAGCGAGTCTTGAACATATTGACTTTAAGATGGCTGTGAGATTCCAAGCAGAAAAGGCAGACTAGCAATTGCAAATGTGAGATTGGGGGGGGGGGATCAGTGGTTCAGAAGGGAACCTGAAAGCCATGAGATTTGGTGAGATAACCCAGGGACAGTGCACAGAGAAAGAATAAGCAAAGGATTATATTGCAGTCTTGTGGAAGCTGCGGTGTACCCTACTTTCCACATGCAAAGGGCATAGGTTTATGACCTAAATCTCGGGTTTTGGTGCCCCATTCCAAAACCCAAGTAACACCCCACCCCCTTGTGTTAACAAGCTCAGTTATCCCTTTCCGCAGAAGTTATCCCTGGTAACTCCAGAAGAAGAATCAACAGAGAACAATATGAGCACTTTAAAAGGGGAGGGGTATCTCCTTTAACTGACCCAGCGCTGTATTTTCTGTCTGTGGCTAGGTGTTAAATTAATTATTGCTGTGGGAATGTTGACCAAAGGAGGGAGAAACAACAGCTGTGGAAACCATCCTCAATCTAATAACACCGCAGTGGCATCTCCAATTAAAGTCCATGAGGGCTTCCCACCTAAGGAGCAGAGTCAATTTCCATTTAAAGTGTAAATAGGAGTAAGTCTTCTGCCTGTTTTCCTGGCATCCACTGACGCCCCCCCCCCAATGCTTTTTAAACAATATTTGGCTTTGGTTTCTTTAGCTGATGAAGTTCTTTATACACTTCTCCCAGATTTCACAAGACAGCACGGGTTTCGGTTTAAAAATAAATAAATGAATTCATGGCCTTCAAGTCATACAGCTGATCTCCAGCGCCTGATATCGGATACCACTGTTTTGTTACTCCCCTGGCTTGATAAGAGCTCCAGAAATGAATGATTGAGAAACAATTTGTTGGTTCTGCTGAGGAGCAGAGAACAAAGAAGGCCGAGCAGGAGAGGCAGAGATTCCTGGGGCTGCTTTGCCCGTCGTTTTGTTTTACTCTAAAATAAGGGGTCGGGTAGAGGTCCCTATGCAGCGATTATGTTTACGTGGACGTTTCTTGCAGTAAACACGCGTGGTTTGAAGGGCAGACACCCCGTCCCAGAATATCCCTGTACCACGGAGCCCTGATAGGCCATGGCTGCCCTGCTCAGGCCGATGTATTGCCTTTACTTACTCTCACTTCAGGAAATATCGTCGTAACGCTGGCACAGGCACAGTAAACACAATTACCATATAAAATAGGAAGTGGCTCTCAGGTTGTACATTTACTAACTTGCCTGGAAACAAAAGATAAAGCCATTTATTTTCCTTTCAGGAAGTATATCAGGAAGAAATCTGTCTGACACAATTTTTCAGAATATGCCACGCAAACGCGATATCCCATGTTGCCATGTAAGGCTGTTTTTACAAGCGATACCTATTTTCTCCCTTTTCAGAACATTTCCTGCATTTGTAATACAATGAGAGAAAGCTTTTACGTGCATTCCATTTCAAGAGAGCATGCTTTCTTTTTTGAGCTTGAAGAAGCCATATTTACACGTGACGTATTCTGGTTTTAAAGGTATTCATGTAAGGCAAACAATTGGTTTGGATCCTGAAAACTGGAACTCGAGTCCCCCCACAATCTTCTCCAGGAGATCGTTACATGCATTGCTGGGACCCTGAAATTGTTGGCTGAAAGGTCTCCCTGCCAGTAAAGCTCTCTCTCTTTCTCTCTCTCTCTCTCTCTCTGTGTGTGTGTGTGTGTGTAAAGTGCCTTCAAGTCGCAGCCGACTTATGGTGACCCCTTTTTGGGTTTTCATGGCAAGAGACTCACAGAGGTGGGTTTGCCAGTGCCTTCCTCTGCACAGCAACCCTGGTATTCCTTGGTGGTCTCCCATCCAAATACTAACCAGGGCTGACCCTGCTTAGCTTCTGAGATCTGACAAGATCAGGCTAGCTTGGGCCATCCAGGTCAGGGTGCCAGTAAAGCTACTTAAGGGTAAATCTGTAAGTGAGGAGGGCTTCAGCACCACTCAAAATGGAGCCCTTCGCAGACAGCCAATCTGATGGGGGAGGGGAGGGGCTGTGGCTCAGTGGTAGAGCATCCGCTTGGCATGCAGAAGGACCCAGGTTCAATCCCCGGCATCTCCAGTTAAAGGAACTAGGCAAGTAGGTGACGTGGAAGACCTCTGCCTGAGACCCTGGAGAGCGGCTGTCTGTCTGAGTAAACAATACTGACTTTGATGGACCAAGTATAAGGCAGCTTCATGTGTTCATGGGATGCACTCCCTCCTAGCTGTGGAAAGCAAACTGATGCTCTGTAACCAAGGAAAATCTTGCAGATTTATTTATTTAGACTTTTATATTCTGCTTTTCTCCCCAGTGGGGACCCAAAGCAGTTGATAAGTTTATTCTCCCCTTGTCCAACTTGTCCCAGCAACTACAAACTTATGACCAAGGTTATGATGAGAGGTTACACCCGTGGCAGAGTGGGGATTCGAACCTGGATCTCCCAGATCCTAGTCTGACATGCTAACCGCTACACAGAGGTAGGACTGAAGCTGAAAAAACAGCAGCTTTTCCAAGGCCACCAGATGAACGGCTGGGATAAGAAATGGACCAGTGGCATTGCCAAGATCAGGTGTATTAGCCACAAATTACATATCAACTAGATGAATGTCACACTAGCTTGAAAAGTTAATAAATTCAAAACTGTAATGATAGGATCTATAACACTCCTAAAAGAGAACACACCCTCCTGCGATCAGCGACGTTTAGTGGTGGTAGAAAAAGAACTGCTTAGGGATGCATGGGAAGCATGAGAACACACCGTTTAAAGGTCACTGTGGCGGAGAGATCACAAGGGGATGCGAAAGAGGTGAAATTTATTTAGTATAACCTATAGAGGGATTTTATTGCCAAACCAACCACGTTATAAATCAGCCCCTCTGTAAATGCAGTAAAACAATTGTTTAGTCTACATGATTCATACCCCAAACCTCAGGATTCTGTGTTTTGATCTTATTGCCGCAATAAACTGTCTAGACAGCAATTAACAATCTGCTTTTTCCCCTTCAGATGTTTGGAGCGTCTTTGCAGCGAGCATAGAAATAACAAGACACTTCTCCCATCCATCCCCCTCCCCAGGCCCCCATTCGTGCACACTGATTCTCAGGTTGACTGGAACAAAAAGTGACTTGGGGGGAACTCTTCTTTGTGTGGAATTCTGCAGAGGGGAAAGGCAGAATCGCTTTGCACTCTAAATTATCCTGCATTATACCACATCAGGCAATTTGGCCTGCCTAACTTGGTACTGTCTTAGATTACCATTCGCCAAGGACTCAGGCCAAGAAAGGTCTTTTCCAGCACCTGTGATCCTTTACCTGAGGATGCACCTGGGACTTTCTGCATGCAAAGTACAAGCTCTGCTACCAAGGCACAGACCTTTCCCTTCCAATCACCTGGTGGATCCACCCATTGTTCAAAGGGCTGTGGCATACTTGCATGGTAAGTATGCATCTCTTCACTAGCCATAATAGCGAAAGTGCGACATCTATAATGCACTATAATATGCCCCGTTAGGACCTGTAATGAATTCCTTCCTCTTGCTTCCCATGAGGTTCTGCTTCCAGGTGCAGTCTCCTTACACAGGAGGGCTACACAGGGGCCTAAAGGAAGACCCTTGTGAAATAGTTAGGAAATAGGTTTCAGGACAGACAAAAACAAATACTTCTGTCCTCAACTGTAACTAAACTGTGGAATTCACTGCCAAAGGAGGTAGTGATGACCAGGAGCACAGTCAGCTTTAAAAGGGAGTTAGATTCATGGAGGAGAGGTCCATCAATGGCTACTAACCAAGGTGACTGAATACCAGTGACGGGAGGTAGTGGCAGGGGAGGGCCTCAGCCTCTAGTCCCTGTTGTTTGGTCTTCCAGCATGGTCTAGTGCAGGGGTGGGGAACCTTTTTTCTGCCAAGGGCCATTTGCATATTTAGAACATCATTCGGGGGGCCACACCAGGCGTAGATCTCCTGGTGGGGGGGGAGAGAAGCTAGGGTTGCCAGATCCTGTTCACCACCGGTGGGAGGTTTTTGGGGCAGAGCTTGAGGAGGGAAGAGTTTGGGGAGGGGAGGGACTTCAATGCCATAGAGTTCAATTGCCAAAGCGGCCCTTTTCTCCAGGTGAATTGATCTCTATTGGCTGGAGATCAGTTGTAATAGCAGGAGATCTCTAGCTAGTACCTGGAGGTTGGCAACCCTACCTGGGAAGCAGCCAGAATTAAGTAGAGCGTCAGTTCATATACCATAGAAAACCATAGTTATGACTCACTGTGGTTAGTAAACCAATTTTAACCCATGGTTTCATATACTGGCTTGCCATACCCTAACTGAAGCTAATGGGGTAGCCTGTGTTCCGATGATCACATTAATCATAGATTAATTAAACCATGGTTTGGAGTGATGTCTGAACCAAGTCACGGTGAATTTGTGTAGTGTACATGGGAATGCATAGGTAAGGAGAATGCATTCAGATAGCTCTACTCTCACACTTTATTCTACACATCCTTTCCAACTGTGGCAAACCCATAAAGATCTGCATTCCCATTCAAACACAGTAGTGGGCTCAGGATCTCAAATAGTTTTGGTTTTTTTGTCTGAAACATTCAGGAGGAAAGCCAAACTCTTTCAAGCATTGTTTGTGGATGTTTCCAAAGCACAAAATCAAACTTGAAAGTAAAGCCAAAAAGGTTGAAAATGTAATGTGTCCGACCTTGTGTATCTTCCTCTATCTGTTTACAAAAACGAATCTGTGTAATTCTTTACATGTTTTTCCCCCTTTCTCTTTGAAAACAAATATCTTTTCTCCCAAGGAGTGGGGGAAAAAATCAATGGCGGCAACAGAGATATTATTTTTTTAAAAAGATTTTATTTTTATGAGTATAAATAGAAAGGAAAAAAGAGAAAAATAGAAGCCATATCACAAACAACACTTACAATTACATAAAAGAAAAAGAAAAGAAATATATATATAATTTAATAAACAAACAATATGTGATGATAGCAACAATTATTAGCGGTAAATAGTGATATCATAATTCACATTAAGTGGTGATTATTGTATTAATATATCTTCACATAACTCATAAGAGAAACTATATAATACATGATAAGGATAGATTTTTAAAAGCTTGTAATGGTGATTACTGTTATGAATTTTTAAAAATACTTCCTGAATAATAAAAATTGAGTTCCCATATTATTATCATCTATCCATGAGATGTTTAAACGTCCCCCCCCCCTTTTGCAGGGAGTAGAGATATTATGACAGGGATAGCCATCTTTGCAGCTTTTCTGTTTGCACACTGTGGTTGTGGAGTAGATTGGCTCAAGCACAGCATTCCAACCAAATGTCAATTTGACATAAAGGTAAAGATCCCCTGTGCAAGCACTGGGTCATTCCTGACCCATGGGCTGACATCACATCCTGACGTTTCCTAGGCAGATTTTGTTTACGGGGTGGTTTGCCAGTGCCTTCCCCAGTCATCTTCCCTTTACCGCCAGCAAGCTGGGTACTCATTTCACTGACCTCGGAAGGATAGAAGGCTGAGTCAACCTTGAGCCAGCTACCTGAAACCAACTTCCGTCAGGATCGAACTCAGGCTTTAAGCAGAGCTTGGACTGCAGTACTGCAGCTTACCACTCTGCTCCACATATCAAATCAGCAACAGAGATGTGACACAGAAGTGTGGGAATCTCTATTTACCACTGGCCCAGAGCTCGCAATCCCTACATGGGTTCAGTTACTGCAGGGAGAAGGGGTTCAGGCAAGAACACGCTGATCTCACCCCTGCCTTGGCTCAAGGTCACCTTCTAAATATTAATTTCAAGATCTTTGCTGTAGGGGTTCCATCGTTGACTTAATCAGAGTATTTTAACTCAATGTGGAATTGGGTGAGGGGCTCTTGGTGGCTGCACCACGGTAGGGCTCCCAGGTCCCTCTTCACCACCAGCTGGAGATTTTTCAGGCGGAGCCTGAGGAGGGCGGGGATTTCAATGCCATAGAGTTCAATTGCCAAAGCGGCTATTTTCTCTCTTTTTTTTTAATACAATTTTTTTATTTTTTTCTAAACTATTAAAAACATATTTCAACAATACAAATAAACAGTAAAGAGCAGAATAGATAAAAACATTTGCCAAGATTGTTACATTCAAACATAAGTTGACTTCCCCTACACCCTCCTCTATCTCAAAATATATTTGTATCATCTTTTGCATAAAACTTCTAATCCTAATATTTATTTCCATTATTCATCTATCCCTTACTGTAACAAAAAAGAAAACAAAAAGAAACAAGAAAACAAGAAAAAAGGGTTAGAAATTAATTGTATCTTATAATATAATAAAATCAAAGAAAAGAATATAATAATGAAAGGATTAGTAAAACAAAGTAACATTAATTACTTAAGAAATTTAATTCATTTTGAATTCTCCCATCCTCCCTAACACCAATTCAATAAAATATTACTAGTAAATTTATTATCAAATACAATCCATATCCATAAGGCCTGTCCTTTTAACCAATTCCATTTGTTAATCTTCACCACATGACACTAAAGTCAGTTAAGCTAGTTCCTTCATCCGAGTTTTCCAACGTCTCCTTCTTTTCATCATTGTCATTGTCATTAAACACCAAAGATGGTCCATAAGGGTTGTTAGCAAGCTCTCTTCCAAAAGTGAGAAGTCTTCGAGACGTGTCTTAGTTGCTGTGTTTTCCGCATCCAGTTCTAAGAGGAAGATCCCAACAGGTCTCCTGTCCAAGTAGGTATTGAACCATCTGTCAAGCAAATTGAAGAGATTAGTTACATTCAGCTCCATTGGTATCAACAAAGCTATTGGAGTTTGGTCTATTATGTATTCTTTCTCTTGTTCCTCAGCTAGAGAGCTCTCTAGCATTGCAATATTTGGGAATACATCTTCAGAATCTTCTATGACTTCATTCCTGTTTTGAGTTGCTGGCAGGGTGGCTATTTTCTCCAGGTGAACTGATCTCCATCAACTGGAGTTGTAATAGCAGGAGATCTCCAGCTAGTACCCGGAGGATGGCAACCCTACACCATAGCTTTTTTCTTCTAGAAAGTGGCAACATTTCTCCCCCCCCCCCGAAAATGCACTATCTATGCTACTCCCTGTGGCATAATCCGTGTACAGGGATAGTGCTAGCTGTTTAATATGAATAGCAGCAGTTCTAGAATTTAATAAATTTAAATCAAAGTTCCAAATGAGAGACAGGCAGCGGGGGAAAGATCTTTCCAAAATGGAACTGCTTTCAGGCTCCAACGTGTTCATATCCTCCTGAATGTGATATTTATTAATTAAAAGGAAAATAAACACAGTCTGACATTGTAAATATGTTTTGCTAATTTCTTTCTCTTGATTGCAGCCATCAGACGAGGATTCTAATTAACTCGACTCAGGTGAGCCCTGATGAATAGACTGTAATCTGAGCACACAACGTAATCTCATTAGATTGGGACAGCAGCTTAAATTCCACTTCCTGTTATGCAACAGGTAAAATATTGATGGAAGTCTGCTAATAATGTTTCCTTCCATCTGCAAGGAATAACTCAGTGCTCCTTAACAAAACTCGGGAATTAGTTTTGCACATTTCTCTTGCATTTCTTTTTAGATCCACAGCATAGCAAGTAAAACGATCTGCCACTTATTGATTTATTTACAATATTTGGAGTCCACCTTTCTTGCTGAGATTCAAGGCAGATTGCACGGTGTAAGTCAATAGGATGGGACATCCAGGAAGCAATATAATAGGATTAGGATTGCAGAATTGAAAACCAAGAAAAAAAAATCTGAAACAAAGCATCAGTATTAGGAAGGCACATTAAACAATGCAGAAATTACATAACAGGATAATTCAGGAGATTTTTAAAAATTGAGGTGAGATTCAAGAGGGAAGCGTGTCTCTGAACTGCCCCTTCCATATTGTGAGATCTCAGGTTTGTACAGATTTGCTCACGATTATAGCTATCACCAAGAATCATATTACAGACATGTTCTGAGATGAGGTTATAACATGCAGTGTGCTTTACCATCATTTATTACTATTACTATTATATAATTGTATTAATGTGTGTGTGCATGCGCTGTCAAGTCACAGCTGACTTATGGCAACCTCGTAAGGTTTTCAAGGCAAGAGACGTTCAGAGGTGGTTTGCCATTGCCTGCCTACGCATGGGCTGAGAGAGTTCGGAGAGAACTGATTTGGCCAAGGTCACCCAGCAGGCGTCATGTGGAGGAGTGGGGAATTGAACCTGGTTCTCCAGTTTAGAGTCCGTCACTCTTAACCATGCTGGCTCTCTAATTGTATTAATAGTTCGCCTTTTTCACTGAGATTCAAATTAAAGGTAAAAGGTAAAGGTAGTCCCCTGTGCAAGCACTGGGTCATTCCTGACCCATGGGGTGACATCACATCCCAACTGTTCCTAGGCAGACTGTATTTATGGGGTGGTTTGCCATTGCCTTCCCCAGTTATCTACACTTTACCCACAGCAAGCTGGGTACTCATTTTACCAACCTCGGAAGGATGGAAGGCTGAGTCAACCTTGAGCCGGATACCTGAATCCAACTTCCGTTGGGATTGAACTCAGGTCGTGAGCAGAGCTTGGACTGCAGTACTGTAGTTTACCACTCTGTGCCACGGGGCTCCTTGAGATTCAAATTACACAATGTAAATTGATAACAGTCCCTATGAAGAGACATTAGGGTTGCCAACCTCCAGTTACTAGATGATAAGATAATATATCATTTTGAATCTGTATACTATTAGATTTTACTTTGTATTTTGCATTTTCTTTTGTATAACTAACAAAAAGATGTTTGATAGATGTATACTGTATAAATCAATAGTTATTTTTGAATAGTGTATACTTATGAAAAGATAAGAGTCACTGGAAAAGACAATCATGCTAGGAAAAGTTGAGGGCAGCAGGAAAAGAGGAAGACCCAACAAGAGATGGATTGACTCTTGGAAGGAAGCCACAGCCCCCAGTTTGCAAGATCTGAGCAAAGCTGTTAAAGATAGGATGTTTTGGAGGACTTTGATTCATAGGTTCGCCATGAGTCGGAAGCGGCACTTAACACTCACATACTTGTGTTAAACTTTGGGAATCTATATACTGTATAAAACAACAGTGATTTATGTTTTGAATATATATGCATATATATATTATTATAGGTACTACTATTTTGTTATTTACCTTCAGTATATTTGGTACCTATACTCCCTATGATTATACTTGTTATACCCATCTGCAATGTAAGACAGAAGAATACAGGAAGGTGCTTTCCTATTTGTGCTCAGGTAGTGTAAGATATGAATTTTGAATGGCTTTATTTTATTGATTTCCCAGAAATATGACACAGTCTTAGATACAGACAGCTAGGTGCATCATATGCATTTTATTGCATGATGTAACATTAATTTGTTTCTTTTTCTCATAAGCCACTTTGGAGGGTTTACTGAAAATCAGGGTAGATACTTTTACAACAAATAAATAAAAGCAACTGATGAGCAAGGTAAGAAAAAAAGAGAGGAAAAGCCATGTTATTAAGCATAATGACATAGGAACATAAGAAAGGCCCTGCTGGATCAGACCAAGGCCCATCAAGTCTAGCAGTCTGTTCACACAGTGGCCAACCAGGTGCCTTTAGGAAGCCACAAACAAGATGACTGCAGCAGCACCATCCTGCCTGTGTTCCACCACACCCAAAATAATAGGCATGCTCCTCTGATCCTGGAGAGAATAGGTATGCAGTATGACCAGTATCCATTCTAACTAATAGCCATGAATACCCCTCCTCCATGAATATGTCCACTCCCTTCTTAAAGCCCTCCAAGCTGGCAGCCATCACCACATCCTGGGGCAGGGAGTTCCACAATTTAACTATGTGTTGTGTGAAAAAATATTTCCTTTTATCTGTTTTGAATCTCTCGCTCTCCAGCTTTAGCAGATGACCCCGTGTTCTAGTATTATAGGAGAGGGAGAAAAACCTCTCCCTGTCCACTCTCTCCAAACCATGCATAATTTTATAGACCTCTATCATGTCTCCCCTCAGCCGCCTTCTTTCCAAGCTAAACAGCCCTAAGCATCCTAACCGCTCCCCATAGGACAGTTGCTGTAGCCCCCTAATCATTTTGGTTGCTCTTTTCTGCACCTTCTCAAGCTCTGTGATATCCTTTTTTAGGTGTGGTGACCAGAACTCTACACAGTATTCCAAGTGTGGTCTCACCATAGATTTGTACAAGGGCAGTATGATATGACGATGAGCACAGGATGTTTAAATAATTATCTTCCACCAGCTGTTGGGCAGCCCATTCCTGAAGGGCCCTCCGAAGCTCCTTAGGAGCCGGCATGACCCCGTGCCAGCATAGGTGCCACCTTATCACGGAATAAGGTGGCATCTATGCTGGCACAGGGGCAAGCACGGTGGCATCTGGGACCCACCGGTCCCTGCCGCCACCGCAGCCATGCCAGCGGGGATTTCCTAGAAGGGAAAGTTCCCAGGGCAGAGCTGCCTTTGGGCAGCTTCCTAACCTCGTTTGCCCTGGGAACCCCCCCTTGAGGTGTGGTGTGGCTGCACCACCTTTTTTGGTGGCGCAACCTCACTTTGTGCAATGGGGCATTTTGGATTGTGGCAACTGTGTACCATAAAGAATATATTGCATATTTATCATATGCACATAATTATAAAAGGTTGAGATTAACACTGTGAGGGCTAGAACAGACATGAAGAGTTTAAAGGGTTGAACTTCCTCTCCTGCATGGCTGCAGTCCAAATTGAGCTGTGCATGCTTCATTTTGCCCATGTGTTGGAGTGGTTAGCTTGTTGAACTAGAATCTGGGAGGCCCAGGTTCAAATCCCCAACCTGCCACGGAGGTTTGTTGGGCTAGACCACTGGTTCCCAACCAGGGGTCCGTGGACCCCCAGGGGTCCGCGAGAACTAAATTAAGGTCCGCGAAACAAAGTTATAAACCCATAATAAATTAATAGTTTCAATTAAAAGTTCTCTATTATAAAAATATATATTCAAATATTATTCTAAGTTTAATGTTTAACTAACAGTTATGATTAAAGTTTATTTTCAAATTCTCAGAATTTTTATTTTGAACCTTGGGGTCCCTGCACCGAACAAAAAAGTCCTAGTGGTCCCTGGTCAAAAAAAGGTTGGGAACCACTGGGCTAGACACTCTGTCTCAGTCTAATTTACCTCATGGTTCTCCCAGCTCCTAATCCAATACTCTAACCATGACACCAAGCTGCGTCTCTAAATATATTGCCCTTGGGCAGGAATTGAGGCACTGAAAGATGATGAGTGAGCTTGTGGCCGGTCTGACATTCAAACCATGGGCTCTGTGGCTCACGCTTGAAAACCTCGGCATTGCACCACCTGTGTATTGCAGTTATCTCCGATCTCCGGCCGTCTGTCTGTCTATTGCATTTCATTCCCCTCAAACTGGGAACTCTTCAATGCAGCTTCTTTCAGCTCCGCATGGGGCCACCTTTATCTTGCCACTGGCTTTTGGTTTTTTTTTCTTTTTCTTCCCCTTCATTTCCATAAACAATATGCACCATTCCCCCAAGCCATTCAGTCTGCAAATAAAGGCAGAAGGCTAAGTAAATTTGCTTCACACCAATTATATTTGTGAAGTCACAGAGTTAAGCATGGAAGAATACTGCTGGGGAGGAGCAGTAAGAAACAATATGATTTGTGCTGTAAAGGAGACAAATCCCTCTTTGGGTGAGCAGAACGCAACGTTTACTGTGGGGGCCTTTGTCTCCGCGGGTTACTAGAAGGAAAATCCTAATCCTTAACTCTTATGAATTGTGTGTTTTACATTGTACACACTGGTACAATTCTTCAGTGATGATGCTTTAGTAAGTCATACCTTATGAAAGGAAAATGAGATATATGTGATTTTTAAAAGAAAGCTGCTATTTAAAATCCAGCACTGGCCCTTTTTATTGCCAAATGTGGCATGTTTGTGAAAATGCAGCCAATATTTTTGGTCCTTTATTTAAGACAATGCAAAAGTCCCACAGTCAATTTTTCTTTATATGGAGGATTTTTCTTTATATGAAGTCCCTCCCCAAACCCCACCCTCCTCAGGCTCCGCCCCAAAAGCCTCCTGCTGGTGGCGAAGAGGGATCTGGCAACCTTCTGTATTACACAGAAAAAGTTCTCTTTGTCAACTCTCTCCACCCTGTGCATAATTTTATAATCCTCGGTCCCCCCTTAGTTGTCTCTTTTCTATACTGAAACAAGGCTGTATGTGGTCCGCACTACGCTGGATATGCCTATCCTGATTAATGGTTATTGGTTCTATGTAAATGTACTGGTCCCTATGTCACTATGATGTCAGAATTTCTATGGAATGACTCTCATGCCTCTGAGTTCATTAAAGTCTGTCTTCCTAATAACTAATGTACATGTCTGGTTAAGAACTCCCTTGGCTCCCAACAACAAAAGGAATTCTAGGAGGAATTCATAGATAATAGATAGATAAGATAATGTAAAAGTATAATTATTTATTAAAAAATTCATAGAGGTCAACATAATTTATTCTATTGTTTAAAAGAAGAAGAAGAGTTGGCTTTTATATGCCAATTTTCTCTAGCATCTAAGGAAGAATCAAACTGGCCTACAATCACCTTCCTTTCCCCTCCCCACAGCAGACACCCTGTGAAGTAGGTGAGGCTGAGAGAGCACTAAGAGAGCTGTGACTAGCCCAGGGTCACGCAGCGGGCTTCATGTGTAGGCGTGGGGTGAAGTGTAGGGCTTCATGTGTAGGAGTGGCGGTGAACCAACCCGGTTCACCGCCACTCGTGGAGGAGTGGGGAATCAAACCCGGTTCTCGAGATTACAGTCCACCACTCCAAACCACTGCTCTTAACCACAACACCACACTGGCTCTCAAGAGAGTTAATTATATATATATATATATTTTTTCTAGCAAAAAAAATTTTTTTTGAACCTACCATCCCAGAAAGGGAAAGGAAAAGGTAGTCCCCTGTGCAAGCACTGGATCATTCCTGACCCATGGGGTGATGTCACATCCCAACATTTACTAGGCAGACTTTGTTTATGGGGTGGTTTGTCAGTGCCTTCCCCAGTCATCTTCCCTTTACCCCAAGCTGGGTACTCATTTTAACGACCTCGGAAGGATGGAAGGCTGAGTCAACCTTGAGCCGGCTACCTGAAACCAACATCCATTGGGATCAAACTCAAGTCATGAACAGAGCTTGAACTGCAGTACTGCAGCTTACCACTCTGCTCCATGGGGCTCCTACCATCCCATAATCACATTTAATTCCATTAATTTAGATCATTTAGCTGGTTGCCGAGTTTTATTAAGCCAAGACTTTATGCTTAAATATCTAACATCTTTTCCAGTTTTTAGCCATATTCTTTTTAGTTAGCGTAAGTAAATCTAGACTCATAACTTTGTGGAGCAGTGGCCAGTGATCTATTAAACAGCCAATAACATAATTTTAGAAACTTTTTAAATTTTGCCACAAGTATTTCATTATCTTTAATGACCTGGGCTCAGAATATCTTTGGGCATACCTTTGTCTATATGAACTGCACCATTTATTTAGATCTGAAGCAGGGACCTGGTTTGATATCCCATCTAGCTGAAAGGTCAGCTTAGCAGAGACATTAGCCATGATCTTTTCAGTTGTGGCACATATCTTCTGGCTTCCCATATTTAGCTCTTCCCTGCCATTCTTTTTAAAGGATCTCTGACAACAAAGGAAAAGATACTCTGATGTTTTGGAGGCCTACAGCCCATGAGACAATACTATCTTGACCAATGGCCTGACTTGGTATTTACAGTCCCATAGTATTTTAAGAAGTTGCTCAAATCTTTGGACTGAGTGCTGGATGTTTGATTTTTCCCTACAGGATTTTAAGAAGCAAGTTTCTCAAATCAGCCTTTGGGCTGGGATCTGGATATTTGATCCCCACCCCCCACCCCCTAGGATTTGTGTTGTTTTATTGCTATTTTTCACAATGTTGTTTGTCACCTTGAACAGGATTTTATTCTAGAAAATCACTGGGTATATTTTTCAATTACATTGTCTGCCCCCCACAAATTCTTTTTAACAATCTTTTTGATACAATATAACTGTGATTATACCTTTCATTGTTGGGTTCCACTTACAATGAGAGAGAGAGAAAAGCAAAGAGCTATGTATTTGCTGGCTATTCAAAGCTGATGAAATTTCCCTGTATTTAAATTTTTCCCCGTTGCATTAAAACAAAACCCTCTCTGGCTCAGATGTCAGCAAATTTTCATTGAACTGTGAGCAGCAGGGCACATGACAGAGTATAACAAAGAGATCACATTCTTCGTTTATAACATTCTGGCATTTTTCTAATTGAAATGGACATTTTGATATACTGATGAATCCCTTTTTGTAGTAATGTGTTTTATATATCTGACCGTAAAAGCTAGATTTTGACTGAATCATCTTTCCCCTACCTTTTCCGAAAGCATCCCTCCCCTTTGAAGAAATATAATCCATTGTTGCTCACGCGTCAGACATGCATCAAGAGAGTTAACAGGAAAAGAAACCGTATAAAACTGCAAACATTTGAAAGAATTGTACAGTAAAGATTAACAGATCTAACCGTTTATTACCCAGCCGGTTTCTTCTTAGAAAAGAGATCTTCTGATCACAGAAGAAAGCTGGCTGAAAAAGAAATCCTTGAGAACAAGAAAACGAAACAAGAATGATAGCAACGTAGGTTTATCTGTGGTGACAGGTCTGCGAAGAAGTCATTCCCACATTCAAGTTATCACTTGATGGTGCAATCACCAAGCGACAAACTTTGGTGTGCACGCCGGCCCTGAATTTTCATTCAAACAGGGTTAATGCAAGCCCTCTTGAAGTTCATGTTTTTAAAAACTCAGCGAGTTCTAAAAGCAGCTAAGGAATTCTGTGAAGGGCTCTGCAGAAAGAAAGTGTGGGGGAAAGCACACAGAAATGTTGTGACGAGGGTAGAACAATGCTCTTTTGCATGGTGGTCAGGTGGTCACAGTCTGGCGAAATAGTAGACTGGCAGTGCAATCCTAAAACTGCTTTCCTAGCAGTAAACCCCATTGAATACACCTGAATAGGGTTCTGAGTACTTATTTTATTTATGCCATTTGTAGTCTGCCTTTCTCACTGGGACTCCAAGTGGATCACACAGAGTGAGTCAATACAATCAACAGGATGGGACATTCATTAAACAGTGAAATAGTATTTCGGTTGTAGAACCAACTTTAAAGCTGCTCTCTATCCAGAAGAAAACCCGATTTTATTCACTGGGGTTTTACTCAGGGAAGGGATTACAGATTAACAGTTCTGTATGCTCTGGGTGATATTTAGGGTTGCCAGCCTCCAGGTAATAGCTGGAGATCTCCTGCTATTACAACTCATCTCCAGCCGAAAGAGATCAGTTCACCTAGAGAAAATGGCCGCTTTGGCCATTTGGACTCTATGGCATTGAAGTCCCTCCCCAAACCCCGCCCTCCTCAGGCTCTGCCACAGAAACCTCCCGCCAGTGCCGAAGAGGGACCTGGCAACTCTAGTGTCATCTCTTAGCCTAACCTACCTCACAGGGTTGGCATATAAAAACTGTAGTGGGGAAAACAATGTTGTAAGCTGCTTTGGGCGCCCACTGGGGACAAAAGTGGGGTATAAATGCAACAACAACAATGATAATAGTCCTATGCAGACAAAATCACTGAAGAGACTTGTGATATCTTAAAGTCTAACAGATTTTTTTAATGGTATAAGCTTACATGAACAAGACCCCAGCGTGCTCTGTCTAAGCCAGTGATGGCATTTGAACCCAGGTCTCCCCTATCACAGTGATACTCCAGCTCAATGGTCCCTAAACATTTTTGGGCCACTGCCCTTTGGTTCCATGAACTCATCCCCAGTGCCCCCTAGCCTACCCTAAAAAAGCATTATTCAGAATAGAGATTTACATGACCCACTAAGGGGAAAATAACAACAACAACAACAACAATTTCAAGAGTGATAATTAAATGTACATTTATTCAAAATCCAATTAAAACTTTTAATTTAATTTGCTTGACAAAATTGATGAACTTGACCCAGTGTTACCAGCTTTTCAAAGTCTGATAGTCGTCTAGCAAGAATCTTAGACACCACATTTAGTAACGACTTCACTGTTCAGTAAATTTTTAACACAATGGATGGACTTGATGAAATGATACCAGTTTCCCAGTGTCTGGTTTAGAGTCACTCAGCAGGAGTCTTAAATTGCCACAGTCAGTAATCCGGAGTTGATTTCTTCGCTGGAGGTTAGTTGTAATCTCCAGCTGGTACCCGGAGGTTGGCAACCCTTATGCAGAGGCGGAAACTTGGTGTACCATTTGCCAGTACGGTTTCATAGACAGTCAATCGTAAATAAGTGAACAAAGTAGTCAGAGGAGCTCTCCTCTGGTGACCTCTGCTACCCCTTGTCTCTTAGCACCCCCTAGGTAATCTCACCCCCCCCAGGGGGCAGTACCTCCCACTTTGGGAACTACTGCTATAGCTACTACACCGTGAGAGAGAAACATCACTCACATTTTTTGTTTGTTTGTTTACTTCAACTATATCCAGCCTTTTCTGGCCTACATCTTTCTCCCTTTTATCCATTTTATTATCTCAACAACCCTGTGAGGTAGGGTAGGCTGACGGTGTAGCCCAAGATCACCCAGCAATCTTCCACAACAGGGTGGGAATTCTAATCTGGGTCTCCCAAATCTGACGCTGGCTGGGTTGGCACAGTGCATTTATGTCGTCCTGTAAACGTGCCCACTGTTTTTGCAAAACTCTTAAACAGGAAAGTGTGAAGTGGTTCTCTGATTGCTGGGACAAAGAAGAGTCGCTCTCCCTTCCCCTGCTTGCAAATTTCCCTCGGGTTATACGCTTAGCCCCTGCTGCAAACACAAGGCGGAGATAGGCGGACCACCGGCCTAACCAACCCTGTCATTTCTTGTGCTCTAATAAGGTCGGTCAAAGTTGCACAAACTTCTAAAGAGAGAACTGCCAAGGCTCTGCCAACGATCTTCCTTTCTGACTAGTTGTCTCAGGAAGGGATTTGGGAATCATAAATTGCCCTCTGGCTTTTCAACACTTCAGAATCTCTTTCGTGGCTCCCACAAGAGGAAGGGGAGGGGGACAGATGCCTCTTAACAGCTCATTAAGGCTTTGTCAAATGCAAATAATAATAAAAGGATTTTTACCAGGAGATACATATATATAGATATATAGATAGATAGATATAGATATAGATATATAGATATATTCCTGTTAAAAATATTCCTCTATAAAAATATATTCCTCTTCAACCTTTTCTGAAGGTTGAACCTATAACTAGTATGGGAAGTTGGAAGCTTTAGTTTAACTAACATAAAACTTACAGCTATTGTTTTATACATTTTACTATTACAGGTAGAGTTAGACTATTTAATCGCCATAATATTTAATATTAGTTATATTGTTAGAATTTAATGATCTTTTATGTGAACAGTGCATTTTAGTAAAGAGGTGGAGTATAATTATGTTTAGATATCTTTAATGTTAAAGTTGAAATTAGAGATGGGGGCAAGTACGTATTTTTAGACCAACCCTTGGGCACAGACATGTTGATAATTCTGTTAATTTC
Organism: Euleptes europaea; assembly: GCF_029931775.1. Lineage (NCBI taxonomy): Eukaryota > Metazoa > Chordata > Lepidosauria > Squamata > Sphaerodactylidae > Euleptes > Euleptes europaea. The sequence continues at coordinate 120,719,900 of NC_079313.1, forward strand.
CCTTTTCTTTTCCCGTTTCCCCTTTTTCTTTTCTGTATCCTCTTATAGAAAAATAAAATATATTTTTAAAAAATATATTCCTCTATATCCCCCCAATACACAAAATATGCCTACTCTAGCATATCAGAAACAGTTCCATAAAATAGACATGAAAGGAGATCTCAGTTCGGTTAATTTCTATGCTGTTGTGCAGGATTCCTGTATTAATTTAAAATCCCAGGGGCAATCGGGGAGAAACAGGCTGCTGCTTTCCACTAAGGAGATGATTATCTGAAAAGGTAATTGCGTGGGCGATTAGAATTACATTTTCCATTGGAAACTTTGCAAGCCTGAAGCCCGAGCATACTAATTCTGGTAGCGGTTTGTCCACCCAGAGATTTTGATTGACTTCACAAACACACGATCATTTGTTGCCTTTGCCATGCTTAGGGTTGCCAGGTCCCTCTTTGCCCCCAGCAGGAGGTTTTTGGGGTGGAGCCTGAGGAGGGTGGGGTTTGGGGAGGGGAGGGACTTCAGTACCATAGAGTCCAATTGCCAAAGTGGCCATTTTCTCCAGGTGAACTCTATCGGCTGGAGATCAGTTGTAATAGCAGGAGCTCTCCAGCTAGTACCTGGAGGTTGGCAAACCTAGCCATGCCAACTGTGTTAAGCGTTCCCTTTAAGGCCCTCAGCTGTATCTCTAGTTGCATTGTCTAGTCCATTCAGACAGCGCTTAATGCCTCGAAAGTGAAAGAGCTGATTTGTCCGGAAATGATAGGCTCTGATCGACAGGCCTTTCGTCCAGAATTCCTGGTGTGTGGCAATGGTCAGCAGTCATGCGTGGTAAGGATGGTATTGCCAGGGGGTAGCCCTGACCTGGATGATCCAAGCTAGCATTATCTCATCAGTTTTCACGAGCCAGACAGCCCCCTTCTCTGGCTCACAGAAGCTCACAGAGGCAGCGTGGTGTAGTGGTTAAGGGTGGTGGTTTGGAGCGGTGGACTCTGATCTGGAGAACCGGGTTCGATTCCCCACTTTTCCACATGAAGCCAGCTGGGTGACCTTGAGCTAGTCACAGCTCTCTTAGAGCTCTCTCAGCTCCACCTCACAGGGTGTCTGTTGTGGGGAGGGGAAGAGGGGAAGAGAAGATGATTGTAAGCCAGTTTGAGTCTTCCTTAAGTGGTAGAGAAAGTTGGCAGATAAAAACCAACTCTTCTTCTTCTCATGGAGTTGGAAGGGTCCACCAGGGTCATCTACTCCAACCCCCTGCACAATGCGATAAATTCACAACTACCTCCCCCCCACACCCCCAGTGACCCCCTACTCCATTCATTTTCTGATCTCAAATACAGAAGTTGTAAAATATCACTGCTTGTTTGCTGAGTGGCAGTCACGTAAGAGTCTTCTCTTCAAAAGGTTCTTCCTCAAACCCCTAAAAGGATTCTTAAAAGTTCCTTTATGATATAAAAAATTTCCACTCATTTCATATTTTCAAAGTTATGGCTGAGGTAAAATTTGGTGAAGGAATTTGAGATTTCTCCTGTTGCTGTTGCTTTATAACGGGCTATGTCACATTTTAAAGCTGCAGTGGGATTTATGGTCCTTTCCCCAGATCTGGCCTTCGAGTGAAAAAGAAGTAATACACAATCTGACTTGACTGTTCTAAAACACAAATATTTTTGCCAGAGGTTCCTCTGAATGGTTAATTTTGCCATAATGGAAAAGAACAGATTACTTTGCTTCACAGGAACCCCAAAAGTGTCCCCCCCCAAAAAAAACCTGCATCCTAAGACTCAACTTTTGTCCACTCTTGCAACTCTGCCTTCTTTGATTTGCTCCCTCCCCAGATTTAAAGTCTGCATTGATTTGATAGTGCCTAGTTGGCAGGCTGCCCTTACAAAGAGAGAGATCGAGAGCTAGAGAGAGCGAGAGAGCGTGGGCAAGGTTACATTGTGAAGGGCCCTAGGTTTGGGGGGAAAACTGCTGAGCTTCACCATATGGGCTGCTGTATGGCAGAGAATATGCTTTATTGGCATGGCTCGGAGGTTTACAAGCAATCTTCTTGAAGTTTTAATGGTTGCTCGGGTGATTTATCCCATCTTGAGAGTCATGGTAGTGAGGAGGCACCCTGTTCTTGAGCCCTTGTTTTCCTTCTGTATGAAATCCTTTAATCTTTCCTACAATTCGCCTCCATCTACCATAAATAACTGCATTATAGGCCACACAAAAGAAATATGTAACGGTTCTCATGTAAGGCTGAACTTCCACCCGGTGTGTTTATGAGCGACTTCGACTTAACAAGTCGGTTCCATAATATCGAGAGATGTACATCTGAGGACAGGGGGGTAGAGCATTTCGATGTGCAGCATTGTCCAGAGGCCATGAAACAGAGCATTCCATGCTGGTATAGAAAAAAAAGCAGAGTTTCACTTGCTTGCGGGACTTTGAGCAAACACTGAACACTCACAAAACTGTGAGGTCCAAAAAACCTTTAAGGAAGCGTAGTGGGCCTCTCTTTGGTTTAGTTGTATACTCTTGACAAAAGGGTTTCAATTTCTATTATGTGATGAACTTCCCCATTCTACTCTGCAGCATATGCCTTAATTGGATGTGCTAATAAAAAGCCTATTTGGGTTATGCAAGCTTGGGGTCAAGATGCAGTATAGCCAGGTGTTGGCAAGCCGACAGAGATCAGTTCACCTGAAGAAAATGGCTGTTTTGGCAATTGGACTCTATGGCACTGAAGTCCCTCCTCTCCCCAAATCCCACCCTCCTCAGGCTCCCCCCCAAAAATCTCCAGGTATTTCCTAGATCTGGCAACCCTATTTTAGACCTGCAATTGCTGCAGTACTGGGTTTGTTTGGAAAATATTGAATATCCCAATTACTAATGAATGGTCATGCATTGATACATTGACTACTCTGTAGAATGCCCAGAACATTTTGGTGAACGAACTAGTGTGATCCTAAGCAAACTTATACCTTTCAAAGCCCATTGCCATGCCTTTTGGAAACTTGATGATCCTGTTTTGACATCCTCCCCTGTCCTCATGTCCAGCTTATGATACAAGTAACTGGCAATGGAAGGATAATTAGATTATCAAGAATGGCAAATGTGTGACTAATTCAATAAAGATGCTTTGTACTGTGCTGATAGCATTGAATGACACATTGTTTTATCTCAGTGAATTCCCCAAAACTCATGTTGGTGATTTCTCTGGCTCCATCTCCTTTGCAATAGAAGAAGAAGAGTTGGATTTTATGCCCCACTTTTCTCTACTTTTTAAGGAGTCTCAAAGCAGCTTGCAATCACCTCCCCCCCCCCCCCGCCAACAGGCACATTGTGAGATAGGTAGGGCTGAGAGAGTTCTCAGAGAACTGTGACTGGCCAAGGTCACCCAGCTGGCTTCATGAGTAGGAGCGGAGAAACCAACCTGGTTGACCAGATTAGCGTCCACCGCTCATGTGGAGGAGTGGGGAATCAAATCCAGTTCTCCAGATTAGAGTCCACTGCTCCAAACCACCACTCTTAACCACTACACCACGCTGGCAGTACACACCAAGAGCAGTCGCTCATTATTTATCATGTTTGAGGGTGCAATGTGATTTCAACTCCTTATCTTAGTGATCCTCACATGACAATGGAAATACATTTTTAAAAGCCTTCAGGGTGTACCACAACACATGGTAAGGATTGAGCAACATCCTTTCTGATCGAAGAGATTACCCCTGCCTCTGTGTACTTTACATTTAGTTAATTCTCTACCTTTCTCTGCCCACCTTCCCTCCGCGTTCTCCTTATCTGTTATTTTGGTACTTTGCTGCTATGAGAGGACATATTCAGAGGAAGAAAACCTCACAGTAGCTGGGCCCCAACCACAATAACGGGCGACAAATTCATCGACTCAACGGCCCGGCAACACAGAAATGGAAAACGCAGAAGTCGAATGGTTTCAAACAACCTTGTGGGCACCGTGTCTCCGAGGAAGATGTTATCTGCTCTCCAGCATTAGCTATCTCTGCATCAAAGGAAAAGAGAAAACAATATGAAACAGTCATTTTCAGCAATCAGACTATTGCCTGAACAGTTATGGGCAGTTTGGATAAAGATTTTTTTTAAAAAGGCACATGATTAGAGATATAGTGGTTTACTAACTGACTCAATCGTTGTAATTGATTCATCAAATGCTTTTTAACCAGGTAAATGATTGATTCAATGTAAATACTTTTGCCTTCTTCACTATTTTCCTTTCAGAGGCTAAAGGAAGAATAAGCTAATGTACAATTTAATAAACTCCTGGTTAGCAGGAAAGGAAATTGATGATAGTTTCTTTCTCATGCTCTGTTACAAATAGGACCTTGTGGCGTCTTAAAAACTAATGCATTTGTCATTGTATAAACTTCTGTGGGCTACGGATCAGATAAATGAATTGAATTGTCATTCAGCAGATTGTCTGTCTATCTGTCTGGGGGTAGGGTTGCCAGATACACCCCTGGCAACTGGCGGGGAGTGGAGGGGACGAGTTAGTGAGTGGTCGGGGGCCCTCACCAGCCATTCGCCGATATTGCCAGTGATTAGGGTGCCAACCACTAGGTAGTGGCTGGAGATCTCCTGGGATTACAACTGATCCCTAGGTGACAGGGATTTGTTTACCCAGAGAAAATGGCATCTTCGGAAGGTGGACTCTATGGCCTTATACCACACCAAAGTCCCTTCTATTACAACTGATCTCCAGCCGATAGAGATCAGTTCGCCTGGAGAAAATGGCCGCTTTGGCAATTGGACTCTATGGCATTGAAGTCCCTCCCCTCCCCAAACCCCACCCTCCTCAGGCCCCACCCCAAAAACGTCACCCCAAAAGAGGGACCTGGCAACCCTAGTGGGGGTCTAATCCTGCTGGTTCCTGCACAATGAGCAGGATGAGGAGCTCCTGTCTCCCCCTGCTCTTTAAAACAGTCCCCAGCAGAATCAGGCCCCTGTGCATTTTGAAAAGTTAGAAACTAACCTCCAAAATACCCCTGTGACAGACTCAGAGGTGCAGTGTTGTCGAGTTTCCCCCTGTGTATATACAGCTTTCATGCCCTGACCTGGATGGCCCAGGCTAGCCTGATCTCATCAGATCTCAGAAGCTAAGGAGGGTTGACCCTGGCAAACATTTGGATGGGAGACCTGCAAGGATTACCAGGGTTGGGACGCGGAGGCAGGCAAGGTCGAAACACTTTTGAACGTCTCTTGCCTTGAAAACCTTACGGGGTCACTGTAAGTCAGCTGTGACATGATGGCAAATACTACTACTACTACTACTAGTAGAGCTCTCATTACTAGGTCCTGTGCCACTGAACACCTCTGTTGCCACAAAAGACTGGTGAGGGTGACAGTTGGGTTAAAGCAGTTGCCAGAGTTCAGACATTGGAGGCCTGCCCACAGGAGCCAGGGCTGATTTGGGTTTCTTATCTGCTTCGAGGAGAGGAAGGAAAGTGACAGAAATCATACTAGATCAAGGCACTAGTGGTTATACTTGATTGTGAGTGTCCTTCTTGTGACTCATTTACCTTACATTGTATTAAATTGAGGCAGTGGCTGTTGCCCCAACTGTTTGGGGATTTATTTGCAGTACGTCATTCATTTATTCATTCATTGGCTCCATTTATATCCCACTTTTTCCCCAAATGGAGACTCAGGGAGGTTTACATCAATCTCCTCTCCTCCATTTTAGCCTCACAACAACCCTGTGAGGTAGGTTAGGCTGAAGGCGTATGACTCACCCAAGGTCATCCAGGAAGCTTCCACAGCACAGGGGAGATTCAAACCTGGGTCTCCTAGAGCCTAGTCCAGCACTCTAACCACTACACTACACTGTCTCTCAATTCTCCTGATTCCTGTTTCTTTATATCTCCCAATAAATTCTGATTCTTCTCCACACTTCTCTCTGATGCATAGTTTGGGAGGAGGGACTTAAGTAGTGTGGGGTTTGTGTCAGCTGTGAGTGTTCAGGCCTACTATGTGGACCAGAGAGAGAGCCTGGAAAAGCTGAGATCTTTCTTCCACAAAACCCCGGGATGGAGGGAAGCCAAAGTGTTCTCTCTCCTTTAAGTTGAAACCTTGGTGGTGACAGCTAGAATCATAGAATCATAGAGTTGGAAGGGGCCATCAGGATCATCTAGTCCAACCCCCTGCACAATGCAGGAAATTCACAACTACCTCCCCCACACACACCCAGTGACCCCTACGCCATGCCCAGAAGATGGTCAAGATACCCTCCCTCTCATGAACTGCCTAAGGCAGGGATGAGGAACGTCCAGCCCAGGGGTCGTATGCGGCCCCCAAGGACATTTTCAGTGGCCCTCGGGAGCTCCAGGGCCCAGCCACGGAGGCGCAGCACAGCATGGCCCTCCCCGAGGGTGTTCCTGGGGCCGCGGTGCCCTTTGGACCTCCTCTCATCGACTGTTGGTCGGTGAGAGGAGGGGGGAGGAGGAGGAACGCTTCCCCCAAGGCTGCCCCCTACAGTTGTGGCATGCAGGAACGTCGCAGCACACTGTAAACCCCTCTCGCCGCCTGTCAAGCAGCAAGGGGGGGAGAGGCCGGTGGCTACCAGTGGCGGAACATGTGCGCGGGAGCCGATTGGGCTTGGAGGGCCTTTTGTGGACTCAGGGTGGGGGAGTGGGAGGGCGTGGAGGCTGGGGCCCGGTCGTGCGGGGCTGCATGTGCTGCCGTGTGTGTGTTGGGGGAGGCAGGGAGCCTGGGGCCCGGTTGCATGGGGCCGGCGTGTGCGGGTGTGTGTGTGTGTGTGGGGAAGGCTTTTCTCTCTTCCTCTTTTTCTGTCACTCTTTCTCCTTTCTCCCCCTTTCTCCCTCGTCTCTTTCTTTGTCTGTCTCCTTCCATACTTTTCTCCCCCTGTTTTCCTTCCTTCCTCCCTTCCTTCCCTGAGGATCGGCTGCGGGCTGCACCCCCCTGGCGCCTCGTTTGCTCGGGGCCCACCGCTGGCTGCCCTCCCGCCTGGGAGAGGGGAGGGAGGGGAAGCGGGGGTGCCCTCCAGGCCTTCTCTGCGTGGCCTCCCCTGTGGTTGCCAACCTCCAGGTGGTGGCTGGAGACCTGGCAACCCTATCCTCTCCCCCCCACCCAATGCCAGGAGATCTACACCTGGTCATGGCCCCCGAATGATGTTATAAATGAGCAAATGGCCCTTGGCAGGAAAAAGGTTCCCCACCCCTGGCCTAAGGTCATAGAACCAGCATCGCTGACAGATGGCCATCTAGCCTCTGCTTAAAAACTTCACCATCCCTTACCACCTTACCATCCCTAGTGTCTGATGGGGTGGCAAAGGGAGATTAAAGGATGCCAGGATGGGCACCTCCTCTCACCTGTGACAGCCTCTCTGAGAGGTGGTACTGTGTACTAGAGTGCACCCAACAGAGGAGGTACAATGGCATAGGCAATTTATGCAGGGCTGTTTCCCTTGCGGTCACCCCGTCAATTGCTTTGGGGCTTCCTTGTGTTTATGCATGCTTTCTGCGACCATCAGAGGTAGCCTCGCTCTCCCTGCACATTTCTGCGTGTTTTGCTCATGTTTTCCAGATGCTGTTTTACCCAAAATTCAGAAAATACAGGCAAAATGTGCGGAAATGTGTGGGGAGCACAAGTGACCTCTGACAGTTGGGAAAGGCAAGCATAATCAAAAGGAAACTCTAAAGCAGTCAGTGGGGGTGACCGTGTGGAAACAGCCCTGCATAAATGGCCAGACACAGGAATCCCTGGAGATTCTGTAACAACTTTCAGTTGGGCTTTCCTAGTAAAAATTTCTGGAGATTGTGTCCTTTAGTAACCAGACTTTACATTTTCTTTCTTTTTTGTTAACTGGCCATGAATCATCCATTCGTCCATTTATTAAGCAATTCAACCTTTTCAACAGTTAAATTTGCAAGTTAGTTTTTTAAATGAATATTTACCACACAAAAAAAGCTGCATTAACATTGACTGGCGGGTGTGACTTTTTGCCAAGATGAAATTTGATTAGATCAGTTAATTAACTTCTTAATGAACTAATCAAACTCAGAGCAGAGAGTTGCTGTTTTTTAAAAATTACCCTAAATGGAGCTGATGTTGATGTGAATGAAGGAGTGCAAAGATTTGCTTAATGGTTTACGGCTCTTCAAAATTGTTTCATCAATCTTGATTAATTTCCACCATAACGAGCCAGTCCACTAAAACAATGAGATTACACATATGTTCAAAGTAAAGGCTTGCGCTTAAATAAACATTTTCAGCTCAGTTTGAATTAAGCATGCACATGCTTTCAGTGTACAGAAGACTATGGTATTTTATGCATGGCTGTTACTCGCAGTCACCCCTCTGACAATTTTGGGTCTTTGTTTGGATTATGTATGCCATTTCCAACCGTCAAAGGTCGCCTTGGTCTCCCTCTGCATTTTGCCCACATTTTGAGGGACCTGTTTTATTTCAAATTTAACAACCTGGGCTAAACGTGGGAAAACGCAGGGGGAGAGCGAGGCGACCTCTGACGGTTGGAAATGGCATACATAATCCAAACAAAGACCCAAAATTGTCAGAGGGGTGACTGCAAGTAACAGCCATGCATAAAATACCATAGTCTTCTGTACACTGTCAGAAACGGCATGCATAATCCAAACAAACACCCAAAGTCGTCGGAGGGGTGACGGCGAGTGAAACAGCCATGCATAAAAGACCTATGAGTATATTGCTATCATATAGTACGGTAGGTTGTGCTCCTGCTTCCAGAGAGGAATTTGGGGGGAAATCCTACTTGTCTCTCCTGGCAAAGAACCAACTCTATTTCCCAGTCCTGGAGACTAACCACTAAATCACCCTGGCTCTCCTGGCTGGTGTTATAAATCCATGATTAATCTGCTAAATAAGAAGGTTTTAAAAAAAGCAGTGATTGATTATTTCAGAATATTGTTGATGATTGTATTATATATTGATTTGACAGGTAATCCCCAATGGGCCATCCAGGCCAAAAGGCGAGTTGTAAAATTAGTACAAAAACAACAACAGCAAGTAAACTAATTGCCATTAAAAAGACATGGTCATCATTACTATTATCGGAATATTGCTGTTTGTGGATTTGGGACGTGCAATTTCACATATTTGCAGTCTGGGGTCTGATCATACGATATAACCTCCAGATGGTTTTTACACCTTCTGCCCCTTCATTGTAATCATTACATTGTTAAATTTTGCAAGAAAGGCAGTTGTGTTGCTATTGGGAGGCAGCGGAACCATGCCTAAAGGTGAGATCACTTACAGTGGAGCAAATGGCTGCTTTGGAGGGTGGACTCTATGAGATCACACCCCAGCTGAGCTCCCTCCCTTCCCCAAACCTCACCCTCCTCAGGCCAACCCCCCAAATCTCCAGGAATTTCCCAACCCTTAGGGTTGTTGTGAGGATAAAAATGGGAAAAAGGAGAATGGTGTTAGCTGCTTTGGTCCCTGTTGGGGGAAAAGATAAGGTATAAATGAATAAATTAAATAAAGAAGGAATCTTTTTCCCCTTGAGCTATTCTGTGCTCACCTGAGGTCTCCCTTAAGTGGTAGAGAAAGTCAGCATATAAAAACCAACTCTTCTTCTTCTAAAGGCCGCATGCTACAGATGACATTTGGGCATTTATAATTAAGGCAGGATCAAGGAAAACCCTCAAGATGCAAAAACTAGCCCTTAATGGGGAAGGTGAGCCCCTCCAGCAGGCTGAAAAGTGCCTAGTTGGATGGTCTACCCAATCTACTCTGTGTTTTCAGGAGTCAAGTAACTGGACTTTGTGGTTCTTTTCCCTGTAAAATGTATCTGGGAATTGTCATTTGTAGCACAAAAGGATTAACCAAACTCAACATCTATGTGATGAGAAAGACAGATTTCCTTTTGTGTATGTTTTTCCCCCCAACTGCCAAATCAACACCTCCTGTTACAGAAATCTTTGTCAATTTCCTTCCAGGCTATCCAACTATTGATTATGACCCAAACTGACTGGAACACAAAACCTTAGCAGATTAGTCAGTGCGATTCATCAGTTCTTACTGCAGATTATATTTTATCATTGATGAATTGCACTGACTAATCCGCCAAGGTTTTGTCTTTCAGTCAGTTTTGGTCATAAATAAATATAAATATATATATTGTCTTGCAGTCAGTTTTGGTCAAAAATAAAAATATATATTTATTACTACCGTATTACTAGAATTGCCTCTTGTAAATGGCTCTACAATTCCCTTGATTCCACCTCAAGCCCGCCAGCTGGTGTAATTATGACTAGGGCTGGTAACAGTAAATAGTTAGATGGTGTGATCAATTGATTGATTGGCCACAAGGGTGAATTTTTGTGTCAAACTAAGTACATTTCTTGATTGAAACAATGCATCAAATTTCATTCTCAACAGTCCCTTCTGTGTAGAGTAAGGTGGTCGAGATAATTTTTTTCTCCCTGCACCCAAAGTTGTTCCTTGTATCAGGGCAAAAATGTGCATTATTTACTAAAATTACTAAATCGAAAAACAGAAATTGTGCGCAAATTAAAAATGACCTGTTGTTTTAGAAATTAGAGTGGGCTAAATGCATCTGAACGGTTTTCTTTTGAAGTCTGGCTGAGGAATTTTATGGCGCTAATGTTATCTGAAGAAGTGAGCTGTGACACATAAAAACTCATATTGAAATAACTGTTAGCCTTTAAGGCGCCACTGGACTTTTGTTTAATTCTGCTACTAATATCAACCAGCAACATCTGCCCTGAAAACCCATAATTCCAATACCAGTTATACTCTGTGAACATTGGGGAGGAAAAAAATCACTAAAAATAAAATTTGAATTTCACAAGGCAATTCGAGCTCAAAGAATTTTCTTGATAAATGTCCCATATTTGTTTCCTCTCTAGTTCTATGGTGGCCCAGTAGGGGCAGTTTGGCACACTGGGGTACTGGTGGATAACTCAAGTTCATATCCATGCTACACTATTACTCTCTCTGAATGACCTTGGGTGATCCGCTATTTCTCAGGCTAACCTACCTCGAAACGTTATCTTCCATTCATTCCTACAGAAGTCCCAAACAGCTTCACAGTGCTATATAAATTCTAATCAAGTGTATCACTTTTCTTTATGGGTAAATTCCACTTTGAGTCTCATCGAGAAAAAACGGGCTATAATTATTGTTCTTAACTTCATTTATAGCCCACCTTTTTCACTGAGACTCAAAGCGGATTACAAAACATGAACAACAAATTCAACCGAACAGCACATTTCTCTAATCGAACAATGCAGTAGGCTGGAATCGAAGAGCTGGAAAGTGCAAGGAAGTAATAATCTAAAAACCTGTCTAAGTCAATAAAACAGGCAAAGAACTACCTAAGGCAAAAAATGTCTGGGGCAGATTCTTGCCACATTGAGAGGGAAACAAGGGATATAGCCCTCCCTCCCCACGCTTTTGCTCTTCACATCTATACCCGTTATTTAATTTGGGGGCTTTCCTTCCCTCAATTCTCATTCATTTCCCCGGTTATGATCTTTAATGAAAAATGCCCGCTGGGTTTAGTACAAACCATTTGGTGCCCCAGTGTCAGAGGAGGAAAAGAATAACACTTAGTACAACTGAAGGTTTTTATTATCACATCGTAAACGAACAAATGGCATCTGTCAATACAAAGGAGCACGAGGGGGTATGGAAAGGAAGCTTAGTTATTGCACTCTGGGTGTGCTGTCGAAGTGACAAAATGGGATTTTATTAACATGCTGGTTACAGGCCTTCCCTCCCCCCACCCCGTCCACTTTTCCATTCTTTTACTTTCTTCAATTTGTTCCATATAAGGGCTACTGTAAAATGAAGAAAGAAAAAAAAAAGATAAAATTTGGTTGTTCCTTACAAAATCTGCAGGTTGTTCATCGCCATACAGAATTTAACAACAGTGCTCGAGATGGTATGTGCCCGCGCGAGGGTGTGCGTAGTATGCTGTCAATTCCATCTCAACATTAAACGCGAGGCTTTGTTTTGGCTCTTGTTCAAGAGCTATCTCTGTAAGGAATTAAGCGGCCCTATTTATTTAAGTGCTGAACCCCGTCATAGTTTTTCATATTTAAGCCATAAACATCTTTTTGCGGCATTGATAAATGGCCTTGGTGTTTATGGGCAGCAGGAATGGTTTAGGCCTGAATGTATAAACCCCAGAGATGGCATTGTTCATATTAGGCTGGGAATTAACTTTTGTATTATATAGACTGTAGTGAGGGGTGGCTGGAGGGGAGGGGGGATCGGCAGTGGGAGTAAACAGCTGTCAGGAATGGCTTTACTGGAAGTTGTTAAAGTCGGTTTCTCATAAAAAGCTTTTTTAGGAGCGTACTCAGCCTTCAGCAGGTGTGGCCACAAAACAAGGATCGATATGAAAGAGGATGTGGACTCGCACCTCAGGTGAGCACAGAAAAGCTCAAGGGGAAAAAGATTCCTTCTTTATTTAATTTATTCATCTAACTCATTTATACCTTATCTTTTCCCCCAACAGGGACCAAAGCAGCTAACACCATTCTCCTTTTTCCCATTTTTATTCTCACAACAACCCTAAGGGTTGGGAAATTCCTGGAGATTTGGGGGGTTGGCCTGAGGAGGGTGAGGTTTGGGGAAGGGAGGGAGCTCAGTTGGGATGTGATCTCATAGAGTCCACCCTCCAAAGCAGGCATTTGCTCCATTGTAAGTGATCTCAGATGTCTAGAGTTCAGTTGTAATTCCAGGAGATATCCCACCTGGAGGCTGGCAACCCTACCTGTGAGGTAGGTAAAGCTGTGACTGGCCCAAGGTCATCCAGCGAGCTTCCATGCATAAGTGGAGTTATGAGCCTAGGTCTCCCAGATACTAGTCTGACACTCTACACACTACATCACACTGACTCTTTGGGATGGTACAGATGTATCCTCAGTTCACAATGGGTTTAAATCTCATCGCACAGCACTTTCTGACATCTAGTGACCTAGTTGTTGAATAGAAGTCACCGCATGGAGAGTTATTTACATGGACTCACAGCTGGCCCTTTTCAGAAGCATTATGAGGTGGAAAGTCTGACTGGACTCCAGCCATTTCATTGGCACACTATCTCATTTTTCCACAGCATATCCCCCCCCCAAACACAGTATACCACTCAAAACTCTTTTTTTCCTTGACCAAATTGTGCCATTGTTATCAAGCTATTGTGTGGGATCCAGCAGTTTCCCCACAATATTTTGCAGGCATGAAAAGGCAGTTTGGCATGTCTACTCTGATTGTGATAGCCATGCGGAATACAGTTGCATAAGCTTTGTAAGCCCCTACTGGATAGTGCCCATACCATCACTGATGGAGCACCATAATATCGCCATACCACAGTGCAACTGGGTTTATTTTTTATTCCTTAGAGACAGAATGCTCCCCACTGAAGTGTTCTTTGATATTACAAATGGGATTCTGGGAACCACGACCACCCCACTCACTGAGCCACCATGATATATTGCCAAAAGAAGTATTCTTCTGGCCTGTTGTCTGCCATTATGAGCCCTTGGCAATGCAGCTAGTCAGAGGGCACTACTGCAGCTTCTAATTTAGCATTTACCAGATCCAAAGAGACCAATGAGAACATAAGAAAGGCCATGCTGGATCAGACCAAGGTCCATCAAGTCCAGCAGTCTGTTCCCACAGTGGCCCAACCAGGTGCCTCTAGGAAGCCCATAAACAAGAAAACTGCAGCAACATTATCCTGCCTGTGTTCCACAGCAACTAATATAATAGGCGTGCTCTTCTGATCCTGGAGAGAATAGGTATGCATCATTAGTATCCATTTTTGCTAGTAGCCATGAATAGCCCTCTCCTCCATGAACATGTCCACTCCCCTCTTAAAGCCTTCCAAGTTGGCAGCCATCACCACACCCTGGGGCAGGGAGTTCCACAATTTAACTATTAATACAGTCCTACCTGTAGACTCTGAGCAACTAGCAAGTCCATTTCTTCTTCTTTTTTCTATTTGGTGTCAAGTTACAGCCAACTTATGGCAACCCTGTAAAGTTTTCAAGTCAAGAGACATCCACAGCTTCTCACCTGGCTTTCCTTATACCTTAGACATGTTGCCCATTGCACTCCACTCCAATCTGTCTTCTCAAAACTCCTAAAATCAGTTTGGGCAGACGAAAATGACATTGGATATTTTGGCCCTTTAGTAAAAATTGAGTAAAAAACCGAATCTCTTGGTTGCATAGGCTGAGAGACAGTGGCAGTCCCAAAGATGCCCAGTAAGCTTCTGTGACTGAATAGGGATTTGAATCTGGGTCTCCCAGATTGTAATCTGGCATGCTAACCACTATACCTTGCTGACCTGATAGGAGACACCCAAGAAGCAATGTACTGTATACCTATTCAATATTTGAAGATGTGCTATCTCATTTGGGATAGATGTGCTATCTATATTTGAGGAGGGGCTGTGGCTCAGTGGTGGAGCATCTGCTTGGCATACAGAAGGTCCCAGGTTCAATCCCCGGCATCTCCAGTTAAAAGTACTAGGCAAGAAGGTGATGTGAAAGACCTCTGCCTGAGATCCTGGAGAGCTGCTGCCCATCTGAGAAGACATTACTGACTTTGATGGACCAAGGGTCTGATTTAGGATAAGGCAGCTTTATGTGTTCATCTTCACATAATAAAAAGTCAGGATAACTGTGGCACAACTGCAGTGTAAAGACTAAACTGGGTCCCAAGAGGTGTTAATCTTCCTATATTTTATTCACACACACACACACACACACAATGTTGAACATATTTTAAATAATACATTTTTAGCATTAAAAGTGTTTTATAATGTGTTCTTGCAACACTAGCCCTATAAGGCAGACCACCATTATTATCCCCAGAATACTGATGGGGAGCTGAGTCTGAGAAAGAGTGGAAGGCCTAGATTTGAGTCCAGTGGCACCTTTGAGACCAACAAGATTTTCAGGGTAAAAGCGTTTGAAAGTCAAAGCCCCTTCATCCGATAAAAGTAGGCATGGAGATGCCGGAGTCCCTATATCCCAGTCCTAGTGAGAAGGTGGGAGGGGTGTTGCAAAGAAAGGAGTCAGCATGCAAAGGTACAATGCAGAGATACAGAGCTTATAAAGGTAAAGGTAGTCCCCTGTGCAAACACCGAGTCATTCCTGACCCATGGGGTGACGTCACATCCCAACGTTTCCTAGGCAGACTATGTTTATGGGGTGGTTTGCCAGGGCCTTCCCCAGTCACCTTCCCTTTACCTCCAGCAAGCTGGGTACTCATTTTACCGACCTCGGAAGGATGGAAGGCTGAGTCAACCTTGAGCCGGCTGCCTGAAACTGACTTCTGTCGGGATGGAACTCAGGTCGTGAGCTTTTGACTGCACTGCAGTTTACCACTCTGTGCCATGGGGCCCCTACAAAGCTTATACCCTGAAAATCTTGTTGGTCTCTAAGGTGCTACTGGACTCGAATCTAGCACTTCTACTGCAGACTAACACTCCTACCCACTGGAACTGCCTTCATGAGAAAGAGTGGGTTGTTTAATATTTTTCATGCTGAAGATCTTAAATTAATCCCTGGCCAAAAAAGAAAGAAAAAAGGATCAGATATTAGGTGGTGTGAAAGACCTCTACCAGAGACCCTGGAGAGCTGCTGCTGGTCAGAGAAAACAATACTGACTGAGATAGACTAGTGCCCTGAATCTGTATAATGTGTTCATCTTGCAAGTCTGTGGCCAGAAAGGGATTTGAAGCAGGGTGTTAAAAAATGCAGCGATACTAACTCTCTTTTCTATTGTAGTAAGTTCAGCTTTGCCTCATTTCTGCAAAATGCCCCCGAAAACAGTCTAGACAATAAAATTGTTTCTTCAGGTCCTTAAACGGCATTCTCCCCACCGGACATAGAGGCAAGTGTGTGAAAATGCATACACAAATACAGCAATAAAACAGAAAGAACAAACCCCTTAATGCTGCAAAAGTCACACAGATGCTCTCAGCTTTGCAAAATACAAAAGAATTTGCAGGGTTCCCATGACTTCAAAGCAGGAATTTCACAAGTTATTGCCACAGCAGTTCTCAGCTTAATATACTGGAATTGTATGAACAAGAATAGGAGTTGTTTGGATAAACCAAATGGAGAAAACCAATTTTCTGAAAGGTAGAACTGACAACAGTTACTTTATGCTAACTGAAAATCAAAGTTAGATGTCAACTGTTAAAACATAAACAGTGATTCTTAATCCCCAGCTAAGGACCATTATTATTTTTTGGCTCTGAATAGGCAGAAAGAGCAAAGAGAACATATGGGGAGGGTTACAGAAAACAAATCATTTTGTTCTGGGGCTAGTCAAGCACAGCAAAGTTTTTTTTAAAGTAAGTCTCTGGCCATTTTGGTTGAGATATGCTTTCCCTCCCATATCTCTGCAATGGAAGGGGCTGAAGACATACTTCTAAAAAAGGAGAGCTGAGAATTCCAAGAACTTAGACAGATCATTATAATGCTGTAGCAATATTTCAATTGCCCTTTAAAAAAATAGTCACCAGTGGCAGGGTAAATGGCAGCAGTTGAGGGAGGAGGGGTTGAGGCTATGAAAATGGAGCCGATGCGGGACAGAATTGCACAAAAAGGACTTTAACTGCAAGCTTTCCCAAAGGATCATCCCAAACCAAGTTTGGGAAATAACACAGAAAAAAAAGGAAAGAGGAAGATTAGGCAACGGTGTCATGTAGATGATTAAAAAACAAAAACCTTAGTCCAATTTGGGATGCTGGTTTGGCTGCAAAACCAGGGAAGCGCAGGGAAGCCTCCGAGGTGGACACACCTGGCCAGGCCCAGCAACTAGACCCCTTCTCCCCTCTAGGCTGCTTCACTGCTGAACGCCACCCAGCTGGGATGGGCCCACAGCCTGCCCCCAAAGACAGCAGAGGGAGAAGATGGCTGGTGGAGAAGCTGGCCTGCCGTCACTGCAGATTGCCCTGCCCACCGCCGAAGAGCTGTTAGGCAGGCAGGCCAGGCCAGGGTGAGGCCGAGGCTCAGGACATCTGAACGCCTGCAATAGGATAATCGGGGGGCGGAGGCCAGCTCTTGATGCCGGCCCTTTTATAGACTTTTGCGGGGTGGTCCAAGGGGTGGAGCTGGGAGGGGCCTTCTGAACCTGAACCCTATTTAAGGCCAGAAGGGCACAGAGACAGGAGAGGAACGCCATGGGTTGCCTTGGCTGAGACCAAAGCCTGGAACCCTGGCCTCCTCTGAGGGTGAGAGCAGCTCCGACTCTCCCTCAGTGGTCTCAGGCCAAGGAAGCCCCCTTGGCCAAGACCTTCTCAAGCTCGAAAGGCACAAAGGGGGCGGACCCAGGGTCTGCGCCCCACAGGACTCGTACAGTAAGAAACCAGTGGAAGTTGTACTATGCATCTTCTGCTTTGAGCCCTCTATAGTACAGGTAAATTTAAGTTCCTTTTACCCCTCTCCCTCTCCCTCGTATATCCCCTCAACCTGAGACAGCCAAAACAGAGACAGCCAAAGACATCGAGAGATAGAGCATTGCATCCCAGACAAATTAGTATTTTCCCCTGGCTCTTCCCTTTGAGGCACTGGTTCCATACTTTTATTCTTCAGCTCTGTCCCTAAGCACATGACCTCTACACCTTGACTCCACTGAGCTCCACCCCTTGATCCCTCTGGTCCAGACTTTGGTGGGGCCCTTGGCTTGGTTCTGTCAGAACATGTGAAAAGAATGATCAGAACACAATTAGGGTTGCCTACCTCCAGGTACTAGCTGGAGATCTCCTGCTATTACAAGTGATCTCCAGCCGATGGAAATCAGTTCCCCTGGAGAAAATGGCTGCTTTGGCAATTGGACTCTATGGCATCGAAGTCCCTCCCCTCCTCAGGCTCCACCCCAAAAATTTCCAGGTATTTCCTAACCTGGAGCTGGCAACCCTAAGCACAATTGATGAACAACATCATATAGATGGTACACTAAAAACCTGTTCATGTTTGATCACCAATGGCCCCTTGTGGACAAAGTTGTTGGGGGCTTCGTAAAGCACCAAGGAGTAACATCTGCTTACATTATTTACCAACCCATTTCTTGGCACACAGAAGGTGAGCATACAAGAAGAACATCATAAAAGAAAAGAAGGAGGGGGCTTGGAGAAATCTGCTTGTGTTTCAGCGTAAATGCAACATGCACTTTTTGCAGGGCACACCTTGAGTGGCTAGATTGCTTAAAAATTTCAGCCCTTTTCTTTGTGCCTTAGACCCGCCAAAGTAATAATTACAAGAAAAAGAATCTATTGCAAAATGTGGGTAGTTATTGAAAAGCTCGGCCACAATCTAGGATATAGTGAGGCATTTTAGTCCTGTGACAGTCATTTGTCCAAGGATCTATTGTTACATTCCATTTATTTTTGTCAATATTGACATCTGACCATGGACACAAAATGATCTCTTCTTTTTTCTCCCCCTCTTGCCTGTACTCACTCATCCAACTTTGCATTAGGAAAGCAATTGAAAAGCCTAATGCATGGAAAGTGAATCTTTTGTATTCTCTATAATGCCCAATTTTTTCCCCCTTTGGACTTACCAAAGCTGTCCAAACAAGAGCTAGATTTTTCCCTTTCAGAAGAGATGAATGGAAACGTTAAATGAAATCAGAAGGTTACTTGACCTGTTGGAAACTCAGAGGTAAAACAGAAGTGAGAGTCCACCATAAAATTATGTGGGGCAGCTTTATAAAAAATAATTACACATTGTGCAAATTCATATTGTCAAAGGCATTAAACAAAATAGGTCAAGGCCTTTGGAAGGAGAAAAGATCATTTCAAATTAAAAATTCACATGGGCTTTGGATGTGTGTCCAACAGGAGTCTCCTGGGCATCCAGATTGATGCTTTACAGCAAAGGGAGAGGAAGGCTGTCATACTTAATGTCTGTGTTGGAGATGGCAAATAGTTATTCCCCAGGGGCACCTATCTCGATATCTAATTCTGAAGTGTGTCCCCTGCCTGCGGATACTTACATCCACAGATGGGGGGCAAGCTCACCCCAAACAGTTTTTTCTGCACTCAGGGGAATCAAACCCTGTTCTCCAGATGAGAGTCTGCCAGTCTTAACCACTACACAATGCTGGTTCTGTAGTGTAGTAATGGTTATATAACTAGTAGCAGTGGACTATAATCTGGAGAACCGGGTTCAAAGACCCACTCCACCACATTAAACCTATTGGATAGCGATGCCAGGTCTGGGTTGGGAAATACCTGGAGATTTTAGGGGTGGAGCCTGGGGAGGGTGGGTTTTGGGGAGGGAAGGGACTTTAGTAGGGTATAATGCCATAGAGTTTACCTTCAATAGTAGCCATTTTCGGCAGGTGAATTGATCTGTGTTGCCTGGAGATCAGTTGTCAGGAGATCTACAGCCACCACCTAGAGTTTGGCAAACCTACTGTTTAGTGTCTTTGGGCCAGTCACAGTTCTCTCAGAACTCTCAGCCCATGCAGAGGCAGGCAAGGGCAAACCATCTCTGAACATCTCTTGCCTTGAAAACTCTATGAGGGTCAACATGTCATCTGTGACTTGATAGCACTTTCCACCACCACTCTCAGATCCTAGTCCAACATTCTAACCACTGCACCATGTAAGAAAATCCAGGGAAATCTGAAATGAGCGACTTCCTTTCAAGAGGTTCAATTATCCAATATTCTACTAATATGTGCTAGTTCATAAGGGTGTAACAGAAGGGCCTGCTTACTTTGACCCTTTTCATCCAAATCAGAGTACAGCCACAGCAGAATACTTTAATACATAGACTAGTTGCGGTCAAGTGGTTTTGTTTTATTGTTTTTAATGTGGAGGTCATTTTCTTCATCGCTGATTAGGAGAACATCTGACATGCGCACCAGATGGCTGCCACCTTGGAATACGCTTGCCTGTTTATTTTTTCCGCTTCTGCTGTTTTGGGGGCAGTGGGAGCCATTTTCCTCCTCTCCCCTGCTACACTTGGGTGCATTATGTTGACAATGCCCAGGATTGCCAGACAGGTTTGTCACTTATATAATAGGTTTTAGTATCCCTTTGAACCTTGAACAAAAGCAGTTTTTGTTCATCCTTTGATATGCACATCTGGAAGGGGCTTCTTATCTCCAGCATGGTAATGCTGCTTCCTGAGGATAATGATAAAAACAACAACTGAAAATAACAAAAAAATACACCAGATTTTTTCTTCTTCTCCCCCCCACTTTTTTGGGCAAAGATCTCTTGTCATTGCTCTGGTGATAAAATAGCAGCACCTGCTAGGAGAAAGCAACCATCTGTGTGGCTGTTTAGGCCAGGTTTGAAATAAAAAGGAAATATTTCATGGGGAGCAATACTCTGGGTTGTCAGTCCTTGCAAAGTTGAGCTAGGCTTGTGCTAAGGTTGCCAACCTCCAGGTGGTGGCTGGAGAACTCCCACTATTACAACTGATCTCCAGGCAACAGAGATCAGTTCACCCAGAGAAAATGGCTGCTTTGGAAGGTGGACTTTATGGTTATACCCCACTGAAGTCTCTCCTCTCCCTAAACCCCACCCTCCTCAGGCTCCACCCCCAAAATCTCCAGGCATTGTGAGTCACTGGAAAAGACAATCATGCTAGGAAAAGTTGAAGGCAGCAGGAAAAGAGGAAGATCCAACAAGAGATGGATTGACTCTACAAAGGAAGCCACGGCCTTCAATTTACAAGATCTGAGCAAGGCTGTTAAAGATAGGACGTTTTGGAGGACATTGATTCATTGGATCAGCATGAGTCTGAAGCAACTTGGCAGCACTTAACACACACAGAGATTTATGTGTTATTTATTTATTTATTTATTTAGCAAACAAACTCTTATGATTCATTCAAGGAAACTTTGTCGAATATTATAGAGGGCATGAAGGGAAGGCAGACTCTTGCTGGTAACTTTAGTCAGCCAGCATGTGGGTCTAAAATTAAACCCTATTTCTTCTGGTGAAGAGATGTCTTGCCCCCCTGGCATGTGATTACATTTAACTACTCTGTATGGGGATTATTTTTATGTAGTAGCAAAATACCCAAGTTTGCAATAGATGAAGAGGGTTAGAGTTCTACTTACCGATCCTCTATGAATACAGGCTTCTTACATGAAGCAATCTTCAAGAGGTATTGCTTGTCATCTGTATTCATTCCCTAATGCTTAAGGAAAATAGCAGGAAAGCCTAATGCATAGAAAAAAGGAAGGTGGGTTATGAATTCTGAGGCCCCAGATTAGAATTTATTGTGTGGAATATGGGATGTATCTGGTCACACAGTCCTGGAGACTAATAATATTTACATCTTTGGAAGAGGTGGTCAGCACTTTTGACTGATTTCCCCCTCCCCACAGGCTCCCCACTTTGTCCACTATGTGGTTCCTAAGGTTCTGCTGACCTTCAGAAATGTTGGGGGCTTAGGGGGCTGCAGCGGGTGGGGAAGTGGGGAAATCCTATGCTGTAAAGCCCACAGGTGGCTGGATAGAACTAATCTGGAGAACCTCGTTTGATTCCCCACTCCTCCGCATGTAGCCTGCTGGGTGACCTTGGGCTAGTCACAGTTCTCTTAGAACTCTCTCAGCCCCACCTGCCTCACAAGGTGCCTGTTGTGGAGGAGGAGATGGAAGGTGATTTTTAAGCTGCTTTGAGACTCCTTACAGTAGAAAAAAAGTGGGGTATAAAAACCAACTCTTCTTCTTCTAAATCATTCCCACTGATCCATTTAAACAAAAGGATCATTCTTTTGGGGCCAGTGATGACCCAAAGGTTTGGTGACCAAAAGGTGCAGTTCAGAAGATCTGACGATCACTCATTGGTTCCTTGTCCCCTGAGTTGATGAAGCTTTCTGGAATGAGCAGGTGGTTCGTGGTGTAACACTTCAAAACAACCCAGAATTCTCCAGAGATTGAGAAGGAGCAGAAAAGAGCAACCCAAATGATCAGGGGGCTAGAGCAACCGCCCTATGAGGAGCGGTCAAAACGCTTAGGGCTGATTAGCTTAGAAAGAAGGCAGTTAAGGGGAGATATGTTAGAGGTCTATAAAATTATGCATGGTATGGAGAGAGTGGAGAGGGAGAAGCTTTTCTCCCTCTCTCATAATATCAGAACATGGGGTCATCTGCTGAAGCTGGAGTGTGAGAGATTCAAAACAGATAAAAGGAAGTATTCCTTCACCCAATGCAGAGTTAAATTGTGGAACTCCCTGCCCCCGGATGTGGTGATGGCTGCCAACTTGGAAGGGTTTAAGAGGGGAGTGGGCTTGTTCATGGAGGATTGGGCTATCCATGGCTACTAGTCAAAACGAATACTAGTCGTGATGCACACCTATTCTCTCTAGAATCATAGAATCATAGAGTTGGAAGGGACCACCAGGGTCATCAAGTCCAACCCCTGCACAATGCAGGAAATTCATAACTACCTCCCCTGGTATACAGCTCTAGTATCAGAGGAGCATGCCAAATATATTGGGTGCTGTGGAATACAGGCAGGATAAAGATGCTGCTGCAGTTGTCCTGTTTGTGGGCTTCCTAGAGGCACCTGGTTGGCCACTGTGTGAACAGACTGCTGGACTTGATGGGCCTTGGTCTGATCCAGCATGGCTTTTCTTATGTTCTTATGTTCAGGAGCAGACTGGGAAGTGGAAAATGACCCTGGAACAAGCCAAACTGAGCAGTCCTTGTGACGCTGCAAGCCGGAGGGGCCACTCAGGCCAGCAGTTCCAGAAATGGGCATTAGCTCACCCATTGCTTTCCTCTTTCAAACTGACAGCAGTATAGGAGACAGTGGATTTGCTGACACCAATTGCTCTTGCTGATGGTCTGAGCCAAGTGGCCCCTGCGGAGCTGGCAGAGTTGCTGCGGTAGGATTGCCAACTGCCAGGTAGTAGCTGGAGATCTCCTGCTATTACAACTGATCTCCAGCCGATAGAGATCAGTTCACCTGGAGAAAATGGCAACATGGGCAATTGGACTCTATGGCATTGAAACCCCTCCCCTTCCCAAACCCCACTCTCCTTGGGCTCCGCCCCCAAATCTCCCGCTGGCGGTGAAGAGGGACCTGACAACCCAATGCTACAGCCTGGCTGTGCTTATGACTAGCCACCAGTGGCTCTCTAGGATTGTGGTCCACTAGGAAATTACAAATATATAAATTTTAATATGGTGCACAGTAAAGTTAAAAACATAAGGCCTCTATCATTCACAATCAATAAATACGTGAAACTCATACACAGTTGATGTGAAACCGTACAATAACCAAAGTAGGACCTTCTTTGGTCCAACTTTGGTCATTGTATGGTTTCCCATCAACTGTGAGTTTCATGTATTTATTGATTGTGAATAGTAGTGTTTTTTAGCTCAACCTTTTCACTTTGGATTCAACATTTTGGCTGAGTTTAATTTGTTCCTCCCCTCTTTTGTTGTTGTTCCACCAGGAAATTACCCTGTAAGTTAAATGGCCAATCCAGCCCTGAGTCAGGGGAACCAGGTGACACTAGTGGACCAATCCTTTCCCACTGTCTGGTATACAGCTCCCAGATCTGCTGTAGTCCCTTGATCTGCCAAACGTGTTGCTAAAAGAGTTGCCATCCGATTACCCATCATCTGCGTGTGTGTGTATATTTTAAAAGTCATGCCATTCTCTGGTGGTACATTTCCACCTAATGAAGGAGCATATGAAAGGTTCAAGACCAAAACCAGTTCCAAAGCTGTGTTGACCTGATATCTCATCTTATTTCTTCAATGACTCTTTTGCAGCGATGTCTTGGGATGTTTCCACCACTTAATTTTCTTTCATGCGAGTATGTCCGCAAATTATATTGCAAGGATGTTGGCAATCAACACATGAAGTTGCCTTATCCTGAAACAGACCTTCAAGGTCAATATTGTCTACTTGGGCAGTTGAAGAAAATGGGAGTCTGTTCTGCCTAAAGACCAACAACACCCAGGGTATAACCTTTTGTGAGTCAAGAACACTTCCTCAGATGGGCAATGGCTCTCCAGTCTCAGGCAGCAGTCTCTCGCATTGAACCTGGGAACTTCTGCATGCAAAGCAGATGCTCTTTGACTGAGTCTTAGTCCCTCGCCAAATGTTTCAGTCAACAATATGGGTGTGACAAGCCTTCCTCCACATTTTCAGTCTGATCCATTTTGTGTATGTTGCTTCGTAGTAATCGTATAAACACAAACCAGATCCCTGGCTCAAAAAGGATGCAGTCTAAATTTAGACAATGCATTGGAGGGGGGAGGAGTCAGAAAGTGAGAGGAAAAGGTAATGGAGATAGGAGGATTGCAAGCATATATTCTTTGTCAGTCAATATGCATCTGCTGGCCCCACTTCTAGCATGGTGAAGTGGTTAACAGAGGTGGTTTGGTGAGGTGGACTCTGATCTGGAGAACCAGGTTTGATTCCCCACTCCTCCACATGAGCGGTGGATGCTAATCTGGAGAACCGAGTTGGTTTCCCCACTCCTCCACATGAAGCCAGCTGGGAGACCTTGGGCTAGTCACAGTTCTATTAAGAGCTATCTCAGCCCCACCTATCTCACAGGGTGCCTATTGTGGGGAGAGGAAGGGAAGATGATTGTAAGCCGGTTTGATTCTTCCTTAAGTGGTAGAGAAAGTCGGCATATAAAAACCAACTCCTCCTCCTCCTCCTCTTCTTCTTCTTCAAACAAACTAGACATGAGTAGGCTTTGGATGGCCAATCAGGGATCCATAAATAGCAGGATTCCTGATTGCATGTACAATTAATATGTGTATAGATTCTTGCAGAAGTTATGCTGAATGCATGTAGGGATGGGGCCACTGTACCCAAGCAGGTGCAGCCTCATTCCCAATACATACACATTGAGCATTCACACAGGAAACATTTAATTCTATACTTGGAGATGATTATTACTGAAGCGAATCAAAGTTTTAATGCAACAGATTGGTTTGGCACTGGGATTTGAAAGAAGAGGGAACTACTCTTTGGGGTTACTGAGAACCTTTCTTTGAGTGAATACTGAAAATGGTTCGATCTTCATAACAGAGTTCATGATTTTCTTCCTTCTGGCTATCCCACTTTAGGGCACATATACTTCAGGGGCACGTTGCCACTCCTGTTAGTGAAGCTGGCTGCTGGTTCAGAGTCAAAGGGTCCGAAACTTCCATCCCTCATAAAATTATGAAGTGCTGCCTGGCTGGAGTTGAGGGTGAATGACAAGCCTTCTGCATTGTGATTCCAATAAGATTGTAGCTGCCAGAGACCTTTTTTAGCCTTTACAGATAACATTCATGCATTGATCCCTCATTAGTATGCGGCAGGCATGGGAAAATGATAAACTCCTATTAACACTGTCATGGCAACTGGAAAAAAAATGGCTGCTTTGGAAGAAAAGGCCGGGGCCTCTTTCCTTTCTTCTGTTTGACATCTGCTGCTTAACATACAAAATTGTGCCGTGGTGACACAGGCTGGAGCAGCGAAAGTGTGGGACCTGGTTTCTTATCACAAGCTGCTGTTTTGCAGGCACACCTCTGGAGTGACATTCTTGGCTGTAACGTGCCATAAGAGAAGGAAATTTATAATACTGCTTAGAACCCAAAGGGAGGGAACACCCGAGGTTCAAGTCCTCTTTGATCCAGTAGCATACAATAAACTTTAAAAAGAGCCATTTGGGATCTTTTCCACTTCTCTACACCAGGATTTCACTCAACAACTTATGTATATGGATATCTGGAAACAGTTTGTTACAATCTTTTTAAAAAATTGATACTGATATTTAATATTAATTCAGGGACCAGTAGCATACATGATATTTTATAGTGCACCATAAGCACAATATAGGTCCCTGACCAAGAAGCTTACTATCTAAATTGATGCAGTACTTTATAATTGACTTCTATTGTTTCCATTTTACGGACAGGAGAACTGAGGCTAAGATATGCTGATTTACCAGAGCGTACAGGGGTTTAGCTGGTAACATAGACTCTACAACCTACATTGATTACCATATTCATGTTACAATGTAAGTGTGTACATCTGTTTGTAAGAAAAGCCAAGCTGCATTCACTTGACAAATTAAATCGGGGACCAGTATCTGTGGTTTCAATCAAAAATTAAACTGCACATGTATTGAATGTAACATGAGAATTACTCAATGTTAGGGTTGCCATGTCTCTCTTCACCATCAGTGGGAGGTTTTTGGGGTGGAGCCTGAGGAGGGTGGGGTTTAAGGAGGGGAGAGACTTCAATGCCGTAAAGCTGGAGATCTGCTATTACAACTGATCTCCAGCCAATAGAGATCAGTTCTCCTGGAGAAAATGGCCGCTGTGGCAATTGGACTCTATGACATTGAAGTCCCCTCCCCAAACCCTGCCCTCTTCAGGCCCCACCCCCAAAATCTCCAGGTATTTCCCAACCCGGAGCTGGCAACCCTACAGGGGCTATTGTTGGATGTGAGCGATACAGAAAAATAACTTTTTTTTCCTGTGATGAAATTTTCCACTCCCATTCTGCTAACCCAGCACTCTCTGAGAGCAATGATGAAAACAAGCTTATCTGAATCAAAAGCAAACTCCCAGCCTGTATAAACTCACCCATTGCTCGTTTGCGCACATTTTCTCGAGAATTACACAATGTCACCTTTATTGAGTTTGTGAAGGATACAGTATCTTAATGACCTGCTTTCAGCCAACAGAAGCCCTGCGAGTTGTGCAACGGGATGAGTTTTCAGCAACATGTCAACAGTTTGGAGTAATAGTTCCAGAATGTAAAGTATGTCCTGACTTTTTTAAAAAAAAATGTTTTTCTGAGAGAATCATTTGTTATGGCAACTCCTGATGACAGCGGGAGCCGAGTTGCACGCATTTGTTCTTTACTCTGCAGAGAAATAAAGTAAGTGAATTTTCAGATTAAATGATGGTCTTGGAAGATCATCTAGGCATATAAACTTTTCCTGGGACGTGTCCAAGTAAATACAACAAAGTGGTGGCACTTTAAAGACTGACAAATTTATTGTGACATAAATTTCATAAGCCAGAGTTTACTTCCTCAGATGCATGAAATGTTATACTTAGTGGACAGAGCCCACCTTTTGGCACCCTTAGAACACATACAAAGAATATGTGTATACAAGGTGAAAATAATAATTAAAAGTAATAAAATACAAATGATACAAAAATTCCAGTGATGTAACTTCCCCTGCACACCATGTTGAATGCTCTAACTGAGGCTTCCCTAATGTGGTACCCGTGGGAGCCATGGCATCCACCAACACCTGTCCTGGCACCTGCCACGTGTTTTTAGAAATGGGTGGGGCCAAATGGGGCTCCTGTCCCGTTGGCCACTGGAGATCTGATTGGCTGTACAGATTAAAATAACCAGTGTTGGTTTAATTTTCTCACTATTTCCCAGTGTATTTTTAAAAAATTAGTCCTCTTGTCTCGGGCACTTTGGCTTCCTCTGTGTGTATGTGTGTATATGTGTGTGTGTGGTTGGCTCCACCTCCCGTGGGGGCCATTTTGTGGTTGCACCCCCCACACACACCCTGTGTCAGAGTTCCAAAGGAACCCCACAGGCTCAAAAAGGTTGGGATGGAACCCTTACTCTGACTCAAAGGCCATCTGGAAAAGGAAGGTCTTCAAACCTATCTGGAAGGCCTTGTGGGAAGTAGCCATTCTCAAATCCTTTGGCACAGATGGATAGACCTTGCTACCTGCAGTCATGCACTGTACTATATGGTGACCACATCTGAAGCAGAAAATGAATGTATGAATGTGATCACTGATCCTTTATGCAGCTCTTTAAATATCTAAAGCACTTTACAAAGTTCATTAAGTTCCAAAACACTTTACGACGTCCATTACATTTTCTTCAGTAGGTCAATATAGGGGGTTACAGCATTATGTATTCCCAGCGATGTATTAAGAGTTTGAAAACGTTATAAAAAATACTGTTCGTACTTTGTTTGGCCCCTTTAGCTGTGAAGACGTCTTCCAACCATTTTTTAGCTGTAGTATCCAAAAACCCTTTTAAAGCGATGTTTTTTATAACATTTTAAAACTCTTACTACATCAGTGGGAATACATAATGCTGTAACCCCCATAGTTTGTAAGTGTGAAACTAAGTGCCATAGTACAATTGTATGCATAGTCATCTAAGCCCATGAACATTCCCCTGGATGGAAGGATTTTTGCCTTTCCCCTGTTCCCTGGGAGCAGCATTTTAGGGAGCATTTGGGGCTGGAGCAGTAAGGGAGAGGAAAAAACCTCATACTTCCACCTGTGGAAATAATCCATGGATCCAAGCCGTTGGTCTTAAAAAATTGAAACTCTGATAAGGATGGCACTGTAAGACTATCACTTGGCAACAGAGCATACTAGCTGAAAGTTATATATATATATATATATATATATATATATATATATATATATATATATATATATATATATATATATATATATATATATATATATATCAAAACCCAGGTTTGAATCCCCACTTGCGCCATGAAAGCCTGCTGGGTGACCTGGGGCCTGTCACACACTCTCAGCCTCAACCCTAGCAAGTATTTGGATGGGAGACCTCCAAGGAATACAAGGGGGGGGGTGATGCAGAGGCAGGCAACGGCAAACCACCTCCCAACGTCACTTGCCTGGAAAACCCTATGGAGTCACCATAAGTCAGCTGGGACTTGTTGGCAATATTTTTTAATTTGTTTAATGATATTTTTTAATACTACTCTGTTTTAGTTGCAAACTGCCTTGGTGGCTCTGATTGGGCTGAAAGGTGGGAGCTAAATCAAGTAAGTAAGTAAGTAAGTAAGTAAGTAAGTAAATAAATAAATAAATAACTTCTCTGTTTAGAGCAGGGGTGGGGAACCTTTTTGCTGCCAAGGGCCATTTGCTCATTTATAACATCATTCGGGGGCCATAACCAGGTGTAGTTCTCCCGGCGTGGGGGGGGGGAGAGGCTAGGGTTGCCAGATCTCCAGCCACTAGGGGAGGGCACACAGAGAAGGCCTGGATGGCACCCCCCCTCCCCCTCCCCCCTGCTAGGCGGGAGGGCAGCCAGCGGTGGGTCCCAAGCAAATGAGGCACCAGGGGGGCGCAGCCCGCAGCCGATCCTCAGGGAAGGAAGGGAGGAAGGAAGGAAAACAGAGAAATGGAGGGGGAGAAAAGGACGGAAGGAGACAGACAAAGAAAGAGACGAGGGAAAAAGGGGGAGAAAGGAGAAAGAGTGACAGAAAAAGAGGAAGGGAGAAAAGCCTTCCCCCCCACACACACACCCGCACATGCTGGCCCCACGCAACCGGGCCCCAGGCTCCCCACCTCCCCCAACACACACACACACAGACGGCAGCAGACGCAGCCCCACGCGACCAGGCCCCAGCCTCCACGCCCTCCCACTCCCCTACCCCGAGTCTACAAAAGGCCCTCCAAGCCCGATCGGCTCCCGTGCACATGTTCTGCCGCTGGGAGCCACCGGCCTCTCCCCCCCACTGACCGCTTGACAGGCGGCGAGAGGGGCTTACAGTGTGCTGCTGTGTTTCTGCATGCCTCAACTGTAGGGGGCAGCCTTGGGGGAAGCATCCCTCCTCCTCTTCCCTCCTCTCGCTGACCAACAGCCGACGAGAGGAGGTCCAAAGGGCGCCACGGCCCCAGGAACACCCTCGGGGAGGGCTGCGCCATGCTGCGCCTCTGTGGCTTGGCCCTGGAGCTCTCGAGGGCCACTGAAAATGTCCTTGGGGGCCGCATACAGCCCCCGGGCCGGACGTTCCCCATCCCTGGTTTAGAGTGAGTCCGACTGAATTCAATATCTCTGATCATAGAATGGAGCTCAAAGTCTTGACTCAGCTGTCTGACTATTTGGGAAAACTTTATATTTTAGCAATCTTTTGCTTTCCTTCCAGATATATGTTTAAACGGATCCATGTGTGTGTGTTAAGTGCTGTCAAGTCGATTCCGACTCATGGCGACCCTATGAATGACAGTCCTCCAAAATGTCCTATCTTTGACAGCCTTGCTCAGATCTTGCAAATTGAGGGCTGTGTCTTCCTTTATTGACTCAGTCCATCTCTTGTTGGGTCTTCCTCTTTTCCTGCTGCCCTCAACTTTTCCTAGCATGACTGTCTTTTCCAGTGACTCTTGTTGTCTCATGACCAAAATCCGATAGCCGCAGTTTAGTCATTTTAGCTTCTAGGGTTAGTTCAGGTTTGATTTGATCTATAACCCATTGATTTGTTCTTTTGGCAGTCCATGGAATCCGTAACACTCTCCTCCACCACCACATTTCAAAGGAATCTATTTTCTTCCTATCAGTTTTCTTCACTGTCCAGCTTTCACACCCATACATAGTAATAGGGAATACGATGGCATGAATTAATCTAGTCTTGGTGGCCAGTGACACATCCTTACACTTCAAAATCTTTTCTAGCTCCTTCATGGCTGCCCTTCCCAGTCTCAATCTCCTTCTGATTTCTTGGCTGCAGTCTCCCTTTTGGTTGATGGTGGAGCCAAGGAATAGAAAGTCTTGAACAATTTCAATTTCCTCATTGTCAACCTTAAAGTTGTGTAATTCTCCTGTAGTCATTACTTTTGTTTTCTTGATGTTCAGCTGTAAACGGATCCATAGCTCCTTCTTACTGTAACTACCGTCAAAGGGCATATATCAGCCTACCTGTAGTGCTCATATGTCAGCATATAGTTTGTGACCTACCAACCCAAATGCAGTCTGAGAGCTATGTATTCTGGCCAACTATAAAGCTTGCTTGTTCTGCCTGTCTGGCACTGCAAAAATGAAAAGAAGCACCTGGCAGCTACAATGCGGTCAGGGTTGTCAACTCCAGTTTGGGGAAGCTCCGGGGAGATTTGTTGGTAGTGTCTGGGAAGGGCAGAGTTTGGGGCAGGGAGGGAGTTTGGCGGGGACATGATGCTATGTAGACTCTGTCCTCTGAAGCTGCCAATTCCGCCAGGGGAACTGATCTCTGTACTCTGGAGATCAGTTGTAGCATTGGGAGTATTCCAAGCCCCCCCACCCCGCAAGTTGGTAACTCATGAACTGGTGAAGTGGCTCACCCATAGCAGAAATGGAACCAATCTGAATGGCTCCCTCAAAGATGATAAATGACACCTGTGTTATCTGGAAACACCCCTTCGATGTTTATTTCTAGTCTGTGTCACCATTTGCTAATTTCAAGGCTTTAGATTCCAGTCTTGGAGGTGGGGAGTGGGGAAACACCCAGTATCTTGTTGTGCTAGTTTTACAGGTAATGCGTTAAAAAAGCATAGCCAAGGCATTGCCTTCTCAACGTCATCTGTTGTTGCTCACAAATGACCAACAGATCTGGTCTGTAATGATAACTCATCTGGTAATTATATATTACTTCGCAAGAGGGTGGAAAGCCTAGATTTTGAGCACTGCAGAACGTTTTCTAGCCGGACACTTCAAAAAACCAAAAATAATTGTCAGTAAACATTTTGTGTGGGAAAAGTGATGTGTAGAGAAAAATGCCAAATCTCATATCTATGATAGGATGGCCCAAATGCTGTGATTTGTGTTATTTGCAAAAGATTTTAATTGTCTAATAATTTCATAGCCTTTAAATGTGAAAACGAATTCATGGTTGGTATATGGATTCCTAATGCCATAACATCGCCTTGCTGGGGTTTTGCTATTTCATGTACAACCAACTTTCTTCTGCCAGTAGTGGTTAAGAGCAGTGGTTTGGAGTGGCGGACTCTGATCTGGAGAACCAGGTTTGATTCCCTACTCCTCCACATGAGCGGCGGTTGCTAATCTGGTGAACTGGGTTGGTTTCCCCACTCCTCCACATGAAGCCAGCTGGGTGACCTTCGGCTAGTCACAGTTCTCTTAGAGCTCTCTCAGAGCCACCTCCCTCCCAGGGTGTCTGTTGTGGGGGGGGGGAAGGGAAGGTGATTGTAGGCTGGTTTGGTAGAGAAAGTCGGCATATAAAAACCAATTCCTCCTCCTCCTCCTTCTATTATAGAGCTATAGATGGCTTAATTATATAGAACTCTCAGGAGATCTCCCACCCAAGCATGGACCAGTTCTCCAGACCTGGTTCACTTCAACACGTTTGCTGTATCATATGTCATATAGACATAAGCTTTCCTCTTTTACTGGATGTTTGTTGTGCTGCTGTTCCAGCATAAGACCATGCTGTCCTCCATTAGCAGAAGACAGAACAAACATCTGAAGAAGAGAAAGATCTATTTCTCTTTTCTGGGATCTTTTCAGCGAAGTCAGTATTCGTTTGAATCTGTGATAGAACCTGTGAAAGTTTTATCTTTTGCTTTACATCATCCCAGGCAGAATTGGAGAGCGAAATTTAGTTTAGTGACTTTGGTTACTGAATCTGTTAGGATCAGTAGCCCTGTAGAGAAATAAACTCAGTTCCTCACAGGACTGTTAAACAAAACTCAGATGCACTTGCTTTCGTAAGGTTAAGTTGAACTAACACAAAACATAGTTACATTCTCACAGTCTATATCTATCTATCTATCTATCTATCTATCTATCTATCTATCTATCTATCTATCTATCTATCTATCTATCTATCTATCTATCTATCTATCTATCTATCTATCTATTTTGCCAGTGCCTTCCCCAGTCATCTTCCCTTTATCCCCAGCAAGCTTTTACCGACCTCGGAAGGATGGAAGGCTGAGTCAGCCTGGAGCCGGCTACCTGAAACTGACTTCCGTTGGGATCGAACTCAGGTCATGAGCAGAGTTTGGACTGCAGTGCTGCAGCTTACCACTCTGCGCCATGGGGCTCTATGGAGTTCCAACTGTCAATAACACCTCCCAGAATGCTTTGCTCTCTCCCACCAGCAGACTCAAGAGTCAGTGTTCCAATGCAAGCCTGCAATATCCGCATGGAGAGAAAAAAAGGGACAGTGCAAACAATAGGGGACACTCCATCCCTATGATCCATAATGTGGTGCCCACAGACAGAATAGCACCCAGCAATGGGTTTTCTGGCGCCTGCCCCCTTCCTTCTCTATTAAAGGTCTAGTCTTGAGTTTCCTTTACCTCAGTGGAACACAAAGTCTTTCAGGAGACATCACTTTGCAAAATGTGCAAAGCAGAATTGTTCAGGAGGGCATTCTTGTAGAGAAGGCAAAGCCCCAGTGTAATGGATTAGCTCAGGAGGTGACTTTTATTAGGGATGAAATTTTTCCTACATTAATTGTCTTGTTGCCTTACACAGATAGGTACGCATATGTTGTTCTTGTTTTTTCCCCTCCCTGTTCTACAATCCCAGCCCAACTGCATATCTTACTAGGAATTTTTGCTGTTAGACCCAGATGTTATCATAATTTGTAATCTACTTAGAGATTTACTGCTGTTGTATTTTGTAATGCATTTACTGATTGATTAGAATGTTTTTTTAATCATACATGTAATCCGCCTTAAATCCCAGTGTGAAAGGTGGACTACTACTACTTCTATTACTACTACTGTTACCACCACCACCACCACTACTACTACTGCTGCTACTATTAAATTGGGTCTGCTGGGAATATCCATTCAGAAAACAGCTGCCTCCATCATATTGGGAACTTCCCAATATTTTGTGAGTGGTGGGCCCACCCATGGCATCCACTTTGTGGTGGCACCTATGTAGGATTGCCAACCTCCAGGTGATATCTGGAGATCTCCCGCTATTACAACTGATCTCTAAGCAACAGAGATCATTTTACCAGGAGAACATGCTGCTTTGGAAGGTGCACTCTATGGCATTATATCCCATTGACGTTCTTCCCCTCCCCAAACTCCACCCTCCTCAGGCTCCACCCCCCAAAACCTCCCGCCGATAGTGAAGAGGGACCCGAGAAGGCCCTCTCCCAGGTTGCCACTCACCTAATCTCAGAAGGCAAGGACACGTGAAGCAGAGGCTCAGAAGATGACCTTAGCAGACAGTTAGGTTCATTTGGGGGTAGGCAGTCTTTTCTGCATTTAAATGTCCCCCGTTTCCCTTCATATCAACCAGTTAGCAGGATTCTATCTTCTTTTACATGTGTCTTGGCTGCTGCGTTGTGACGTTAGGACCATTGCGCTCAAAGGACTTCAGCATTCTTGATTTTGTATTGGATTACAGTGCCAGTGTTTGTGATTCATGCGTACCTTCCAGCAAAGTTTGTACTTTAGAGTCAGGCTTCCTGAAACATCATTTCAAGCCCTTGGAAATATCTTTCTTGAACAATGAAAAATGTCCACCTTGTTATGACAGTTTTACAAGCGCTGAAGTGCACTACAAGTAACTAGGTATATGCCTTTCTTGAACAAGTAATTTATTACAGTACTGCAGAGCTGATCATATCTGCTTCCCTTGCATATTTTGAGGCCACCTTTTAATTATATAAATTTCTTTTTGTGTTTCTAGAACTGGATGCAGACAAAAGAGCCATACCGTTGATTGCATTTAAAATGCTGAGCAGGCTGGCCCAGATATTCGGAGCCTTTTTTTTTTTTTTTTGTATATTTGAAGAGGACACAAATCTTTGGCCTCCAAATGAATCATTTCATCATATCTCTGGGGGTGGGGGGTGGGAACTGATATCACAGGAAAGAGGGAGCTCATAGTGTATGAGACCTAGGGTTGCCAGGTCCTACCTGGCCTCGGGCAGGAGCCTCATCCATATTGCCATGAGCGCTGGCTTCTCACGCATTCATAGCACAAATCTGTTATTTCCGGGTTGCAGCGCGCATGCGGAACGCTCTAGCAATTCCCCTCCGAAAACTTTATGGAAACCATAGAGTTGGGGGGGGGAGATTGCTAGAGTGTCACCAGCACTTCCAGAGACTCACCACCCACATCACTCAGCACGGTGGCCACCATGCAACTGGTCCCAACCTGGCAACCACCATGCCTTGCCTAGGGTTTCCAGATCCCACTTCGCCACTGGCGGGAGGCTTTTGGGGTGGAGCCTGAGGAGGGTGGGGTTTGAGGAGGGGAGGGACTTCAATGCCATAGAGTCCAATTGGCAAAGCGGCCATTTTCTCCAGGTGAACTGATCTCTATCAGCTGGAGATCAGTTGTAATAGCAGCTCTCCAGCAAGTACCTGGAGGTTGGCAACTCTAGCCTCACCTGGAGGCCACTGAGGAGCTTGGCCCAGTCAGCCACTGGGAGCCACTGTGCAAGTCAGCCAGACTTTTCCCAGTGTGAGAAAGAGGGAAAGCAGAAGACAGGGGAGCAGATGCAGGTTGGTTGGCTGGTTGCAGGAAAAAGGGAAGGCTGCCAGGGAAGGAAAAGAGGAAATAGTGGGGGGAGGGGATACAGGGGAAATGAGATGCCCTGCAAGGTCTTGCGGAGCCCCCACTTGTTAATTCTGTAATTTGAGATCTGTACTTTTTAACATGCAAAATTCATGGAAATTTCCATTGGAGCCACGTGTGTATCTCAGTTAAAAACTCAGCCAAGAGGCTAGTGCCTGTTTCTGAACATGTTCTGAAGCTACGCAAACATATCTACAGAGGGAAAAAGTATTTTAAAGTATAATGAAGACAGTGGTAACCGAGGGGACTTTTGCTACATTAACAATGACTCCAATGCCAGTAACAGCTAAGATAAGATATTTGTTTATGTTGATGAAATTGTACTTCTCCTTATCACTCTGCAAACACCACCCTAATCTATTTCTCTCCTTCAACATTTTATTTACATGATTCTTCTGTCTTTGAAGATTGCATTGAAGCTTAGACTATAATGGAGGAGTTTGATTCTGAGGGTAAATAACATATTTTGCATGCACTAGAGAGGGTTTTATTTCCCCAGGGGTTTACGAAACAGTTGTCTGAATTGTATTTTGCTGATTAGGGTGTTTAATTTATGCATAACTTTAGAACTGGCAAACTAAGTATAAAGGTATCTTGTTTGGTTTTTCATTCATCTGAAGATGAACTCAGCGTAAAATGAGATTTGGACATCTTTTCAACAGTACAAAGTAACCAGATTCCATTTCATCTATTTTACTTAAACCCTATAGCTGTATGTATATCTACATCTAATCATGCCCTGATCTGGAATACCAGCAACTTCATTCATCTTAATTTAGAATATTCTTACTCTTCTTATCCAAAGGATTCAACACATATCATCTCTTTTTATCCTCACAACAGCTTTGTGAAGGTATGTCTGCACTATGTATTTGTATATCACATTAATTCTCATGGCTTCCCATCAAAGAATTCTGGGAGTTTAGTCCAGAGAATCCTTCTATTAGAAATCCAATTCTACCCCTTTCCAGAGTCACCTGTCCAGAGAACTAACCAAAGTGTGCACCAAAGTTGTCGTGTTCTCTGTGTTGGAGGACATTCCTGTAGGATATTCCAAAAATTCTAAAATGGATGCTCTAAAAAGAGTCAGCAAATAAATCTTTAATTGCTATTTCATGAGGTGTAGTTTAAATTAAATCTGAAATTTAAGCTGTTCCCCATGGGAGACGTTTTATTACTATTAGCATGAGAGAGTCTGCACATCCAATACCCAATCTGTAACGCACCCACCAGTGTACACATGCACAGAAATATACACATTATAACAAGCTTACATACCTGCATTGACCATAGTCATCTCATACTGCATAGCTTTGTATCATACCTAGTGTTCAATTAACTTGTGACATAGGATAAATTCTGCAGGTCTAATACCCAGTGGCCCCACACTTGCGTGAGGCTCCAGAGAGACAGTGCTCAGAAAAGTAAATTGTGTTTGGAGGTGATTATACAAAGGTATCCCACTGATGACAAGCTATTTGCAACAGATGGCTTTATAAGTGTGGGGGGACAAGAACAATACAATCTAAAAAAAATGATGGGACGAATGAACCCCATGAATGAAATGTGCCTTGTACATCTCTTCTTTGATTTAGTTTGTTGTGTCCACTGGCTTTTCTTCTGGTATAGTGCCATGGAAGCTTACTGGGTGATAGGGTTTCCAGGTCCCTCTTTGCCACCGGTGGGAGGTTTTTGGGGCAGAGCCTGAGGAGGGCGGGGTTTGGGGAGGGGAGGGACTTCAATGCCATCGAGTCCAATTGCCGAAGTGGCCATTTTCTCCAGGTGAGATGATCTGTATCAGCTGGAGATCAGGTGTAATAATAGCAGATCTCCAGCTAGTACCTGGAGGTTGGCAACCCTACTGGGTGAGGGCCAATCATACTCTTTCAGCTCAACTCATGTCACAGGGTTGTTTCAAGGATAAAATGGAGAAGATTTCCAAGTTTAAATCCCCTCTCTGCCATGGAAGCTCACTGAGTGGCCTTGGGCCAGTCACTCATCCACAGTCTAATCTACCTCACAGGGTTGTTGTGAGGATAAAATGGAGGTGAAGAGAATGGTGTGAGCCACTTTGGAGCCTCATAGTGGAGAAAAAGCCGGGGATGAATTAAGTAAGTAAATAAATAAATTCTGCAATGTGTGACTGTATTTTGGGGGGGAAGGTATGGTAAAAATATTTTAATATAAAAAGACTATATTAGATGATGCACTTTGTAGATGGTATTTGATCACTGGCAGCTTTTGAGATTTCATATTCAACAGCTCCCCAAATCACCAGAAGCTGATAAATCTCAAACTTTCAAAGTGTGAAGAGAAAAATTTACATTCATAATAAAAACAATTGAAATATGCAACTATGTTCCAGTTCAAAAAGATTGCCTGTATGCAGATGAGCAGTTAGGCGGAACTTGATTATAACGTTCGGCATCTCTTCAAGGCAGCTGTTAGGTAATAAACTACAGATAGAATAACAGCCTTATCTTTACCAGATAGCAAAAAAATGCAACTGTGTATTCATATGCTGTCGGTATAGATATGAAATTTGGAGTTGAAATCTGCATAGCATAATAAAAATGGCATTTGGGGGTGAATTTTGAATCCTTACTGTATCCATTTTAACTTTACACCAGATACTGTTGTTGCAGGCGCAAATGCCAGACATTCTGAATGGCCGACTCTCCCTATGAGCTAGCTTTGATCCTGCAAACCGACTCTGAAGAACAACACATGTTGCCCTATATTTACCAGGTACTACGGTTGCCAACCACCAGGTGGGGCCTGGAGTTCTTCTTGAATTACAACTGATCTGCAGAGTACAGAGATCAGTTCCTCTGGAGGAAAAGGCAGCTTCAGAGGATGGACTCTATGGAATCACATTCCTCCTGAGTTCCCTCCCCTTCACCACACACTGTCCCCAATCTCCAGGAATTCCTCGTCCTGGAGTTGGCAACCCATGAGGTAAATACTTCTTCAGAACTGAGCCTTTGGAACTGACCGCTGAACTTGAAGTAAGTTTGCAGGGCACGTTCAGAAGCAACCTTCCAAAAAGTAGGGTTGCCAGCCTCCAGGTGGTGGCTGGAGATCTCCCTCTATTACAACTGATCTCCAGCCAATAGAGATCAGTTCACCTGGAGAAAAAGGCTGCTTGGGCCATTGGACTCTATGGCCTTGAAGTCCCTTTCCTCTCCAAACCCCACCCTCCTCAGGCTCCGCCCCCAAAAATCCCCAGATATTTCCCAACCCAGAGCTGGCAACTCTACCAAAGAGGCTGTAAAATGATCCTTTTAAGATTTATGTTATCTTGAGTCATGGAACATTTAATGGTAGTTTAATCTTCAATAGGTGTAGTACTAATTTTTAATATTTTATATTTTTCATATGGATTAAATGAAGAAGAGAATGTTATAAGCCTCTTTGGGTCCACATTGAGGAGAAAAGTGAGGTATAAATGAAATAAATCAATAATAGTTTTGCATCCTTTTGAGACTCCAGCCTTTAAATAACAAAGGTTCTTGTGACTCCAATAAATGAATTAGCCTCTATGGTGCCACAAATGTTTTTGTTATATTGGCTGGGCTGCCACAAATGAACATAGCTCTGGAATTAACCTTTAAATATTACCTCTACACTTTATAATGCTGCAGTTCAAACTGGGAGAAGCTACAGGGGGGGAAACCCCCGAGTATTTTAATATTTATTTGTTTCTTTACTTAAAACATCTCTGTGCTACCTTTCCACCCAAATGGGGTCCCCAAGGCAGCAAATATTATTCATAATGATTAATAATATTTTATCCTCTCATATTCACGTGTTGCAATTTGTTGAGATGGAATGGCCGGGCCAAAGTGGCGAAGCCAAAGCTTCAGGAACCAAAAGGGGGGAATGAATTAATCAGCTCACTCGGTGATTTGCATCTGAATGGAATCCATGTTCTCTTAGTCAGAGAAACCCAACATGCCATGTGGCTTATCTCAACAAACACAATTACCCTGCACAGCTTAAAGGAAAACTAGCCAGGAGCATTCCTGGTAATCAGATCCCTATCCAACCAGTAAACATATCTAGATTTTTTAATAAAATCAGTGTAAGCATGCAGATAATCCAGTCATTGTTATTCTGAAGCTGAACAGAAACAAGAGCTGGGTTTTATTCTTTACGAACCTGGGTGCTGTTTCACATTGAAGGGGGAAGAAGAACGAGATTTCCTGGGGGTGGGAAGCGAGATGCAAAGCAAGTCCCAGTGGTTATAATGCAAAAGCGTATTGCATTTGAATGGCATCTGTGGTGATTATTTTTAGTAGTGCAGCCAGCATGGGCCACACAATTACCCGCCACTCCCGTTTTAGTTTTGCTTGTTATTGGATAACACAACCTTGTTTCCCCTGTCAGTGGTTGCACACACACACAGGGAGAGAGAGAATGGTGGGTGTTCAGGGCAGGCATTTAATAGCTTGCAAACTTCCAAGCGGGGGGCTGCAGTTGTCCTGGAATTTGAGCCCCTGTGGGAAAGGCACACTATAAATAATGTAAATAAAAATAAGATTACAACTGATCTGCAGACTACAGCGATCAGCTTCCCTGGAGAAAATGGTAGCTTCAGAGGGCAGACTCTGTAGTATATAGGGTTGCCAGGTCCCTCTTTGCCACCGGGAGGTTTTTGGGGCAGAGCCTGAGGAGCGCAGGGTTTGGGGAGAGGAGGGACTTTAATGCCATAGAGTCCAATTGCCAAAGCTTCCGGTTCACATCCAGAAGTGCTGCAGCGTTATGGGATGATTTATCACTCAAATGGGGATTTGAGTAGTAAATTGTCCCGTCGTGCTGTGGCACTTCCAGAAGTATACGGAAGTGATGGGATTGCATTGCTCGCAGCTGCACCCGTGTGATCGGAGCCCCAAAAATATTCCGCTGGAGGAGAGGGGGGACCTGACAACCCTATTGCTGACTCATTTAAGCGCCTAGTGTTTATACTGGATCCAACATAGCTGCTGGAGAAGCAAGTTAATGCAGCTGCAAAAAGCACTTTCTACCAACTTAGTTTAGCGTGGAAGATGGCACCCTACCAGTAACTCAGTTGATCTGTCCACCTGATCCATGCCACAGTAACATCAAGATTAGACTATTATAATGCACTCTACATAGGTCTCCCCTCAAAGTCAGAGACTCCAGTTAGTGCAGAACACTTCAGCTGGTTATTGTTAGGAGCTAGACAGAACATCCATAGTAGCCCGATTCTGCAATTCCACTGGCTTCCCATCAGTTATTGGTTTCAATCAAAGGAATTTGCTATCAAATAGAAAATTCTTCATGGCCTTGGACCCTCATGTCTGTGGGGCAACCTTTCCATGTATGCTCTTCCACAAAAGCTTCACTCATCTGAGCAGGGACTTCTGCAGGTGATACCCCGCAAATGGGCAAGATCAACAACTGCCCGTACATGTGCATTCTCTGTTGTGTAGCCCCCCGCCCCAGCCTTATGGAATGGCCTGCCTGATGAAGTCAGGAAGGCTCTGACTAGAGTTGCCAGCTTTGGGTTAGGAAATACTTGGAGATTTGGGGGGTGGAGCTTCAGGAGAGCGGGGTTTGGGGAGGGACTTCAGTGGGGTATATTGCCACGGAGTCCACCTTCCAAAGCGGCCATTTTCTCCAGGTGAGCTGATCTCTGTTGCCTGGAGATCAGTTGTAATCCCAGGAGATCTCCAGCCACCACCCGGAGGATGGCAACCCAGGCTCTGACTCTCCTGGCATTTCACAAATTATGCAAAACTGATTTATGTAGGAAGTCATTTTTAGCATAATCACGCTTTATTATAATGGCATGACTGAGGAAGAATGTGCTAATAAAGGGAGATAGTCTGTGTATAGGAAATACTATCTCCTTGCTGTATGTATTATACTATTATGTAATTTCTCCATTGAGTCTCAACGAGAAATCTTATTTATTGAGCACAGGTTTGTTTGTTTGTTTACCTCAAGAGCACAATTTCTGCTTCAGTTGTTGTAACGGTAACATGCTTTTCCTGTACATTTACGTCATAGTATTCTGGGAAAATGTAACATTTCTTTCAGACAGGGTAAACAATGCTATTTTGATTACAAATATTCAGTGGATTGTCTCTCAATACTTGCACAAAGTGGCCATTTCATACATAGATCTATGAGCTGTTTTTACTGTTTTGTATAATTTAAAAAAATAAAATAATTACTGTTTTTAATGCATTGCTTTGATCACTGTGAATGAGTGAGAAATGTGAAAGCAATGGTAACTCAACAAAGACTGTATATGCTCGGAATGTGGCTCTGTAAGTTACATGGTGTTATTTGACTCCACATTACGAGCTAAGTGGCTACCAATTATAATAGCTTCCACCACTGTGCTCTAAGGCAGTGTTTCCCAACCTGTGGGTCGGGACCCAAAAGTGGGTCGCAAAGCCTCTGAAAGTGGGTCGCAGGCCAGCCCTCCCTAACGGCCACTCCTGCCCTATGCATCCTTTCCTTTCTTTCCTCCTTGCTAACTTCTCCGGTTCTCCTCTCCCCTCCCTCTTTGCCCTTTTATGCATGGCTGTTTCCCTCGCCGTCACCCCTTCGAGGACTTCGGGTCTTTGTTTTGATTATGCATGCCATTTCCGACCATCAGAGGTTGCCTTACTCTCCCCGTGTTTCCCCACGTTTTGCCCGTATTTTCAGAGACCTGTTTTATCTCGAATATGAAAACACGGGCAAAATGCGGGGAAACACGGGGAGAGTGAGGCAACCTCTGACGGTCGGAAATGGCATGCATAATCAAAACAAAGACCTGAAATTGTCGGAGGGGGGACGGGCAAGTGAAACAGCCATGCATAAAAGGCCTTTGTGACATTAATGAGGGGAGAAAGCTGTCCAACAGCTAATCACTTAACAGTAATAGCTGAAAGGGTGGAGGGAGGATGGAGCTGTTCAGTATGCCACGGAAAAACCAGAGGAGGATACGAAGAGGCATGTGCGTATGTGGGCTCTGTCTTGGTGCTGAGAGCCAGCTTGGTGTAGTGGTTAGGAGCGGTGGTATGGAGTGGTGGACTCTGATCTGGAGAACTGGGTTTGATTCCCCGCTCCTCCACAGGAGCAGTGGAGGCTGATCTGGTGCTCCTACACATGAAACCAGCTGGTTGACCTTGGACTAGTCACACTCTCTCAGCCCCATCCACCTCACAGGGTGTCTGTTGTGGGGAGGGGAAGGGAAGGTGATTGTAAGCCGGTTTGATTCTTCCTTAAGTGGGAGAGAAAGTCGGCATATAAAAATCAACTTCTTCTTCTGCAGGCTACCTTCTTGCCCAGCCCCCTGCAGTGCCTCACTGGCTTCTGCCTGATGTTGGAGATGTACTGCACCAAGCCCCTTGCCGCCAGCCTCTTCACTACCATCTACCATCTTTGCGTATCTCCTCAACCCATCCTCAGAAGCACACCTCCTCCAACTCCAGCTGTGGCCCAGTTGGCAGAGGAGGAAGAGATGAACCCCCCACTTGCTTGGGGTTCACAGTGGGAGCAGTTGCACATTTTGTGTGATGCTTGTTGGTTTCTGGTTGGGCACTATAGAAAACGCAATGCTGGAATAGATGGGAGCCAAGGTCATAGTTTACCTAGGGCACCAAAAGCCATGGGCCAGCCCTGGGTGGATCACTGCACAAAGTCAATTTGGGTCACCATACTAAAAAGGCTGGGAACCACTCTGAAGGGTTGCCAGCCACCTGTTGGCGACCCCCTGAAGCTTTTGGGGCGGGGCAAAGGTGACATCATGGTCACAATGCCAGGATGGCACTTCTGGTGACATACCATGATGCCGTTTTTCCTTTATTTTTGCTTCTGAGCAGCAGTAAGAGACCTGGCTGCCCTACTATGCCCTCAACATTTTGTCAACCACAGTTTACTTACTGGTTCCTAACTGTGTTGGTCCTAAGAAAAATCCCAAAACAAAAGCCATGTGATACCTTTTATTAAGTTGTTTATGAAGATGCACTTTGGCCTTCTGGGAAGAAAGCCAGTGGGATGTAGTGGTTATAGGGTTGCCAGGTCCCCCTTTGCCACTGGCGGGAGGTTTTTGGGGTGGAGCCTGAGGAGGGCAGGGTTTGGGGAGGGGAGGGACTTCAATGCCGTAGAGTCCAATGGCCAAAGTGGCCGTTTTCTCCAGGGGAACTGATCGCTATTGGCTGGAGATCAGTTGTAATAGCAGGAGATCTCCAGCTAGTACCTGGAGGCTAAGGTGAAAATAGTACAAGGCTCTCAAATGATTGCAAAAAACATATATTAACAAATACAAAAGTGAAAGTGCTGTGGTGTAACAACGGAAACTTATCAAGTCTATAAATGGACTCAATACAAAGAGCAGCAGGAGCTGCTCCAATAACAACAATAATATGTACAAACTCACAAGCCAACTGTAATAAAAATCAATTCATATGCCTTGGATTCAAATCAGAGAAGTTCGGTACATAAGTCTCTTATTTCTTAACAGAAGGCAGAAGAAGGAGATTGAGGTCGGAACGCCGTCCGGATGCTTTGCGTTTTTGCTGCCGCTGGGGGCAGCTTCTTCAGCTCTCCATGTATAAGGAGACGAGGCTCCTATGAATGCATTAAAACATTTCAAAAAGACTCTCAAAAATGGTTTCATTACTTATAAATATAAATATAACAGAGCAAATGTTAATCATTCCAAACAAACAATGGATACAAATACATACCTTAAATATCAGAATGAATACCTTAAATATAGGAAAAGAATAACATTCTCAGCTAGTCACTACTTGCTCCCAAAGGGTTGCTCAATGCTCTATCTTTGGTGACTC
Organism: Euleptes europaea; assembly: GCF_029931775.1. Lineage (NCBI taxonomy): Eukaryota > Metazoa > Chordata > Lepidosauria > Squamata > Sphaerodactylidae > Euleptes > Euleptes europaea. Next base: position 120,763,996 of record NC_079313.1, read on the forward strand.
AAACACAGGTGTTGTTAATTATAGAGCTCCAGGTTCAACAGTAAGGTTTCGCTGTGAAACAGGTGAAGCTAATCAAAAGGACAGGTAGAGTCTTCTAATATTTACAAAAAGCAAGAGAAATCTAATTCACTGTTAAGCCCAAATGGAAAATAAGATTTAAACAAATAAATAAAGCGTAATTCTTGCCTAAGCAAGATCTTTTGGACATTTTCAGCGTCAAAAGAATTCCCCTTATAAACCCAGATTGCAAAGAATCTGATATCATTTTCATTGTGTTTTTGCTCCACAAAATGAGAAGTTAATGGGGCTTCAAAATTCAATGATCTAATTCTCGATTTATGCTCACCTATCCTTAGTTTCAATGGGCGACATGTACTACCCACGTACAATTTTTGGCATTTGCACGTTATCCCATACACGCATCTGCTCGTAGAACAATTGGAAAAATGATTGAGCTTGAACCTAAAATCTGAACTGGTTGAACTGAATTCTTTAAGTGGTAAACTCAATGGGCAGAAAGAACAAGACCCGCATGGAAAGTGACCTGTAACAGAAGGGGAAGAACATCGTGGTGAAATGTCAGAATGGATCAACCTGTCCCTGAGGGAAACATTCCTCCTAAGTCCAAAAGTGGGGGGGAAGGCACATCCTGGAATGCTCGAGAGTATGTGCCAGTGGTTTTTAATGATTCGTTGGATGGAATTGGAATGGCGACTGTATGTTAAAGAACAAAAGATGCCCTCTCTAGTATTAGATTTTGATGTTGTGAGCATGGAGTTGCGTGTTCTAAGGTCGGCTTTCTGTTTGGCATCTCGTATGACCTGGTCAGGATAGCCCCTATTGCTTAGGTCTGTATGGAGATTCCTAGCTGCCTGTTCATAATCCCGTGTTAATGTGGAATTCCTCTTGAGTAGAATGAATTGACTGAAAGGAAGGTTGTTTCTGAGATGTGAGGGATGATAAGAGTTGTACCGTAGTCCAGAATTTCTAGTCATTGGTTTTTTAAAAGGTTTGAATGCTAGGGATCTATCAGTTCTAACAAATAGTTCAAGATCCAAAAAGTTAAGTTTTGTTTGACTGCAAGATCCTGTGAATTGGAGATGCTGATCGTGTTGATTGAACCAATCTGTAAACTTGTAAAATGAATCTGTATTGGAAAAACAGATTTGTTGAGAGGATTAAATGGAAGAAGGGAGCCGCCTAGGGTTGCCAGGTATCCCCCCCTCTCCATGAGCGGGAGGTTTTGGGGGGTGAGGCAGGGGCAATCACACGTATGTGACATAGGGTTGCCAACCTCCAGGAGATCTCCCGCTATTACGACTGATCTCCAGCTGATAGAGATCAGTTCACCTGGAGAAAATGGCCGCTTTGGCAATAGGACTCTATGGCATTGAAATCCCTCCCCTCCCGAAACCCCGCCCTCCTCAGGCTCTGCCCCTAAAACCTCCTGCCGGTTGCGAAGAGGGAGCTGGCAACCCTAACGTGATGTGATCCCGTCACTTCTGGGTTTATCCCCAAAAGCAGTCACCACTCTTGAGCATCTGGGTGGATTGGCGGGCAATTGCCCACTGAAACCACCCACCTGGCAACCCTAGAGCAGCCTCAATACTTCCATGTGCTCACTGGAGGAGCAGCAGCACAATAACATATGAACGAACAAAAGAAAGAAAGAGAGACAATAGCTCTTTGCAGATCTTACAGTGGTTTCTCTTTCATTAGTTGCAGGAGCCCACCAGCTGTGCATTTGGGGAGCGAGATACCGAGGGTTGCCAGCTCTGAGTTGGGAAATACCAGGTGATTTTGGGGGCGGAGCCTGAGGAGGGTGGGGTTGGGGAGGAGAGGGACTTCAATGCTATAAAGTCCAATTGCCAGAGTGGCCATTTTCTCTAGGGGAACAGATCTCTATCGGTTGGAGATCAGCTGTAATAGCAGGAGATCTCCAGCTACTACGTGGAGCTTGGCAACCCTAGTGATATCCTTTCAGGGTTTTGGTTCATGTGAATGGAAGCTGTACCTCCATGGAAAATCCATGTGTGTGCCAAGAGTTGCCAGGTCCCACGTGGCCACCAATGGAGGATGAATAGGCTTCCCAGGCCCCGCAGCTCCACTGGCGGGAGCTTTGCGGGGCTGTGGCGGACGTTTGCGGTGTGCGCGCTTGCCTGGCACGGCATGACCGTGCATCCCGCGTGACGCATCTGCCTCACTTCCGGGTCTACCCTAGGGATGAAGGGTAGAGTTGCCAGATCCAGGTTGGGAAACTCCTGCTGATTTGGGGATGGAGCCTGGGGAGGGCAGGAATCCCAGTGGGGGACAATGCCACAGAGGCCATCCTTCAAAGCAACCGTTTTATCCAGGGGAACTGATTTCTGTAGTCTGGAGATGAGCTGTAATTCCAGGGGATCCCTAGGTCCCACCTGAAGGCTGGCATCCCTACGTGTGCGTGTTCCACACATTACGGGATTGCATGTATTGCGCACATTTTAGGGGCTTGCGTACTCCCCCAAGGCACAATAGGCAGACTCCCACAATGCCATCCTAACATATATACAGGGCAAATGTACATAAAAAGCAGCGATTAATCAAATGTCCCTCTAACTTCAAACAAAATACTCAGGCCTAGGCAGGACTAAGTTAATTCAGGGTATTGTACACAGACAAAATGTAAACGAACGGGCTCAAAATCATAGCCAGAAACATCTTTTTTCCCCCTCACTTTTTTTTTAACATCCAGCCTGAAGAAGAGTTCTTGGATACTATTTTGGGTTTTAATGAAAGGTATGACATGGTGTTTTACTTAGTAGGCAGTGGCATGATCCAACCAAAGTTAAGCACTTCTAATTTCCATTAACCTCCCAGAGAAAATTAATCAGTTTGTTTCACTCTGGATACTCTCCTTGCTTCTTTTAATTTCTTTGTTTTTTTAAATAGTTCACACAGTCAGTTTAAGCTATTAACAATTCAATCCTATGCAGAGTTACTCCAGTCTCACCCCATTAAAATCAATGGCTTCAGACAGGAGTAACTCGGCATAAGACTGCACTGTGTCTCACGGTCCTGTGTGGCAAAAATGAATGGATGTCCCAGAATGTACAAACCAAACGTATTTTAGATATACCATTATTAGATGTCTGCTGAGGAAAGTGCCTCGTAAACCATGTTGAGAATTGCTGTCAACTCTGATCACTATTTTTAAAGCTGGTTTTTTTTTCTATTTGCCTTTAAAAAACATTCCAGGTGTCTATTCATTCTCACATGAATCAATCATGAAAAGATGAATAAACAAATCATTTCTAGTTAAACACAGTATGTGTGTTTTCATTCGGACGGGGCTGTGCCCCTCACATAAAGCTCTGCTCCCAAATAGGCAGCTTATGGGTCACTAGCATTCCAAATGTCCCTGGTAAGCAAGGCAGACCTATGGCCTCCCAGAAAATACCGATATGCATATTTTATTGCCTCGTTACACAGAGAGTTTATTTTTAGACATGGGGCTTAAGGGCTACCAGTATGTTTGGGAATGGTGATGCAGTAGGCAAAAAAGTTACAAGGAATAGTTAAATATGGCCTTTTGAAGCCACAATATGAGTAGGAACACCTGGCTTTAGAAACATGTCTGTAAAACTACTTCTTATCCTTCTGTTCTGTAAAAGGGAATAGTTACCCACCCCTTGACTTTTTTTTTTTTTTTTGTCATGACCTTTGCTTTCTGAAATGAATTAAGGGTTTATGTGCAGGAATGTAGTGAGCTGGAAGGCAGGAAATAGCTTGGGAAATGACTTTCCTGTCCCATTTCATTGGTTTACATACTGTGACATCATCAAGGCCAGAGCCAGTGAGTTAATGGCACGGCCAATGAGACGGTAGCTAGCTGGGGGATGTATCCCTTTGGTGTCAGTAGGATTTCTCAACATTAGCACATTTAACCTTTAGTAATGATGTGCTTGCCCTGACCTGGATGGCCCAGGCTAACCTGATCTCGTCAGATCTCAGAAGCTAAGCATGGTCAGCTCAGGTTAGTATTTTGGATGGGAGACCACCAAGGAATACCAGGGTTGCTGTGCAGAGGAAGGCACTGGCAATCCACCTCTGTTAGTCTCTTGCCATGAAAACCCCAAAAAAGGGGTCGCCATAAGTCAGCTGCGACTTGACGGCGCTTTACACACACACAATGGTGTGCTTTCGGTGCATTCCTGAAGGAGGTGCTGAATGGTCTTAGGAGGCGGGGTGACCCCTACCAGTCCATGCTAGTTGCACCGAGACAGTTGCACCCTGTAGGGGGACTTATGCCAGCACCCCTGGACCGTCCCACTGGTCTTGAATATTGTAACGTTCTGTTCCTTTAAATCTTATTTTCCCTTAGTTTCTATTTTCAGTTTCCTTCTTTTGACTCACAGTAAATGAGTTGAATTTACCTGCTTGATTGGTGTGTGTTCTTGGGGGCAATAATTTCTACAGTAATGAGGCCGCATATATAACAGATATGTCTAAATGTATGCAGAAATTTGATTGATGTCAGCCCTGCAGAAAACTTGTATATAATTCAGTTCCTCCAGTATTTGATGCTTTGGATTCCTATATATAAATACAAAGTACAACATGGTAATTGTTAATCTTGCTACCCACCAAACGCTGATCACGTAAGATTTCCTAGAAATAGATTTTACGAACAATTGAGTAAATGAGAGCTGTAATATCCTACAATCCAAAAAACATTTCTTTATGGGTTTTTGATTAGCATTATTGTAGATGATGATCTGGAATTAATTAATTGGAGATTTAACAAAATTAAGTATTGCTTTGTACTGGAAAGTTTCAATATCTCCATCATTAGTAGGTTAGTACAGATGTATTAAGTATGCAGTACTCCTAACTAGGGTTGCCAGTTCTTTGTTGGGAAATACCTGGAGATTTTTGGGGTGGAACCTGAGGAAGGTGGGGTTTTGGGAGGGGAGGGCCTTCAATGCCATAGAGTCCAATTGCCAAAGCAGCCATTTTTTCCAGGTGAACCGATCTCTATCGGCTGGAGATCAGTTGTAATAGCAAGAAATCTCCAGCTAATACCTGGAGGTTGGCAATCCTACTCCTAACTAATATGACCTATTACAGGAAGTCAAGCGGAGTGCTAATATATGAAAAGTAGGGTTGCCAGGGCCCTCTTCGCCACTGGCAGGAGGTTTTTGGGACGGAACCTGAGGAAGGCAGAGTTTGGGGAAGGACTTCAATGCCATAGAGTCCAATTGCCAAAGCAGCCATTTTCTCCAGGGAAACTGATCTCTATTGGCTGGAGATCAGTTGTAATAGAAGGAGGTTGGCAACCCTAATGAAATGATTGGTTGAAAAATTGACTTTCAGAATGACCTTATCGACTATTTTCTTTTTTTGTAAACAATAAGTACATACTAGTTGTGCGTTCTCCTTTATGACATAACATAAACAAATTAAAATTCAGAAATATCCACATCTTTGATGAATGTTTTGAGGCAATCATGTTCTATAGCAATTCATCCGATTCCATAATTGTACATCTTGTTGGTTTCCCCTTAACACCATCATCATCCCTGTAGGAAAATGAGGGAAGATGCTGAAATCTTCTAAATAAAACAAATAAACAAATTATGAGAATATAAATTTGGAGTTTGCACACAAATTCATAGTAGGATAATCTTCTAAAAAAAAAATCCCTCCTCCCCCAAATTCATTTCACTTCTATGTTAAAGCCCTAATTGTTACCAGGCAGGGAAAAGTAGAGCATTAAGAGATAAGGTAACTAGCCCAATCTGACCTCTAAAGGTCAAAAGAGAACTAAACAATTTTGTAGCAGCACTTGCTTACTCAAGGCAATGCAAGCTCAATTTCCTTTCTTCTGTTTTCCCTGGTATGGTATGCTGTCCAGTATTACCTTAGTCTGACAATAAAATACACACATGTTGATTGCCTAAAGTATAATTACTGGAAAAGGCAATGGGGGCGGGGAAGGAAATCCAAAGCATTTGGCAAACAGAATAAACCAATTAAATCTAAACGTCATCTATACACACTACATTAAAATGCCCACCACATTATATTAATTTCTTACCAGATTTATGGAGGTCACTATAAGAAAATGCAAGTCAGTGATGGGGAAGGAAGGCGGCACAATTTGGACGGCATCTTTTAACCCCTTTCCTGCCGCATCAAGGACGGGCACAAACATCTGCAGGAAGAGATTCACCTCTGGATTGAAAGGTTTGTCAGGGTTGTTCCTGCCAAGGACTTTTATCTCATGAGAAAACAAGCGTTAGGAAAATTGCTCGTGTTGTCCCAACATCGAAGGCTTCCCAACCCCTCCCCTTTCATACCCACCCCGCCATGTCAACTCAAGTTTAGAATTACATTCTAGGGAGGGGCCCATTCAGAATTCTCCAGCCGGATGAGGCTAAGCTTTGTTTGAACTGCGTGGCCCTGTCTGTTTTGACTGCAAGCTGTAAATTCAAAAAGAAATCAATGTTGCATTTTTTAACATTAGCACATGCCAAAACAAAAAAACAAAAAAACCCAAATTTTTCCAGGGCGGTTCATTGGTGTGTGTGTGCACAGAGGGGATATGACTATAAAAACTGCTAAATCAAAATCAAATCTATTGGCCTCAATTTGGATTCCCTATTCATGCTCTCTGACATAGAAGCTTTCCAAAAGAGAAAACACAGACTTTTAGACATAGGCCTTCAGCATCTATATAGGGCTGCTAATAAAACCTGCTCACCACTAAACTTAGGGTTACCTTTTGATGTCTACCAGCCTTCCCCATATCTATCTCACATGTATGATCCATCTTATCGCAGAGCCAACTCCCTAGCTAGGTTTAATGTTATGCCATCTGAGTTACTCGATGGAAGATTTAGCAAAATCCCCCAGTCAGACAGACTTTGTCCCTGTGGCAGTAATTGTGCTGAAACTGTTGCCCATGTTTTATTTTATCATAGTTTATATTCAGAAATTCGTAATGAACTACTAAGCCCTTTGCAGACATGTAGACCGAATGCTTCCGATTCTTGTAATGCGGCCTTTCTATTGAATAATGGTTTGCTCTATGTTCTGGAGAAGGTAGCACAATTTTTAAAGAGTGCTATAGAACGCCGCAAATTAGTTAAACCGATTAACCCGCAACTCTATTTTATGCAAGTGTCTTTTGACCATTTTGTAAGGTTACATCTCAAATATCTATATTTTTACATGCTACCGTATGTATAGTGATTTTATGCCAATAAAGGACGATATGACTATGAGTATAAAAACCGCTTAAAGGCTCGGGGGGGGGGGGGACGACGACGGAGGACACACTCTGCTTTAGTGACAAAACAAATTTGCCACAAATCATTTTACAAAAGAACAGCAGGACTGTGAACTAAACAGGGGAGACTGTTGCTATTCATCATTCATTTGTTTCTGAAGCTCCACCTTCTGCCTGACATGTTCAATATCTAATTGGCATTCTGACACTTGGGATAAGTCAGCATCTGCTGCATGGAGGCTTCTTGGAAGTCTTTTGTTCTGTAAAAAAGTTGGAGTTCAAGGGACTCGGGCTTTGGCCACAGCGCTGGATTCAGGCTATTGTTGAAACAGTTCCTCTTTGCTGCCGTGGGCCAGGGCGGGGGGGTGGGGGTGGGGAGGGGGAGACTGAAAAGGCAAACACGAGTTCCTTTGTGGGGGGTAAATATCAGTTTGCTTCTAGCGACTTCCACTAGCTCGGGGACCTCCCCCCCTTTTATTAGGGATAGCCACTGACAAAAACCGAAGTACATCCCAGGGGTGAAACTGTTTTATCATTGATTAAAGCTGAAGGCAAGGGTGGCTTTTAAGAAAAAGAGAGTGCTGTTTGCACAAATGGGAAATTTAGATAAAGGCCCTGTAGGTAATTTCAGAGGGTAGCCGTGTTTGTCTTCAGTAGTACAGTTACAGCCGATTCCTGACCTGAAAGGACGAAAGTCCTTTGGAGGCCAGGAAATGGCTGTGCTGGCGTAAGTGGCCGCTGTGCCAGTTACGCCATCCAGGTTGGCACGGATGTTGGCGGGGGGGGGGGACCCGGATGCCGGTCTCCTGGTGCTGCAGTGGCAGCGCCATCCAGGGGCACCAGCCGGACCTTCCGCCGGTGTCCCACTGGCATAAAGCCCTGCGCCGGCATCCAAGGGGACGTTCCCGGGATGTGCCGGAGGGCAGAGCTGGCAGTAGGCAGCTTCCTGTCCCCTTTCACCCTGGTAGGTTGACGGTGAGAATAGAGTGGCTGCGCCAGCTTTTTTGCCGGCACAGCCTCACTGTTCTCAACGAGGCAAAATTCCCCTTTAAAAAATAAAAATAAAAGCCTCCGAAAGGCTTTTTAAAGCCTTTTGGCGGCCGGGGAAGAGCTTTGGAGGTGCCGCCACGCCACGAGCTCAGGAATGGGCTGCCCGATTAGAGTCCAGTAGAACTTTTGATATCGACAAGACTTTTGGGGGTATAAGCTTTCGAGAGTCAAAGCTCCCTTCATCAGACATGAGTAAAAACTCATGTTGGATTATTTAGGCAGCTTTGACTCTCGAAGGCTTATACCCCCAAAATCCTGTCGGTCTCTAAGATGCTACTGCACTCGGATCTGACTGCTGAAAGGGTATCACTAGGGTTTACAACATCCAGGTGGTGACTAGAGATCTCCCGCTATCACAACTGATCTTCAGCCGATGGAGACCAGTTCCCCTGGAGAGAATGGCCGCTTTAGCAATTGGACTCTATGGCATTGAAGTCCCTCCCCTCTCCAACCCCACTCTCCTCAGGTTCCACCCCCAAAATCTCCATGTATTTCCCAACCCGGAGCTGGCAACCCTAGGCTACATTAATTACTATTTCAGAAGCATTTTGCGTAAAAGCTACCCTCCAAGTGTGTCCTTCTCTTTGTGGTGCAGTCCAGTAGTTATGGTCTTGATGCTGCAGTCGCTCATTGTGATCCACATAATGAAGTTGGAGAGTGAAAATCCCAGCAACTGAACAGGGATAATTTGTATTGGAACATTTCAGTATCTCCACCATTAATGGATAGGTGTGTGTTTTGCCGTGATGTCACAGCTGACGTATGGTGATCCTATAAGGTTTTCAAGGCAAGGGACATCCAGAGATGGTTTGCCATTGCCTGCCTCTGCGCGGGCTGAGAGAGTTCTGAGGGAACTGTGACTGGCCCAAGGTCACCCAGCAGGCTTCATGTGGAGGAGTGGGGAATCAACCCCGGTTCTTCAGGTTAGAGTTCACCGTTCTTAACCTCTACACCATGCTGGATCTCTATAATAGATAGGTATTTGCCATGCTTCTATCTAATTTAACATATTTTAGAAGACTTAGGACGGCCAACATCAAAATAGATTTATTGGATTCAAAGTTATTTATGACAACTGTCAATATGGTTATTGTATTAATGGTTAAAAATACAAAACACCATGCAATCAAAACAGTTAAAATCAATTAAATCAATAGGAATAGTTTGCAATCATCTTGCTGCTTACACAAAACATCAGGGATTTCTTCAGCTAAAAAGCTAGTGTAAAGTATTGTACTCCTTTCTGAAATTGCTTTCCTCACCTCTTTGGGGAGTCAATTCCAGATGAGTGGCGCCAAGACAAAAAATAACCTTGATTCTTAGGGTTGCCAGAAGGGGTATGCATTTGACTGGGGAAAAAAAGTGGTTTTAAACTGTAGCTGGCCATCCTGATCCCGAAAAAGCTTTAAAAAATCAGATTTTTTAAGTTCATTTCAGGATCAGCTAGAGATCAGTTGTAATAGCAGGAGATCTCCAGCTAGTACCTGGAGGTTGGCAACCCTATTTGAGTGAGCTGATTTAGTCTCAGGGGGTGGTGTGGTGTCCCTGCTTGGTTACTTTTGTTTGTTAACTAGAAGTGTAGACTTCATGAGCTCCCTGAAACCTGTAGTTCCCCTACCTGTATCTCCTTGTAAATAAACAAATATTTTTAGCATGTCCATCCCTGATGCATAAACCTAAGAGTAGGAACCTGAGTGAGTAGTTCCTTAATCCTCACATACAAGTAAAAAAAGAATATTATACCACCAATATGCTGAAATCATACAAATGGCATACAAAGCTCACAACATGAAAACAAAACAGTATCAAATGATATGACAGATTTTTTAAAAATCTAAATTAGCAGCCTGCCGCTGCAGCAAAGAACAAGCAAACAAAGCAATGCTTTAGAAGCAGGGATCAGTCATAAAAAATAAATTTCAACAACAGAATCTAAACTCTCCAATAGATTTGGAGAACAGGTATGGGTGGACTGGGAGACCAGGGTTCCAAGGTAAACTCACGAGGTGGCCCCAGGCCAATCACTCTTTCTCAGCCTAACTCTTTCTCAAAGGGCTGTGTGAAGAGGAATACCATATACTAGGGATGCTAGTCTCCAGGTGGGAGCTGAGGATCCCGCAGAATTACAGCTCATCTTCAGACTACAGGCAACAGTTCCCCTGGAGAAAATGGCAGCATTGGAGGGTGTACCCTATGACATCGTACTCTACTGAGGTCCCTGTCCTCCCCAGGCTCCACCCTTAAGTAGGGTTGCCAGCTCTGGGTTGGGAAATACCAGGAGATTTTGGGGGCGGAGCCTGAGGAGGGTGGGGTTTGGGGAGGGGAGGGACTTCAAGGCCATAGAGTCCAATTACCAAAGCGGCCCTTTTCTCCAGGTGAACTGATCTCTATCGGCTGGAGATCCACCCAGCGTGCGGCTGCTGTAAAAAAAGGCAAATTCCATGCTGGCCGTAATTAGACGAGGAATAGAGAATAAAATTGCTGATGTCATACTGCCCTTGTACAAATCTATGGTGAGACCACACTTGGAATATTGTGTCCAGTTCTGGTCACCACACCTAAAAAAAGATATTACAGAGCTTGAGAAGGTGCAGAAAAGAGCAACCAAAATGATTAGGGGGCTAGAGCAGCCATCTCCTATGGGGAGCAGTTAAGACGCTTAGGGCTGTTTAGCTTGGAAAGAAGGCGGCTAAGGGGAGACATGATAGAGGTCTATAAAATTATGCATGGTTTGGAGAGAGTGGACAGGGAGACGTTTTTCTCCCTCACCCATGATACTAGAACGCGAGGTCATCTGTTGAAGCTGGAGGGTGACAGATTCAAAACAGATAAAAGGAAGTATTTTTTCACACAACGCATAGTTAAATTGTGGAACTCCCTGCCCCAGGATGTGGTGATGGCTGCCAACTTGGAAGGCTTTAAGAGGGGAGTGGACATATTCATGGAGGAAAGGGGTATTCATGGCTATTAGTTAGAATGGATACTAGTCATGCTGCATACCTATTCTCTAGTATCAGAGGAGCATGCCTATTATATTAGGTGCGGTGGAACACAGGCAGGATGGTGCTGCTGCAGTCGTCTTCCTCGTGGGCTTCCTAGAGGCACCTGGTTGGCCACCTGGTTGGTGAACAGACTGATGGCCTTGATGGGCCTTGGTCTGATCCAGCAGGGCCTTTCTTATGTTCTTATGAGATCCGTTGTAATAGCAGGAGATCTCCAGCCACCACCTGGAGGTTAGCAACCCTACCCTTAAGTCTCCAGAAGTTTCCCAGCCTGGAGCTGACAGCTCTACCCCCGCCGGTGGCCAGTGGGGGCCCTGCAACCCTACCATATACACACCACACTGTGAGCTTCTTGGATGAAGAATGGGCTAAAAATTTTGATAGATGATAGATAGAATTTACAAAATAAAACAACTTGAGGTTATAAAAGCAACACATGCCCGGCCTAATAAAACTGGCTTCACAGCTTTCCAGGAGAGCAGACATGGTGGGAACCTGAAGGCCCCCCTGAGGCAGGGAGTTCCACAATCTGTCTCAACCGCTGGGGATGGGGTCATCTTGCATACCACCGTAATGCAGAGATGCCGAGGAGAGCAGCAGTATACAGTCTTCTGTATACTATATTTTTTATCTTACCCTTAGTCCAAGGTTAAGATAGAACTTAAGGTTAAGATATAACGGCTGGCTTGGCATGTCATTCAGGTGCCTCAGGGTTTTTGGCCTTGTCACTCCTAAAGATTCAGGAATTTGAATACAAACTAAGAAGTATTGCACCGGAGTACAAATTCTCCTGGGAAACATCCATACAGTTAAATGCATTTTCATTTTGATGAGGTTTCTTTCTCCCCCACCCTCCCTCGCCTTTAAACAGATTACTAACGGCTTATTTGGACCTCCCAGGCACTGCTGAAATGTGATTATCCTTCAATGTATCTCCTTAAAATACAACATACTTCTGAGAAGGTCCATGCGGTGTGATGTAATTGGATGCAAAATGCAGTTCCAAAGAGCTGTTTACTTCCTGTAATGCTGGGATAACAACTAATGAAGGAGCGACTCTTGGGAGAGGCAGCTTGTAACTGGAGATCCTAAAATTCTTACCAGATACATGGTGATTTCTTTAAAAAAAAAATTTTTTTTAAGAGTCCTGGCATCTTGGGCCCCTTCCTCTATTCATTCTAAAGGGTTTTGTTTTTAGCGTATTGGTAAAAAGGAGCCCTGGTGAGCTTGAAGGAAAGACTGAACGTATCAAAGCAGGATGTGACATTTGTGATACTTTGCAGATCATTCTTCCGGAGAGCATCTTGTGGACAGATCTGACAGCAGGGATTAATTCAAGCAATGGCAATAAACAATAGCTGAAGTGAGGTTGAGGCCGAACACCTGGTTGTTATGTTACCATCACCAAAAAGGTTAGTGCCGTGCTGTGAAAAGAGATAATTCACAGCATGACATAGATAGATAGATAGATAGATAGATAGATAGATAGATAGATAGATAGATAGATAGATAGATAGATAGATAGATAGATAGATAGATAGATAGATAGATGCAACTAAACAACATCTATATATCAGGGCCCTTGATCTATTTATTGTTACATTTTCTAGGAAACTCAGGGTAGCATACATCATTTTCCTTTCCACATTCTTCAGTAATGGACTAAAGGCAGATCTATATGTTCAAAAATAAAATCATGCAGCATTGTCTCTTGGGATCCAAAATACAGATGACTTTAAATTGCTAGTTGTCTATATGCAGGGATTTCCAGTGTTCAAATTGAGAATATAAGATTCTGTAGTGACATAGTCCCAGGAGGATTTTTTTTAGACATGACATGTGAGGACTGATGCACTGCAGCATTCTGCCTGACCTGGAGTTCCGTGCTGCCAAAAAGCTTGCACGTTCCTATACCAACAAAGGTTGGCCCTGCAAAATTGACATTGTGTCTGTTTTACTTATCAGTTGTTAGTGAAGGTGTCTGAATATAACTTGCAAAATGTTGGAAGCCAGATCAATAAGGTCAAGTGTATAAGATCTATAAGGTGATCCTTTATATTTGGAGGGGGATTTGGGGCAAAAGGTGAGCTAAAATTATTCTCTGTGTATAAGAAAATTGCCAGCAGGGACCCTGAAGGCAGGGGAAAAGGATGGCAGGCATACTAGGGTTGCCAATTTCCAAGTAGTAGTTGGAGATCTCATGCTATTCCAACTGCTCTTCAGCCGATAGAGATCAGCTCACCTGGAGAAAATGGCCGCTTTGGCAATTGGACTCTATGGCATTGAATTCCCTCCCCTCCCCAAAGCCCGCCCTCCTTAGACTCCACTCCAAAAATCTTCAGGTATTTCCCAACCTGCAGCTGGCAACCCTAGTAACTGTACAGATTAATAGGTATGTATTATACACATTATTCATGTCTGGGGGCCCCTTTAAGTGGAGATTCTGTGCTGCTTCTGTTTTGCATAGCTTACGGTTTTGGAGATGATTTAAAAACTGCTCTTCCCATTCTGTAACAAGCTGGAAGATGTGGCTCAGTGGTAGAGCCTCTGCTTGGTATGCAGAAGGTCCCATGTTCAATCCCCGACATCTCCACTTAAAGGGACTAGGCAAGTAGGTGATGTGAAAGACCTCTGCCTGAGACCCTGGAGAGCTGCTGCTGGTCTGAGTAGACAACACTGACTTCGATGGACCAAGGGTTTGATTCAGTAGAAGGCAGCTTCATGTGTTCATGAATAGTAAGTTTTAAAAATTAATTCAATGAACAATATTAAATCTGATCCGCTATGCACTGCCTAGGATTTGAAGTTTAGGAAATAGGTGATATCCATTCCATTTTTACCAGTGGAGTGTGCTATTCCTAACATCACATTCTCCCCTTAATGGCTGGCAACCCCAGGTTACCTTTACAAAAGAGCAAATGTGGTCCAGCTGGATTTGAATGCTGCAAGAAAACACCGAGCCGGCTCTTCCGATGAAAGGCTCTGCGATGGTGATCAGATTCCATTATGTTCAATGGAACTCAGTTTGTCACATCCACTCAAGCGTACAATGCCTCTCAACGAGAAGGGGGGGTTGAAACGGCCCTCCTCCATTTATATTTTTAGCAATCACAGCAGAGAATGGAGGGGGGAAACACTCGTTCGGTTTGGATCACCGAAATAAGGTCCAAAGATTTGCGAAAAGATTGGAAGTTATCGTCTACTGACGCCATTCTAAAAATGGGAAGGTTTTTTAGTAAAGTACTTCAAAGGGTCCTCTTCTATTGTTGGCCCTGTTTAATCTCGTGTATTATCCGAGATCGTTTGGGGTGAGACCTATGTAGGTCAAGGTTCCACTGACACAGATGTTCATCTTTTCCCCCCCTGGTCCAAAAGAAAGGAAGAAAGAAAGTGGATTCGAGTGAATGGTACAGTCATGTTCAGGAAATGCTACCACATCAGGCCAAGACCGTAGGATGTAAGATGGTGAAGGAAAGGGAATGATTCTTAGCTCCCTCAGAAATGCATCTAAAGCAGACTTTTGAGGTTGTTTCAAGGAACGAAGAAAACATGACTAATAGCATTTCTTAGAGGACGCCCACATATTCCCTCAAGGGAGAAACCTGTTTTCTAATCAAATTAAGGGGTAGGTGTCAACTGATTCCAGGTATTTCCCAGCCCGGAGCTGCCAACCCTACTTGGGCCACTGGTTGTCCCTCCCATTTTAAAAATTGCCAATTTAATATCATTATATCAATATAACATTATAACAACATGTGTTATAAGTTCTCTGAATTCCCAGGTTTTGTTTTTTAAAAACTACACCACTAGCCCTGCAATGGAGAACCTGTTGCTGGTACAGCTGCCTGTTGCTGGTACAGCACAAGAGCAATGAGGCTTCCATGTGGTTTCCCTACCCCACAGCAGCAGCAGCAGCAGCAGCCACCCCCTCCCATGGGTCGGGTTGCCAACCTCCAGGTGGTGGCTGGAGATGTCCCACTCTTACAACTGATCTCCAGCCAATACAGATCAGTTCCCCTGGAGAAAATGGCCGCTTTGGCAAATGGCATTGAAGACCCCCCTCTCCAAACACCACCCTGCTCAGACTGCACCCCCAGAAATCCCTGAAGAAGAAGAAGGAAAAGAAGAAGAGTTGGTTTTGATATGGCAACTTTCTCTACCACTTAAGGAAGAATCAAACATCACCTTCCCTCCCCCTCCCCACAACAGACACCCTGTGAGGTAGGTGGGGCTGAGAGAGCTCTAAGAGAACTCTGACTAGCCCAAGGTCACCCAGCTGGCTTCATGTGTAGGAGTGTGGAAACCAACCCGGTTCTCCAGATTAGAGTCTACCACTGCAAACCACTGCTCTTAACCACTACACCACGCTAGATTATGTGCATGATTTTTTATTTCTAATCTCATTTATATATCCTAGTCCTTTGGTATAATTGTGATTGTTGTTTATTTAATACATTCAAGGATAACTAGAGTAATTTTGCACAAAGTTCTTAAATGACAGCATTGAGTGATCATTGCCTGGGACAGAAGTTTTTCACCAAGACCTGGAATAAATAAACTTCTGACTTCTCTTCAGGTCAAGAGATTTGTACCTGTATGGAATGATCATTATTTATACAGCCTTATGTTTTAGTGGTTAATGATTTTTGGTTTCCCATGTGCCTGTTTTAAGTAATGTCCTTCCACGGGTAGGGTTGCCGGCTCCTGACTGGGAAATACCTGGAGATTTTGGGGTGGAGCCTGAGGAGGGCGGGGTTTGGGAAGGGGAGGGACTTCAGCAGCCATTTTCTCCAGGTGAACTGATCTCTGTCGTCTGTAGATCAGTTGTAATAGCAGGAGATGTCCAGCCACCACCTGGAGGTTGGCAACCCTACCCATGGGCGGGAGATTACCTGATCTAGCTGTCAAAACTCTAGATACCTGGCTTGGTTAGAAAACTGGCAATGTGCCAGTAAGCTAGGATTGCCAGCTCCACATTGGGAAATAACTGAAGAATTTAGGGGTGGAACCTGAGGAAGGCGGGGTTTGTGGAGGGGAGAGACTTCAATGAAGTGTAACACCATAGAGTCCACCTTCCAAAGTGGCTGTTTTATCTGGATGAACTGATCTCCGCTGCCTGAAGATCAGGTGTAATAGCAGGAGATCTCCAGCCACCACCTAGAGGTTGGCAACCCTACAGTCAGCTGTTCAAAGGATTGTCAGGCCCAGCCTGACAACCAGCGGGAGACAGGGGGGCAGGGACATGGGAGGCCACTGTCAGTGACAGTTTTATCCAGAATTGGTCAAGCTGTTGGCTTGACTGCAATTTAAAAAGATCTCCCCCACTCCCTCTGGAGAAGCAGGGAATCAAACCTGGTTCACCATATTAGAGTCCGCTACTCATGTGGAGGAGTGGGGAATTAAACCTGGTTCTCCACATTAGAGTCCACCACTCTTAACCACTGGGCCACCCTGGCTCTCGATTTTAGGATTGCAGCCTCAGATGAGATGTGGAGACATGGTCCTTCTAGGCATCAGAATATGAATTTTCTGAATGTTATGGATAGGGTTACTACTAGGTCCCTCTTCACCACCGATGGGAGTTTTTTGGGGTGGAGCCTGAGGAGAGTGGGGTTTGGGGAGGGAGGGACTTCAATGCCACAGAGTCCAATTGCCAAAGCGGCCATTTTCTCCAGGTGAAATCTCTATCGGCTGGAGATCGGTTGTAATAGCAGGAGATCGCCAACTAGTACCTGGAGGTTGAATCAAAGAACGGCAGTAAGAGAACTCCTACGTTCCAACCAACATGAGAACAGGCTACGTAGCAGTCCATGTTGAATCCTGATGAAGACTTTGTCGAAACAGGGTTATACCTGCATCCCTGTCTAGTCCATTTGGAGGGTTCACAGTATTGACAGTTCATCGTTACGAGGGACCTTTGGATTTACGTCTTTGCACCATGGTCATTGCACCTAGGATTAAAGTCCAGCATTGATTCATTGCACTCCGGGGAGAGCAAGCTGTATGGACAGTGTTCTCAAGGAAATATTTGTCTGTGGACTTTTTTTGAGGTTTCTTGTTGTGTATTAGGTATAAGGATATTTGCAGTAACTGGAGGTTGGCAACCCTAGTTATGGATATATATATATTTTTTAAAAAAAAATGCCTGGAGTGGTACGACAGCCTATATGTCTTTAAAAGCTCACCAGAAATAAAGAAATGTCAAAGTGACTCTGAGCTACGCTTCCTGTAAATAGATTAATTATTTCCAGAAACAGAAAATTCCAGGGAGATAATCTTGTTTGACTCAAGATCAACTTTCTGCAAGAAAAAAGAAAGAAAGAAAAGGAGGGCTTGTGGGATGTAAAAGGGAAAGCTAAAACAATATCTTTCCATTATGCTAGTCCAAGTGGAATTACTTACTACAGGGCATTTGAAGCATTAATTCTGAGGACGTGCTTCAGGCTGTTGGGAGCTGAACTAGGACTTTGGTTTTATGATCCTCAAAAGATGTGTGAATATGGTCTCAGCAATAAATCGTCTTACGACTGATGCAGTTGTCATTTTTTGGTGGTGGAAAGTGCAGCCAGGTTGCACCTGACTTATGGCGACCCCTTAGGGTTTTCAAGGCAAGAGATATTCAGAGGTGGTTTTCCATTGCCTGCCTCTGCCTGGGCCTCATGACCCAGGACTTCCTTGGTGGTCTCCCATCCAAATACTAACCAGAGCTGTCCTTGCTTAGCTTCCAAGACCTTATGAGATCGGGCTAATCTGGGCCATCCAGGTCAGGGCTTTGACATTTTTTTTACCTACAACAAATGTACTTTTGCACCACTGCCCACCAGTGATACAGGTGTCACTAGGACGTGGTTCCTTAGTAACATCTCCCCTGTGGCACTAGATCCCTATGGGGGAGCTTGGCCTCTCAGTCCCAGAGTCCCCCCTGCCTCTGAGGGCAGATCAGTCTTTACTTTGGTAGGCAAATGTGGCCACAGCTGGGGCATTCATATGGCAGATAAACTCTAGTATTCCCTTTCTGAGAAAGAATCTCATTACAACTCTCTTACTGAGTCCCTACTGGCTGACCCCAGTTGAGGTGCAGGAAAGGGATGCTCTTTCTGGGTTGTTCCATCTGGAGGAACTCCTTCACATTGCTTCATGGTAAGGCCATCCCTGTTTAACAAGTAGTTTACCTTTTGATACTGGAAACAGAGAAATGGGGCTCCGTTACTTGAACAAGTGGTGCATAGTATTGTAGTAAGTAAAGATGTGTTTATTGTAATGCCTTTTATTGCTGTTCCATCTCCCTCTATTGCAGTGTTCCGCCAGTAGGGTTGCCAGCCCTAGATTAGGAAATACCTGGAGATTTTGAGGGTGGAGCCTGGGGGGGCAGAGTTTGGGGAGGGGAAAGACTTCAATGGGGTACAATGCCATAGAGTCCACCTTCCAAAGTGGCCATTTTCTCTAGGTAAAGTGATCTTTGTCACCTGGAGATCAGTTGTAAAAGCAGATCTCCAACCACCACCTAGAGGTTACAGTGAAATAGACTCTTCTATGCTACTATGCTACTACAGAGATTAGAAAATCAGCACAGACGCGAAAGTATCACAAAGTGCAACATTCTTATTGAGTGCTACAATACATATACACATGCTGTTGATATAATATTAACACAAAACTATCCTAATTCTAATTATATGCAAGGTGTATACATCCAACAAGTGACTCAGTCCAATGTGAGAGAAATATCCATCTGGTAATATATCTCAATAATCTTCTTAAGAATCGATGGTCTTCATATTGTTATCAGTGATCCTTTATTCTGGTACTGTGTTCCACCAGTAGGTCTATAAAATTATGCATGGTTTGAAGAGAGTGGACAGGGAGAAGTTTTTCTCCCTCTCCCATAATACTAGAACACGGGGTCATCTGCTAAAGCTGGAGGGTGAGAGATTCAAAACAGATAACAGGAAGTATTTTTTCACACAACGCATAATTAAATTGTGGAACTCCCTGCCCCAGGATGTGGTAATGGCTGCCAGCTTGGAGGGCTTTAAGAGGGGAGTGGACATGTTTATGGAGGAGAGGGCTATTCATGGCTACTAGTAAAAATGGATACTAGTCATGATGCATACCTATTCTCTCCAGGATCAGATGAGCATGCCTAATATATTAGGTGCTTTGGAACACAGGCAGGATAATGCTGCTGCAGTTGTCTTGTTTGTGGGCTTCCTAGAGGCACCTGGTTGGCCACTGTGTGAATAGACTGCTGGACTTGATGGGACTTGGTCTGATCCAGCAGGGCCTTTCTTATGTTCTTATGTTCTTATTGGATTGTTTATTTCATACATGCTGTATTTTAATTGCTGTTTTAATGTTGAAATGTTTCAGCTTTTGGATGTTTGCTGACTAGGGGAGCCTATTTGGGTGGAAAGGATGGAAATGCTTTAAATAAATAAACTAACTTGCTCATTGGTGCCCAAGCCTTCTCACTGGAGTTTGTTCAAACATTTAACTGCAAGTCATGAAGTACTGGATAATGACTGGTTATGAATTCTGGTAATATGCAAGCATATGTGAACTGGCCTGACAAGAAGAAGAAGAAGAAGAAGAAGAAGAAGAAGAAGAAGAAGAAGAAGAAGAAGAAGAAGAAGAAGAAGAAGAAGAAGAAGAGTTATATGCTGACTTTCTCTACCTCTTAAGGAAGAATCAAACCAGCTTACAATCACCTTCTCCTCCCCACAACAGACATCCTGTGAGGGAGGTGGGGCTGAGAGACCTCTTCTTAATCACTACACCATGCTGGCTCTCAAGAGCTGTCTTGCATTTGTACATTTGTAATTGGCAGAGAATTAAATCACTAAAAGATGCTGAATGTCAAAACTTAATGCACATTTAATATTATAAAGCAGTACATTCAACGTCATAAAGTCATAGTAGCATTTTATGAGGAAGATCGTTAAGAGAGAAACAAAGCTGTATAGGTTCACCCAGTTCTTTTTTGTCTGTTTTAGTTTAGGTGTATGTAATGTAATGTATTGTCTGTGTCTTTTTTCCCTGTTATGTACACACGAACACATGAAGCTGCTTTATACTGAATCAAACCCTTGGTCCATCAAAGTCAGTATTGTCTACTCAGACTGGCGGCAGCTCTCCAGGGTCTCAGGCAGAGGTCTTTCACATCACCTACCTGCCTAGTCCCTTTAACTGGAGATGCCGGGGATTGAACCTGGGACCTTCTGCATGCCAAGCAGATGCTCTACCACTGAGCCACAGCCCCCATTTGCATTTTATAATTATGAAATAAAAATTTAATTTTAAAATACCCAAAACTTAATGCTCATCCATTTGATTGTGAGATCCAATTTCCCAATGAATTGTGTTAGCTATGATGGATAAAACCCTGTAATCTATTCACGGCACGAGAAAGGATTAGTACAAAATTGTAAAATATGCAGTAGTGACACAATATATTTTTAACTTTTCACAACAAGTGCTGCTTAACGAACAACCTGGTCATTGTGATTTTGATGTTCTCTGGGAAATCAGCCCTATTGAGCTCAAAGGGATTTACACCCAAGTAAGTTTGCATATAACAACCTTTTTTAAAAAACAAAAAAACGCTTCCTTGTGCATAAGCACAGCTGTTTCTCATAGCCCGCTTATGTGAATGAAAGCATACCCAAGGCATGGTAGAGGATTTCCAAACCATTCAGCCTAGAAGCATTGTGCTGTCTCGTGCCTCTTTATTATCATTCTCTCCCCCTGCACATATGGCCATCTTCCATTCATCTAACTGATTCCAGGGCCTTGGAATTCAGCATGACCCCTAAGGGCTATTCTAATGCAATCAGTAGGAATACTATATCCAGGGCGAGCCCGAAATCAAAGGGCTGGGCCAAAGCTCAGGATAAATTACAGCTGTTATAAAGAAATCACCTTTTCACCTTGGCCCTCATATTCTTTCGGTTTACAGTCATAACTCAACAAGCCCAGCAGCATTTGCCATTAATAAACCGGCTTGGATAAACAAGACTGATGGATTAACAAGTCACATGCAAAGAAACTTGAGAAAGTTGAAATGCTGCAGACAGGAGAGGATTCATCTGAAAACCTTTCTCAAGTGGGAATCTACCAACTTACCTAGCTACATATATTGGGAAGGATTCGCCAGCAAAAAAGAATCCTTCCCAATATGTGTAGCTCGGTAAGTAGCTGTGTGTCTCTGGGTGTGGGTTATATTTCTAATCGTCATTTCCAAATGCAGATCGCTCTACTGCAGCCCCTGGCTGCCAACTCCAGTCTGGGGAAATTCTTGGAAATTTAGGGGCTGGAGTCTGGGGAGGGTAGGTTTTTTTTGGGGGGGGGTGAAGGACCAAAGTAGGGTATAATGCTATAGAGTCCACCCTCCCAAGCTTTCTCTGGAAGAACTGATCTCTGTCTGGAGATCTGTTGTAATTCTGGGATATTTCCAGGCCTCATCTGTAGGTTAGTAACTCTTCTTAGGGATCAATTTACCCCCATAGGCACAATTGGGAGGGGGACACAGCAGGCTGAGATGGAGGGGGGAATCTCTTATTCAATGGCCGCTTTGCTCGTGCATAACTGGATTCTTGACATAGCAGATAACTTTTTAAATATGTTATCAACAATGGCATTATATAGTGGGGTGCATCCAGCCAGTATGATCATCAGTGGTTGAAGCGTTCTTTCAACCTGAAGTTTTTATTTATTTATTTAATTCCTTTATACCTCACCTTTCTCCCCAATGGGGATGCAAAGCAGCTTACAGCATACTCCTCTCCTCCATTTTATCCTCACAACAACGCTGTGAGGTGGGTTAGGCTGAGAGAGTGTGACTGGCCCAAGGTCACCCAGCGAGCTTCCATGGCACAAAAGAGGATTTGAACCTGGGCCTTCATATCTGATGAAGGGTACACTCAAAAGCTTATACCATGAAACTCTTGTTGGTCTGTAAGGTGCTACTGGACTCGAATCTAACTGTTCTATTTCAGACCAACACGGCTACCCTCTGAAAATATACTAGTCCAACACAAGTAGGCCCATGCATATGAGCATTGGTCATGTATTTCTTCCCTCCCCCCCTTTTTTTTAGACCTTGATGTGGAAATCACAGAACTGCCCATTTCGCAAACAGTAAAGTTGTGCAATTTCAATGTATGTATTCTCTGAAAAGGTAAAGGTAGTCCTCTGTGCAAGCACTGGGTCATTACTGACCCATAGGGGTGACATCACATCACGACATTTTCTAGGCAGACTATATTTACGGTGTGGTTTGATGTTACCTTGCTATTTTCACTTTACCCCCAGCAAGCTGGGTACTCATTTTACCGACCTGGGAGGAATGGAAGGCTGAGTCAACCTTGAGCCGGCTACCTGAAACCGACTTCCGTGGGAATCAAACTCAGGTTGTGAGCAGAGCCTTTGACTGCAGCTCTGCAGCTCACCACTCTGCGCCATGGGGCTCCTTGATTCTCTAGCACAGTGGTTCTCAACCTTTCTTGCTCCATTCCCCCCTTTCACCATTGTTCAGAATATAATTCCCCCCTTCCCAAGATAGTCTAACTCAAAAAAACAAAATACAATTTTACAGATTGTACATAATCCACAGGACATCACACTTTGCTGAATAGTGGTCCCAATTCCCCCCCTGGAACCCTAAAATTCCCCCAGGGGGGAATTCCCCCCTTATTGAGAACCCATGCTTTAGAAGGTCTTGATTCTCTAGGTCTAAAATACTTTTTTTTAAAGCTCCTCGATTTCAAAATTAAAGGAGTAGAAATCAGTGAGTTTATCTGTCTTAAGAATCTACATTTCAAAGGCAAATGGAAATGTCTAACTTCATGCATATATATATGCCCACGCATCACCTGAAGCATTGCCAGGTTGCGCTGTAGCTGCAGAACCTGGGAACTGCCTTCAAGCAAATAACCTCCTTATCCTTCCATCCCAGGTTGCAATTTGAGTTGTGGCTCATTCGATTTTAAAGATCAGTCATCAAATATATTATGGAACAAAGGAAGTCCTTCCGAATATTCCTCACTGTCAAGTAGCCCTGGCTGTTCCTCTCCTCTGGGATCAGGAGGTGGGGCTCTTGGCTCAGAGGTGTGGCTTCCAGTTGAAGCTGAGCTCTGACGTGCCCGTTCTCATTTTTAAAGATGAGCCGATTCCGTCTCCAGTTGCGCCCTCCACGTGCAGCCAGCTAAAAAGAATGTTGAAAGCTGCAGGCTTTGTAACGGAGAGAGAATTGGAGAGAGAACACTGATTAATAGAGGCAACTGGGGTGAGCCCCGGGCCTCTGAACAGAAGGATGGAGAAGCCCTCAGGGAGTGTTTGGGCACACGCATGGCTCTTTCAGTTCCAGCCAATGTCCAAAACATCGAATGATGATTCTCAGGAATTCCAAAAAGTTGACCTAGATCTCTCGAAATGAGAAGATTTTTGCGTTCCAAGACAAACATGTCTACTTGGGTATAATTTCCATTTCATAAACAAACCTGTTGTTGAAAAATATCAGTTTTAATTTAATTTTTTTAATTTTTATTTTGTCTTCAAGTCGCAGCCGACTTAGGTGACCTGGTGGGGTTTTCAAGGCAAGAGACTTCAGAGGTGATTTGCCATTGCCTGCCTCTGCATAGCAACCCTGGCATTCTTTAGTGGTTTCCCCTCCAAATACTGACCGGCCCTGCTTAGTTTCCAAGATTTGATGAGATTGGGCTAGCCTCGCTGTCAGGGCAAGTTTTAAATATAACCATGTAAACTAAGGTGAGGTTGTCAACTTCCAGATGGGGCCTGGAGATCTCCTGGGATTAAAGCTGATTCCCCAGACAGATCAGTTCCCCTGGAGAAAACGGCTGCTTTGGAGGGTGGACTGTATGGCATTACACTTCATGGAGCCCCCTCCCCTCCCCAAACCCTGCCCTCTCAAGGCTCCATCAATTTCCCAGAACAGAGTTGACAACCCTATACATAGGGTTAACAACCTCCAGCTGGTAGCTGGAGATCTCCCACTATTATAACTGATCTCCAGGCGACAGATATCAGTTCCCTCGGAGAAAATGCCTGCTTTGGCAATTGGATTCTATGGCATTGAAGTCCCTCCCCTCTCCAAACCCTGCCTCCCTCAGGCTCCGCTCCCAAAATCTTCAGGTATTTCCCAACCTGGAGCTGGCAACCCTCCCTATACATGGTTTTGATGCTGAATGTTTGTGTATCTATATACAGCCCATTGTGACTGCTCTGGTCATCTGAGCACAGTCTTCCGAAGGTACTGCTCTGCAAATGGGTAAGATCAGCAGCTGCCCAAACCTGGCTATTCTCTGCTGTGGCTCCCACTTTGTGGAACAGCCTGCCAGAGGAGGCCAGGAAGGCTCCCACGCTTCTATCATTCTGGAGAATGTTGAAAAATATCAGTTTTAATTTAATTTTTTAATTTTTATTTTGCCTTCCTGGCAAAAAAACAGAATCGTTTGGGAGGGCACACATTTTTATAAGGGGAATAAGGCTGTAGTTTGTGGCCATATTTATTGTATGCATTATTTTATTGCATTATCTAATTTCTGTAATCTAATTAATCTATCGTCTATGATGTCTCATGCCTTATACTGTATTTTTGCTGTGTTGTTTTCTAATATAGGAACCCAGTCTTATTACTTTGTTTATTCTATGTCATACTGCTCCTTCCTGTTGGGTTGATTTTAAATGTTGTAATCTGCTTTGAGTCCTATGAAGAAGGGTGGATTGTAAATAAACAAACACATAAATCATCTGAAAACAGTGGAGTTTATTTCCAAAGCGAGAGCAGTGATGTAGAGCTATACAGGTGTCCTGCATATGCTGTTCAAGGATTCCGGCTTTGGTTTTATATTTCCCAGGTGTCGGAATGGCACAGGTTTTACATGTGCTAGACAGTTAATCTGGAAGAGATCAAGTGCTCAGTAGGCATGACTTGGCAGTGACTCTGGGACACACCAGCTATGTACATGTGTCTGTGTATAGAATCAGAATCATAGAATCATTGAGTTGGAAGGAAGGGGCCATGCAGGCCATCTAGTCCAACCTTCTGCTCAATACAGGATCAGCCTAGAGCATCTCTGACAAGTGCTTGTCCAGCCTCTGCTTAAAGTTTGCAGGTGAGTGGGAGCTCACCATCTCCCTAGGTACCGGTAGCTGATTCCACTGTCGAACAACTTACTGTAAAACAACTTTTCCCTCATATCCAGCCAGTACCTTGCTGCCTGCAATTTAAACCCATTATTGCGAGTCCTATCCTCTGCTGTCAACAGCCAGCATGGTATAGTGGTTAAGAGCAGTGGTTTCGAGAGGTGGACTCTGATCTGGAGAACCAGGTTTAATTCCCCACTTTTCCCCGTGAGCGGCGGAGGCTAATCTGGTGAACGTGAACTGGATTTGTTTCCCCACTCTTACACACGAAGCCAGCTGGGTGACCTTGAGCGAGTTACACTCTGTCAGCCCCACCTACCTCACAGGGTGTCTGTTGTGGGGAGGGGAAGAGAAGGTGATTGTAAGCTGGTTTGATTCTCCCTTAAGTGGTAGAGAAAGTCGGCATATAAAAACCAACTCTCCTCCTCCTCCTCCTCCTCCAAGTGACAGCCCTTCAAATACTTAAAGAGAGAAATCATGTCCCCCCCTCAACTTCCACCACTTACACACCACTCACCTCGGTGGTGCAGAATGAACTGCCCTTGCATGATTGCGTACCCCAGAGATTTATCACCACTTCAACCAATATGGTAGAGCGTGTTCTGGTGGAGCTCTGAAAACTGGTGATATTCCGTATCTTGGCCTTTGCTATTCAAAACCATCCACTAATTTTATGATGAGGACAAACACGACAATAAAACAAAGCTGCTATCTTGAAGACAATAAATAAAGAGTATAATAGCATTTGTCCTTAGAGTTGCCAACCTTTGGGTGGGGCCTGAAGATCTCCCTTTCTAGATCACAGAGATACCTAAAGAAAATGAAGATTATTGAGGTTGGACTCTGTGGCATTATACTCCACTAAAGTTCCTTCCTTCCCCAAACCCCACCCTCCCCAGTCTCTGCCCCCAAACCTCCAGGAATTCCTCAGTTTGGAGTTGGCAACTGTACATGCACTTAGTTTTAAAAAATAACCTTCGGCGTGCTGCTCTTCACCAGAGATGCAAAAGGCATTATCAGAGCCATCTACTGTTTTTCAGAGAAATGCAAGCTTTTAAAGAAATGCCTGCAGGGTTTATATTAATGACAAATTTAGTGAGTTAATTACTGTAATTCCATTTATTGCAACATTCAGGTCTATTTTAAATTGATTAGCCGGTGTCCTTCTATCAAAGTTTATGATGCGATTGGACATTTAAAAAAAAAAAAAACGTGGGGTGTTTAAAACATTTGTCCTTACATTATCTGCATCTGGGCATCTATTATTTACTTTGCAAACATCCCCTTTCCTCCCACCCACCCCAATTCCGCACAATACCAGGTAGTCCGCTGGAGTCCGCTCAGAGACTTCAGCAGCTGCAGAATACCTTTTGTGTTTTCAATTTAAAGCCTCGATAGCTCACATTAACGTGGAACTAAATATACCACTCGTGAGTTTGGGAAGCAGATTTTTACTCATAAAACCTTTGATAGTTTAGCCATCTGCTCAGAGTGAAAGAGGCTCATAAAAGAGGCCCAAATAAGGTTAGAGGTCGTATGCTACATGGGTCAAGGGGGGGCCAGGAAAGGTTGGCCATAGTGGACTTTACTAAAAAACTTGTCAGGAAAGGGGTTCTTTGACAAATTATGGTGCATTCCTCAGCTTTTCGAGGAAAGTATTTGATTACAGTGGGCCCAAATGTTGTTGATATTTCCCGAGACTTAACAGAAAATGACTCCTTTTAATTAGAAGAGAGAAAGATATTTTAGAATCCCATTTCCAATTATGCCCACGACTAAATACTTCAGGGCAGGAGACTTTTTATTTGGATTAACGTTATACAGCAACCGGCCAAGTTATGTAATGCAGAATGCTCATCAGGCTTGACCTTTGAACCTGGTCATTTATTTTATTTTTTTAAACTGGCACTAAATGAACTTGTTTGAGTCTCCCCATCTCCTGCTCTTCCTTGGTTTTAACACTCCCTGTTATGCCCCACACCCACCCAATATTGCTGTCTTTATTTACAAGGAGCTATGGCCTCCTCAATCGAGCGCAAGCTGCTTGAGCACATGTTTCTGCAGAGATCTAGAAGAAAAGAGAGATTTTATTGTCTGTGGTGAGACAGAGTCCTTCTCCATGCAGCTGTATAACCATTGTAGGCTTGATCCGATGCCAAGTTATAACACGTTTATGTATAAAAGATTGACACTCTAGGTGGAAAACGAACCACTGGCAACATCATTGTATTTTATTCTGTACT
The DNA here is from genome assembly GCF_029931775.1 of Euleptes europaea. Classification (NCBI taxonomy): domain Eukaryota; kingdom Metazoa; phylum Chordata; class Lepidosauria; order Squamata; family Sphaerodactylidae; genus Euleptes; species Euleptes europaea. Next base: position 120,791,724 of record NC_079313.1, read on the forward strand.
TCAACCAGAAATTGGCTTCCAATGTGGCTCGCAGGAAACAAAATCACACCCCAGAATTAAAATTAAGAACAAAATATTCCTTAGATCCATGACTTCTCTAATCTGGAGAACCGGGTTTGATTCCCCACTCCTCCACATGAGCAGCTGACTCTAATCTGGTGAACTGGGTTGGTTTCCCCACTCTTCCACATGAAGCCTGCTGGGTGACCTTGGGCCAGTCACAGTTCTCTCAGAACTCTCTCGGCCCCACTTTCCTCACAAGGTGCCTGCTGTGGGGTGGGGAAGAGAAGGCGATTGTAAGCTGCTTTGAGACTCCTTGAAGGTAGAGAAAAGCGGGGTATAAAATCCAGCTCTTCTTCTTCCTGCCCTCCTTTGGCTGGCCCCACTGATGGGCACTGGAAGCTATTCTAAAAGATGACAGAGAAATAAAATCTGAGGCTTGGATCACAGTGCTCAGGTGAGTTGCGAGGCAGTGTCCACCTCCCTTGCCCAGCCTGGGTGAGTTGCACAGCAGTGCTGTATCCAAGCTAAGTGCTTGGCATGGCTCACTGGAGCTAGGCCTCCCTTCATCAGTGGGGCATGAGGGAATGGGGCCCTCTCCCAGTCTGTTTTGGTCTCTTAGTGCTGCCCCTGAGAACCATTGGTCCACTGGACTGCACTGATCAGGGTTGCCAGCTGGCACCCGGGAGGACACGGGAGGACACGGAAGGACCTGGGGGATTGCTTTTGAAGGTTCCAAGTTGGACACCAGCTCTTCCCGTTCCAGCACCAGCTGTTACTTGTGCTAAACGAAGTGCCATGAGATGAAAGGAAATGGGCATTTGCAACAGCTGTGCATTTAATGCAATGTGGAGTTTGACCTTTAATCCCGATATGCTCAAAATGATATTTTTTGCAGTTATGTGTAATCCTTAAAATCCACCTAAAGTATTTGACTCTGTAATAGCGTCAGGCAGTAAATTCCACAGGTTAATAATATACTCAGTAAAAGATTCTTTTTATTTATTCCAGTGGTGACAGTCTTTCAAATTTAATCCGGTGACCCTTACTCTACTTGTGTTTGTCTGCTGTGGGATCAGTAAAATCCCACACCCTGGGTATGAGTTTTCCCCTGTATCTGAGCCCCCTTTCTCTCCTCTCTCCCTTGGCACGGACCTTAGCACATGCAGGATGATGGGCCGTGTATTTCCCATATCCCCTTACAGCTCTCTCTCTCCACTCAGTTGTGTTGCATGAACTCCAGAGTTCAACTAGCTTGATCATGGGCACACAGTGTAGTGTAGTGGTTAGGGTTGACGGCGATTGAGGAGACTCAGCTTCAGGCTCCTGCTTAGCCATGAAGCTCACTGGATGACCTTGGGCCAGGCACTCTCTTTCAGCCTAATTTACCTCATAGAGTTGTTGTGAGGATAAAATGGAGGATGGCAGAGAATCATGTACACCATCCAGAGCTGCCTGAAGGAAGGCCAAGATGGAAATGTACTAATAATAGGAGGTATACTAATTCTTGTTTGTGGGCATCCTAGAGGCACCTGGTTGGCCACTGTGTGAACGGACTGCTGGACTTGATGGACCTTGGTCTGATCCAGCATGGCCTTTCTTAAGTTCTTAAGTTTCCCTCAGAGTGCAGCATGGCATCCACAAAACACGTACTGCTATCCTGAATATGGATAATTCTGAGCAGATAGTTCTGAACATTTCCAAACTTTTCATTAATGGAAAACACTTTCCCCACCCTGAATACCCACCCTTGCTCCTGAAAAGAATGACCTGCCTCACAGGAACCCAATGTACTTCTACATGTAAGTGTACCTTCAGAAGGACAGCCTTGCTGGTCTGCAGCTGAAGAGCTAGATTTGAGTCTACTAACACCTTAGAAAGCAGCAAGATTTTTGGGGTATACATTTTGAGAGTTATATATCTGAAGGGAGCTTTGGCTCTCGAAACCTAATACCCTGAAAATCTTGTTGGTTTCTAAGGTGCTACTTGTGGGGATGCCAGGTCCCTCTTTGCCACCAGCGGGAGGTTTTTGGGATGGAGCCTGAGAAGGGCGGGGTTTGGGAGGGGCGGGACTAGGGTTGCCATGTCCCCACTTACCTTGGGCGGGAGGTTCCATGGGGCGGGGTGGGGTGGAGGAAGCACTACACTCTCCCGACTCCATTTCCAGTTTCCCAGTCCTGCTGTGCATGCGCACAGCGGGTCTGGGAGGAATGCTCCAGCCTCCCTCTGCATGCTACAAGCCCGATTGGGCTTGTAACATACAAAGGGAGCCTGGAGCCGTACAAGACCCACTGTGCACTCGCTTGGTTGTAAACTGGAAGTGCCGCGTGCAAGGTGGCGCACGTGTGCACATTTGCCCGCCCACCCTCAGGTGGTCGGCGGGCAGAAGGGGCAAATTGCCGGGGGATTGCCCGCTACCACCGGGCACCTGGCAACCCTAGGCGGGACTTCAATGCCATAGAGTCCAATTGCCAAAGTGGCCATTTTCTCCAGGGGAACTAATCTCTATTGGCTGGAGATCAGTTGCAATAGCAGGAGATCCACAGCTAGTACCTGGACGTTGGCAACCCTAGCTACTAGACTGCCAGAAGATGTGGTGACAGCCACATAGACAGCTTTAAAAGGGGATTTGATAGATTCATGGAAGATAGGTCTAGCAGCAGCTACTAGCCCTGGTGACTAAAAGAAATCTCCACATTCAAAGGTAATAACTTCTAAACACCAGTTCCAGGAAGGAGCATATGTTCTTATGACTGGAATCTAGCAATAAACAAGCCTCCTGATTGGAAAGAGGCAAACATAGTGTAAAAGAGACTCTTGGCTCTTGGTGGGCGCAGTTAACACCTCTGTCCTCCATCAGGAGCCTTGGCGCGACCCTTGATGCCTCCTTGTCAATGGAAGCACAGGTCACAGCTGTGGCCCGGGTGGCTTTTTACCACTCCGTTGGGCCCAGCAGTCGGTGCCTTACCTCTCCCACCCTGAATTAGCCATGGTGATCCATGCGACGGTCACTTCCAGGTTAGATTACTGTAACTCACTCTACGTAGGGCTGCCCTTGAGATTGACCTGAAAACTCTAGCTGATACAGAACGCTGAGGCGAGGCTTCTTATGGGGACCCTGCTGTAGACGCATATTCAGCCAGTGCTTCATTAGCTGCACTGGCTCCAGCTGGAACATCGGATCAGGTTTAAGGTGCTGGTTTTGACCTTTAAAGCCTTACATGGTCTGGGACCCTCGTATCTGCGGGACCTCCTCTCCTGGAATGTCCCCCAGAGAACATTTCATTCAGCAAATAACAATCTCTAGGTGGTTCCTGGCCCAAAGAGTGTCCAGCTCGCCTCGACCAGGGCCAGGACCTTCTGGTGGAATAGCCTCTCTAATGAGACCAGGGCCCTGTCGGGACCTTAGGGAATTCTGCAGGGCCTGCAAGCTGGAGCTATTCCACCAGGTTTATGGTTGAGGTCAGCTACGGGTTTCTCCATCAATGCTGGCCTCCCTAATTCCCCCTCCTTTTCATGCTATTGTCACCTGAAATGCATGGGGGGCTCTGACTGATTGCAGACTCCCTGCGGCTTGTATGCCACAATAAGGGCACCAAATGTTTGAGACTGATATTTTTGATATTTTATGGGGATGGTTTTATTTATGAACACTTTTAATAGGGTATGATGTGGTGTTTTAAACATGTGAGCTGCCCTGAGCCTGGCTCTTTGCTGGGGAGGGCAGGATACAAATGTAATAAAATAAAAAAATAAATAAATAAATAATAAACTCATGCAGATATACAACAGGTAGCACCCTTTATGTGTTGCATCTCTGTGTGAGGAGTGATTTGATTATTTACAGTGCAATCCTAAGCAGAGTTACACCCTTCTATCAAAATCAGTGGGCTTAGAAGAGTGTAATTCTGCTTAGGACTGTAGTTTTAGTCATACTGTCATTTATAAATGCAGCAGAATGACCTATTCTGCATGGAATCTGTTTGGAAGGACAGGGCCGAAACTCATTTAGAGGTACCACAGACAGCCTCTTCTACAGATATGTATCTGGAGCTCATGGGAGCCTTCCCCCCACCCTTACCTTCCTATTTATTTAAGCAGGTTCTTAATAGTGCTCACCTTTGCCTCTATCTTGTCCTTGCATCAAGCCATGGCTTCCATGTGTGAATGAGCTGTCCAGATCACTCACCAGAAGGGCTTTTCATTGTCCAGCAAACACCCTGGAATGGCTCCAACCTGGTGAAAGGAGGAGGATGGGGTCCCCTTTGACCATCAGAACAGGCGTGCTGAGGATCGTGGGATCAGCAGAGATTTAAAAAAACACATGTGACAAGGGCTGTAGGAAGGACAGTAATTGGAACTCGTCAAAAAAAGCTGGCTGGATCCAAGCCAGTGCTTTTCAGCACAGTCAAGTCATGCATTCAGCTGTTAAAATATATGATATCATGTACATATGTGCAAACCAAACTTACTGTTTTCCCTTCCTCAACCTAGCGTAGCAATTGAGCTGACATCAGAAGGTCTTCAGTTTGTTTCAGTACTGACCACTGAAGCTATCATCATCGTAGTCTTCATAATTAAAACACAGTTTACACATGTACGCAAAATATCACCCCAGGACAAAAAGGGATGGCAATGACTAGTGGGCCTATTTTATTTACAGGTCTATTTGTCCTGTCATCGTCCTTGAATCATACTGTACTTTCCTCTTTCCTACCACTTTGCTGTAAACGGAAAGGGCGACGATGGGACGTCCCACACCAATCAATCTCCATTCATTATACGTGAAGCATGGTGAATTAGTCCACTTTGTCATCTGTGGAATATTAGTCGGCTTCCCCCCCCCCTTTTTTTTTTTGTTCACTCAATCCGATTTGTACGAGCTTTATTCTTGCACTTCTGACCTCCGGATTGGATTATTGGAATTCTTTGCTGACAGCTCTTCCTGATAAGGTGCCACACAGGATTCTGTGAACCCAGCATGCAACGAGGACTTGATGCAGTGGTCTGAAAATGTAGGGCCAGGCTCTCAAACCTGGCAGTGATTTTTCATGACTATGTACCAGCTGTCTTAGGATCACAGTAACTCATTACCACATTTCAAGGAGCTGAAGATGCATGACCTGTTACACAGGCCCATAAGGCGCCATCCCAATGATGGTTCCATTCGCAGGAATGGGTCTCCGTCATGAGTAAATTAAATGTCATCAACGTTGACAGCATTTATAGACTGATTCTGTGCATAGTGACTCCAAACTAAGTCCTACTGAAGTCAGGAGTATAGTCTCAGGTTCCACTATTCAGAGATTGTGCTCACCCTGTGACTCCGGCTCACATTAGCATACGACAGCATCATGAATATATCTAATTCTCAACATGTCCTCATCTGTGGATACTTAAATTGGGAGATTGGAGCCACGGACAGACAAGGCAGGTCTTCATACAAACCTCAGAAAAGTCCCAGGTTTGCAGAAAAAGCTGAAATCTTAAAAAAAACAAAACATTGGGGGGGGGATTAACCCCCTAATAATAGAAGCAGCACCTAGAGCATTAAGAAACAAATGCCCTTAGTCGTTGCTGCTAAGCAACGATAGCAGTAAGACCAGGTTTCAAGCCTTGGATTCTATCGGTAAAAGTCAAGGGAAGGGGGAAGAGCTCTTTCCAGAGCTGTTTTGGCCTTTGAGGGAAAATTCAGGGCAGACCCGCCCACGGCCATTGGGTGATGTCACACCATTTGACATGCATTACTCACCCAGGCCCAGCTGCTTACTACCATTCAATAGCAACCTCCCCACGAAAGCCAGCGTAGTGTAGTAGTTAGTGTTTCAGACTAGGTATAGGACTGCCAAAAAAACAAATCAGTGGGTTATAGATCAAATCAAGCCTGAACTGACCCTAGAAGCTAAAATGACTAAACTGAGGCTATCGTATTTTGGTCACGTCATGAGACGACAAGAGTCACTGGAAAAGACAGTCATGCTAGGAAAAGTTGAGGGCAGCAGGAAAAGAGGAAGACCCAACAAGAGATGGATTGACTCAATAAAGGAAGCCACAGCCTTCAGTTTGCAAGATCTGAGCAAGGCTGTCAAAGATAGGACATTTTGGAGGACTTTCATTCATAGGGTCATCATGAGTCGGAAGCGACTTGACGGCACTTAACACACACACACACACACACACACACACACACACACACACACAGGACTGTCAACTCCAAGTAGGTGAATTCCTAAAGAATTGGAGATATAGTCTGGGGAGGGCAGAGTTAGGGTGGGCAGGGATGTCCACTTTCCAACACTGCCGTTTTCTCCAGGGGAACTGATTTCTGTGGTCTGGAGTAGGGCTGTTGATTCGGTTCGGCCCGAACTGAAAAACAGCCAAATTTCCCCTGATTCGGTGGTTTTTAGTTTAAGACGAACCGAACTCAAAAATGGCGGGCAACCGGAGGGGCCGAATTCAGCGAGTTCGGGAGTTCACGAATAAATCCGGCAAATTCGGCAGTCAGTAAGCAGCATAACCGTCAGTAAGCAGCATTCTCCTCCCCCGGCCAATCGGCGGCCAAGCTGGGTCTCCTTCTGGCCAATCAGTCAGGATTAAGTACTGGAGGAATCAGCTGATGTGCGGCCCGGCCGGGGGGAGAGAGAGAGAGAGAGAGAGGGAAATCTTCGTGTGTGTGTGTGTGGGTGCTTGTGCACATTCGCTCCTTTCTGTGGCTGCAGGGAGCGTATTTTTTGGAGTACAGACACAAAACTTTCAGCAGAGATTCAGACAAGCCTTCTTAAGAGACCACCCAAGTTTTGTAAACATTGGGTCAGGGGGTCCCGAGATATGGGCTCCCCCCCTTTTTCTTTCCATGGCTGCAGGGGGTGCATTTTTGGGGGGTACAGACCCCAAACTTTCAGTGGAGCTTCAGATGAGCCTTCTTAAGATACCCCCCAAGTTTTGTAAACATTGGGTCAGGGGGTCTCGAGATATGGGCTCCACCCCTTTTCCCTCCCCCCTTTTCCATTTCCATGGCTGCAGGGGGTGCTTTTTTGGGGATACAGCCCCCAACTTTCAGCATAACTTCAGACAATCCTTCTTAAGATACCACCCAAGTTTTGTAAAGATGGGTTCAGTGGGGGCAGAAATATCGGCTCCCCCCTTTTCTCTTTCCATGGCTGCAGGGGGCGCATTTTTGGGGGTGCAGATCCCAAACCTTGAGCGGAGCTTCAGACAAGGCTTCTTAAGAGACCACCCAAGTTTTGTAAACATTGGGTCAGGGGGTCCCGAGATATGGGCTTTCCCCTTTCCCCTTTTCCTTATTGGGATGAATGGATCAGCTGATCCTGTGCATCTCCAGAGCAAAACGTCCTGTGCTAATTGGAATTGTCTTGGATTACAAGTCATCCCCAGCCCCTCCTGATGGAACAGAAGACAGCCACAGTAAGACCCCTTTGGGGGCTTTAATCTATAATTTTTCTCCTGTGTGTGTGTGTGTGGGGGGGAAGCAGAGTCTGTGTGTGTGTGTGGGGAGGGAGCAGTTTCTGTGGGTGGGGGGGAAGCAAAAGGGGGCTTTTGCCGGTTCTGCCTGGGGGTGTGTTCCCCCTCGAGTCTCTCTCTTTCTGGTTTGAGGGGGGGTTTCAGTTGTGTGTCTTCAGGTTTTCCCTCATTCATAAGAGCAGTTAGGTCTATTTGGATGCTTGCTCAAAACTTGTTTTCAAATGGTGACTTAAAGAATGCATTTGGAGTCCGATGCAAAAGGGGAAATTCCACCCCTGCTCATTATGCATAGCTAGCTGCCTCTGTCTCTTTCCATGGTTTGCAAACTCCCAGGTGTCAGGTGTTGCTTTGCACAGTTGCAAAGGTGTTGCTTACAAGGTTGTGTTGCTTTTGCAGTCGTGTTGCTTGCAGTTGTGTTGCAATGCTTTGCAAACTTATCAGCTGTTTGTCGGGGCTGGGAGCTTTGTGCGTGGGCGGCAAGCTCTGCTCAGAGATGCACATTAAGGGTGGGGGACCCCTTTCGGGGCCCATATCTCAGCCCCCCCTGACCCAATCTTTCAAGAAGCGTCCTTTGAAGCTCCGCTCAAAGTTTGGGACCTCTACCCCCAAAAATGCCCCCCCAGAGCCGCGGAAAGGCGCGGTTGTGTTTTTAATGGCTTTATTCGGCCGAATTTTTTCCCCGAACTTTGAATTCCCGCCGAATTGCACGGACCCAAAGCGGGGGAGTTCGGACTTCAGCATATCCTGAATCTAAATGGGCCGAATTCAGCCGAATCCAAACTATACCGAATTTTTTTTTAATTCAACAGCCCTAGTCTGGAGATCAGTGATAATTGTGGGGAAACTGCAGGCCCTGCTTGGTGGTTGGCAACCCTAATTTAGAAATTCCTTCCAGCCACATACAGTGCTTTCTGTATAGTGTTCTATAAGTTTTCCATGGCTAGAATAGGCAAATTTTCATCCTCTCCTCCTCCTCCTTTAGCTAGCCTTTGAACCTCCAGGTGGGGTCTGAAGTTAGGTTTGCCAGCTCCAGTTTGGGAAATTCCTGGCGATTTGGGGGTGGAGCCTGAGGTTTGGGGAAGGAAGGGACCTCATCAGGGTATAATGCTATAGTGTCCACCATTCAAAGCAGCCATTTGCTCCTAGGGAACTGTTCTTTGTTTCCTGGAGATCAATTACAACTGATGTCCAGGCTACAGAGACCAGTTCCCCAGGAAAAAATGGCAGCTTTAGAGGGCAAACTCTATGTGTATACCACAAATTCAAGGTGAAATCCTTCCCCAAATTCCCCCCTCTACAGGCACCGGCTCCAATTTATCAGACCAGATTTAGCAACGCTTCCTTTACCTGATTCAATTGCACAACTTCCTATGCCTCCTGAAGCATGCTTAGTCCTCATCAGGCAAATTTTTTTTTGCTTGTTTTTGTTTTCTTTTGGTTAGTTTACCAAAACTACCCACCCAGAAGGGCATCCACGTTCTGAAGAGGAGGCTAGTAAATACAGTTTGGAACATTTCAGACATTTCTATGCTCCATTAAATGATGGAAGTTAGAAAAGTTCCAGATTTCATGATGCAGTCTGCTTGAATGCAGCCATGTTGTTCCTGAATAGATGGATAAGGTTGCCAGATCCCTCCTGGCAACTGGCGGGAGCTTTTTGGGGCTGGGGCAATGCAACCTGGAAGTGACGTGGATGCTCCAGCAATCACCTCTGAAAACTCTATGGTTTCCACAGAGTTTTTTTGGGCATGTGTCTGCATCTCTTCTTGGTAAATCTAGAAGTGATGGGGATGCTCTAGCAATTTCCTCTGAAAACTGAAACCATAGAGTTTTGGGAGGAGAGTGCTAGAGCATCCATATAGAGTTTTTTGGGGGAGAGTGTTCCCCTCCTCCCCTTCGCTTCTGGCTCACTCCCCCTGAGAGCCAGCATGGTGTAGTGGTTCAGTGGTTTGGAGTGGTAGACTCTGATTTGGAGAACCGAGTTTGATTCCCCAGTCCTCCACATGAGCAGCAGACTCTAATCGGGTGAACCGGCTTGGTTTCCCCATACCTACACACGAAGCCAGCTGGGTGACCTTGGGCTAGTCACAGCTTTCTTAGAGCTGTCTCAGCCCGACCTACCTCACAGGGTGTCTATTGTGGGGAGGGGAAGGGGACTGAAAGCTGCTTTGAGACTCCTTAAAGGTAGTGAAAAGGCAAGGTATAAAAACCAACTCCTCCTCCTCCTCCTGCTGACCAGCTGAGGGTCAGCAGGCAGCCCAGTCGATTGGTGGGCAATTGGCGAGCCTATAGATGGACCAAGACTCCAGTTACACTGGAGAAGAAAACAAGACCCCTCAACCTGACAGGAAAACTAATTCGGAAGTGTAGTGAGAGGTCATAAAAACGGTGGATTACTGAAGTCATTTATTTCTAACAGGTAAGTGTACAAGATTAATTTCCTGGAAATGGGATGGAGGGGGTGAGGGAAAGGTTGAAGAGTAAGACCTTTATGATTTTTGTCAGGGTTATGAATACATCAAACAATGGGTACTTCAGGAGGACAGAAGCTTTCGGATTAACCTTCCCACACTTCTGTGAGTAACCGATTGGCCTAGTCAAAGATTTTTGTGGCGTTTGCTCCGGGTATCAACGCTATCTATTTGGGAATGTCAACATTTCACAATCTTCTGTTTGAAAATGAAAACTAGAAAATAATCATCCCGCCATTATAGTCAATTGTTTGCACTGCCCGAGTGAGCTCGATATTTCTGCAAGGGTTCTTGTGCAACAATCTCTGTATGACTCAAGCGTCACATCATATGATGGGCCTTTTTATTTTGGAAACAAACCTGCAGTAGAAATGAATGACATGCACCCCAGGCCTGAACATTTTTGCTGCCATATTTGCCTGTGGCATAATCATCATGTTTTGAGATGTTTTCACTGGAATACAGGTCCCAACCCAGGCATGCTTGCCTGAGAAAAAGATACAAAGTGTGACCAGTGAAGTGTGCTTGAGAAAACTGTACAGGGTGTGAATCTACAGTGATGTTGAGAAATGGATGGATGTCAGGGTAGGGATATAATCAGCCTTCCTTACTAGGTGAAGCGGCTAATTTCCAGGTGGAACAAGCCACTCCTCAGTTCCTTGGGGTTGGGAAATTGGGACTGGGGGTGGATAATTCCCTGCCTAGGGCAAGTACATGGGTGGCCCGGGTGAGGAGGGGAATCTTCAAGTGGGATGGCACAGCCATAGGTATGGCCCGATGGCAGGGACTCTTGTTCTGGAGGAATGATGCACCACACCTAGTCCCAAGAGCAGAGCCCAAGAGCAGCTCCAAACAAAGCAGATGGACCTTGCAAAACATCCACGAAATGATACTGCAAAAACCCTGGTCAACTGGGACCAAAGGAACAATTCCAAGTAATAGCAAGATGTACGGACATTCCCATAGCCTTTTTCACATCCCTAATTTTTTATCGCAGTATATTAAGGACCTATGGAATGAATTAAAATGCCAAAATGAATTCTAGTCATGATGCATACCTATTCTGTCTAGTATCAGAGGAGGATGCCTATTATATTAGGTGATGTGAAACACAGGCAGGATGCGGCTGCAGTTGTCTTGTTTATGGGCTTCCTAGAGGAACCTGGTTGGCCACTGTGTGAACAGTCTGTTGGACTTGTTGGGACTTGCTCTGATCCAGCATGGCCTTTCTTATGTTCTTATGTTATTTATTTTCATTCTATAAAGCAAATATTTATCGACCATAGTAAAATCCTTGCTCCCATAATAATGGTCTCTGCAACATCTTTGTTCCCCTAAACAAATTTTCTAGAGTTGCAGGGTATGGGTCAGAGTGACCTCAACTGATACCTGAAAGGCTTGTGCTTCTGAAGCAAAGCCTACTTAGATATCTTCAGGTGGGGCATAGATACTGGGCTGTATCCTTCCAGCTCTTCCTCTGGTGAAAAAGGGAGAAGGCAGGGTCTCCTTTTGACCATCAAAAACACTATGCTGAGGATCATGGGACCCACGTGGACAAAAGTCTCAGGGTATGGGGGCTACACTGAATGTAGGATTCCCAACACTGTCTCAGTAAAAGCTGGGAAATATCAGGGGCAGTGCCTAGGGAATTGGAATTTGGGGAAGATGTGACATCACGTCTCAGTGATGCTCTAGGCTGCCTCTCCTGGTCTCCTTTAACTTAGAGACTAAAATGAAATTCCTAGAGCATCATTATGTAGAGGCCATTTTTTTTCTCCCACTTCTCCTTGGGAGTGGGAAATTGGTGCTGGGACAGTTAAATGGGAGGCTTAAGTGAGGAGGGAAATCAGAAAAGATTGAGTGGAAAAGCTGGTAGGATCTAAGCCACTAAACAAAGCCAGAAAGACCAGTCAAGACTATGGATCCTGACAATGGGAGTGCATACCTTCATCCATCCTCTGTGGGAATGCAGGGTTCACTCCATGGCATACATGGCCATGCACAAACACATATAGCCCAATTAATATGTTTCTCCATTTTTATTAATTGATTAAAATATTTACACTCCACCTCCTTGTTGGCACAAGGCCCTCAATAGAGCATGCAATTTTGAGAGTTATCCAGCAATGAACTATGCAAACAGTACAATGTCCCTTTTATATCTTGAACAACAGAATACACTGTTGGTCTTCATATACATTGTACAGCCACTACCATGAACACAGGATGCGTGCTGGGCTAGGCTGGTGATTAGCAATTGGGGCTATCCATCAAGTAGAGAAATTTTAGTTAATTGATCAACTATCTTTTAACCAGTTAAGCAATTAACAGTGCAATCCTATCCAGTGTTACATCTGCCAAAGTCCAATGGACTGGGACTGCACTGTAAAATGGTTTACATGGGGAAAAGGACCAAGTTCAGTAGGGACAGAATTTTGGGTATCTGTATAGAAATCTTTTTTGACCATAATGCTCATGAAAACGTTTCAGAGGACTAAATCAATTAAAGTGCCAGAAGCTGGGTTCTAAACCAATAGACTTTAAAACCAAGTCAATTACGTTTTAATGCACCAAATGTTGGATTTTTAAATGCCAGCATTTCCAGTACAGCATTTTATACTGGAAATCAATGAGCCATCTAAAACATACATACCATTCTGTGGTGTGCTAAATCCAACTTCAAGAGACAGCTTATCATCAAAAGCCAACAAATATGTTAACAAGTTAAAGCTTAAAACACAATGAACAGAGGTTACACCTTGGTCCTGAGAGAGCAAAACAGTCCTTTACATTCCAAGTTAATAAAACAGATGTTTATGCATGCTCAGAGCACAGCTGGGGAGAGGTAATAATTGGCACCAAATTCCTTGCAACTGAAATGTATGCAATGCATATTCTCAAAGAAAGGTTCTTCTTGCGCATTGTTTCCTCCTTCCCCTGTATACTCCATCCACATTTTCATCCCTACCCCCACTCCCAATATTATACCTGAAGGAACTTAATTTGTTTTATTTTCTAAAATCGCTGGGGAAAAAATTGGCTGGGAATCCCAAGAACACACAGGACACATTGTTAAGCAAGTGAATTGTCTGCAAAGGGGGGAACCCGTTCCAAAGGTTTACAGCTAATTCCTGTAGGCCTGCATCATAATTGAACAGCCAGATTCCCATTGACAAAAGAAGGATGTATCAGAACAAACAATGCGTAGGGCGTCCTCCAAAAAAGACTCAGAGAAACGTACAGCAGGCTCTAGAATAATTACTTAACAAAGCCACTTGCCCATAGAGAATACAATTCCCCCCCTTCCCCAGTGTTCCTTTTATACTTAAACTTTGTGTTATATGTTTTCTTGGCCAACAGAGAAGTTGTTTCCTACTCTTGAGAAACCAAGCTGAACACAAACTTAGCAATAATGCCCTCTCTCTAGCCCCTCCCCCAGAGGTCAGGCCAGGGTATCCCCCCTAAAAAAGGGGGGGGAATAAATTTGACACAAAGAAATTAAGCCAGCCATAATGTCTGTGTTTCATGTTAACAGCCCTGCTCTACCCTGCTGGGTTGCCCATAATGCTCTATCACAAGTACTGTCAGGGATCCATGCTGAGTAGCTAATTAAAACAATTACAAAGACAAAGAAGGTATCAATGGCATTCCAAGCTGCAAACAAAGAGATAAAGATAAAGAGAAAAATTATCAATGGTTAATCTCTTTGGGTCCAGGTTTTGAAGTGGGGACAGTCTTTTTCTCTCCCCCACTCCCCCCCCCCAACAAATGGGAGAGAGGTCCTCATATTTTCTACCCTGAAGTTGTGTGTGCTGCTCCAACTGACCTACAAGAAATAAAATATTTGCAGAGGGAAAGGTGGCAAGCCAGAAATATCGTCAAAGAGCCATATCTATGAAATGTGCAACAATTTTCAGGCAGGTGGCAATGCTGCCGTGAGAGTCTAGCTTGTATGAAATGTGTGTGAATTTGATTGAGAGAAGTCAGGAGGCCTTTTGAAGTTATTTTGCTGGGCAACAAGCAGAAGGCATTGTTACTTGAATGTACAGATCTTTGTGGATTCTGAAAGGTAACACGCAGAAATGAAAGCAAACACTCTTTCAATACTATTTACCTCCAACCCCCTCTTATTTCAGATCAAGTGTAAGTAAAAATCCAAGAGCTGCCCAGGAAGATCTGGGTTTAAATCCTTACTGATACCTAGGGTTGTCAGGTCCCTCTTCGCCACCGGCAGGAGGATTTTGGGGTGGAGCCTGAGGAGGGCAGGGTTTGGGGAGGGGAGGTACTTAAATGCCACAGAGTCCAATTGCCAAAGTGGCCATTTTCTCCAGGTGAACTGATCTCTATTGGCTGGAGATCAGTTGTAATAGCAGGAGATCTCCAGCTAGTATCTGGAGGTTGGCAACCCTACTGATACCAGTATATGTCTGTTTGCCACAATGAGGCAAATAGAGGCTCCCTGGTAGGGTTGCCAACTCTGGATTGGAAAATACCTGGATATTTGGGGGTGAACCCTGGGGAGAGTGGAGTTTGGGGAGGGGAGGGACTGCAGCAGGGTATAATGCCATAGAACCCACCCTACGAAGAAGCCATTTTCTCTAGAGAAACTGATCTCTGTAGCCTGGAGATCAGTTGTAATTCCAGGAGAGCTCTGGGTCCGACCTGGAGGATGGCAACACTACTCCCCAGGGCCATTTCAGGTAATAAAATCATGAATGGGTAAGTCTTAATATACACCCCCTTTCACATTATAGCCTCTATCTAAATCAGGTATCCAGATTAGGGTTGCTAACCTCCAGATGGTGGCTGGAGATCTCCCGCTGTTACAACTGAGCTCCAGGCAACAGAGATCAGTTCACATGGAGAAAATGGCCACTCTGGAAGGTGAACTCGATGGCATTATACCCCATCGAAGTCCCTCCCCTCCTCATACCCCACCCACCTCAGGCTCCACCCCCAAAATCTCCAGGTGTTTCCCAACCCGAAGCTGGCAACCCTACTCCACATACACAATTTTTACAGAAAAAAAATTATGGGAGCTCTATGTGCGGAGTTCCCAACACTCCACGAAACTGAGTTGTGATACTCACGGTACTGTGCTTCTTGTGGGAGGTGCCTGTGAGGTGAGCCAGTCTTACTGCCCCTTCAGACCTTGTTCCACTCAAAACGTGTGACTATATATTTATCTTATCGCATTTCTACCCTGTTCCCACCAACCTGAAGATCGGGCTCAGAGCGACTAGGACCCTGAAAGAACATTCTAAGCCTAATTATGCGGCCATTTACTACCATACTATAATGCTTTTCTTCCAAGATGAAAACCAGTGATACATCATGATTAATAGAATTGCCAACTTCCAGGGGTTGGCTAGAGGGGTAAACCTGGAAGTGACGTTATTGTGCCAATCACTCCCCCCCACAGCCCCACAATGACAATGACAGATTTAGTAGTCAAATGCTAAATGATTTTAAAACCATTTTATTGGAAAATAGTTTGCACTGTATTTTGTTACGGGAGCATTGTCTCTTGAATATTGAATGGTTTGCTGATGAAGCCGCCAGAGCAGCGGTGAAAACGTCAAGTTAATCCGGACTGCGTTTCTATCATCTTACCATCCTCCACCATTTCCTTGTCAATTTCAAAGATTGTATCACACAAGGAGTCCCGCGGGACCAATACGACAGTTTGGATGAGACGTATGATAGCCCCTTTTGGGAGCTATGCTTGTGTAAATAGTATTTTTGTCTGCTGCTTGTTGTTGTAACCTGTTTGTTATGTTTGCACCTTGCACTTGTCACTAAACTTATTGTGTTTGCATTATTAGTTGTTTAGTACTATTTCTTACCCTCAGCTTGCCTATATAGTACTAAGTGCCTGTTTCTCCAGTAGCTTCCAGGTGGTGGATAGAGCATGGAAGTTACATTATTGTGCCAATCACTCCCCCCCCCCCAGCCCCACAATGACAAAACTCCCACTGGTGGCGAGGGGGGACCCTATTTTACACCCTATTTTACATTCACCGGCTTGTCCTATTTTAGCTTCCCTACAGCCCAACGACGAAGGTGGGGTTGGCAGGCAGTGACTGCCACGAAACCCTATCATTTCTTTCATGCTTGACTGGGGCTTTGAATCCGGGTTCTCATTCAAGGCCATTCTTTCCCCTCAAGCCCACTCTTCTTCCTCATCTTGTTTAGAAAGTCTGCCATTTGTCGCTTTAGGGTTTACATTTGTATTTGTTCATTTCATGGATTGCGTTAACGGCAAACACATGACTTACTCATGTCCAAAACACTTTCAGAAAAATCCATTTCCGCGTTAAAAAAATCTCAGGCTTCCAAACTTTGTATTGTAAATTATGCCCACTTGAAAATAAGCAGTAATACAAATACAATCCTGACATATTAATTAAAAGCCTTAATTGGCCTGAAGCGGGATTGATATTGTGCGAATTTATCCCAGAGAGCTACAGCTGAAGCATTTTCTAACGAAACTGCAAGTTTTCCTCATAAAACATCTTTCCTTTCAACCATTCTTTATGATACTGGTGTATCTCTGCAATTTCAGTTCTAGACTTTTGTGATCCCAGAGAATGATTTTGAGGACATTTCAAAAGCTCTGCACCCCAAGATATGGATTGGACCACCACATATCATACACCCCCACATTCAGGGGACTGTGCCCTTCGAGAAGGCGCATGCTGGGTCCTGGTCCAAAGTCCGGTTCTTGTGCCAGCGGCTCCCAAGTGAGGTGCCCCCAGGACAGATGCCATACAGACCCTGCACCCCAAAATAATCTTTGGACCACCCCAAATGATACATCACCACACTCCAGAGACTGTCCCCTCCAAGAAGACATACAGCGGTGCCCGGTCCAAACACCGGTTCTGGTGCCATTGGCTTCTTTTTGGGTCCACCCCCCCAGAAATCTGTATTGCAAAGAGGTTTTGAATAAGGAACTGGAGCTCTGCACCCCAAAATATGGATTGGACCACCACATATCATACACCCCCACATTCAGGGGACCGTGCCCTTCGAGATGACACATGCTGGGTCCTGGTCCAAAGTCCGGTTCTTGTGCCAGCGGCTCCCAAGTGAGGTGCCCCCAGGACAAATGCCCGTACAGACACTGCACCCCAAAATAATCTTTGGACCATCCCAAATGACACATCCCCACACTCCAGAGACTGTCCCCTCCAAGAATACATAAAGCGGTGCCTGGTCCAAACACCGGTTCCGGTGCAATTGACTTCTTTTTGGGTTCCCCCCAGACACCTGTATTGCAAAGAGGTTTTGAATAAGGAACTGGAGCTCTGCACCCCAAAATATGGATTGGACCACTACATATCATACACCCCCACATTAAGGGTACTCTGCCCTTCGAGAAGGCACATGCTGGGTCCTGGTCCAAAGTCCGATTCTTGTGCCAGCAGCTCCCAAGTGAGGTGCCCCCAGGACCAAGGCACATGCAGACACTGGGGCTCAGCTGCACCCCAAAATAATATTTGGACCACCCCAAATGACACATCCCCACACTCCAAAGACTTTCCCCTCCAAGAAGACATACAGCGGTGCCCGGTCCAAACAGCGGTTCTGGTGCCATTGACTTCTTTTTGGGTCCACCCCCCCCCAGAAATCTGTATTGCAAAGAGGTTTTGAATAAGGAACTGGAGCTTTGCACCCCAAAATATGGATTGGACCACCATTATCATACACCCCCACATTAAGGTGACTGTGCCCTTCAAGGAGGCACATGCTGGGTCCTGGTCCAAAGTCCGATTCTTGTGCCAGCAGCTCCCAAGTGAGGTGCCCCCAGGACCAAGGTACATGCAGACACTGGGGCTCAGCTGCACCCAAAAAAAATCTTTGGACCACCCCAAATGACACATCCCCACACTCCAGAGACTGTCCCCTGCAAGAAGACATACAGAGGTGCCCGGTCCAAACACCAGTTCTGGTGCCATTGGCTTCTTTTTGGGTCCACCCCCCCCCAGAAACCTGTATTGAAAAGAGGTTTTGAATAAGGAACTAGAGCTCTGCACCCCAAAATATGAATTGGACCACCAAATATAATACACCCCCACATTCAGGGGACTGTGCCCTTCCAGATGGCGCATGCTGGGTCTTGGTCCAAAGTCCGATTCTTGTGCCAGCAGCTCCCAAGTGAGGTGCCCCCAGGACCAAGGCACATGCAGACACTGGGGTCAGCTGCACCCCAAAATAATCTTTGGACCACCCCAAATGACACATCCCCACACTCCAGAGACTGTCCCCTCCAAGAAGACATACAGCGGTGCCCGGTCCAAACACTGGTTCCGGTGCAATTGACTTCTTTTTGGGTCCACCCCCCCCCAGAAACCTGTATTGCAAAGAGGTTTTGAATAAGGAACTGGAGCTCTGCACCCCAAAATATGAATTGGACCACCACATTTCATACACCCCCACATTCAGGGGACTGTGCCCTTCCAGATGACGCATGCTGGGTCCTGGTCCAAAGTCGCGTTCTTGTGCCAGCAGCTCCCAAGTGAGGTGCCCTCAGGACCAAGGCACATGCAGACACTGGGGCTCAGCTGTACCCTAAAATAATCTTTGGACCACCCCAAATGAAACATCCCCACACTCCAGAGACTGTCCCCTCCAAGAAGACATACAGCGGTTCCCGGTCCAAAAACCAGTTCTGGCACCAGTGGCTTCTTTTTGGTTCGTCCCCCCACCCCGAAACCTGTATTGCAAAGAAGTTTTGAATAGGGAACTACTGTCCCCTGCAAGAGGACATATAGTGGTGCTCGCTCCACACACTGGTTCTGGTACCACCTGTTTCTATTTGTGGTGGCCCCTGAAAATCTTGTATTGTGAAGAAATGTTTTGGACATTTGTGAGCCTTCTGCACCCCAAAATTAAGTTTTTAATTTTAATTTAATATCATACACCTCATATCATACATTCAGAGTACTGTGCACTTCAAGAGGGTACGTGCTGGGTCCTGGGACAAAGGCCAATTCTTCTGCCAGCTGCTCTTAAGTGTGGTGGCTCCAGGACAAATGAGAAGTTATCAGCCCCCTTAGCATATGTGTTAAAAGTCCACTTGCAGGTCACTTAGTAACTGACAGCAGTTACCTAAGTAATTACTATTCTATTCAGGGATCTTGGAATCATTCCTTCTTCCTGGGAAAACTCCACCAAAAACCATTTCACTCATCTGGAAATGTATAGCTAATACTTAACAGTACTTTTCCCGAATAATCTGGATATTCTGCGTCTGTTTCTATCACCTGTCCTTTGTAACTAAATGTTCAAAGGTAATATCAAAGTTCATTGTCCCTGGCAATGTTTCGTTGCCAGTGAAGGTTGTGTTAGAACAGTTGCAATGTCTAGTGTGCAAAACTCTGTCTCTCAGCTTTCCTATCCTCAAATGTAGTTCCCTCAGTGGTCCAATGTGGTGGTCCAATTCATATTTTGGGGTGCAGAGCTCCAGTTCCTTATTCAAAACATCTTTGCAATACAGGTTTCTGGGGGGGAGTGGACCCAAAAAGAAGCCAATGGCACCAGAACCGGTGTTTGGACCGGGCACCGCTGTATGTCTTCTTGGAGGGGACAGTCTCTGGAGTGTGGGGATGTGTCATTTGGGGTGGTCCAAAGATTATTTTGGGGTGCAGCTGAGCCCCAGTGTCTGCATGTGCCTTGGTCCTGGGGGCACCTCATTTGGGAGCTGCTGGCACAAGAATCGGACTTTAGACCAGGACCCAGCATGCGCCTTCTCGAAGGGCGCAGTCCGCTGAATGTGGGGGTGTATGATATATGGTGGTCCAATCCATATTTTGGGGTGCAAAGCTCCAGTTCCTTATTCTAAACCTCTTTGCAATACAGGTTTCTGGGGGGGGGGACCAAAAAAGAAGTCAATGGCACCAGAACCGGTGTTTGGACCGGGCACCGCTGTATGTCTTCTTGGAGGGGACAGTCTCTGGAGTGTGCAGATGTATCATTTGGGGTGGTCCAAAGATTATTTTGGGGTGCAGTGTGTGTATGGGCATCTGTCCTGGGTCACCCCACTTGGGAGCCGCTGGCACAAGAACCGGACTTTGGACCAGGACCCAGCATGCGCCATCTGGAAGGGCACAGTCCCCTGAATGTGGGGGTGTATTATATTTGGTGGTCCAATTCATATTTTGGGGTGCAGAGCTCTAGTTCCTTATTCAAAACCTCTTTGCAATACAGGTTTCTGGGGGGGGGGTGGACCCAAAAAGAAGCCAATGGCACCAGAACCGCTGTTTGGACCGGGCACCACTGTATGTCTTCTTGGAGGGGACAGTCTCTGGAGTGTGGGGATGTGTCATTTGGGGTGGTCCAAAGATTTTTTTGGGGTGCAGCTGAGCCCCAGTGTCTGCATGTGCCTTGGTCCTGGGGGCACATCACTTGGGAGCTGCTGGCACAAGAATCGGACTTTGGACCAGGACCCAGAATATGTCATCTCGAAGGGCACAGTCCCCTGAATGTGGGGGTGTATGATATGTGGTGGTCCAATCCATATTTTGGGGTGCAGAGCTCCAGTTCCTTATTCAAAACCTCTTTGCAATACAGGTGTCTGGGGGGACCCAAAAAGAAGTCAATTGCACCAGAACCAGTGTTTGGACCGGGCACCGCTTTATGTCTTCTTGGAGGGGACAGTCTCTGGAGTGTGGGGATGTGTCATTTGAGGTGGTCCAAAGATTATTTTGGGGTGCAGTGTCTGTACAGGCATCTGTCCTGGGTCACCCCACTTGGGAGCCGCTGGCACAAGAACCGGACTTTGGACCAGGACCCAGCATGCGTCATCTCGAAGGGCACGGTCCCCTGAATGTGGGGGTGTATGATATGTGGTGGTCCAATCCATATTTTGGGGTGCAGAGCTCCAGTTCCTTATTCAAAACCTCTTTGCAATACAGATTTCTGGGGGGGGGGTGGACCCAAAAAGAAGCCAATGGCACCAGAACCGGTGTTTGGACCGGGCACCGCTGTATGTCTTCTTGGAGGGGACAGTCTCTGGAGTGTGGTGATGTATCATTTGGGGTGGTCCAAAGATTATTTTGGGGTGCAGGGTCTGTATGGCATCTGTCCTGGGCTCACCTCACTTGGGAGCCGCTGGCACAAGAACCGGACTTTGGACCAGGACCCAGCATGCGCCTTCTCGAAGGGCACAGTCCCCTGAATGTGGGGGTGTATGATATGTGGTGTTCCAATCCATATCTTGGGGTGCAGAGCTTTTGAAATGTCCTCAAAATCATTCAGAAACTAGGAAATGTGAATAAGGAACTGGGAATAGGGAACGAACTGGGAATAAGGAACCAACTTCAGCCTCCTGAGATAAAAGTGTATCATTCATCTCATCAGTGCAAACTGAGCAGATAACAGTGGCAATGAGGAAGACTCAGCAGCTATGGTTTGAAAACGTTTCTCAAGTTTCCGAAAAGTTGTTTTCTCAACAAAGCCACAAACTTGGTTAAATATGAAAAGAACACGACCAGCAATTCTGAAACGTATAGAAATACTTTCCCTACGCACAAGGTGAGTATAAACAATCTTTTAAAGATGTTTTACATCCTGATATTGATAGGGCCAACATCTTAAAAGAATCTTTTGTTTCCTCATTGAACGCCAGTTTTCATAAAGAAATATTATTATCTTTTGGTGTATAGAGGGGGGAGACTCAGCTTTTGAGTAAAAAGAAACTGTTTTCATTTTTGGTATTGTCGAACTGAACTGGTTATCACCCCTATTATTTGCAGAGTGCTCATTTAGAATAATACAGGGCTGAAAAGGAAGGAATTCATTTGCTAAATTAATCAGCGTAAACCAAACAGCAAAGCTATCATGAATTGGGTGGGCCAGATCTATAAATGGACTTTGAATTCCAGTCAGCTGTGCTTTTCATCAGCTGAGCACAAGCTGGCCAAAAAAAACCCCTCAGTGATTAACCAAGAAGTAACCTTCAAGGAGTCGCAGAGTGACTTTATTTTGCAATGGACGAAAATGACAGGGAGCGGCAGGCCGGCCGCAGCTAGAAGGATGGCGACTGTGACATTGTTAGATGTGAGCAGGTAACCAAGTGTTCATTTTAAAAGACACACTTTCAAATATTGGGGAATTGGAGATGGCCCATAATCTTTCCGCAGTGAATAAGCTACAATGATTTGCAACTGAAATGCCCCAAGGGGCCATTGTTTTACCCTTTTTATTAGCATATCAGCTGAACCTCTGCCTTTCCCATAAAACCTGTTGCACCTGTCTGGGGGCTAATGCTTATGTTATTTTATTCTAGCATGTGGAGGAAGGGAATGCATTTTTTAAAGGACCCAATCCATCCTGATTTTCTGCAGAGGCCGCTTCTAGCCTGTCTACCTCACTGTCTGGCTCTCAGCAAATAATTACCAATGTGCTGTGATGCATGTGGACTGGATGGAAGAGGAAAAAGAGATAAGAGGGATCCATTGACTGAGTCTGAAAAACTGGGCTCCAGACCACTAAAGCTTATGCTGGAATAAAAAACGGTTAGCCTTTAAGGTGCCACAAGATTCCTATTTATTGAACCCCACGGAGACCCTGTGGAACATGACGATATATTTATATTTGAAATTCCTACTTGCTGTACAGATCACAGCTTCTTTGAGAAACGCTGGCATTGTTCCTTCACATTATATGATACATTCCAGTGGGATGTAGTGTTTAATGTGTCAGACTAGGATCAGGGACTGGGTTCAAAATCTGCACTGTGCCATGAAAGTTTGCTGGGTGATCTTGAACTAGGGCAGCCAGTAGGAGACCTACCACGCCTCTAAGGTCCAGTCTTTAGCTGCTGCTCAGTGGAGCAGTTGAAACAAAATTGGGGGGGGGTGGTATCGGTGTGTGCAACATCACATCACTTCCGGTTGCGTAACTGGCACAATGTCAGGTGATGCTCTAGGAATCACCCACACCTCTATGGGGGAAAAACCATAAAGATCTGGGAAATTTCTAGACGGTCATGTCATATCATGACATCACTTCCCGTTATGCAATTGGAAGTGATGTTGTGGCATCGCATGATGCTGATGTCACAGTCTTTGCCACCCAATGGTCCATGAGACTATTGGACCAGTCAGTGTAACCTCCCTCTCAGGGTAGTTGTCGTGAGGATAAAATGGGGAAGGGGATAGAACAATGTTGTAAGCTGCTGTGAGTTTCCATTGAGGAGAAAACTGGGAGTATAAATATTGAAAGAAATGTTTTGCTTAGGCAGGAGAGGGTTGAACTTTCCAAGAAGGAGGAGGAGGAGGAGGAGGAGAAGTAGAAGAAGAAGAGGAGGAGGAGGAGGAGGAAGAAGAGGAGTAGTAGTTGGTTTTTATATGCCAACTTTCTCTACCACTTAAGGAAGAACCTAACTGGCTTACAATCTCCTTCCCTTCCCCACAACAGATATTTTGTGAGGTAGGTGGAGCTGAGAGAGCGCTAAGAGAGCTGGGGATAGCCCAAGGTCACCCAGCTGGCTTCAAGTGTAAGAGGGGGAAACCAACCCAGTTCACCAGATTAGTGTCTGCCACTTACCGGTATGTGGAAGAGTGGGGAATCAAACCTGGTTCTCCAGATTAGAGTCTACCACTCCAGACCACCGCTCTTAACAACTACACCTCGCTGGCTCTCACCCTGAATGTTCATCAACTCAGCTTGCTGATATGGTTGCACATATCCCTTGCCCCCCCCTTTCTTGTGTGATGAAAGATTCCTGCTTTAAATCGGCCTTCAGTTACTTTTAACTATGAAATTAGCCATTTTTCAGTCTCACCTCATCTTTAAAGCATATCTTCTGGACGATCATATCATGTGTTACGTGAGAAAAACACTTAACATGTGGCTATTGTGGGAGTTGGAAGTGAATTTTAATTACTTAGAATGTAGCGTATCAGAGTACAATCTGGCAGACCCAGGTTCAGACTCCCTCTCTGCCATGGGAATTTGCTGGGTGACCTTGGGCCAATCACACGCACTCAGCCTAACCTACCTCACAAGCTTGTTGTGATGATAAAATGGAAGACAACAATATAAGCTGCTTGAGAAAGATATAAATAGGGAGGCAAGATCTCTTGCTTTGGCGGGAGACCTCCCACCCACCCCTGCTGCCTTTGCTTGCTGCCACTTAGCTGGGCAGATTAGCTGGGGGGGATTTGGGGGGAAAGGGGAGGAGGGTAGGGTTGCCAGGTTGCCCCTGGCCACTAGTGGGGGATGGGGGATAGAATAGCCAGATCCAGGATGGGAATCTCCTGGAGATTTGAGGATGGAGCCCAGGGAGGACAGGGACCTCAGTGGGGTACAGTTCCCCTGGAGAAGATGGATGCTTTGGAGGATGGACACTTGCAGGGAAAAACTTGAACTATCGTCACACCTCTCAATAAAGAAGAAGAAGATTTGGTTTTTATATGCTGATTTTCTCTACCACTTAAGGCAGAATCAAACCGGCTTACAATTGCCTTCCCTTCCCCTCCCCACAACAGACACCCTGTGAGGTGGGTGAGGCTGAGAGAGCATGACTAGCCCAAGGTCACCCAGCTGGCTTTGTGTAGGAGTGGGGAAACGAATCCAGTTCACCAGATTAGCCTCCGCGGCTCATGTGGAGGAGTAGGGAATCAAACCCGGTTCTCCAGATCAAACTCCACCGCTCCAAGTCCAAACCACTGCTCTTAACCACTACACCACGCTGGCTCTCCAATGGTGAAGTGGTTAAGTGTTTAATAAAGCAATGGTGATTCTTAGAGAAGAATGACGTCACTTCTTGGTTATCCAGGAAGTGACATCATGTCATTGACCCAGTGGCCATTTAAATAAATAAGCATTAAGGTGCTGGCAACCATGTTTTGGACAGATGCTCTGTGCAGTGGTGTAGCTAAGATTTGGAGGCAAGGCACATTATTTTTCATCCTACACACCCTCATCCCCTGCATACCTACAATGCAGATACAGTATTTAAAAAACAAGTTCATAAAGTTCTCAGTTACAGAACCAGTGTTATTAATATACAAAATATTTCTGCAGTGCTTTTGATTCCACATCCAAGTGAGGGAGTTGTGTCCTAGCTGCAGCCAAGGGTAGTTCTTGTTATCGTACACTGGGTCTCAGGGTACTGGACAGACTGCACCTCTGTTCTCCATGGCAGGCATGTCTAGAAATTCAGCACCACAGATGGTGGTGCGTGGCAGGGATCAGGACACATTACCAGGCTGCAGCAATCAGGGAGGGATTTCACCCATCCAAATGCCTACAGTCCATCCAAATACCCCATGCCTTGAGCCTACTGCTGCTTTTGGATTATTTATTTATTTGTATATTTATTAATTAAATTTCTATCCCAACCCTCTCCAGACAAGGTCGGGCTCAGGGAGGCTTACATCCAATATAATAACAATCTTAATACAAAAACAAATAACAGTAGTATAATACATAATAAATTACTATTAAAATCTCTAATAAAAATCCACAAGCCTGATCATTCCAAGAAGGTTTGCACAAGAGAATTTCCTTATGAACAATGAATCATAGAATCATAGAGTTGGAAGGGACCTCCAGGGTCTTCTAGTCCAACCTCCTGCACAATGCAGGAAATTCACAACATCCTCCCCCCCCACACCCCCAGTGACCCCTACTCCATGCCTAGAAGATGCCCCCCCCCCCACAAATCCTCCGGGATCCCTGGCCAATCTGGCCTGGAGGAAAATTGCTTCCTGAACCCAAAGTGGCGATCGGCATTGCCCTGGGCATGTAAGAAAGGGCCACTGATGCAACCCTTCCTGCCCTCCCTCTCATGATCTGCCTAAGTTCACAGAATCAGCATTGCTGGCAGATGGCCATCTTACCTCTGCCCATTATCTATGCCCACTAGATTTTCTGGAACATTTATATTGTTTTCTACAGTGAATTCCCCTCAAGCTTTAAAAAAAAATGTTATCCTGAGAGGAAATTATTCATATCTCTACTTGCTTCAGTTTTGTTTTGGCGTCTGTAAACCTGGGTTTTTGTTGTAAATATCAGAATCCAGTAAAGACAATTAAAAACTGACTCATCACCTGCTTATGCCTTATGCTGAGAGGTGCATATCATAGCTCTTAGTCAGATTCAGTAGGAATAGGAAATATGTACACAGGCGCATTCCTTGATGAAAGAAAAAACTCCTTTGAAAAATGTTCATTAAGGATCATCAGATAAAATGGTGGTATTAGTTGACCAGGACCATGATCTTATGCACACTTACCTGGGAGTAAGTACTAGTAATCTCATTGGGATTTGCTTCCAAGTAAACCTGTGTACAATTGCATTGCAAATCACTTAGGGTTATAGTAATGATTATGTAACTCATTCATTTATGTAGATGTTTATACCCCACCTTTCTCCCCAGTGGGGAACCAAAGCATCAGCATTCTCCCCTCCTCTGCCAACAGAAATGTCACTCCATTGGCATAAGTGCTATCACATTGGATCTAACTTACTGTTCTGTTGTAAAGCTAAGCAGTCTGTTTCCCGGGCATACGGTATATATATTTTAAAATGTCTGCCTCCATTGTGGCACAAAACATTCGTTGAGTAAGGTGACTCATTGGCTGAAAACTGGAGACAGACCTTCAAGCCATAAAGCCATTAATTGCAGTGCATAAGTGCGTAACAGTAACTCACATGACTGACTGAATGTGTCTATCAGCCTAAGAGAACAACCTGGTATATTCCATTTCATCCTCCATGAAATGTGGAATTGTTATGACCCCTGGGGCTATTAAGGGTGTGTCCTGGTCACATTTTTATCGTTTTCTTTTCTAAGCTTTTCACTCAAGATGTTAAAGATCCAGTTCTTGGTTGAAACCTACATTGTGCTTTTGTATTGATGAGAATGCTTATAGAATTTTCTTGGTACCTGCGGGAAGGTACCTCTTTCCCCTGTACCCCCCTCCTCACACTATTTCATGACAGAAACCAAGGTTTGAAGATTACTGTTGTGCTTGCCTAGCAACAGCCACTGAGGGCATTTGTTTCTTAATTCTACAAGCACCCTTTTTATCATTTGTGGGGAGGTGTTAACCCCCCAATGTACTTTAAAAAAATATTTCATATTTTTTTCTCTAACCCTGGCACTTTCATTACATTTGTAAAAAGATGTGTCTTGTCTTTTCAGTCCACAGCCCCAATCTCTGGATTTACATATCCAAGTAGGGGACCAGGCTGAGAATTATATTGATGATACATAGAGGCAGAAACTTCAGTAGTGAGAATTCCTTCTGTTTTTGAACTGTTAGGCTAATATCCAAAGAGCGGGGAGGCACATAGATTTCATCCACAGAAAAATCTTCAATGTATTGTAGGGTTCAGGTAAGAGAAACTTGTGTATCTGTGTGCCAGAAGTAGAGTTTATCAAATGACCAGTATTTTACATTAAAAACAACAGCAAAATGATTTACCAGCATCAGGGCATATAAAGCTAGTAAAAACTAGATTCTACTATGCTTCACCTGTGCACACCATATTCTGCCAAACTTCTTTAAATATAACATGCCAAATTCCAATCTGAATCTGCTCCTATACTTGCCAAATTCTACTGTTGTTGTGCCAAATTCTGCTGTTGCTGTGCCCGATATTGTGCCGGCTATTATGTATTATTTCAATAAAACGATTTCTTCCTGCTTTTCCAAATTAAAAGTTGCCTAAAGTGACAAACAATCAAATTAAGAAATGTGTCAATAAAACACTCCACAATGCCAATTCAACTGACAATAAATACCAACAATAAAACAAGGAAGAAAAAAGAGAGAATATTAATGTTATCTTCTGGCTAAGGTCCACTCTGATACCACCTGACCAGGCCCAAACCATATCCCTCCCAAAGGGGAATAGCCAGCATGGTGTAGTGGTTAAGAGTGGTGGACTCTAATCTGGAGAAGTGGGTTTGATTCCCCACTCCTCATGAACTGTGGAGTCTAATGTGGTGAACCAGATTGGTTTCCCACTTCTACACATGAAGTCAGCTGGGTGACCTTGGGCTAGGCACAGTTATTTACGAACTCTCTCAGCCCCACCTGCCTAACAAGGTGTCTGTTGTGGGGAGAGGAAGGGAAGGAGATTGTAAGCCGGTTTGATTCTCCTTAAAATGTAGAGAAAATTGGCATACAATACCCAACTCTTCTTCTGCTTCATCAAAGGTTCGGCACTACATTTGAAAGCAATTCCTGAAGCACTGTTACTTACGTGTAACATATGCAAGAGATCGGTCCGAGACAAGATCACTCAATATGCTTCAGGGCCAAGAGGGGATTTGAATGAGATCTTCCCAGTCCTAGTCCAATGTGCTAACTACTACACCCCAATGTAGGGTTGCAAGTAGCGTTGCCAACCTCCAGGTACTAGCTGGAGATCTCCTGCTATTACAACTGATCTCCAGCCGATAGAGTTCAGTTCACCTGGAGAAAATGGCCGCTTTGGCAATTGGACTCTAAGGCATTGAAGTCCCTCCCCTCCCCAAACCCTGCCCCTCTCAGGCTCTGCCCCAAAACCTCCCACCGGTGGAGAAGAGGGACCTGGCAACCCTACACCCCAATGCAATGCTGCTTACACCTCGTTTCTTCAATTATGGCACGGTGAAGAAGTGGTGAGCGAGCACGAAAGGGAGCAATCCAAAACAGGTTTACCCAGATTGTTCCATTTTATTCACTGGGGTTTACTCTCAGGAAAGCATCCTTAAGATTCCGGCCTAAACTCTCCACATCTTAAATCGTATAATATGTGAACTAAAAAAAAAAAAAAGCTTTTTAAAAATAATTAATCATGTTAAAAGCAGGCACTGTAGCAGTTGTGGGATTTGGGCGGAGATAGATTTTAAAACATATTTTGTAACGGCAGCTTGTCAAATAAAAGATGTCTATCAGGTGTTGTTTGTCTGCAATGCAACCTCCTTGCAATGGGAACCTTACCTTTCAGTCTTTCCCCATGGTGGGCAGTTGATTATGTCAGAGCTCGACTGTCTGTTTTCAGACCCTCACGTTTATGCTTGCTGGACCGATAGGAGGAAGTGGTGGTACAAAGCAAAGAAGACCCGTAGAGACTAAGTAGGCTTTTACCTTGTCTGTCACTCACTGTGGGAAGCTGGGGATGGTGTAAACAATAACAGGGGATTTCCTCTTCTCCTTTGGCTTCCAAGCTGCTGCCGGAAAACCTCAAGGCCAAGTCGGTTAGTGACATCTTAAGGCCAAGCGTAGAAGTGTCACGCACGTGTTCTTACTGTAGTTTACCGAGAAGGGCTATAGCTAGCCTTCCTGTCGTTGTTAGGGTTGCCAGCTCTGGGTTGGGAAATACTTGGAGATTTTTGGGGCAGAGCCTGAGGAGGGCGGGGTTTGGGGAGGGGAAAGACTTCAAGGCCATAGAGTCCAATGGCCAAAGCGGCCATTTTCTCCAGGTGAACTGATCTCTATCGGCTGGAGATCGGTTGTAATAGCAGGAGAGCTCCAGCTAGTATCTGGAGGTTGGCAACCCTATTGGCATCCCTACATTGCGGCGTAGTGGTTAGCACATTGGACTAGGACTGGGGAGATCTAGTTCAAATCCCCACTTGGCCATGAAGCTTATTGAGTGATCTTGTCTTAGACCAATCTCTCTCTCTCTCAGGTGGGACTCCTATGACATGTATGGGAAAATCAGGGATTTTCTTATACCCAACAGAAAGTTCAAAAACCTTCCTGTTAAGCCTGAGTATATTTTAGTGTCTATGAACTGCTAACATCAGAAATTCATAGGCTGAATATAAAATGGTGATTGTCAAGTTCCAGTT
Source organism: Euleptes europaea (assembly GCF_029931775.1). Classification (NCBI taxonomy): domain Eukaryota; kingdom Metazoa; phylum Chordata; class Lepidosauria; order Squamata; family Sphaerodactylidae; genus Euleptes; species Euleptes europaea. The sequence goes on from NC_079313.1 coordinate 120,821,481, forward strand.
TTAAAGTTGTTTTACCTACATATAATGAACAACTTCGAGTTATCCCTTACACTCTAATTTAATGGGGCTAAAGGGTCTTTTTCCCCACCTTCATTGTGTCACTTAAACATAAGGGTGACAGAAAAATTCGCCTTACGGTTGCCAACTCTGGCTTGGGAAATTCCTGGAGATTTGGGGGTGGAGCCTGGAGCATATGGGATTTGGGGAGGGAGGGAAGGGACCTTAGCAGGGTATAATACCATAGATTTGATCCTCCAAAGCAGGCATTTTTTCCAGGAGACCTGATCTCTGTACTCTGGAGATGAGCTGCAATTGTGTGAGATCTCCAGGGCTGGCAACCCTGTTTGCTGACAGGGTCTGAGGGAGGTACTAGCCATCGCTTTTTAATAAAAAATGTTCCTACAAACAAACATTTGGTCTTTCAACAATCATGTCACAAATTTTAAAAATCTGTTTTCTGAAAAATTTCTAGGTGGGGCAAACGAGTGTTCTACGTGGGGCAGTGGCTTTAGTTTATCGACCTGTATTTGTTGCCATTTGTGCTTTCCTTAATTATAATTTTTACTGTTTTTTATATAGATATCAGCACCTTAAAATAAATATATTTCTATACATATGGTCTTCCTAGTAACATCAGGGCCCTTCAGGACCTTAAAGAGTTCCGCAGGGCCAGCAAAACAAGAGTTATTCCACCAGGTCTACAATTGAGGGCAGCCGCGGATATCATCGGTGTTGGCCTCCCCGCCCCCTCTTTATCTGTATCTGTTTATTATGATTTAGAGGGAGCTTGCCTGTTCTGCGCTCTCAGCAGGTACTGTACTTTTAGCGCCGTCTGATGGTTTAGATTATGTTTTTAGATTGCTGAGATTTGTATCGGTTTTGAAACTTCTTTAGATATATTGTGATTTATGTTGATTTTAATGTTGTTACTCATCCTGAGCCCAGCTTTGGCTGGGGCGGGCAGGTTAGAAATTGAAAATAATAAAATGTTCAAATACAACCAGATTGTGAAGACAACACAGAGAGACTATTTTCTCCATGAACACATGAACTCACGAAGCTGCCTTATACTGAACCAGAGCTTTCATCCAACAAAGTCAGTATTGTCTGCTCAGACCGGCAGTGGCTCTCCAGGGTCTCAGGCAGAGATCTTTCACATCACCTACTTGCCTAGTCCCTTTAACTGGAGATGCTGGGGATTGAGCCTGGGACCTTCTGCATGCCAAGCAGAGGCTCTACCACTGAGCCACGGCCCTTACCTTTGAGCTACCTATAAGTTTCCATGAACCACTTATAAGTTTCCAGAAGGATGTGATAGACCTCACTGGAAACAGAATATTATACTTGAAGGAACTCTGGTCTGGTCCTCCAACACAACTCTTCTTTAGCAGGCGAACAAAATTAATTCTAGGAAAAGTGTTGTCTCAGCTGTGACCTGCATTTCATGTTGACTTGCTTAAAACTTTATTTTGATTTCACCTGTATGCTTGACGTTATCAGGATGTTCAAAATGTTTAATGCTTGCATTTTGGGAAAGCATTTCATAATGAATGGAGTGGGAAGCGTTCATGCGCACACACAAAGAATAAAGAATAAAAATAAAGGATTTTTTTAGGTGAGGGTTCATTCATTGTGCATTATAGAAAGGGGTTTCTAAGATGGGAGTGTTTTAATTATGCTAGAGTACCCTCTTTAGGATCTCTTGAGTGTTATAGAAGCCTTTTGCTTATTTATAACTCATTTCCCCCCTTTTTTGCCTCCCTCCATCAGCCTGCCAGGGCATCAGGATTTACATTTGAATGGAAAAGTGAACTGTCCACCAAATGGCCACGGAGGCTATTAGCAAAGAAAGATAATCAATGAGGAAAATGTTCCCTGCAGAGCACTTTCCATGCAAAGTCATCACCAGAAAGCAATTTTGCCCCGCAGTTTGAAACAAAAAAATCATGAACCTCACACTCAAACGAAAACTGGTATTGTTTCCTCAACATTTGGACCTGCAATATGGACAGCATTCCCAATTTAGCAGATTGTTACACATTTTTAATAATTCGGTTTGCCTGATTGGAGGCTCCGGGTATAAAAAAAAGTTGCTATTTAAATATTTTAGTTTTGCACAAACCTGCTTTTCAGTGAAGCGACTCAGACAACACGTGGTGTGGTCAATTGAGAATCTGCACAAGACCTGCTTGTGTGGGGCAACTTTACAAGGGAAGGACTGGGGAAAGTCACCGTGTGGACACTGCTGCCTGTCAAACATTGTGTGGATTTTGCGTGGATATATCCAAAAGGTGAAACTGTACAAGGGAAAGGCCCTCCACTGAGTACTTTGAGTGAAACTGACAATGGACATAATGACTTTAATGGACACAAAATCACATTAGGATTTTCACATATTAGGTCAAATTCAGTGGCTTGCTGCCACATTATGCCTAAAGTGGCCACAGGGAACAATGGTACATCTTCTATAACCTTAAAACAAGTAGAACTCGTTATAACACCAAAGCCCCAATTTGATGGGCCATAATCTGCAGGCTTCAGAAAAAGAAAAAAAGAATGGGACACATAAAACATAGAAGCAACAATAGATGTTGAAAGTACATGTAGGCTTATAAGGCATGGATCCTATGACGTTGCTCCTCTCATGCATCTCTCCACTACTGTGGAGGTGCTCCTATTCCATGGCATTGGCTTCCTCTGCCAGCAGTACTTGGGTGTGCAAAAGGGCTCCTTGAAAAGTACTGGACTTGCATATGCATAGGTGCTAGCAGCAGAGGAAGCAAGTGCCAAAGTGGACTGGGAATAATATCAGGGAGTCCAGGCCTTTGAGTATACTTAGATTCTACTTAAAACCAGTTGTTGGAACTCTCATTAGTCTGCAACAGGTTGGATTGCGCCCCAAGAGTTTCTGCTTCCACACAGAGGGTTGGGTCCCAACAGCTTTTCAGCGGCTGAGAAAGGAGCCATCCCCTTTGACCACCCAAAAAGACAATGCTGAGCATCATGGGACCTGCATGAACAAAAGCCATGTGGGATGGGGGCTGTCGTATGGAGGGAGATCGCATGAGATTGATGGACAAACCTGTCTGGATCCAACTCAGAATTTTTTCCTCCACTTTGGCATCCAAACTGGACTCCTTCTGTTTTAGCAGCATCCAGATGCCGTTTGGGTATAATCATGCTCCAATCGTTCTTTCCCCATCTTTTGTATCCTCTTTGCCAGATCTGCTTTGCTAAGGTCTTTTGGGGAAGAGCAGAGTCCAAACAATTTATCACACTGGTTGAATGGGAAGGTGTACATTTGTAAAGGTCCTGCTCACGTTGGTGTAGTTTTCCTTCCATTAGCTCCTCACAGCCACCATTTTGTGTGCTGCACCACCAGACAGCTTTTTTTTTTGCCATCATGTCACAGCTGACTTATGGTGACCCCATGGGGGTTTCAAGGCAAGAGATTTTCAGAGGTGGTTTGCCATTGCCTGCCTCCACATCATGACCCTGGTCTTCCTTGGAGGTCTCCCATCCAAATGCTAGCCAGGGCCGACCCTGCTTAGCTCCTGAGATCTGATGAGATCAGGCTAGCCTGGCCTATCCAGGTCAGGGAAGATGGCTATTACACAACTTTTTAAAAAAATCAGCAGTTGCTACAGAACCATTGTGTTATACCATTCATTAATTCGTTGAAAAAGCCACCCAAATGTCATCTGGTGGCGCCATGGGGAAAAGAGGGAAAACGGTGGGTGATGGGGGAATGGATGCAGATAACTCCCATTTGGATGCTCCATTGCTAATGCATATTCTTCTGCATTTGCAGGGGTGATGAATGCAAAACAGAATCCTCCCCATGTAGATGCAGCCAGTGACTCCCCTTGAGGTTGGTCGCAAGCTTTCCTTAAGGCTAGAAAATGAGGCCTTACAAGCATTACCGTTAAATTTAGCATGACACTGTGGTGCACTAAGTGTAGCTAGAGTACCACTTTTGTAATTTACACCCAGATTATCTTTCCTGTTTATCTAATAGAACCACAGACCAGCCCAGGGTAATCGGCCAGCCTTCACAATGACACACATATACTGGCTTCCTACTGTTGAACACAACTAGATCCGAGAAAGTGAAAGGCAGGTAATGTGGTTAGAGAACCTAATTGTGGCTTTAGGTTTCTGTGTGGGAGTGCATAGTTCTTGCTATTATGCATTCACAAAGGAGCATGCACATTTGTGGGTGAAAAGGGAAAAAAAAAGATACTCTGCCTCTTATACTTTGTATCCAGTATTCTGAACTTGTATACTTTCCTAGGTAGTATGCTATCACCGCATTCCTGATTTCTGAGGATGCCGGCGAGGACGGCCGGATGCCGGTCTCCGGGTGCTGCCGTGGCAGCACTGCCCCAAGACGCCAACAGGCTCTTCCGCCGGCGTCCCACCAGTGTAAAGGCCTGCACCAGCATTCTGGGGGGCATCCCGGGGCGTTCTAGGGGGTGGGGCTGCCTGTAAGCAGCCTCCTGTCCCCTTTCGCCCTGTAACGCCGGCACTGAGAACGGCGATGCTGCGCCTGCTAAAAAGCCTAGCTGTTCTCTATGGGGCGAAAAGCCCCATTTAAACTTTGAAAAGCCTGCAAAAGGCTTTTTAAAGGTTTCCAGCAGCCAGGAAACTGTCCTCCCCAGCCGCCAGAGTCTCAGGAATGCACTGCTATACATGAGAGGGTGGGTTCCAGAGGGTTAGCTTTTTTGCACGCAGTCTGGAATAAGAGGGCCCTGTTAAAAGCTGCATAGCTCGGCCCGAGTGCAGCAATATTAAAAGACTAGGGCAGAACGTCAGCACACTGGGTTTCTTTATCATCCATCACCATAACATCTCATAAAACGGTTGGCTAACGCCAATTATGAAAAGGCAAAACTGAGTCAAGAGTTTTTACTGCGCTCCACTGGTAATAATCAGCTGGTGGTCCCCGGCCTGAAGTGTGCGCAGCTGTCCTCAGCGAGGGCCAGGGCTTTTTCGGCCCTGGCCTGGCCTGGTGGAATAGCCCCCCTAGTGATATCAGGGCCCTGTGGGACCTTAAGGAGTCCCGCAGGGCTGGTAAAATGGAGCTATTCTGTCAGGCCTACAACTGAGGGCAGCCACAAGTCTATCCATCATTGCTGGCCTCCCCGCCCACCACTCTTGACATCTGTGGGGGGTTGACCTGCCGATACCCAGTACACTGTGGCATCTTGGGTTGTTTTAAGTCCACCTGGTTTACGGTTTTAATATAAGGTTTTAGTCATTGCTCTATGATTTTATGTATTTTAAAGGTGGTTACTCGCCCTGAGCCCGGCCTTGGCTGGGAATGAGGGTGGGCTATACATTTGAATGAATAAATTTACATAATTATGGGAATCCCCAGGTAAAAGGCGACTGCAAATTTATCAAAAGGTCCTTCTCTCCCCAGTGGCCCAATGAAAACTGAGCATGCAGCCCATTCCTGAAGGAGGGGGTGGGCAGTTAGACAGTGGCCAGGAGTGGCGCAGCCACGCCGTCTCCGCAGAGGCTTTCCGGCCACTGCAAAATAAAATAGGGGAAATGTCCCCACTGAGGAAAGCAAGGCTACGCCACCAAAATACCTGGGAGATTTTTGGGCGGAGTCTGAGAAGGGTGGGGTTTGGGAGGGGAGGGACCTCGATGGGGTTTAGTGCCTGGAGTTTAATGGTGTGGGGTTTAATGGAGTCCATCTTCCAAAGCGGCCTTTTTGTCCAGGTGAACTGATCGCTGTTGCCTGGAGATCAGTTGTAATAGCGGGAGATCTCCAGCCACCATCTGGAGGCTGGCAGTCCTGGGGTTTCCCCAATGTCTTTCCCAGTTCCTCTCAGGCTGGTAGATATCTAGAGTGATGTCGTATATCACAAAACCTTAAGATCAGCACCCTTTCCAAAAATCGCACAAGACACAAGGAGACAAAGATGACCTCTATTTTTTTTTTATTGCTTCTAATTGATCATTATTTACTACTGAACTTCTTGCTACCCCTTCAGAAAGAGTTTTCAAGTTAACATTCACACCCCAAAAAGAGATGCAAAAAAGGACAGGACAAAGGATCAATATCCATCTTACAGGAAGTGCCTATTATGCATAACCTAGTCTTAATACACCCATTTGAACCTCAGCTGGAGTTCTAGCACCACCTATAGGTGACAGAAAATTATTTGTCGCACGATTTCTCCCAATGAACAAAAACACACCAGAAAAAGAACCCTCATCTGCCGCATGTGTTTTTAGACTCTGAAGTATGAAGTAAAAAAGGAAATAACTCTATAAAACTGTCCTAAAATAATGATGTAATGTAGACCTGGGCAAAGTAGCTCATATAACTTGTGGCAGGCCAGTCTCAAATAAGAATCAAAAGAGTATCCCCTAGTGCAAAGCTTCTTAAACTGTGGGCCACGACCCCATATGGGGTCGCATAACTGAATGTGGGGGTCGCAAAAAAATTGATTTATTATCAGTAAATGTTTGATTTATATACCTATTTTATATATCTACATACCCGGGGTTGTGGGGAAAATTCTCGGGCGAAAAGGGGTCGCAAGTGGAAAAAGTTTAAGAAGCCCTGCCCTAGTGGGCCACGTGTCCAGCTAAGGAGACTGCATGATGTTCCAGCAATTAATCCAAAGCAAAAAAAGACAGTTGAGAGCCAGGGTGGTGTAGTGGTTACGAGCGGTGGTTTGGAGCGGTGGACTCTGATCTGGAGAACCGGGTTTGATTCCCCACTCCACGAGTAGTGGAGGCTAATCTGGTGAACTGGGTTTGCTAATCTGGTGAACTGGGTTTGTTTCCCCACTCCTACACATGAAGCCAGCTGGGTGACCTTGGGCTAGTCACAGCTCTGTTAGAGCTCTCTCAGCCCCATCTACTTCACAGGGTGTGTTGTGGGGAGGGGAAGGATTGTAAGCTGGTTTGATTCTCCCTTAAGTGGTAGAGAAAGCCGGCATATAAAAACCAGCTCTTCTTCATAGGGGAAACTGCAGAAATGGGGGCACCCTTTCTCCTTGGACCCGTTTGTTTTGTGCTAGCTATGAAACAGCTCAATGGATCTACTGTTATATCACCCCACAGCTCTGCTCATGAATGGCAGACTCCATAGCATCGGAAGGCAGGATGCTCTAGTCTAGGACCCAGAAACAACATGCCCTCAAATAAGCGAGATGATTGTGCTGCAAGGTACTAAACGCGGTTCAGTGGGATATACGCTGAACGTGCCTGCATTCTCTACCCCTTATTAATAGTGGGTTGTGGCAACCCAAGAGTTTATGGAACAGCTGGAAGGCAGAAATGGCGGGTTGAAGTAATCAACTTTTTTTGCTTGTTTGAGCCAACACGGAAGATTACTGTAGGTATTCCCTAAGCTGTTCTTATGCCTTTAAAAGGAGTATGATGCAATAAGCAGTACCAAGTGAGGCTATGCCAAGTCACTTTTAAAAGTAGAGAAGCAAGGCCAATAAAAAAGGCAGCCAATGAAGCTCCATTTTGGGAACTGACCTGACAATTCTCTACCCAGCTTCCATTTCTTAGGGGTAAAGCAGATGAGGTATTGACAGTTCTGTGAATGAAGTTTCCAGCATTCTGATCAGGGACTTACTGTGAGATGGGGCGTATGTATCTGTTAAGGGTTGGATTCAGACTAAAAAGATCCCGTAAGCAGAACGGAACTTTCCTGCGCTATAACCCTTCCAAGTGATCTCCATGAAATACTGCATCTTGAGAGTGATAAGGGGGTCCTCATCACTTTCCAGCAGCGGGAAAGGGTAGTTGGACACTACCCATTTATTGGTTCTTGTAGGTTATCCGGGCTGTGTAACCGTGGTCTTGGAATTTTCTTTCCTGACGTTTCGCCAGCAGCTGTGGCAGGCATCTTCAGAGTAGTAAAGAGTAGTTGTTACTACTCTGAAGATGCCTGCCACAGCTGCTGGCGAAATGTCAGGAAAGAAAATTCCAAGACCACGGTTACACAGCCCGGATAACCTACAAGAACCAATGAACTCTGACCGTGAAAGCCTTCGACAATACTACACATTTAGTTTGGATTTAGCCCTAAGCCTCCCCCCACCTTGTTATTTTCCTGACCTCAAATGGCCCCTTATTTGTCCCAAAGAGAAAGGTTTGTGCTTGCCCCACATGGGCAAATAGGGGCTTCCTTGAACTGTTACAGGTCACAAAAATGGTGTAGTGTGGGGAGAGGCTCAAACCCTCCCTTGCGTCTCCTTGCACCAAGGTCCCAGTTTAAATCTACCCCTCCCACATGCCCGATTATTGAATTTTAAAAGATGCTGGGTGCTCCATTCATGGGACACCTAGCATCTTGTCTGACCTTGACCAGACTCATGTGGTTAGTGTCACATTGGATTACAGTGCAGTGAAATCCATCACAGGGTTACAGTCAAAGGCTGCAATGTAAAATAGTAAGAAGAACTACTAGGATTTTAAGATTTGGGGAATAAATGCAAAAGCCAGGGGGGAAAAAACACTCAATTTTTTTCAAAAAAGCGCATTATGTCACACATGAAATTTGTGGCTGCTCTAGAGCTTGAAGATGTTTCTAGTACAACTCCTTTCAGTGGGTGTATTTTTAAGGTGTTTTTTAAGCTGTATTTTTAAGGGTGTATTTTTAAGGTGGTGTTGGAGGAGAGTGTTACGGATTCCGTGGACTGCCCAAAAAACAAATCAGTGGGTTATAGATCAAATCAAGCCTGAACTGACCCGCCTAGAAGCTAAAATGACTAAACCGAGGCTGTCGTACTTTGGTCACATTATGAGAAGACAAGAGTCACTGGAAAAGACAATCATGCTTGGAAAAGTTGAGGGCAGCAGGAAAAGAGGAAGACCCAACAAGAGGTGGATTGACTCAATAAAGGAAGCCAAAGCACTCAATTTGCAAGATCTGAGCAAGGCTGTCAAAGATAGGACATTTTAGAGGACTTTCATTCATAGGGTCGCCATGAGTCGGAAGCGACTTGACGGCACTTAACACACACACACACACACACACACATTTTTAAGGCTATAATTTTCAAGCAGGGAAGGAAGTAGTCAAGATAGAAAATGGATTTGCCTCCAAGCAAGGGTTCCAGGCCTGGAAAGGGAGAAGGTGATCTTTGAATAATGAGGCTACTCCCACTAAGCAACACCCATTCAGAACAACCCACGTCCTTCTCTTCCCTCCAATGCAGCAATATCTTGAGGCTCAATATGTGCACATGGCACACTCCGACAGAGAACTGTTTCCTATCAGCATGGAAACAGGCTGGCATTCTGAATCCAGGGTCTGCTTCGCCTGTTGAACTCAGCTGCCTAAATCTAGAACAATCAATGATCCAAGGCAGAACTTGATATGCCAACAGACTGATGAACACGGGGTTTTTCTTTCTTCCCGGACTAATCAGGTATAGAGTCGGCAGGGCACAGCAAACTCGCATGGGCTCCGGTCTGGATGATGGAGTAGGTTTGCTTCCCCACGTCCGGGTGAGCCGGGGAGGAAAAGACAGGCGGAGCCGAAGTCACGGCAATGTTCTGGTCCTCGTCACTCACCACCGTCACTTCCCCTGCCCCTTCCTGAATCAACGCGTTGAGCCCTTCCAAGTCCGAGCAGCTGATCCCCGCACCGCTGATGAACGCCTGGCTAGCGGAGGCCTCCTGGCTGCCCACTGGAAGGGCAGGAATCAGGGTCTGGTGCGCTGCGCCTCCGTCAGCTGGATCGTGGGTCGTCAGGAGAACCGCCGGCTGGCCCACCGAAATGCTTTCTGCCTGAGACCCCGTGGGGAGCAAGCTCACCTGCTGCAGTATTTGCAACTGGCTGCTGCCGGGCAGATCTTCCTGACTCTGGCTTATCAAGGCGGGAGGAACGATGTTGACCGAAGCCGCTTGAATGAGGCTGCCAGCCGGGGGCATCTGATGCCCGACAATGATCTTGACCTGCCCTTCGCCGTAGGCCGACGCCCGCAGCGGCACCTGGAGATGACTGACTGTAATAGGAGCCCCGGCTGGCTGGCCTGGGTCCATCTGCAGTTGCAGGACAGCCAGCTCGGCGTTTGGCGACCCATTGTATTCGACGTGCTGCCTCTTGTGGCTCCTCAGAGAATCTTCCCGGACAAACGAGGCCTCGCAGAGGTCGCACCTGAACGCTTTCTTGGCTTCCAGCCTCGCCACTTGCCTGGGGCCGCCGTCCTTCGGCCCGTCCCCTTCCGCCCTCTCTGCGGTTCTCTTCTTGGCCTTTTCTCGGTGCACTTTCTTCATGTGGGTGGTGAGGTTGCTGCGCTGCTTTGTGTCGAAGCTGCAGAACTCGCACTTGAAGGGGCGGTCCTGGAGGTGGACCCTTTCATGGACCCTGAGGGTGGCCTTGTTGGGGCAGGAGTAGCTGCACTCGGCGCATTTCACCGGCTGCTCGGGCTGGTGGGTGCGCAGGTGCTGCCGGAGGCTGGTCTTGTTCCCGCACTGGAACTCGCACTCCAGGCACTTGAAGGTGTTCTCCACGTTGTGCTTGACGCGGACGTGGGACTTCAGGTTGCCTTTCATCGCGCAGCGCACGTCGCAGAACTCGCACTGGTAGGGCTTCTCCCCGGTGTGCACCCGCATGTGCCTCTTCAAGTCAGAGTTGATTTTGAACTTGGCGCTGCACAGGCGGCACTGGAAGGGAGCGTCTCCTGTCGGCGAGAGAAGCGTTTTGAACGAGGGGGGGCAAAACAAGAGCTACTGCGTAACACGGATAGAATCATAGAGTTGGAAGGGACCACCAGGGTCATCAAGTCCAACCCCCTGCCCAATGCAGGAAATTCACAACTACCCCCCACCCCACCTCTAGTGACCAGAAGATGGCCAAGATGCCCTCCCTCTCATCATCTGCCTAAGGTCACAGAATCAGCATTGCTGACAGATGGCCATCTAACCTCTTCTTAAAAACCTCCAGGGAAGGAGAGCTTACCACCTCCTGAGGAAGCCTGTTCCACTGTTCCACTGAGGAACCACTCTGTTAGAAAATTCTTCCTAATGTCTAGACGGAAACTCTTTTGATTTAATTTCAACCCGTTGGTTCTGGTCCGACCTTCTGGGGCAACAGAAAACAACTCAGCACCATCCTCTATATGACAGCCTCTCAAGTACTTGAACACGGTTATCATATCCTTTCTCAGTCTCCTCCTCTTCAGGCTAAACATACCCAGCTCCTTCAACCTTTCCTCATAGGACTTGGTGCCCAGACCCCTCACCATCTTTGTTGTCCTCCTATGGAGCACTGGGTAAAGAGCACTGTGTAATCAACTTTATGAAAGAGGTGCACATGTTAGGAAGAAAGTAAATTCCTCTGAAATGTGGTGTTGGAGGAGCATGTTACAGATACCGTGGACTGCCAAAAAAACAAATCAGTGGGTTATAGATCAAATCAAGCTTGAACTAACCCTAGAAGCTAAAATGACTAAACTGAGGCTGTGGTACTTTGGTCACATTATGAAAACACAAGAGTCACTGGAAAAGACAATCATGCTAGGAAAAGTTGAAGGCAGCAGGAAAAGAGGAAGACCCAACAAGAGGTGGACTGACTCAATAAAGGAAGCCACGGTCCTCAGTTTGCAAGATCTGTGCAAGGCGGTCAAAGATAGGACATTTTGGAGGACTTTGATTCATAGGGTCGCCATGAGTCAGAAATGATGTGACGGCACTTAACACACATGTGTTAGCAGTTTTGGCTTACCTATAACCAACTGAAATTGAACATTCTCTAAGACATTTCCTAGCCCAGATGTCTGTTATCATGCCTTGTTTTTGTGTACAGGCATGATCCATTCAAACTTTGTAGATACTTCACATGGGGATGGGTAAATGGCTCTATACAGAGACATACTGCACTGTCCCCATGGAGTCCTCTTCAGCGTAATCCCCTGATGTGGGGAGAAGGGATCAGGTTTTCCTTATTTCTTTATTTAATTCCTTTATACCCTGCCTTTCTCCCCACTGGGAGCCCAAGTGGGCTTGCATCAGTTACCTCTCCTCCACTCTGATCTGGAGAACCGGGTTCGATTTCCCACTCCTCCACATGAGTGGTGGATTCTAATCTGGTGAACCAGGTTGGCTTCCCCACTCCTACACATGAAGCCAGCTGGGTGACCTTGGGCTAGACACAGCTCTCTTAGAGCTCTCTCAGCTCCACCAATCTCACAAAGGTGTCTGTTGTATGGAGGGTAAGGGAAAGTGATGGTAAGCCGGTTTGATTCTGCCTTAAGTGGTAGAGAAAGTCGGCATTTAAAAACCAACTCCTCTTCTTCTAGGTTAGGCGAAGAGTGTTTGACTGGCACAAAGTCGCCCAAGAAGCCTCCTTGGCACAGCCGGCATTCAAACCTGGATCTCCAAGAACCTAGCCCAACACTCCAACCAATAGATCACACAGGTTCTCTGCAATGGTGTATCCAATTATGTTGTCCCCACAGGAATGAATGGCACCCAGTCACTTAGAAGGGTATACTCAACAAGATCACTATTGCGCAGTCTCTTTCCCACCCTTACCCCCCATATGTAGAAACAAGCATAGCCCTCTGCTGCATTAACTTTCTTGAACATGCCAGTGTGAATCAGAAGTCTGGGACTGGTCTCTCTCTTTACACTGATGATTTTTTCAAAATGCTTCATCATGTTCTGTCTAGCCGACAGCTTTGTAAAACAGATAAAAGGAAGTATTTCGTCACACAACACATAGTTAAATTGTGGAACTCCCTGCCCCAGGATGTGGTGATGGCTGCCAACTTGGAAAGCTTTAAGAGGGGAGTGGACATGTTCATGGAGGAGAGGGGTATCCATGGCTACTAGTCAAAATGAATCCTAGTCATGATGCATACCTATCCAGGATCAGAGGAGCATGCCTATTTTATTAGGTGCTGTGGAACACAGGCAGGATGGTGCTGCTGCAGCTGTCTTGTTTGTAGCCTTCCTAGGGGCACCTGGTTGGGCCACTGTGTGAACAGACTGCAGGACTTGATGGACCTTGGTCTGATCCAGCATGGATTTTCTTATGTTCTTAGGAGAGGGCTATTCATGGCTACTAGTCAAAATGGACATCAGTCATGATGCATACCTCTTCTCTCTAGCATCAGAGGAGTACCGTATATACCCATGTATAAGCCGACCCGCGTATAAGCCGAGGTGCCTAATTTCTCCCCAAAAATGGGGAAAAATTAGGCACCCGCGTATAAGCCGAGGGTCGGCTTATAACCCCTCCCCCCCCCCCGCAGGCTTACCTGACAGCGCTCTCCAGCGGCGAGGGTCCGGCGGCGGCGCGGCCCGGGGGGGCCTGGGCAGCCTTCCTGCGGCTGCAGGAGGCTGCCCAAGGCCCCTCCCGCCCGAAAAAAATGGCGGCGGGGGGCGGGGTCCTTGGGCAGCCATCCTGCGGCTGCAGGAGGCTGCCCAAGGCCCCTCCCGCCCGGGAAAAATGGCGGGGGGGCGGGAAGGGCCGGGGCAGCCATCCTGCAGCTGCAGGAGGCTGCCCAAGGCCCCTCCCGTCCGAAAAAAATGGCGGCGGGGGGCAGGGGGGCCTTGGGCAGCCATCCTGCGGCTGCAGGAGGCTGCCCAAGGCCCCTCCCGCCCGAAAAAATGGCGGGGGGGGGGCTTGGGCAGCCATCCTGCGGCTGCAGGAGGCTGCCCAAGGCCCCTCCCGCCCGGGAAAAATGGCAGCGGGGGCCTTGGGCAGCCATCCTGCGGCTGCAGGAGGCTGCCCAAGGCCCCTCCCGCCCGGGAAAAATGGCGGGGGGGCGGGAAGGGCCGGGGCAGCCATCCTGCAGCTGCAGGAGGCTGCCCAAGGCCCCTCCCGTCCGAAAAAAATGGCGGCGGGGGGCAGGGGGGCCTTGGGCAGCCATCCTGTGGCTGCAGGAGGCTGCCCAAGGCCCCTCCCGCCCGAAAAAATGGCGGGGGGGGGGGCTTGGGCAGCCATCCTGCGGCTGCAGGAGGCTGCCCAAGGCCCCTCCCGCCCGGGAAAAATGGCAGCGGGGGCCTTGGGCAGCCATCCTGCGGCTGCAGGAGGCTGCCCAAGGCCCCTCCCGCCCGGGAAAAATGGCGGCGGGGGCCGGGGGGGGCCGGGGCAGCCATCCTGCAGCTGCAGGAGGCTGCCCCAGGCCGCTCCCGGCGGCAGGAAGCGGCACGGGCCCGGCGGCGGCGGCAAGTTTCCCCCCTCCCTCCTCCCTCCCTCCCCCCGTATTGACCCGCGTATAAGCAGAGGCCGGCTTTTTCAGCCCATTTTTGGGGCTGAAAAACTCGGCTTATACGCGAGTATATACGGTATGCCTATTATATTAGGTGCTGTGGAACACAGGCAGGATAATGCTGCAGCAGCCATCTTGTTTGTGGGCTTCCTAGAGGCCCCTGGTTGGGCCAGTGTGAACAGCCTGCTGATGGACTTTGGTCTGATCCAGTATAGCCTTTTGTTAAATAGGGTGCTGGTACAAACCAGCAGCAAAACCAGAATTTATTTATTATTTACAAAATTTATATCCCACATTTGCCCTCAGAAAAGCCAACAAGGCAACTAAGGGGGGTTCTGGAGGGATCCTATCCAAAGAACTGCCGTGCTTTGACAAACCTCTACAGAGGGTGCCACCTGCTTAATCACCAGATCAACACAATACTGAACATTTGCAGCACTGACACCTTTCACAGTACGAACAGCAAGGTTTTCATTTTCGCTCAGAACAGCCCCATTATTGCTAATGCCGCCACATGAAAGAGAACCACTGACTTATTGTTGCTCTCAACCAGTTGAATGGCGCAACGTTCTTTTATGATCCCACTCATCACGCACACAGAGAAGAGTGAATGAACCACAGGGTGCCGTTTAAGGCAGAAATAAAAAGCACGGAAGTCCTTAGTTTGGTAAATGTTTCTGTTCTTTAATAATCACAATACATACGGTTTAATTCGCTTTACCAGTTTAGTGTTTTATAGATCTTCATAAACGGGAGACAGCAAAAGGCAAAGGCATAATTTGCTCACCCAGCTACATATTTAATCGATCCAAGCTGCATATTCTTCAAATCGCGATGCAGCATATTGTTGTAATCCATGTGTCTACTGAATAATTGAGACCCATGGTGTAAAATGTTTATTACACACATTTTATTAATGAAGACACACGGCCTGCCAGTTCAGTTTATTTTACAATCTGGCTACCTCCAGTTGTGTATGAATTTCAAGTAAGTTATTGAATTTTTATCTACATTCCTGATGAAAGCCTGGCATGGTACACATTCCAATAGCCCTGTTTTCATGCGCCAGACTTTACTAAGAAAGTCTAAATATGAGGGCAGCATATTTAAGAGCCAGTGTGGTATAGTGGTTAAGAGTGGTGGTGAAGTGGTTAAGAGTGGTGGAGTCTGATCTGGAGAACGGGGTTTGATTTCCCCACTCCTCCTCATGAATGGCGGAGGCTAATCTGGTGAACTGGGTTTGTTTCCCCATTCCTACACATGAAGCCAGCTGGGTGACCTTGGGCTAGTCACACTCTCTCAGCCCCACCTACCTCACAGGGTGTCTGTTGTGGGGAGGGGAGGGTGATTGTAAGCCAGTTTGATTCTCTCTTAAGTGGCAGAGAAAGTTGGCATATAAAAGCCAACTTTTTCTTCTTCACTCTCCCCCCCCCACAAGGTTGCTGAAATGGTAACACATAAGTAGGAAGAAATACCTACGCTAAAAGAAGGATGGGAGAAACATGTAATCGATTGATAGGTCTAGTAATGGGTACAGCTGTAAGTAATTCCATAATCTAAGAGTCTTGATTTATGAGGGACTCTAGAACTCTTGAGTGTGGCTTCCAGCCATAGTGGGCTGCTGCGGATTGTGTGCGCTTAGGCCTCAGTGCCTGCTTAAGGCACAGAAGTCACCAGGGCTGTGAAACATTGGCTCCCATGACTAGAAGGCAGTATAAAACTGTTTGACTGGCCAAATACCTACGACAAATACTAAGACCCTGCCTGGCTTTTGCCGCCTCATTCTACTTTCTGCTCTTCAGAACCTGACTGAAGTATCTGGTCTCAGGGAGACCTTCTAGATCAGGGGTTCCTGAACCTTTTTGAACCTGTGAGCACCACTGGAATTCTGACGCAGGGTGATGGGCGCAGCCACAAAACGGCCGCCACAAGAAGTGGACACACACATACACCACCCAACCGCAGGGGACAAAAGGAGTAATTTTTAAAAATACACTGGGAAAGAGGAGTGAGACCAAAACTAAAACCAACACTGTGATGGCTGCCGCTAATGAAACAATGCTATTTTAATCTGCACAGCCAACCAGATCTTCGGTGGGCAATCAGAAGCCCTGCTGGGCAGCAGCCACACCTGGCCCCACTCACTTTCTCAAAAACACTCAGCAGGTGCCAGGAAAGGTGTTGGTGGGCACCATGGTGCCAATTGGGCACAACCTTTGGGACCCCTGCTTTAGATGACATAAGAAAAGCCATGCTGGATCAGACCAAGGCCCATCAAGTCCGGCAATCTGTTCACACAGTGGCCAACCAGGTGCCTCTAGGAAGCCCAGAAACAAGACGACTGCAGCAGCACCAACCTGCCTATGTTCCACAGCACCTAATATATTCGGCATAGTCCTCTAATCCTGGAGAGAATAGGTATGTATTATGACTAGTATCCATTTTGACTAGTAGCCATGAATAGCCCTCTCCTCCATGAACATGTCCACTCCCCTCTTAAAGCCTTCCAAGTTGGCAGCCATCACCACATCCTGGAGCAGGGAGTTCCACAATTTAACTAAGTGTTGGGTGACGAAATACTTCCTTTTATCTGTTTTGAATCACTCACCCTCCAGTTTCAGCAATGACCCTGCTTCTAGTATTGTGAGAGATTATATTATAGATTATATTATAGTGACCACAACATTGGAGCACCATTTTCTTTGGAAATTTCCAGCCCTCGTGGCTGGAGAGTTTGGAGATCGCAAAGGCTCAAACTTACAGGATTTACAGCCATTTATAGGTATGTTGGCATATGGAAGTTTTGTTGCAACCCGAGACAGGGTACTACAGTTTACAACTATGGGCAGATCCTCTTTGACTGCAAGGAGTTCTGCGGTACCACTGCCCCTATTTAGCCAAAGTCAGCACTGAGGAAAACATTCTTGACTTACCTGTGTGGGATCGCAGATGCACGGTCAGCTGGCTGGAATTGCGACTAGCATAAGGGCAAATCTGGCATTTGAAAGGGCGCTCGTTCGAGTGTATGCGCTGGTGCTTGTTCAGGCTGCTGCTCTCAGCGGCTGCGTAGTCACAGTGCTTACACTTGTGAGGTTTAAAACCAGTGTGGGATCGCATGTGCATTGTCAGCTTGTCTTTGCGACTGAAGCATTTGCCGCAAACTTCACATTTATGGGGCTTGTCACCTGGAAGGGGAAAGCAGAGTAACAGGACTGAGACAGTATGAAATTGCTGAAAGGCTTTAGCACCAGACTAAATGCAGAGATCCCAAATTAATCTTGCAATCAGGTTTTCTTTTTTCTTTTTGTTTCCAGATGCACAGGGATTTCTTCTTCCATGCATCTTTTTAATTCCTCAAAAAAAAGCACAGAGATATTTGCACACCTGTGTAGCTCCAAAAATAGGACTCCTGGCTGCTGTGGCAACCTCTGTTGAAACATGGCTTACATAAACAGAATTGCACCTTCTCCTATCGTGACCTGAATTGCTCAGAGAATGCAGTCAAGGACTCGGCAGCATGTTTTTTAAACTTTGCAGAATCCATTTTCAGGCAATGGTGTCCCTCCAAAGCTTGCTGTCCCTAATTCGTCTGCAGAACTGATCTAATAAAGGTAGTCACCTAAAACATTTTGCTTTTCTCTGTGTATATTTATGATCTTCCACTACCTACCCCCCCCCCATTCTTTGCCCCTTTTCAATACAGTACTGGGCACTTCCTTTTTCTAACACAGAAAATTAGCTCCTGTGTTTATTCTGGGATAGAGGGAAGCACATGCTATGCGCACAGAAGGCCAATGTTCAACCATTATCATCTTCAGCAAAAAAAGGTCCCACATACTTTGGCTGGAAAACGCTCCGCCTGATACCTTGGAGAGTTAGTGACTGCTAGTCAGAGTAGACAGTACTAGCTTAAATGGACCAGTGACCTGTGGAGGCTGCTTAGACCCACCTATGAGAGGGTATTACTTTAAAACTCTTTGACTGAAATAAAGCAATGTATTAACCACTAAAATCACTGTGCTGTTTGGTAATTAAATGCTCTTTTACAACATTAAATCTTTGCAGGACACAGTCCTCAATCTCTAAGGGAGATGCTGAGGTTTGTTTGTATGTTCCAAGTGAAGCCTTTATTTTCCAGCCAATAAAGAGTTAATGTATGAATTACAACTTTTATTTAAAGATCTGATCATTCTAGACACGATTAAAAAAACATTATTGCATAAATACACAAAACACCAGTATACTCAACTGAAATCAATCCTGCATAAGCATACATGTCATTCCTGTTCTAAGCTGACTTTTTTTTGGGGGGGGGGGAAGGTTACATTTTAAAACTTCTTATCCAGAGCTTTGCCAAAAAAAAAAAAAGAAGGAGGAGGAGGAGGAGGGGGACGGGAAGGGGAAAGTAGATTTCATTGAATCCCAAACCTGAGGAATTCACAAATTATAGGGTGTGTCCAGTTTATATAGATGCCATTACATAGGCCAACACATGACTTTTGATTTCTACCCTCAAGGTGTGAGATGCTACTGCTCTGATTGACACTATTTTCACAATGGGATTTTTCCTGGGCACTGAATTCACTGTCTGACATTCTTTTTTTGTGCTGGGAGCTAGTCTGTTAGAATATCAGCATTTTATAACTCCTTCTGACACTGAACAATAGCTCTCTGCCTTTTGGCTGGCTGAAGAAAGGAAGAGTAACTTTTACAGGAAACCCAAAAAACAGTGTAAGCAAAATGAAGACTCAAGCTTTGCATGTCAAACGTACCTATTTATTTTGTATATGAACGACATGATTAAAACTACATTCCATCACAGTCTGATTCAGCATCAGGCAAAGCTTATGACATCTGGCTGAAAAGACCCTATTAGACCATAACCCCAGAGATGTACCTGTGTGTGTTCTTAAATGCCGCTCCATATCTTTCATACCATAGGATGTCTTGAACTGACAACCTGGAAAAAGGGGGGGAAAGAGATCCAGGACATTAGGAATGATGATTAGAACAAAAAGACAGCGGAATATCCGAGAAGACAGTTTCCCCAATGCATGCAACCTTATTACTTCTCTGTATGTTTTCCCCATATTAAAAAAGGTCAGACTTCTGATGCTTGGAGCGGTGGAGTCTGATCTGGAGAACTGGGTTTGATTCCCCACTCCACATGAGCGGCGGAGGCTAATCTGGTGAACTGGATTTGTTTCCCCACCCCTACACACGAAGCCACCTGGGTGACCTTGGGCAAGTCATTCTCTTTCAGCCTCACCTACCTCACAGGGTGACTGTTGTGGGGAAGGGAAGGTGATTGTAAGCAGGTTTGATTCTCCCTTAAGTGGCAGAGAAAGTCGGCATATAAAAACCAACTCTTCTTCTTTCTGAGAAACGCTTTCTGAAGCCACCCAGAGAGCAAGCCAGTCAATCCACTTGCCCCATCTGCTAAGGAGTTTACAGCATTTTCTAATATTTTTGAACTCTCAAAAGGTAGAGACAACAGCCCGCCCCCCCCACCCTGCCCAGCAAAAGAGAAGGAGAGAACAATCTGTACACCAGCGCCGGCCTGTGGACTAACATTTCCAACCTCAATCACAAGCTGCCCAGCTGTCTTCATCCCCCACCTGGGTAGCAGCAGCTGAGTTTCTTCTGAGCCGCTGATGCCGTGGATTTTCTGGTGCGAGGTTTTGGCGGTGTGGTGGTCACGTTGGTGGTCGGAGGCTCGCTGTTCTCACTAGGAAGGTAGGCTTGGTAGCCGTGTTCAAAAACAAATTCTGGGGCAGAAACTGGAAAAAAAATATACACAAGAAAGATGAGTTTTTGAACACCTGAACGTTGCGACACATTACATTGGGGAGAGGAAGGAGCTCAGCAAAGTATAATGCCATAGACTCCACCCTCTAAAGTAGCCACTTTCTCCAGAAGATCTGGCCTCGGTCATCTGGAGAGCAGTTGTAATTCCAGGAGACTGTCAGGCCCGGCCTGGAGACTGGCAACCCTATAGGTTGCCCACAGGAAGCAGGTAAGTGGTAACCCTCGGTACAGCCTATTCTCCTCTGCTCTGGCTGTTTTTCTTTTTTAATGGCTGGGTTTTCCATGTCTAGATCAGGCCCAAGAAAGGCGGAAATCCTATGTACTTATGTGGGACCACATCCTCCTGAACTCACTGACCACAGCATTGTCCTGCCTGTGTTCCACAGCACCTAATATAATAGGAATGCTCCTCTGATCCTGGAGAGAATAGGTATGCATCATGACTAGTATCCATTTTGACTAGTAGCCATGAATAGCCCTCTCCTCCATGAACATGTCCACTCCCCTCTTAAAGCCTTCCAAGTTGGCAGCCATCACCACATCCTGGGGCAGGGAGTTCTGCAATTTAACTATGGAAAGTTTTTGTTGCCATCTTCTGGGCATGAGTCGGGGTCACTGGGGGTGTGGGGGGAAGTAGTTGCGAATTTCCTGCATTGTGCAATGATTGGACTAGATGTCTCTGATGGTCCTTTCCAACTCTATGATTCTATGATGCCCCTCTTCCCCCCACCCACACTGACTCACCAGACTCTGTCCCTTACAGCCAAAAAGCCACCCCTCATCTGCTAGCTTTGGCATGCTGAGCCCACAAACAACCCAAACAGACCAAACCTGACCAGTCAAACTCCACCCACCTGGCATTTTCAAAATTGCATGTTAGCACCATACTGTCCTAAGCTCAGTTTTACCTTTCTAAGCCCGCTAACCTCAATGGGCTTAGAAGGGTGTAACTCTGCTTAGGATGGCATCGCTAACCATCTGCCAATATGCATCTATGCTAGCCATTTAGGGTCCAAAATGGGTGGGGAACCTTTTTTCTGCCAAAGGCCATTTGGATATTTATAACATCATTCACAGGCCATACAAAATTATCAACTTAAAATTAGCCAACCAAGCCCCAAGCAAGCAGCTGCCCCACATGACCCCCCCCCCACACCGCATGGGCAAGCAGGCAGGCATCCAACTAGTGGTGCACTCGCCCACATGGTGGCACAGGATGGTCTGTTGCACCAGCCGGGCGTAGCCGTCCCGGCACACGCCGGAGTTGCTCCTGCTCTGCATGGTCAGGGCCAGATTCTACAGCCGGCTCCTGCTACCTCCGCCTGCAGGGATGAAATGAGGACACACTGGCTAAGAACTCCCCCCCACACACACATTCTGGCCCTGCCCCCTTTAACCCCTCTATTGTCACCACTTCCGCCCCCAGCCCTCTTGTAGTACAGAGGGAATATGTTTCTCCACGGCCCGGGTGGGAAAGGGTTAACACAGTTTCTTGGGCAGCCCTAGCAGCTCCATAGCTAACGACTCTTCGGCAAGGGGGGAAAAAGGTTCCTTTTCTCGGCAAAACAAACTCACATCCGCCTTGAATAGAGGCTATTCCTGTCCGCGGAGGGGGAGGATCACCGCCTTATATCCTTCTGAGCTAGAGATCTGCCAGGACCCACAAAGGGCCAGACCAAATGATTTTGCAGGCCTTAAATGGCCCCCGGGCCTGACGTTCCCCAACCCTGGTCTAAAGGAAGCAATGAATATGCATTTCTGACGCCTTCCTGCCTAGTCATCTGGAGGCAATCCCTATTTACCAAAGAAAGTAGCTCTTTACGAGACCGGTGAAGGAACCTGTGCGGCCGCTTGACCAAGGATATGTCATGATAAAGAACACGACATCCTCTTCTCGGTCTCCAGTGTCTCCTTCCAAAATTTCGTGGATAAATACCTGTAATGGTTTGGGTCTCTGAAGTGATTGTTCTAGTCGCAGTTTGAGTCTGTGTTGCCGGTACCATTTCTTCCGACACAAACTGCACCGTACTGGTGGTGCCGGCTGCTGTACCGGAGAGCTGGCAGCCACTTCTCTTGTGTGCGACAAATGCATCCAGATTGTTGAATTGTTGCTTACATAGTCCACAAATGTGAATATCTGGAGTCAGTTCTACTAAGACGGTGGTGCCTCCTGGAACTGAAACAAGGAAATATATCAGGGTAGACCATGAAAACAACAACAGTACGGCTTCAAAGGCCCAAGTGTTCTAAAAGGCTTAGCGGAAAGGCCAAATCCCACAAAAGCTGTTGAGTTTGAAGCCATGCCCACGGACTCTTCTATTTGATGACCAGGCCCCTACATTTCAGTAAACTCAGATAATAAATGTTGCAGAACATGTATAAATTCAAGTTCTTCTGGAAGCGCCAGAAGTCACACTCAATCATTCCTTCTTAAATTGTCATGATTTAAAAGGAAAAGAAAAAAATAACATCTGGCTTCACAAATACACAAGGTATGTGTGGTGGTAGAAAGTGTCATCAAGTCACAGGTCATTTATGGTGACCCCGTAGGGTTTTCAAGGGAACAGACTTTCGGGGATGGTTTGCCTTTGCCTGCCTCCGCATGGGCTGAGAGAGTTCTGAGGGAACTGTGACTGGCCCAAGGTCACCCAGCAGGCTTCATGTGGAGGAGTGGGGAATCGAACCTAGTTCTCCAGATTAGAGTCCGCCGTTCTTAACCACTACACCAAGCAACCACTTAACCACTACACTACGGTACAGCAGAGAAATGGAATACAAAATTAGGAACAGAACATTTGGTAACACATCACAGAACGCGGCAGAGGCTAAAAGATGCTCATACAGCGATCCTTAGTGCGAGAATGAAGGTGCTGCTGGAAGACAGTAGCTCCTGTTTTCAGCAGTGAAATGCTGGGTGCATCACAGAAGCAGGGAGCCATTGGATGGGGAAGGGATTCGACTGTAGCACTACTTCCCAGGCGGCAGACAAATCTGCAATCGCTCATACCCTTTCGTTACTCTTTCTTCTGCCTGCTCCCATTAACCCCCAGGTACTTGCTGCCACTAGGATGGGGCCTGGAGATGTCCCAGAATTATTACCTATACCCACACTAAAGATATCCGTTGCGCTGGAGAAAACGGCAGAATGTTAAAACGCCGGTAGTTTTTCAAGATTCATTAAAGGACTGTATTTAAAAGAAAAGCCGAAAAGCCAAACAAAAACATGCAAACAGTTGTTAATAACTTGCAGTTTTCCAAAACTTTAGTTCCCAAATAAGAGAAACTAAGGAGGAAACCAAATACCTTCGACTAGACCTTAGTTCACCTTTTTCCTTGGTCCAGACATTGGATCAAGTCAAACAACCCACATTTCCTTGTGTCAGGGTACACTTCCCTACCCAAAGTAACTAACTTGCTGAGCAACTCCAGTAAAGGTGCAATGCGCTCTTGGGGAAGAGCATTATATAAGCTTTCTTGGGCACCTACCCCAGGGGGGTTGGGAGCTCCAGGTGGGAAAATTCCTAGAGATTTTGGATGTGGAACTTGGGGACGGCACTCAGCGAGGTAAAATGCCATAGGGTCCCCCCTCCAAAGCAGCCATTTTCTCCAGGAGAATTGACCTCTGTAGTCTGGAGATCAGTTGCAACCCCAGAGATCTCCAACTCCAGGTGCCACCTGGAGGTTGGCAACTCGGGTTGTCAGCCTCCAGGTGGTGGCAGGAGATTAGAACTGATCTCCAGCTGATAGAGATCAGTTCACCTGGAGAAAATGGCCACTTTGACAACTGGACTCTATGGCATTGAAGTCCCTCCCTCCCCAAACCCCTCCCTCCTCAGGCTCTGCCCCAAAACCTCCCACTGGTGGCAAAGAGGGACCTGGCAACCCTATTGGCAACCCTATGTCCCACTGCCCAGACCTGATAACAATTTTCCCTTCAGAAGGGGCCACGAACTAATCCTGTCCTGGATTCCCCCCGGGAGCTTTAGGCAGGAAGAAAAGGCCTAGTCCCTCCTTCTCATACAGAGAAATTCTCCATTAAGTACCTGGTCCCTAAGAAATCCAAATGCAAATGTTGTGGCCCTGAGGTCCTAACAAGGCCTCGGGGGCTAGAAACCCTGGCAAAACCAGAAAATTTTTAATGAACTTGAGGCCTCTAAACACACCACTGGCGACAGGAGGGTATAAGAATAGGGTTGCCAGCCTCCAGGTACTAGCTGGAGATCTCCTGCTATTACAACTGATCTCCAGCCGATAGAGATCAGTTCTCCTGGAGAAAATGGCCACTTTGGCAATTGGACTCTATGGCATTGAAATCCCTCTCCTCCCCAATCCCCGCCCTCCTCCAATTGCCAAAGCGGCCATTTTCTCCAGGTGAACTGATCTCTATTGGCTGGAGATCAGTTGTAATAGCAGGAGATCTCCAGCTAGCACCTGGCGGTTGGCAACCCTATTAATACCTGCTTCCACTCGGAGCTAGATGGGCCAAAGCAGCTTTACATGGCTCAATTGCCTCAAGTCTGCTGCCCCGCGCCAGCTCTAGATATCCATTATACTTAATCTGCTTGCACGGCTGCAAACTCCTGCAAGGGGAATACCTGAAGATTTAGGGGTGGGGTGGAACCTGAGGAGGGCGCGGTCTGGGGAAGCCGTGGAGCCCACCCTCCAAAGCAGCCATGTTCTCCAGAGGAACTGATCTATCATCCAGAGCTCAGTAGTATTCCCAGATCTAAAGCCAGCACCTGGAGACCGGCAGCCCTAGGCCGCATGCTTCTTCCACCTAATTCACTATTGCCAGAGTCAAAACCTCTCATCCCTTTGCAAACAAGTACGTTGCATCTAGGTGGCCAGCCTCCAGGTAGGAGCTGGAGACCTCCTGCTATTACAACTGATCTCCAGTCAAGAGAGATCAGATCACCTGGAGGAAATGGCCGCTTTAGCAACTGGTCTCTATAGCATTGAAGTCCCTCCCCAAAGCCCACCCTTCTCAGGCTGCACCCCAAAAAGCTCCCGCCGGTGGTGAAGGGGGGCCTGGCAACCCCAGCTGCATCCAATGCACCTTCTGTGCATTGCACATTTGTGGATAGGCACCTACCCCCTGGCATGGCAGTAACGCAACCTCCCACCCCTTTTCAATAAGCATGCCCAGGCGCCCCTCCTCCCCGCGCAAGGCGGCTGCCCCACCTCGCTTCCCCCCACCCCCCACCGGGGCGCTCCCAGCTCTCACTGCTTTTGCCACCCATGTTCCCGGGCCCACGTCCACAGCAGGCAGATTCCCGGGCCGGCTTCTGGCGCCACTCAGGTTTCGGGGCCCGGCGCCGCGCCGCCTCTCCCACCCCCAGCCCGGGAGCGCGGATACGCCGCGCGGCCACTTACATTGCACGGGCCCGGGGAAAGGCTGGGCGCGCGCCTCCATCGTGGCTGCCCGGGTTGCACCGCCTGGAAAGCAAGCAAGCAAGCAAGCAAGCATGCATGCAAACGGGGGGGGGGGGAGAGAAGGACCCTTGGCAAAAGAAAGCCCTCTGTTCTCCTCCCATTCCCCCCCCCCACGCCGGCAAAGGGCGGGGACGGACGTGCAGCGGCCGAGCATGCTCCGTGGCGAAGGCTGAAGCCATCGCGGCGTTGTCTTTGCCCGTCCGTCACCCCGCGCGTGAAGAGAGGCTGCTGGCCATTTATTCCTGGAAGGTTTTGCATTGGGTTTGTCACTCTATAGATGCCCGTTTTCCCCATCTGAATTCTCAAAACTCTGCATGGCGGCTTATTGTTGAGTTTTGAGAATATAGCTGGGGGGGGGGGGGAAGTGCATCGAAAGAGTGGCAAATCCAATGCGAAACCTTCCAGGAATAAATGGCCTCTAGAGAGAGCTGCAGCTGCGCTTCTCGTGCCAGTATATTGGGCAAGAGGCGCGCGGGGAGGTTTGTGCCTTGGGTTTGCCGCTCTCTAGATGCACATTCCCCCCCCCCCCATCTGAATTCTCTCTTTTTCCACAGAAGCAGGTATTGATGGATGAAAGGGTGTCAGACCTTACCCCTGGTGGAAGGATCTCTGTATTTTACCCTGCTTGGGATATTTATTATTGCAATACCTTGAAAAATTTACCCTATGGGGACTGTTTGAGACAGCAAGGTAGACTTCCCCTATGGGAGATCCACTGATTTAGCAATTGGTAATAATCTCTTTTCCTTTCTGTAAATGTATTGAAATGTATTAGGACAGCAAGGGAATAGCTTGTTGCTGGGCAGGATATCTCTGTGTGTGTATGTCTGTGTGCAAGGAATTGGAGGGTTACAGTAAACCATACCAAGAACTGGGTGAAACTGTTACTCTGCTGCCGCCTCGATGTCTGGAGTGCTATCAGCTCTACCCTGAATGTTGATGGGTTGTCACATCTTGAATTTGGATCAATATCTCTCCCTCAGTACAATCGGGGCTCAGAGATTTGTGCCCATTAGGGCCTCTGAGTCAGCAGCTGCAAATAAACTGTTTTCTTGAAATAACGATCTCAGGTCTCTCTCTCCCCCCACAAACCCTTGTTTACCACATCAATATGGATGATCACATAGGAAATTATGAGACTTTTGTAATGAAGGACTGATGAAGATGTGACTTTGAAACAATCGTATCCTCTTGGAGAACTTTTGTCTGCTGACACCCTTTCATCCATCAATACCTGCTTCTATGGAAAAAGAATATAATAGAAGGACTATTAATTGAAGTGTACTCGCCTTTACTTACCACTTACTTGTTGCTTTGGACACTAGTTGTCTGTGTATGTTGATGGTCATTTAGACTATTGTACATAGTTGCAATACATTTTGCTATTTTCTAACATATTCGCTCCTGTACTGAGTTCCTTAACCTCCAGGTATTAGCTGGAGATCTCCTGCTATTACAACTGATCTCCAGCCGATAGAGATCAGTTCACCTGGAGAAAATGGCTGCTTTGGCAATTGGACGCTATGGCATTGAAGCCCCTCCCCTCCAAAACCCCACCCTCTTTAGGCTCTGCCCCCAAAACCTCCCACCGGCGGCAAAGAGTGACCTGGCAACCCTACCTGTGAGGTACATTTGGCTGAGAGCCAGCATGGCGTAGTGGTTAAGAGCAGCGGACTCTAATCTGGAGAAGCGGGTTTGATTCCCCACTCCTCCACATAAAGCCTGCTGGGTGACCTTGGGTGACTCACAGTTCTCTCAGAACTCTCTCACCCCCACCTAGCTTACAAGGTGTGTGTTGCGAGGAGAGGAAGGAAAGATGATTGTAAGCCACTTTGAGACTCCTTAAAGGTAGAGAAAAAGTGGGGTATAAAAACCACCTCTTCTTCTTCTGATTGGCTCAAGGTCACCCAGCAAGCTTCCTTGGCGTAATGGGGACTTGAACCTGGATCTTCCACATCCTAGCCCAGCGCTCAAACCACTATATCACACGGGCTTTCTTAGATAAATGTTTTTCTTCCATGGGAAAACACAGAGCTGCTAAAATGGGGTTTCCGGCTGTCTCCCTCCCATCCCAACACTAATCTGGTTAGCACACACTGAAATAACAGCTAATATTACATAATAATAATAATAAGAGTTGGTTTTTATATGCCAACTTTCTCTACCTTTTAAGGAGAATCAAAATGGTTTATAATTTTCTTCCTTTCCTCTCCCCACAACAGACTCCTTGTGAGGGAGGTGGGGCTAAGAAAGTTCAGAGAGAGCTGTGACTAGCCCAAGGTCTCCCAGCTGGCTTCATGGGTAGGAGTGGGGAAAACAACCCTGTTCACCATATTAGAGTCCACCGCTCATGTGGAGGAGTGAAGAATCAAACCCAGTTCTCCAGATTAGATTCCACCGCTCTTAACCACTATACCACACTGGCTCTCCAGTTGCCAGGGTTCATTGCTGAGGTTAATATAGAAGCAAACCATTGCTTAAAAAACCATTTGTAGCATTGATAGCATACGGGCCGCCTAAAACTCCTGGACTGGACCTGGCAACCCGCTATGCAGGCACTCGACTACTGTTCTGGCCGCGCGCGTGCCCCAAACGCTACGGGACAGTCGCTGCGCGCTCCGTTGTCACGGACTCGGCCGCTCCTGCGAGCGCCGTGCAGCCAGCAGCTAGGAAACAGATGCAAGGGGCAGCCTCCGGTGAACCTGAGAGAAGCCATGTTCCTGTACAACCACTGTTCCAGCCGCAGCCATGCCATGAAAAGCAGACAGTCACGTAGTCAGTGCCAAACACCCCCCCTTGCAACATCCACAGCTTAATGGGCCGTCAACAGCGATCCTGATATCAAGATGAGTCGTTCTTCCAGCTAAGCAGCAGCGATCCCAGGACGTTTGCACAGATCGCACCCATTGTTCCAGAATGTTAATCACTTCAGCAGAGAATTTCCAGTTCCTCCCGGGTTGCAAAAGCCATCGGAATCAGAATAGATTTCCAAATTCTGATTACCCCACCCCGGTAGCCACAGATTAATCCTTTTGTCACCTTTTGTCACCTGGGAACCTAGGAGGGGTGAACCCCCTCTCCCTGCCCCTAGAAAAACAGTATATCTGGGGTGCCCCCAGCCCATTATTTTTACCTTAGGTCTTTCCTTGGCACCTACGCCGTTACTCTGTCGGTTTTGGGTTTTGCGCAGCCCGACCACGCTTCCTCCCGCCTTGCTGGTCAAGTCTACGGGAACCCCTGCCCCCATCTCGGTTTTAACTTTCAATCTGTCTTAGTCTACGTGAACTTGGACAACACCGCATCTGAAGGTAGATATTACCCCTCCTCAATTACTCCTATCTGTGCTTGTACTCCTCTCTTTAAACTTCCTAGAATTCTCTGTATGTGTGTTTGCATCATTGATTTGAATGAAAAAGACATAAACACTTTTGAATGGAAATCCATTGCTTCTGTCTTTATTTAAAGGTCACAGTTACGGGCTCTGGTAGACAAAGGTTGTGATACCGCTATAAAAATAAATATTGTAATTTGCCATCTTGCTTTCTAATTCCCCAAGTTAAAGAGCAATTTGGCTAACAGCATAGCCCTTTAAAATATGTCTTGAATTATCCATGTATTTGCATAAGCCTTGTACTCTCCCTTCAAGAGATACAGAGGCGGATGGGTGTCTTTGTGTACAAGCACAGTCTGTGCAGGTGCTGCTGTACGTCAGCATGTCTTCAAAAAAGCACTTTGGCTCCGGCCGTCGGCTGCCTCGCACCCAGAAATCCATATCTAGAACTGTCTGATAAAGCCGGACTTTAAATGCCCCATCTGTCTTTTACCTCTGTTCTCCCCCCTCCCCATTGACATTTGTCATTAATGTGCCAAGTTCACTTGTGCGGCAGTAGCGCACCGCCGCCAGCTGTGCAGTATCTCCCTTTCTGTCGGGTTAAGGGTGAAAAGGATTACACACGCATGCTGATTTATGCCTTACAGGCTTGGAAGAGTGTCAGTTGCAATTCCTAGCAAGCCGTTGCCAGGCTTCCACATTTTTGGTACAGTGTATGTCTTTGGGGAAGCAGCACACGCTAGGGGAGTGGAAAGTCCAGGATCAGCTAGTCCCTGATGAATGTACACAACAAATAGCAAAGCATGCATTTCTCGCTCTTTTGCACATTATAGTCCTAGTTCATGCACCTTGAGTAGATGCTATACTCCTCACCTGCGAGGTGTATGGGTTGGATCCAGCCATCTTTTGTGCTCCATCTCACTTAATTCATCTCTTTACCCCCATCCCAAATGGCTTTTGTTCATGCAGGTCCCATGATCCCCAGCATAGCCTTTTAGGTGGTCAAAGGGGACCCCCTCTCCTTTTTCACCAGTGGAAAACCTGTTGGGATCCAACCCGTGTATGATTTAAGGGTGCCTTGGATTTTTAAAAGATGTGTAGTTTTAAATTGTATACTGTGATTGGTTTTAATAGTGTAAAACTGTTGTGAGCTGCTCTGAGCCCGGCCTGGTCGGGAAAGGGCGACATAAAAGTCTAAACAACCCCCACCACCATATGCTAGCTTTCACTCTGATCATTACTAAAGGACCTCAGGAGATAGAAGAGCTGCTAAAATTGTGATAAGGGGGTTCTCCGTTTGAATCGTAACTTAATTACACTGAAGTTCTGGTCAGATGAGATACTGCAGGTCCATGACTGGACCTTCCCAGTGTTTTTTAAAAATAGAAATGGCTGCAGTGTAGAGCCCTGATTTCATGTCAGAAGGCGTTAACTCTCCCATCTTGCATGCCTTTAGCGAACTGAAACTGGCATCCCCTTCCCCATGTGCTAATATTAGCCTTGGAAGGGAAAAAAAAAAGATGGTCGCCCAGTTTTATTGTTTAGATTTCTGACACCCTTCCTACCCCAAAGACTTAAGAAAGATGACAGGGATGGTGCACATACTTACATGATCTAGACCAGTGGTTCCCAAACTTTTCAGGCCACCACCCCCTTGGTTCCACAAACTGAAACCCAGCGCACCCTATAAAAAGCATTATTAAAAATAGGGGTTTATGTGATGCACTAAAGAAGATAATAACGATAAAATTTCAAAACAGTAACAAATAATTGCACATCTATTCAAAATCAAATTAAAACTTTTTAGCTGAAATTTATTCAACAAAACTGATGAACTTGATCCGGTGTTACCAGCTCTTCAAAGTCTGGAAAAAAAAATTCTGATAGTTTCCATCAAATTTGCCAGCAAGGTGCCATAGCTTGATCTATTGCAAATTCGTGAACAGCACAGTTGAAGGGGCCCACCTCTAGCGCTCCCTGCTGCCCCCTTGCCTCTTAGTGCCCCCCTAGGAAATCCCACTGCCCCCTAGGGGGTGTTACTGCCCACTTTGGGAAACCACCGATCTAGACAATTTATTTTTAGCCCACCATTACTCCAGTAAGCTCAGGGTGGCTCACCAGGTACCTTCCTCCACTTTATCCTCAGAACTACCCCGTGAGGTAGGTGAGGCTGAGAGTCAGTGACCAGCCTAAACTTACCCAGTGAGTTTCATGGCAAGTGGGGTTTTAAAGCTCGGATTCCCAGGTCTTAATGCAGCACTCTAATCACTACTAGGTGCCCCGTGGCGCAGAGTGGTAAGCTGCAGTACTGCAGTCCAAGCTCTACTCACGACCTGAGTTCGATCCCGACGGAAGTCGGTTTCAGGTAGCCGGCTCGAGGTTGACTCAGTCTTCCATCCTTCCGAGGTTGGTCAAATGAGTACCCAGCTTGCTGGGGGTAAAGGGAAGACGACTGGGGAAGGCACTGGCAAACCACCCCGTAAATAAAGTCTGCCTAGTAAATGTCGGGATGTGACGTCACCCCATGGGTCAGGAATGACCCGGTGCTTGCACAGGGGACCTTTACCTTTTTTAATCACTACAGCAGACTGGCAACAATTGATCTTAATTATCTAAATTGTCCTTTCAACCGGCCTTGACCAGAAGACCAGGCCCCACAAAGGAAGGGTCAGTGCAGCATCCAGAACATGCTCAAGCTAGGCGAATCTCCAAGAGGACAATGTTGTGGATTACCTGGAATCATAGAGTTGGAAGGGGCCATACAGGCCATCTAGTCCAACCCCCTGCTCAATGCAGGCTCAGCCTAGAGCATCCCTGACACGTGTTTGTCCAGCTGCTGCTTGATGACTGCCAGAGAGGGGGAGCTCATCTCCTCCCTAGGCAGCTGATTCCACTGCTGAACTACTCTTACTGCAAAAGATTTCTTCTTAATGTCCAGCTGGTACCTTTCCACCTATAATTTATACCCATTATTGTGAGCTGGTATTACTTACCAGCAATTCATCATTCACGCCTCTTCCTGATATACACATGGCCCACACATGAGATAATCAAGGTGAGATTCTGGAGACGAAGTAAAGGCAAACTTGACTACTGCCTAGCTTTAAGCTTTTTCCGGTGTTTCTCTACTTCTGTGGAAAAGCCTCCTGGAAGAGTTAAGGCAGGCATCCACTCTTGCAGCCTTCTGGTAAGGGTGCAAAAAAGATCAGGAGGGGGTATAGGACAGTCTGAAGGCTCAGTGGTAGAGTATTGTTTTCGCATGCAGAAGGTATCAGGTTCAATCCCTGGCACCTCCAGTTAAAAGAATCAAGTTATAGGTAATGTGAAAGACTTCCTCCACCTGAGACCCTGGAGAGCTGCTATTAATCAGAGGATATAACACTGACCATGATAGACGAGTGGTCTGACTCAGTAGAAGACATGTTCATGTGTTTAAGGCAATTATTGTATAATATTGTACCAGCAGATCCAGGAAGAAGGGATGGTGGATTGAAGCTAAGAGAAATTTAGGTGCTGGTTTCAGTCAGGATTGTGCTCAATGAGTGAAACAAGAAAATAAAGGATTGGCATGGGGGAAACCAACAAGGCAATTAAAATAACTTAAAGATTCTAGAAAACAGTTCTTAGTAATTCATAATTATATTGATGAACAATGACAAATACAGCAAACAGAAATGCATTGTGCATAAAATTAATTATGTTAAAAGAATAGCTAATCTGTCTCAGTGTTGATAACATATAATTATGAAGATGCTTTCTCACATGTTTTTTAAATAATGTCATTTCGATTCATAATTCAGAGAAGGTATTTTGACATTTAATACATGTTGCAATTTATACAATATTTTCAATATAATTGCGCTGTGCCGCATTAAAGAATCACAGCCTACTCAGAGACGTTTCTTACTGCCACATGCACATTAAAATGATAACATGGGAACCTATTCTTTACAGTGATAACTCAAAGCCAATTGACAATAGAGAATCACCCTTGCCCGAAGCATCTGAAGACATAATATTGCGCGAATGGTACCTTAACTGGCCAGATTGTGATGCCATACAAAATGTCTGGATGAAGCTTCCGAGGTTTGCGGACTGTAGTGATGTCATTGTGATAGTAACATCACACAACCCAGGGTGTTGTTTTCAAGGGGAAGATGCTGTCAGGTATGAGGTCAGTTCTCCAGGGGTATGTTGATTTGATTCCATCAACAGTACATTCAGGGTCTCCCCTAATGCCAGAGGGATATGTGATTTATCTCTTGATGATTAGTGAAATGCTGGCTCAGGGGACTCTTAATTTGATTGCAACAGTGGTGTTGGGGAAGAGGGTGATTAATTCTTTCCCCACAGGCGGAATTCGTAATCAGTGTTGTCTCTGGAAGCACCCCCCCCCAACTGCTTACCTATTTGCTGGGAGACAAAGAATAGAGAAATCCCCCCATCGCCCCCTATATTTTTTTCTTCTACAAATGGTAAACCAGCTTTAGGACAAGTTTGATTGCAGAAAGAAGACTGCAGGGAAAGTGTTACTCTCTCCACTCACCCTCCCCCACTGCTGTGATCAAATTTATGGACCTCACATGGTAGATTCTACTGAACAAAAAGTTGGGAAATTGCTCCTAGGTTTCCTTGTATGTGTGTGTGTGTGTGTGTGTGTGTGTTAAGTGCCGTCAAGTCTCTTCCGACTCATGGTGACCCTATGAATCAAAGTCCTACAAAATGTCCTATCTTTGACAGCCTTGCTCAGATCTTGCAAATTGAGGGCTGGGGCTTCCTTTATTGAGTCCATCCATCTCTTGCTGGGTCTTCCTCTTTTCCTGCTGCCCTCAACTTTTCCTAACATGACTGTCTTTTCCTAGCATGACTGGCTGTTCCAGTGACTCTTGTCTTTCCAGTGACTCTTGTCTTCATGCAAGGGTGATTCCTGGTATATCATACTGTTTGTGCCTTAGGTCCCTGCATGTTTTCCGTACTGTGGGGAAAGCAGCTGGGAAGGGGGCTGAGAAATCCTATAAGAGATACACTGATACACACTGCCCTGGAGACCAAGCCCTATGAGGAAAGGCTGAGGGACTGGGGAATGTTTAGTCTGGAGAAGAGGAGGTTGAGGTGGAGGGACGTGATTGCTCTCTTTAAGTATTTGAAAGACTGTCACTAGACAGAGAACTGTTTCTGTTGGCAGCAGAGGATAGTACCCACAATAATGGGTTTAAATTACGGGCGGAAAGGCACTGGCTGGACTTCAGGAAAATATTTTTTACAGTAAGTAGTTCAGCAGTGGAATGGGCTGCCTAGGGAGGTGGTGAGCTCCCCCTCATTGGCAGTCTTCAAGCAGCGGCAGGACGAACCCTTGTCAGGGATGCCTTAGGCTGATCCTACATTGAGCAGAGGGTTGGACTGGATGGCCTGTATGGCCCCTTCCAACTCTTATGATTCTATAACTAATCTAGGGCTC
Source organism: Euleptes europaea (assembly GCF_029931775.1). Lineage (NCBI taxonomy): Eukaryota > Metazoa > Chordata > Lepidosauria > Squamata > Sphaerodactylidae > Euleptes > Euleptes europaea. The sequence goes on from NC_079313.1 coordinate 120,855,715, forward strand.
AACAAATTCAAGGTGCCAGGTCACCCCGGTGCCCAGAAATTTCATCAGGGTGCCTAGTATTTTCAGCAGTTACTTTATTGTAGTGTGTCTTGGCAGCTCTCAGTGGAAGTTCAAAGTTTATTTATCACTTCACATGGGAATGTTCGGTCGTATGACATAAAAATAAACATGCATGAAATTCTTATCATTGCTTGTTTATATAGAAAGTGCTACTTTAAAAAATATATATGCATGAAATAGGCCAGGTATTTAGGGCTGCCAGCCCTAAAAAAAAAAAGCCTCTAGGTGGGGCCCACTCCCTTTTAAAGCCTTCCAAGCTGGCAGCCATCACCACATCCTGGGGCATGGAGTTCCACAATTTAACTGTGTTGTGTGAAGAAATACTTCCTTTTATCTGTTTTGAATCTGTCACTCTCCAGCTTCAGCAGATGACCCCGCGTTCTAGTATTATGAGAGAGGGAGAAAAGCTTCTCCCTGTCCACTCTCTCCAAACCATGCATAATTTTATAGACCTCTATCATGTCTCCCCTTAGCCGCCTTCTTTCCAAGCTAAACGGCCCTAAGTGCTTTAACCGCTCCCCATAGGGCAGTTCCTCTAGTCCCCTGATCATTTTGGTTGCTCTTTTCTGCACCTTCTCACGCTCTGCAATATCCTTTTTTTTAGGTATGGTGACCAGAACTGTACACAGTATTCCAAGTGTGGTCTCACCACAGACCCTGTCCATCTCAAGATAACAGTCCTAGGACAATCATTTTTGAGGACAACAATAAGTGTAGCATTCTCAGAGTGCATACAGTGGGTTCTTTACATGGTGGTGGCAGCTCACTCACATAGCTTGCAACATACATGACTTGAAACCACCAAGGCAAATAGTGCCCTGGCAAGTTACTTCTCATGCCACCGAAATGTGCCAGTCTTTAGTCTTGCACTGCCCTCCATGTACCTGGTAGGGTTACCAACTCCAAGTAGGGAAATACCGGGAGATTTGGAGGTGGAGCCAGGGAGAATGAAGTTTGGGGAGGGACCTCAAGAGAGTATAATGCCATACAGACCACCCTCCAAAGCTTCAGGGAACTGATCTCTGTAGTCTGGACATCAGTTCTAATTCTAGAAGATTTCTAGCCTCCACCTGGAGGTTGGCAGCCCTAAATACCTGACCTATTTCATGCATTTTTTTTTAAACAGCAGCACTTGTCCACATGACTGTTCTTATTTTTTCTTATGAAAAAATCACAAACTGTTGTAAAAACAAAATATTGTTGAAGGCTTTCACGATCAGAATTCATTGGTTCTTATAGGTTATCTGGGCTGTGTAACCGTGGTCTTGGTATTTTCTTTCCTGACGTTTCGCCCGCAGCTGTGGCAGGCATCTTCAGAGGAGTAACACTGAAGGACAGTGTCTCTCAGTGTCAAGTGTGTAGGAGGAGTAATATATAGTCAGAAGGGGGTTGGGTTTGAGCTGAGTCATTGTCCTGCAAAGTAGGACATTACCTTTAATACTTTGCAGGACAATGACTCAGCTCAAACCCAACCCCCTTCTGACTATATATTACTCTTCCTACACACTTGACACTGAGAGACACTGTCCTTCAGTGTTACTCCTCTGAAGATGCCTGCCACAGCTGCTGGCGAAACGTCAGGAAAGAAAATACCAAGACCACGGTCACACAGCCCGGATAACCTACAAGAACCAATGTTGTAAAAATGCTCTATGGATTGAGGCATGTATATAATGACATCCACAGGTGCTAAGCCATAGACATCTTTTCCTTGTTTCAAACTGAACCGTACTGAATATCTGTGGGTGGAGGCAGAAGGAGAAGAGGGTTTTTTCTAAAGCTTGCCCCAGGACACAGAACTGTACATGTTCGGAGGACCATTGAGAATGCTATCAAAGCACATCTACGGCTCATAAAATGTTATCACTGCCAGCCAGTGTAATGTAGTGCCTAGAGTAGGGGACTAAGATCTTGAAACCCAGGTTTGAATCCCTGCTCTGCCATGGTTGATCTTGGGCCACTCACAGCCCAATCTACCTCACAGTGCTGTTGTGCGAATAAAGTAGGGGGGAAGAGAATTATGTAAGCCACTTTTGGTCCCCATTGTGGAGAAAGGCAGGGTATTATTATTATCATCATCATCATCATCATCAATAATAATAATAGTTGGTTTTTACATGCCAACTTTCTCTACCACTTAAGGAAGGATCAAACCGGCTTACAATCGCCTTCCCTTCTCCTCCCCACAACAGACACCCTGTGAGGTAGGTGGGGCTGAGAGAGCTCTAACAGAGCTGTGACTAGCCCAAGGTCACCCAGCTGGCTTCGTGTGGAGGAGTGGGGAAACCAACCAGATTAGCCTCCGCCACTCATGTGGAGGAGTGGGGAATCAAACCCGGTTCTCCAGATCAGACTCCACCGCTCTAAACCACCACTCTTAACCACTACACCACGCTGGCTCTCCTAAGTGAAGTAACAGTGCATTCTTGAGGTGGGAGGGCCCTGAAAGCTCTCTGGGAGCGCAGTGACCCTGCTGCCAGTGTAAGTGGCCTCTTATCACGGGATAAGAGGTGCTTACGCTGGCAGTGGGGGCAGTTCTGTTGGCACCTGGGCACTATGGAGCTGCACGCCGCTCCTCCAACCCCACAGTCTCTCAGGGACCTAAATCCCTGAAGAGATATGCGGCACCCACTTGGGGGGGGCGGCATTGTTCCCGGGGCATTCCTGGGGGTGGAGCTGATGGCAGTCAGCTTTCAAAGCCCCTCCAGGCCTGGAACGCCCTCTCCAGCAACAGCATTGCTACGCCAGGTTTTACCTGGTGCAGCATCGCTGTTTGCTATGGGGGGAAAGCCCCACTTTCTGTTAAGAACTTTTTAAAAGGTTTTTTTTTAAGCCTTTCAGCAGTCAGGAAATTTATTCGGCCATCGCAAGGCTCGACAACGAGCTGTAAGAGCATAAATAAATAAATTCCAAACACCCAGCCCTCGGTATCTGTTTAACTAGGATATGATCTTGGAGTATAAACATGTCGGACAACATTAACTTGAGCTGAACTGCAGAACTTCCTTACTGTCGTGACTGGAAGTATTCTCTGGCTTCATTAACCTGTGTCCCCCTCCTCCTCTGTTGACTTCTATATTTTGTAATCCATTCTTCACAGGTTTATTTTTGCCCTGAGCGGGTTTTTCCCCCTTTTAATTCCCAGAAAACTGACCCTACCTCATGAATCCTGGTAGTGGCTGTCTACCCATATAACCTGCATAACCTTTAAAAACAGGCAATTTATTCTCTGAGCTGGATCTCTAGCAATTAACGAGGCAGTCCAGCGATAAAGATTTTGCATATGGTGAAAAAGGGGGGGGGGAACACCATTCCCAACTAGTTATCTTCCAAAATTTATACCGACACGTTTGTATAAATAACGCTTCAAGGTGAAATGCTACTGGGAACAGCATGATAACCAGCAAACGTATGACAGACTCCAAAAGTCGGACAGCTCCGGATTAATATTTACTCATTTTTATTGTAATGGAGGATTGAAAATGGAAAGCAACACCGTCAGAGGGACTCTTTGAATACTCAGCGGAGTTTTGCATTCGATGGGTAATTCTATTCCAGAAGCTTTTGAATGCTTTAGTAGTAATAGAAGCCAAGTGGGAGACGCTTATTCCATATTTTAGTGATGACATTTTCACAGCAAATATATATACTTAAAAAGAATGAAAGGGGGGGAAAAAACCAAGGGAACTCTACAAAACACCAGGAAATCTTTAGGTACTGAATCACAGCAAAACTGTCTGACTCTTTCATGTTTACCCCTGCATTCACACACACAAATACATATAATATATATACATTTATGTACATGTAAACATTAAAGTATTTCAGAGTATTTTGCAGTGATTCAGTACCCAAGGACTTTCTGGTGTTTTGCAGAATCCCCCCGAGACCTATAAATGCTTCTGTGCTAGAGGTGCCCATTCTAGCTTGAGTCGCTTATGCCAGTTTATCAAACTAACGAGCCATTGAGTGATGCTATTTCCAAGTTCAAGCTCCACCAGGGAGAGAATGTGGAAAACAAAACTGAAATTTTAGACAGAACTGAATTCCTAAGAGCCAGGACAACTAGAATTTATTAACTCGTACACGCCAAAGCTCACCAAGAGTGATGTTCTCGGAGCTTTTTCCTCCACAAATCTTACCATCTTTCATAAAATCCAGGGACATGGGTAGGCTACATCATTCTGGGTTTGGCAAGGGGTAGTGATTTAGCTTTCTACTACCTATGTGCAGGGCCCCTCAAATAGGAACTCTGAAAAAACCTAGGGAAGAAAGTTGCTATATTATTTACCTACATAACTACAACGTTGCTTTATTATTTACCTACAAATGTTGCTAAGGTCAGTTCACATGTGCATGCTTATGGCGCACTGATTTGCACCAGGGGTCACTTTGTGTATGTGAACGAGCCATGCTGATTGTAGATTGAACTTTCGTTTAAATTTTTTAGACTAGATACTCTCATAGGGCTTGAATGCAGGAAACTGCCTTCTGTCAAGTCAGATTGTTGGTCTATCAAGGTTGGTACTGTCTGTTCTGATTGGAAGCAGCTCTCTGGGTTTTAGGCAAAGGTCTTTCAATTCACCTACTACCGGATCTTTTTAAGTGAGGGGGTGGGCCTCAGCGTGCTAGCCATACACATGATCAACCATGCTCATGAACGTGGAATCTAAGCATGTTGGAAGTGTGTGCATGTAGGCTCTATCGCCATGACTGGGACTGATGCTTTTTCATTTGATCCTGTTAGAAGGCATGGAATGTGCAACGTCGCTTAATGCTAGCAGACTTTGGAGTCTCAGGGAAGGACAGTAGAGAGTTAATATAAGTATAGATAAGTTGGTCTCTGGCCTTTTCCTTTGTCCATTCCTGCTGCTGTGCTTTTGTTACCCAGAATGCTACTCTCAGGGGTTCTTCCCTTCCAGTCACTTCCTCTGCCCACCAGGATGGCTAGACATGCTTTCTACCATCTCTCTCCATCCCAGCTTACATAGTTCGCTCAAAGCCTTTACTCTGCATTTCCTATCTAGTATGGAGTTCTCTCCCAATAAAGAACTTCTGTTTATTTTCTAAGTAACAAGCCTAAGTGTGAACTTACTCCTCAAGCAGCTAGACTATAGAATTCCACGGTTCCAAGACTCAGCTCTGCTTCCAGTTCCCAGTCACAGGGAGAGAGTCTATGCACATATACTTCCTATGTGGATAGACTCCATGCTCATGAGCTGAAGATTATATGTGGGTGCTGTGCAGGACCAATGTACTTTTCCAGCTCCCCTTCTACGTGTGTTGATTTCATTGAGCACAATGTATTTCAGTGGATTGGATGACTGAATTGTACACAGACGTGCTATCATCATGTGTATAACAGTTCATACAATTATATGCACATATAGCCAAGATGTGTAAAACTCCACTTCATTTCAGTCATTACATTCGGGGTATCCAATTGTATATACTGGGAACAGTGTTTCCCATGTCACCAAATGGCAATCGTGTGTATTGGGAGGACCATGGGTAATGCATGCTCCTGGTACACAAGATTTAAAAAGTTAAGTGTACCATTGAGCTGCAAATGACTCATGGCAACCCCATTAAGTTCCACCTCATGGTGTTTTCAAGGCAGGAGATGAGCAGAGGTGGTTGGCCATTGCCTTCCTCTGCTTAGCAGTCCCGGTTTTCCTTGGTGGTCTTCCATACAAGCACCAACCCTGCTTAGCTTCCAAGCTCTGACCAGAGCAGTCTAGTCTGGGCTATCAGGGTTGCTACATACAAAATTGGATCCCCACAAATGTAATGCCTGAAAACTTAGTTTTCAGTTCACCTGGAGAAAATGGCCGCTTTGGCAATCGGACTCTACGGCATTGAAGTCCCTCCCCTCCCCAAAGTCCGCCCTCCTCAGGCTCCACCCCAAAAACCTCCTGCCGGTAGCAAAGAGGGACCTGGCAACCCTATCTCTAAAGTCAACAGAGACCTTTGGAATATATTGCAGGAGAGTGGGAAGTCCCACCACTATCCTTGTTTATTATCTCAGCTTAATGGGCTCCTTTGTGATGAAGATAGTGGTGTGGCCCAGGCAGGTATGGTGGCACTGGTGGGCTAGTGCTTGATTGAGAGCTACCATTGTCTCATAGGTTATGGTTTTATGGGATAACCAAAGCACCTGATACTGTCTGCAGAACTGACTGTGCAATAGGCCAATGGGATTCAGCCTACAGGATGTTTTCAGTGATGACCAAGCCTGGAATGTGCTCAAAAGGAAAGCGAAAAGTTGGTCATTTTTCTTCTCCCCCCCACCTCCATCATTACCACCATTCATTGTTTCCACTGGTACAGTTAATGTTAGCAAAATTGGGGACAGGATAAGGCAGGGGTCCCCAACCTTTTTGAGCCTGCTGGCATATTTTAGAATTATGACACGGCACGGTGGGCGCAGCAACAAAATGGCTGCTGCAAAATGGCAGCTGCAGGAGGCGGAGCCAGCCACAAAATGATTGCCACAGCTTAACTTCAGTAAGACAGTAGACCCCTTGTGCTGTGGTGGCAGCTGCTGCCAAAGCAACATTTTAAGAAAGCTGCACAGCCGATCAAATCTCCGATAGTCAATCAGAAGCCTTGCTAGGCAAAAGCCCTACCTAGTCCCTCCCACTTTCTAAAAACACTTGGCTGGCACCATGGGCACTACATTGGAGACTCCTGGGATAGGGAGAAGGGTGGGGTGGGGGACTAAGTGGGGTTAACTGTGGGATTAATCTCTTTTCCAAAACCATTTCTTGTACCATTGCGAAAACAGTAATAGCTGCAAATGAAAAAGTCATTAGATGTTTTCATATTCTTCTCCAAGTCTAAGGAAGAGAGATGGTAGGAACAAAAGCTGTCAGATCCGTCTTGTTTGTGACTGTACTTCTCAAACAGGTGAAATCATCAAAACGTTGCAATTGAATCTTTTACCAGCTAACAATAGCACCCTATTGTGTCACTCCCATTCAAGGAACTTCCCAGGAGACTGTGACCGACTTAACAATACGTAGAGTACAAATTCAGAACACTTTAATGAGTATAGTAAGACCTGTTACTCAGAAATGAACAAATTAAATGCCTTTACTGTTCTCTCTTTGGGATGAATTGATATGGATGAAAATAGACACACGTTGTCCAGAAAGAAGCCCTATATTCAGGCCAAAGTCATATTGTGTGTACGTTCTATGAATGCATGACAGACTGCTTTAAAAATATGCTTGTTCTGGTCTATATTAATATATTCCTAGAATAATTTATATTCCCAGATTATTCCTAGAATAATAATATATTCCCAGGCTAGCCTGATCTCATCAGATCTCAGAAGCTAAGCAGAGTTGGCCCTGGCTAGTATTTGGACGGGAGACTTCCAAGGCAATTGCAAACCACCTCTGAACTTTTGTTGCCCTGAAAACCCTACTGAGTTGCCATAAGTCGGCTGTGACTTGACAACATTTTACACACACACACACAAAATAATTTTGTTCATCTCATTTTGTCCAGCTATGTGACCTAAGATCCAGTTTAGTTGACCCTACTTAAGTTTGCACCCGGACCTCCTTGTGCATCCTTTATCACTGAATGATGGGACCATCTGTACCTGAACCCAGCTCCAAAGTGCAGATCAAAAAGTCTGCATAGTGAGGCCAGGTATAGAAAGAGGGTAACGTTGCTACAAATCTAGGGGAAACCCAAGGCTTGCAAAAAATGACCTCATCAGCCATTTGGGGTTGACGCGTTGGCCCAAAATGGCTCAGAGGCGTGTTGAGTGTCAGAAAGGCTAGGCAGATAGGGAAGTCAAGAAGAAAGAAAGGAGGAAGCAAAACTAACCTTGAGAGGGTAGAAAAGAAAAATGAAGCGAAGTGGGAGGAATGGGGGCTGAAGGGAAGGACAGAAGCAAGGATAGGGGAGAAGATGTAGGGGCTGGGAGGGGAAAGTTTGGCTGAGATAGCATAGGGAGGAGTACCAGCTGGGGGAAGGGGTGTCTCCCCATGCAATTTCTTGCAGGATCCCTGCTTGTCCGTTTAGAATGATCATGAATGTGGGAGGGTGATTGGGATGCCCGTGTCCAAGTGGGACCTGGGGATCTCCTGGAATTACAGCCCATCCCCACACTACAGAGATCAGTTCCCTTAGAGAAAAGGGATGCTTTGGAGGTGAGCTCTAGGGCATTGTATCCCACTGAAGGCCCTGTTCTCCCCAGGCTCCACCCCCAAATCCCCAGGAGTTTCTCAACATGGAGTTGGCAACCTTACCATCCTGTCCCCCTCCAGTGGCCAGGGGGACCTGGCAACCCTAAGGGGGGTGATCTTGTTCCTCTAGTTTCTTATGGAAAGCCAGTGTGCCCCCCTCCCTTCCTTGATTTTAATGTTATAATATTTTTGCTGCTATTTTCACCATGTAGTGTTAGGAAGTGGATCCCAATCTTCAACCCTGTTTTGTAAACGAGTCCAAGGAGTCCAGTCTGAAAATGGAAGCGAATATACAGGGTACATCAAATCCATTACAGGAGAGTTTTCAAACTGGGCTAATCCAAGTGGAATGGCCAAACTAAAAACAAAAATAATGACAGTTCTTGTACACAAGAGTCTACTGGGAAGGAAAATCTTCTGGATATCGTGGGTACCAGACATGAAGGGTGATAGTGTCCCAGCATCCAGAATGCCACTTCCTGTCATTCATTTTCAGTTCCCTGATAGGATGTGAAAACCCTAAATTGTGCAGGACATCGCAGAGAGGATGGGCCACTTTGTTTGACTAAAATGAATCCCCACAGACATTGATGACATTTGGGGAAATAAACATGCAATTGAGTGCATGTCAAAACAATCTTTGGCTGCAAGATAATGCATAGATTCTCACGTCGGACATCAGGCTGCGTCCATGCTGCAGGGCACATGTGTGCACTTGCCAAAAATAGATAGACATTCATTAGCGACAAAGCCAAGCAGCAGGAGTGGCTCTGGACAATGGGGAGGCTGCAGCAACTGCCAGGTGATGGGGGTGGTGGCAGCGAGGTGTTCCTGCAGTACCATAAAGGTAAAAAGGTAGTCCCCTGTGCAAGCACTGGATCATTATTGACCCATGGGGTGACATCACATCCTGACGTTTACTAGGCAGACTATGTTTTATGGGGTGGTTTGCCATTGCCTTCCCCAGTCCTTTACCCCCAGCAAGCTGGGTACTCATTTTACCGACCTTGGAAGGATGGAAGGTTGAGTCAACCTTGAGCCGGTTACCTGAAACCAACTTCCATTGGGATCGAAATCAGGTCGTGAGCAGAACTTTTGACTGCAGTAATGCAGCTTACCACTCTGTGCCACGGGGCTCCTTACACCATAAAGGTACAGGACTGCAAAGTGATAGGAGCATTCAACTCGTGTGCAGATGATGATGTCACTATCAGGGTCAGGTGCTTCTTATCCACTCAGCAGCGATGTGCTGCTGGAGACACCCTGGTGTCTCTCTTGCCACCTCCTGATGCAACCTGGGAAGAAAATTCCCTGGATACCATGGGTACCAGCCATCAAGGATGATAGGATCTCCCAGTGTCCAGAATGCCAAAGGCATGGAATTTTTGCCTCGTCGATGTCACTAGCTGCAGTAAACTCAGTGAACCACTGCCTGATCACATTTTGGTTAAGTGGCTAGATTTGGTCCCAGACAGATGTGGCCAGATGTGCATGCTGACCATGTTAACCATTACGTCATATGTTAGGGAAACCCCGATTCACTGATTTGTACGTTGAGGGATCTTGTCACGGAATTACTGATGCTACAAAGGATCATGGGAAGCAGATGCTCAATTTGCACCGAACTGTTGGGCCATCTACCATATGTAAGTATTTGTTTAAAACATTTCTATCCCAGCCGTTGATTCAGCTCTACAAGGCAGTTCATAAAGAAGTTTATCAAGAACCAATATACACAACTCTTGGCGTACTGGGTTTTTTGCTCACTGAAGAAGAAGAAGAGTTGGTTTTAAATGCCGATTTTCCCCTACCTTTTAAGGAGAATCAAACTGGCTTACAACCTCCTTCCGTTCCTCTCCCCACAACAGACACCTTCTGAGGTAGGTGGGGCTGAGAGAGTTCGGAGAGAACTGTGACTGGCCCAAGGTCACCCAGCTGGCTTCATGTGTAGGAGTGGGGAAACCAACCCGGTTTACCAGATCAGAGTCCGCTGCTCATGTGGAACAGTGGGGAATCAAACCCCGTTCTCCAGATTAGAGTCCACCGCTCTTAACCACTACACCACGCTAGCTCTCTTTGTTCGCATGCAAGGATCACTGCGAATGATTCCCCTCCTCACTCAACTTTTTTGCTACAATGAGTTTTCTCTTGCCCCTAAATTCTCTCCAACGGAGGGCTGTATTTTGATCCCCTCAGTTAACATCTGTGCCCTAATTCCACCAGATATTTTGGCAATTGCATTTTATGTATATATATTCACATCCAGTAGAGGGTGCTGTTTGGTTGCATATGCCATTCTCCTCTGTTTGTAGGGCCCCAATGCTACAATTGAAACTTCTTTGAAATCTGCTTCCAGACATTATATATATATATTTTTAGGCTCATTAGCGTGAAATTCCATTCCAAAGAGCATAGCCCAGCTCTGAAAACTTCAATACCAGCATAAATTCCAGCTCAGCTGTATTAAGCAAAACACCTAACAAGTTTAAATTCCAGAGCTCCCTGATGTCTCTGGACCAGTTGTCGCCTCTGCCTGCCAATAAGAAAGGTAACTTCAGAGTAATACAACTTCTGTCCCCCTGAGGCGCGCATGAAAATGAGGTGTTCCATCTCAAGAGGCCTTTTCCTGTGAACTAAGTAAAAGAATTCAAACAAGAAAATAAGAATATATTATTGATAAGAATACTGAGCAGGTTTTTTTTTTCCTTTTCAAAAATACTGAACAAAGATTAACTAATGGGTTTAAAAAAAAAAACCCCACAAGGTTGGTGGGAGAGGAGTAGGCAAATCTTATCATTGGCACAGCAAATGGGAGATGTTCGGCTCAGAACAAAATATCCCCTGGGCCAACCACTAGGGTTGCCAGCTCCGGTTTGGGAAATACCTGGAGATTTAGTGGGGAGGGTTGGGGAGGGGAGGGACTTCAATGGGATATAATGCCATTTATTTACTTCATTTCTACCTAGGATTGCCAGCTCTGGGTTGGGAAATACCTGGAGATTTTGGAGGCGGAGCCTGAGGAGGGCGGGGTTTGAGGAGGGGAGGGACTTCAATGCCATAGAGTCCAATTGCCAAAGCAGCCATTTTTTCCAGGTGAATGGATCTCTATTGGCTGGAGATCAGTTGTAATAGCGGGAGATATCCAGCTAGTACCTGGAGGTTGGCAACCCTATTTATAGCCCATGTTTCTCCCCAATGGGGACCCAAAGTCCCCATTACAAGCTCAGTCCATCCTGGCAGAGTGTGACCAGAGGCTTGCGCTAGGAGAGAGAGGGACAGAGGCTGTTCCCTGCTCCCTTTGGCTTTAGATAGAGCTGGGGGGGAGGTGTTTGTTGCTGGGATGCAGCCCCTCCCGAGGCACAGAACAGGCAGAAGCTTGATAGGGAAGGTTCCCCTCCCCTGTGGCTCCGTGCCTGCCTGCACCTGGGAGAAACAGTAGTGTCCATTAGTGTGTTGGCCGTTGGTAAGGCATCCAAGCTGTGCCAGCAAATATATAGCAATCTTGGGGCATGGGGATGTGTTGGGATTTCCTCGGGTGTCTTTTAAATGACAGCTTATATCAGTCGCTGTTTGAACACCTCGTCCTCCTTGGCTGTGGCAGAGGGTGTCGAGATGCAAAGGAGGTGGGTGGTGAACCCAAAGGGGGTCTTCTGGGGAGGGGCTGTGGCTCTGCTTGGCATGCAGAAGGTCCCAGGTTCAATCCCCGGCATCTCCCGTTAAAGGGACTAGGCAAGTAAGTGATGTGAAAGACCTCTGCCTGAGACCCTGGAGAGTGGCTGCCGGTCTGAGTAGACAATACTGACTTTGATGGACCGAGGTTCTGGCTCAGTATAAGGCAGCTTCATGTGTTTTCAAAGTGACTTGCAGCGTTCCCCTCTCCTCCATTTTATCCTCACAGCGACCCTGTGAGGTAGGTTAGGCTGAAAGTGTGTGACTGCCCCAAGGTTACCCAGCACGCTTCCATGGGAGAGTGGGGGTCTCAATCTGATGTTCTAGTCTGGTGTTCTAACCACTACATCATATTGGCCTGAGGCTTTTCAGCCTGGTACTAAAATGAACGCTCTCTCTCTCCCCCCGCCCCGCTTTATGTTTTCTATACACAAGAGGGTATGATTTGCTATATGCCTTACTTTTTTGTATAGTGTTATGCCTCATTTGCAGTCATCCTATGCTTGTAATGGAGATGCCAGCCTCCAGGTGGGGATCCCTCAGAATTAACAGCTCATCTCCAGACTATAGGGATCAGTTACTCTAGAGAAAATGGTTGCTTTGGAGGCATTGTACCCCACTGAGGTCCCTGTCTTCCCTAGGTGCCATCCCCAAAACTCCAGTAGTTTCCCAACCTGGATTTGGCAACCCTACCCCCATCCCCCACAGGTGGCCAGGGGCAACCCTATCCTGTAACCCTCCCCCCCACACTAGGCTTGCCAGACCCCATAGCTTCGCCAGCGGGAGATTTCCGGGGCCGTGGTTGCGGCACACATATGCTGCACGTGCACGCAGTGCCCGCCGGCCATCAGCTGCCCGACGGGCAGCCTGGTGGATCAACGGGATTTTACCTGCCACCACCTGGCACTTGGCAACCACTGTTGCAGGTATTGCAAAGAATGCTGCTAGAGAATGCTGTGGCCAGAAAGTTGACTGGAGTGAGTCATAGGGACCAAATCACTCCAGTCTTTTTCTGTCTACATTGGCTCCTAATTTGTTTCCAGGCCCAATGCAGGCTGCTGGTATTGACCTTTAAAGCCCTATGTGGCTTTAAAGGATCACCTGGAGGATTACCGTCTCCTGTATGAACCTACCCTTCCAGTCATCTTTGGAGGCCCTGTTTTGGATACCCCTGCCATCTGAGGCTAGATAGGCAGCAACCCAAGAAAGGGCCTTCTTGGTGATGGCACCAAGACTTTGGAACTCCCTCCCCAGGGAGATCCATCTGTCTCTCTCTCTTGTTCTCTTCTGCCAGCAGGCGATGGCTTTTTTGTTCTGTTTGGTATACTCCCATAACTGTTAATTGACCTCCTCCTTGGTTTTTGGCCTTACGTCGGTTTATACGTTTTTATTAAATTATTGTATAATAATTTACACATGAAGCCAGCTGGGTGACCTTGGGCCAGTCACACTCTCTCAACCCCACCCACCTCACAGGGTGTCTGTTGTGGGGAGGGGAAGGTGATTGTAAGCCGGTTTGATTCTCCCTTAAGTGGCAGAGAAAGTCAGCATATAAAAACCAACTCTTCTTCTTCTAAACTGCAGGCGGAGAGGTACCGGCTGGATATTAGGAAAAAGCTGTTTTACAGTATGAGTTGTTCGACAGTGGAATCAGCTACCTAGGGAGGTGGTGAGCTCCCCCTCATTGGCAGTCTTTAAGCAGAGGCTGGACAAGCACTTGTCAGGGATGCTCTAGGCTGATCTTTTCTTAAGCAGGGGGTTGGACTAGATGGCCTGTATGAGCCCTTCCATCTCTATGATTCTATGATTCTATGAATGTTTTTTAATAAGCCTTCTTACCCATGTGCAAGTGTTTTCAAGAGAGAACCACGGTGGAGGACAGTCTCTGCAGCAGCCAGAGAGAAGTGCAAGGAGAACAATGTCATAAGACCCAAGCCATTGTGTTTATTCATTTATTGACATTTCTAGGTTACTTTCAGCAGTCTCACGATGTAAGATAGAAATAACTTTGGCATAAGAGAACTACACGCCAAGGCCAGCAGTATCCCTTTAATTTGCTTCTGAGAAAAGCCAAAAGGTTTTTGTATTTAAAATGTACATTTCTGTGCAACTACATAAAAGGCTATCTCTATAACCTAGTAAACCATGCAGCGGAAAGCAATGATGGACTCCTGTGATGACAGAGTGGGCTGTACTATCTCAGTGTGAAGGTGGGTGATGTCGTTTTACAATAAGAACCGGTATGAGTAGAAGAAGAAGAAGAAGAAGAGTTGGTTCCCGGTGATTCCTAGAGCTACCCAGAAGTGACAAGGGTAGCTCTAGGAATCACCAGGAACTCTATGGTCAGAACTTGTAAGAAGATGAGGTCTTATTTTTATTTTTTTCTCCCCAAGTTGAACACACCCATTTGGCCCCCGTTTCCATCTGCTGATCAGGTGAGCATTGGTGGGCAAGTGCCTTGATCACTTGGAGGTAGGGTTGCCAATCTCCAGGTACTAGCTGGAGATCTCCTGCTATTACAACTGATCTCCAGCCAATAGAGGTCAGTTCACCTGGAGAAAATGGTCGCTTTGGTGATTGGACTCTATGGCATTGAAGTCCCTCCCCTCCCCGAACCCCGCCCTCCTCAGGCTCTGCCCCCAAAATCTCCAGGTATTTCCCAACCCAGAGCTGGCAATTCTACTTGGAGGTCTCCTGCCATAAACAGGCAAATGGGAACCCATTTGTGGGCCTATAGCAACCCTAAACCCAAGTTTCTACACTGGCCTTTATTCACATTTTATATTTGCATCTCCTTCCCTCTGACTTCCAAACTAGGGTTGCCAACCTCCAGTAATAGCTGGAGATCTCCTGCTTACAACTGATCTCCAGCCGATAGGGATCAGCTCCCCTGGAGAAAATGGCCACTTTGGCAATTGGACTCTATGGCATTGAATTCCCTCCCCTCCCCTTACGCTGCCTTACAAATGGATGGTTGTAGGTAACTATAAATAAATAGAGTTAGTAAGAATTACATGAGCAAACATGCTAGATCTGGTTTCAAGGCAATGAAATGAAGGTCATAAGAAGACCGGAAAGGGCCAGGTGATCTAGCATTCAGTTTCCCAGTCATTTGCCCATGAAAGGCCTACCAACAGGGCAAGGAAGCTAAGGCCTGCCCTTATGGTTTCATCTCAGCAACTAGTATTCCGAGGTGCACTGCCAGATTCTAGAGTGATAGCCATGTTAGCTAGCTGCAGCTTGCCCAAGTGCACTTTGGCTTTTTAAAGACTAACACGTTTATTATTTAACATATTTCCCACCCTTCATCCAAGAAGCTCAGGGCAGCCAACAAGCTTGTCCCATTCCCTTTAGTAGAGGTTTAATGTGTGGAAATGGGCAGCTGAAACTTTTCATGGCATGCAAGTAAATAGCATCCTCCGTTAAATAATATTCCATTAAGCCTCTATTAAAAGAATAGGACATTGTTTTTTCTCTCTCCAGGCATTTGGCAACCCTCGGCAGCATCCACGGATCTATCCTCCTCTGTTGTATCCTCACAACAACCTTACTGTCTTGAGGCTGACAGAGAATGACTGGTCCACAGTCACACTGTGAATTTCGTTGCATGTGGGAATTACAACCTGGGGTCTCCCTGGTCCAACATTAGCCCTGTTCACAAATTACAGTGAATGCACATACAATCTATGTGCAGTGAATACATTTGACACATGTACAACTGAATGTATGGCACAAGCCTGGGGTTGCCAACCTCCAGGTGATGGCTGGAGATCTCCCGCTATTACAACCGATCTCCAGGCGACAGAGATCAGTTCCCCTGGAGAAAATGGCCACTTTGGACGATGGAATCTATGGCATTATACCGCATTGAAATCCCTCCCCTCCCCAAACTCCACCCTCCTCAGACTCCACCCCCAAAATCTCCAGGTATTTCCCAACCCAGAGGTGGTAACCCTGCAGGTTCTACACTTATCCACATTCTGGTCTCTGGTTTCATTTGTAAAGTGAATGTGCCTTGAGTCTTTCTTACAGACAGATGTACGTGGAATCACTGTAATGTATGAACAAAGAAGTTAAAGTAGCCACACTGGCTGTCAGTGGGTATGAGCTTTGAATGCATAAGCTGTAATACATTTGTTAATCTTTAAGGTATCATAAGGCTCTCTTGAACATCAAAGTTCATGTGGCTATCCTGGCTATTACCGTATTTTCTGCTCCATAGGACACACCTTTCCATAAGACGCACCTAGTTTTTAGAGGAGGAAAACAAGAAAAAATGTTGTTTTCCTCCTCTAAAAACTTGTCTTATGGAGTGAATGCCGGCTGGGCGCGTGCGCATCGGGACGGCGCGAGCCGGCGTTCCCCGCCCCAACGGCCAGCTGGGAGGCGAGCAGGGCGCACAGAGCCAGCTGGGCGTGTGCGCGTCGGGACGACCGAGCCGGCGTTCCCCGCCCTGACGGCCAGCTGGGAGACGGGCGGGGCCGCACAGAGCCAGCTGGGCGCGTGTGCCTGCTCTCTCCATGCGGCCCCGCCCGCCTCCCAGCTGGCCGTCGGAGCGGGGAACGCCGGCTCACGCCGTCCCGACACGCACGCGCCCAGCTGGCATTCACTCCATAAGACGTACGGACATTTCCCCTCACTTTTGAGGAGGAAAAAAGTGCGTCTTATGGAGCGAAAAATACAGTAGCCATTGATAGACCGATTATCCCAGAACTGACGGGTTGAAATTAAATCAAAAGAATTTCCGTCTAGACATTAGGAAGAATTTTCTAACAGTTAGAGCAGTTCCTCGGTGGGACAGGCTTCCTAGGGAGGTGGTAAGCGCTCCTTTCCTGGAGGTTTTTAAGCAGAGGCTAAATGGCCTTCTGTCAGCAATGCTGATTCTATGACCTTAAGCAGACGATGAGAGGGAGGGCATCTTGGCCATCTTCTGGGCATGGAGTAAGGGTCACTGGGGGTGTGGGGGGAGGTAGTTGTGAATTTCTTGCATTGTGCAGGGGGTTGGACTAGATGACCCTGATGGTCCCTTCCAACTATTTGATTCTATGATTCTAAACTGGCATTGTACCAGTTTAGAATCATACACCAGGATGTGGTGATGGCTGCCAGCTTGGAGGGCTTTAAGAAGGGAGTGGACATATTCATGGAGGAGAGGAGTATTCATGGCTGTTAGTTAGAATGGATACTACCGTATTTTTCGCTCCATAAGATGCACTTTTTTCCTCCTCAAAAGTGAGGGGAAATGTCTGTGCGTCTTATGGAGCGAATGTGTGTGAATCCGGCCCCCGGGGAGAAGGGCAAAGCTGCTGAGAGGCCCTGGGAGCCACGGCCGACCCCCGGCCACAGCAGCCCACTGCAGAGCTGGCGCGCCCCAGGAGCCGGCTAGGAAGCCGACAGCCAGCTGGGGGGCGGGAGGCCCCTCCCAGCAGCCGCCCAGTGCAGCGGGAGCGCGGCGCGGAGCCCACGCGCCCCGGGAGCCGGCTTTAAAGCCACCAGCCAGCTGGGGGGCGGGAGGCCCCTCCCAGCCTCCCAGTGCAGCAGGAGCCGGCCGCGGAGCCCACGTGCCCCGGGAGCTGGCTTTAAAGCCGCCAGCTAACTGGGAGGCGGGAGGCTCCTACCTGCCACCACTGCGGGAGCCCGGCCCGGAGCCCACGCGCCCTGGGAGCCGGCTTTAAAGCCACCAGCCAGCTGGGGGGCGGGAGGCCCCTCCCAGCCTCCCAGTGCAGCGGGAGCCGGCCGCGGAGCCCACGCGCCCTGGGAGCTGGCTAGGAAGCCGCCAGCCAGCTGGGGGGCGGGAGGCCCCTCCCAGCCGCCCAGCGCAGCGGCAGCGGGGCACGGAGCACTGTCTGCGTGCTTGGGGATTCAGGCCGCTTCCCCAGGCGTAACGTCCCCCCCCTAGTGCAGACGGGGCATTCAGGCACCAGCCGCGCACAAGTCCCCAGGGCGGGTCTCTGCTGGTGCCCCTCTTGAGGGCAGGGAGTCCTGTCAACCCATTTCAGACCCCAGGATCCCAAGCTGCTTCCCAGGGCAGAGATGCAGGGGCAGTACACCATTTGATTCAGAATATATTTTTTCTTGTTTTCCTCCTCTAAAAACTAGGTGCGTCTTATGGTCAGGTGCGTCTTATGGAGCGAAAAATACGGTAGTCATGCTGCATACCTATTCTCTCTAGTATCAGAGGAGCATGCCCATTATTTTGGGTGCGGTGGAACACAGGCAGGATGGTCCTGCTGCACTCGTCTTGTTTGTGGCTTCCTAGAGGCACCTGGTTGGCCACTGTGTGAACAGACTGCTGGCCTTGATGGGCCTTGGTCTGATCCAGCAGGGCCTTTCTTATGTTCTTATGTTCTTACCAGCCAGACTAGCACACGTGGAGGATATTTGGAGGATAAAATTCAAATTAGGTAGACACCAATAATGGTATTTCTAGTGGACAAATTGGTACTGTGGCTAGGACCACTGAAGGTTATGGAAGTTACAAAGAGTAACAATGACTACACAAATATATGACTGTATGGGGAGAACAAGTAGTAGTCAAAAATAAGTATCCAAGGAGCGGTTCAACATGACACGCGTTCTCATCTGCTCATAAGCTACAGGGATTCGGGCTACAGTTGATAAGCTTATCTTGAAGGAAGACAGAAGTTAGGCTGCTGAAATTCTTACCATTTTGCAGCCATTATACAGCTGAGAGTCAAGAACTGTCAAATCACATGAGTAATAGCTATCCATATTCAAAAGGGAGAACTGTTGACAATTGCCTCTCGTCCTTCTTTTCATTCCATCTGTGCACACTACGGAAGAGTCAGGACTGAGCAAAGCCAGGGCCAGATATGGCCACGTTCCCCGATAAGGAAGCTTCAACACAGCTCACGGTGTAGGCGGGCAAAATAAATAAATAAGTGGAAGAGAAGATTGGTAACGAGAGAGATAATTTCCCCGTCAGAAATAAAAGATGGCGGCAACGGCATTGACATTGTTGAGGTTACAGGCTATGAAGGAAAGGACAATGTTGGCTTCATTTTCGTTGCCCTCCCCTCTGTGTGCATGCTGTGCGTGTGTGTTTTAAACCAATGACATTATATCTTCTCATAAGATATGAGGAAGATTGCTATCTGGCGTAATGAAAACCAAATGACAGGCCGATAAACTTAGCAGCTGTTTATAAAGTCTTGTAAAGGCGCTCTCCAGAGGTAAACAGATAAGAAAATCACATAATGGAAATGGCTAAAAGCAGCATTAGATTCTCTCGTGCTGAAAGAAAACAAGGCCGGCTACTGTAGTATGCATTCAAACTGCACAAAGCCAAGGTGGGCAAAGGCCCCCAAGGAGCACTCTCTGCTAGGCCAGGATAGAGCCAGCGTGGTGTGGTGGTTAGGAGTGGTGGATTCTAATCTGGAGAACCGGGTTTGATTCCCTGCTCCTCCACGTGAGCAGCGCACGCTAATCTGGTGAACTGGGTTGGTTTCCCCACTCTGCCACATGAAGTTAGCTGGGCAACCTTGGGCTAGTCACAGTTCTCGTCAAGCTCTCTCAGTCTCACCTACTGCACAAGGTGTCTGTTGTGGGGAGAGGCAGGGAAGGAGATTGTAAGCTGGTTTGATTCTCCTTAAAAAGGTAGATAAAAACCTCCTCCTCCTCCTCCTTCTTCTTCTTCTTTCCCTGTGAACACATCATGGATTGGAAACCAGCTGCCACTTGCCTTTCCCAAAGTGGCACTGGGTCTGGGAGAATGGGATTTGCAGAGGAGAAACAGCAGGAAGGGCCAGGGTGATTATCTGCCTCTGTGCCCTGACCTGGATGGCCCAGGCTAGCCTGATCACGTCAGATCTCAGAAGCTAAAACCAGGAGGGAAATGATTGCAACATGTGGATCCTCTGCTGCAATGGTGCATGGTGCTAATGTCAGAAGAGAGATGACTTGATGGCAGAGGATGGCCATTGAGTAGCAATGCCAGCCTCCAGGTGGAACCTGGGGATCCCCCGGAATTACAGCTCATTTCCAGACTACAGAGGTGAGATCCCCTGGAGAAAATATATATATTTATTATGTCAGAAAACATTAGTTTACTGTTTAAGCAGCCAAAGAGCATCTCTCTCCTTCTGATCCAAAGTCTATTTCCTTAAGTTTCATTTGACAATTTGCTCTTGCTCTAAGCTTTAAGAACATAACATAAGAACATAAGAAAAGCCATGCTGAATCAGACCAAGGCCCATCAAGTCCAGCAGTCTGTTCACACAGTGGCCAACCGGGTGCCTCTAGGAAGCCCACAAACAAGACCACTGCAGCAACATTGTCCTGCCTGTGTTCCAAAGCACCTAATCTAATAGACATGCTCATCTGATCCTGGAGAGAATAGGTACGCATCCTGACTAGTATTCATTTTTACTAGTAGCCATGAATAGCCCTCTCCTCCACGAACATGTCCACTCCCCTCTTAAAGCCTTCCAAGTTAGCAGCCATCACCACATCCTGGGGCAGGGAGTTCCACAATTTAACTGTGCGTTGTGTGAAGAAATACTTCCTTTTATCAGTTTTGACTCTCTCACCCTCCAGCTTCAGCAGATGACCCTGCATTCTAAAATTATGAGAGAGGGAGAAAAGTTTATCCCTGTCCACTCTCTCCAAACCATGCTTTACAAAATGTCATCCTGCCGGCCTTAAATCATAATATACCCAGTGCCCTTATGCAAGTGTTACAAGTCCTGAGTCAATGCACTATTTCACTAATTATTCACTAATAATTGTATATGAAGAAGGGAGCTGTGGCTCACAGAAGCTCATACCTTGCCAGAAATTTTGTTAGTCTTTAAGGTGCTACTGGACTCTTTTCTACTACTGCTACAGACAGACTAACACAGCTATCCATCGTAATTAAAAAGGTCACAGGTTCAGGTCCGGATGGACTTTTCAGGCTATTTTCTCTCATTCAAGAAGAAACAAGAAGAGGAAAAATGGGGTGGGGGGGGGGAGAAAAGGTCTCAAAACCAAACCCCTTAGCTTTAATAATTAGGTGATGTTGGAATGCAAGAGACCCTTCAGGAGAGGAATAGAGCTTTTTCATGAAAAATGAAAAAGGTTTCACCACAATATAAATTAGGCAAACAGATCTGGGTATGTTTAGCCTGAGGAGAAGACTGAGAGGGGATATGATAACCATGTTCAAGTACGTGAAGGGCTGTCATATAGAGGAGGGTGCTGAGTTGTTTTCTGTTGCTCAAGGTCGGACCAGAACCAACGGGTTGAAATTAAATCAAAAGAGTTTCCGTCTAGACATTAGGAAGAATTTTCTAACAGAGCGGTTCCTCAGTGGAACAGGCTTCCTCGGGAGGTGGTAAGCTCTCCTTCCCTGGAGGTTTTTAAGAAGAGGTTAGATGGCCATCTGTCAGCAATGCTGATGATGTGACCTTAGGCAGATGATGAGAGGGAGGGCATCTTGGCCATCTTCTGGTCACTAGGGGTGTGGAAGGGGGAGGTAGTTGTGAATTTCCTGCATGGTGCAGAGGGTTGGACTTGATGGCCCTGGTGGTCCCTTCCAACTCTATGATTCTATGATCTTAATGAGCAGCTGCTGAGATCTGTTCCCTCTGTGCCACCAATTCTGGAAGCGGGAGAAATCTTTACTATAGCTCAGCGCTGTAGTAAACCACCTGTGACCAGTCAGCCCTTTCCAACAGAAGAGAGATCACAGATCCTCAGTATCTTTTAAAAGTACACTGAAGGACCATCTCCTAATTAGGGTTGCCATCCTCCAGGCGGTGGCTGGAGAGCTCCTGTGATTACAACTGATCTTGAGGCAATAGAGATCAGTTCACCTGGAGAAAATGGCCACTTTGGAAGGTGGACTCTATGGCATTACATCCCATTGAAGTCCCTCCCCTCCCTAAATCCTGCCCTCCTCAGCCTCCACCCAGGGTTGCCAACTTCCAGGTATTCACAATACAAAAACAGCAACTACGACCAAAAGGTAAAGCTTAAACCAAATATAATAATCTATTTAATACTATACTCTACTATTAGGTACATATCTCAATTCACAGCTCAACTAATACAAAGTCTATTCCCACATTTGATCAGCAATAGTCCAACTCAAAAGCTCCCGCGTTCCAGGTATTAGCTGGAGATCTTCCGCTGTTACAACTGATCTCCAGCCGATGGAGGTCAGTTCATCTGGAGAAAATGGCCACTTTGGCAATTGGACTGTATGGCATTGAAGTCCTTTCCTTCCCTAAACCCCACCCTCCTCAGGCTCCATCCCAAAAACCTCCCGCCGGTGGTGAAGAGAGACCTGGCAGCCCTACCTCCATGCCCAAAATCTCCAGGTATTTCCCAACGTGGAGCTGGCAACCCTAGTGTCCTTCCATATGTCCCTGTGTGCCAACTAGAGTCATCAGGCAACCATCTGTCGACTGTCCCACTACTTAGAGAGGCCTGTCTGGCATTGACCAGGGCCTGGGCCTTTTCCATCATGGAATGGAGATCTTCAGGAGTTGCTACATGGCCTGCTTGTTTGCCAGGACTTTTGAGAGTGTTTGAATGGCAGGCATCTTTTAAGAAGGGGAGGGGGGAGAGATTTGGAGTTTGCTATTTTATTTTGGTCTCAGTGGGGTATAATGCCATAGAGTTAGGGTTCCCAGCTTCAGGTTGGGAAATACCTGGAGATTTTTGGTGTGCAGCCTGAGGAGGGCGGGGTTTGAGGAGGGGAGGGACTTAAATGCCATAGAGTCCAATTGTCAAAGCGGCCATTTTCTTCAGGTGAATTGATCTCTATTGGCTGGAGATCAGCTGTAATAGCGGCCAGTACCTCTCCAGCTGGTACCTCTCTGCCTGCAAGTTAAACCCATTATTTCAAGTCCTATCTTCTGCTGCCAACAGGAGCAGCTCCCTGCCCTCCTCTAAGTGACAGCCCTTCAAGTACTTAAAGAGAGCAATAATGACCCCCTCAACCTCCTCTTCTCCAGACTAAACATTCCCAAGTCCCCCAGCCTTCCCTCATAGGGCTTGGTCTCCAGGCCCCTGGATGTCCTCGTCCCTCTTTTCTGCACCCGCTCCATTCTGTCCACATCCTTTTTGAAGTGAGGCCTCCAGAACTGCACACAATACTTCAGGTTTGGCCTGACCAATGCAGTGTACAGTGGGACTATGACATTTTGCAATTTGGATGTTATGCCTCTGTTGATTCACCCCAAGATTGCATTAGCCTTTTTTGTTGCTGCATCACAATGGCTGCTCATATTTAACTTACAGTCCACCTGTACCCCAAGATCTTGTTCACATACACTGCTACCCAGAAGTGTATCCCCCATCCAGTATGCTTCTTCCTCTTTTTTATTACTCAGATGTAGAACTTGGCACTTATCCTTGTTGAAATGCATCTTGTTCACATCCACCCACTTTTCCAGTGTGTTCAGATCTCGTTGAATTCTATATCTTCTGGTGCGTTTGCTGCTCCTCCAATTTAATGTCATCTGCAAATTTAATGAGTAGTCCACCGCCTCATCCTGATCATTAATAAAAATATTGAAAAGTACCGGGCCCAGAACTGATTCCTATGGCACCCCACTGGACACCTCTCTCCACTCAGATGAAATGCCATTGACAACTACTCTTTGAGTGAGGTTCTCCAACTAGTTCCCCAGCCGCCTAACTATCCTAGTGTCCATTTCACAGTCCTCTAGTTTACCCATCAGAACATTCTGGGGAACCCTGTCAAAAGCTTTACTAAAATCCAGGTAAAAAACATCAACAGCATTCCCTCGATCCAGTAAGCTTGTCACTCGATCAAAGAAAGAAACGAGGTTGGTCTGGCAGGATCTGTTGGAGAGAAATCCGTGCTAACTTCCCCAGATCACCAAGTTGTCCTTTAGGTGCTCACAGATTGATCCCTTTAAAATCTGCTCCAGTATCTTCCCCGGGACAGAGGTCAGACTATAGTGGTGCAAAGCTCCATCAAGTTGCAGCCAAATTATGACAATCTTGTAGGGTTTCTAAAGCAAGAGATGAATGGAAGAGGTTTGCCATTGTCTGCTTCTCTGTAGGAACCCTGGACTTCCTTGGTGGTCTCCCATCCAGGTACTAACCAAGGCTGATCCTGCTTAGCTTTTGAGATCTGACGAGCTCCGGCTTATCTGGGCCATCAAGGTCAGGGTTTGAAGTAGGATAGCCTTTACATAATTCTTATGTCCAAAAGAAGAATATTGTTCCTTTAAGTAACAGCGTTTTTGTGTTTGTTGCTTGAGAGAAAGAGATTCTTAAAGGCAGAGCAAAGAGTGCACAATGAACCTTTCCGGAGTAATTTTGCTGACAACCAGGCCAGCGTAGCTAGTGGTACTCTTGTCAATTAGGTCCTGAAAAATATGCAAGAGAGCAATGTTCAAAATGACCTGAGGGGCTATCCAGTGTGAATATAAATGAGTTTATGAGTTTAAGTGCTTAATGTTAAACATATGTGGAAGTTAGCCTCACGGGCAGGCTCAACTCAAAAGGGCTTGTGTGTACCTTCTTCCCCGGTTTCTTGGTTAGGTCCTCTTCAGCCAACTAGCCCTACACCACAAGCTGGTGGGGTGGGGAACGGCTTCCTCAGCCGCAACCATCCAATTCCTGTTTGCATTCCCTCTCTGTACTCCTCCCAGTTCCTTAACAAGAACCAGAATTATGCTGCAGGCGTGGCACGGCGTTTCACAGGGACAGGTCCCGCAAGGTTTGCACATTCTTGTGCCTGGCTGATTTGGCAGATAGTCACCTACCAAGAGTTGGGGCAGGAATATACTGAGATCGGAGCCATCTGTTGGGGTCATTTCTGTGATCTGGTGAGCCCCTTTGCCCCAAGCACTTCTTAAACATATTGAAAGTAAATATTTAACTCTAGAAACCCAAATGCAAGGCTTTTGGTACATTGCCCATAGTTATGGCTCTAATTTCTACATTTTCTCCATGTCATAATTAGGGCTGCCCACTCTGGATTGGGAAATACCTGGAGATTTGGGGGGTGGAGCTGAGGAGGGTGGGGTTTGCGGAGGGGAGAGATTTTGGTGGGGTATAATCCCATAGAGTCCACCTTCCAAAGCGACCCATTTTCTCCAGGTGATATAATAGAGGTCTATAAAATTATGGAGAGACTGGACAAGGAGAAAAACTTCTCATAATACCAGTACATGGGGTCATCTGCTGAAGCTGGAGGGTGAGAGATTCAAAACTGATAAAAGGAAGTATTTCTTCACACAATGCATAGTTAACTTGTGGACCTCCCTGCCCCAGGATGTGGTGATGGCTGCCAACTTGGAAGGCTTTAAGAGTGGAGTGGACATGTTAATGGAGGAGAGGGCTATCCATGGATACTAGTCAAAATGAATACTAGTCATGATGCATACCTATTCTCTCCAGGATCAGATGAGCATGTCTATTATTTTGGGTGCGGTGGAACACAGGCAGGATAAGGCTGCTGCAGTCGTCTTGCTTGTGGGCTTCCTACAGGCACCTGATTGGCCACTGTGTGAACAGACTGCTGGACTTGATGGGCCTTGGTCTGATCCAGCAGGGCCTTTCTTATGTATCAGATAAAGGGAGCTTTGACTCTAGTAAGCTTACACTCTGGAAATCTTGTTGGTCTTTAAGGTGCTGCTGGACTTGAACCTTACTGTCATGCTGTTTGTTGTCCAAAATCTCTTTCAGCTCCCTTCGATCATCTCAATGATCGTTCTCTGATTTGGGTTTATGAATGAAACAAATAGGCATCTACAGCAGATAAATAATACATCACATGGGATTCTCACACTGTATTTCTAATACAGATCAGTGACATCTATCAACTTGGATTAAATCAGATCCTGCATATTTTGTCACATCTGTCGTTTGTCAATCTTTGCATTCTTGTTTATTGTTGAAATGGGTGCATTTACCTTCCTCC
Organism: Euleptes europaea; assembly: GCF_029931775.1. NCBI lineage: Eukaryota > Metazoa > Chordata > Lepidosauria > Squamata > Sphaerodactylidae > Euleptes > Euleptes europaea. Next base: position 120,881,554 of record NC_079313.1, read on the forward strand.
CCACAAAAAAGCAAAAGTCAAGTTTTCTAGAATATGAGACCACAGATAAACATCAATATGTTATTTTTAAGCCTAAAAAAAGAGCATCTGATATTAATAAAAGGTCAAAAAGTAATTACATTATGGTATATTGTGCCACAGACATGACATTTCTCTACAAGAGTGTGTTTTTGTTTGCGATCCAGGTTAGATTTCTCACTGCAATATGCTCGACATGGGTCTGCCTTTGAAAAATGTTTGGAAGCTTCCACTGGAGCAGAAGGAAGCTGCTTGAATTTGTCTTAATTTGGGGGCATCCAAACTTAGCTGTTAAAGGAAAGGGATGCTTCAACTGGAGGATAGAGAATTTGGGAAGTTTCACTAGGTAATACTTAGGGTTGCCAGCTCAGGACTGGGAAATACCTGGAGATTTTGAGGGTGAAGCCTAAGGAGGGCGTGGTTTGAGGAGGGGAGGGACTTCAGTGGGTATAGTGCCATAGAGTCTACCCTTCAAAGCTGCTATTTTTTTGGGGGGGGGTGCAAACTCATTTCTGGAGATAAGTTATAATCCCAGGAGATTTCCAGCCATCACCTGGAGGTTGCAGCCCTAGTAATACAACCCCAATTTGGCTTACATTGACTTGTGGCATCAACATGGTTGCCAACCTCCAGGTACTAGCTGGAGATCTCCCGCTGTTACAACTGATCTCCAGCCGATAGAGATCAGTTCAACTGGAGAAAATGTCCGCTTTGACAATTGGGCTCTATGGCATTGAAGTCCCTCCCCTCCCCAACCCCTGCCCACTTCTGGCTCCACCCCAAAATTCTCCAGGTATTTCCCAACCCAGAGCTGGCAACCTTAGGCATCAACTACAAACGGTTACTGGAATTGTTAATGTAAGGACTATGTTTCTCCTTTTTTCTTGGGCTTTCAAGAGGCCCTTGTATTCCGTTTGGCATTGATCAACTACTGTCTCCATCTGGGTGGCTTTCGGGTTTTTTGTTTTTGTTTTTGGCTTCTTGTTTCCAGCACGCCAAGGTTCAACTCGATACTATATTTATTTAGTACATGTTTATATTGCCTTTCCTTCAAGGAGCTCAGAGTAGCAAACCTCATTTCCCCCTCCTCTGTTCCAGCCTCACGACTACTACCCTTGCAAGGTCCATTTGACTGAGAGAGAGGGACCGGCCCGCGATTACCCAGCGTCGCAAGGAACACGGTAGAGTGCCGATTTGTACTTCCCAGATCCTAGTCTGACAGCTGAACCACTCTGGTCTCAGAGGAGTACTTAATTAGTTAATTCATTTGATTCTCATGGCAATGCTCTTCTGGCACAGGAGTGTGCCCTGGTATGCAGTTTGGGAACAGCTGCTATAAATTCATTAGGCAAATCCTACAGACTTCGCCATTGCCTCCCTTAAAGAAAAAGCAGGGGAGGGAGAAAGAAACCCCTCTCCCCACCCCAACAGGAAACAAAAACACAGAAGACTATGGAATTCTCATTAGTATCACATACCAATCTCGGAAAACAAAGGCTGTAACAGTGAAGGTTTAGAAAAGCTAAGGAAAAGGGGGAGGGTGTGGGAGGGGAAAGGGGGGGAGAAGCTGGACCACCATACAGCTTTTAGAAAATAATTAGTGCTCTAACATAAATAGATGTCACTGACTGTAGTAATGTCTACAGGAAATAAATAACAGTGGAACACAATAAAGCTCCCTGTAATGTACTCTGTTGTAATATTGATGGGAGCATATGGCAAGCATCTGACAGCTGTTAAACAGATGTGGCAATTAGCAAACCTTATGGTCATGCTGTTAAGATGATTATGCAACATGTTCTTTAGCAAAATTAGATGACTTCCTACTTTCTGTAGCTTTGCACATGTGGAGAGCTCGTCTGATGTCCCAATTTCGCCAGTATTGTTAGCTTAATGTCTCTTTGCCTATATTATTCGTACGCACATATAGAAAGGAAGAGAGAGAGAGGGAGGGAGAGAGAGAGAACACTATTTGATGCCTCATGGAAGATTTAGAGAAATCCAGAATTTAAACAAGAACAATATCAATTCCGCTGTGCAGCAGATACTTCAATTATAATAGCTAATGGACAAATTGAGAGATAAAAAGACTTTTCTATCATGTTGAAATTCAATGAACAGTTTTCAATTAGGCGCCAAGGAGAAAAAGGGGGGGAAAGAAAAGGGAAGATACTTTGCCTTGATGTTAACATTGGAGGGAAAGATGAGAGCCGCTCTGCTTTTTCATTATACAGAAGAGATGCATATAATGATGCATATTTAAATTATAAATCAGGTCACTATCTGCCAAATGAAAGCAATATCAATTAGAGCGAAGGTGGATCAAGCTTTAAAACTCCTTATATTTAATGACAAAAGCATGATGGTTAATCTTGCCAAGCCAACAAAGAGATAATTTAAGGCAGTAACAAATCAAAGAGTGATGTCACAAAAATAAGCCCTTGCAGCTTTGGGGAGGGGGCAGTATTATTATAATTAATAGAGTTCGAATGGCTGGCGTGTGCGTGTGTGCGTACGGGTTATGGGCTTTCACCAAAGCCTTTACGGCAGGCATAAAATATGAAACTCGAAAGAGTGGGTTTGACTAAGGTTGACTCGAGGGTCCTTAAGCCCTTCCGCCACAGTAATTCCTGTAAAATAATAGTTTCATTTATAGGCTTAATTTATAACGTTGAATTTATGCCAGCTCATCGGATATAAATCATGATTATGGAATGATCTATTATATGTCACTAAACCTAATGCAAATTAAATATCGTTATATTTTTTTCGAGGTGGGGGGGAGCAGAATCCGTCTGTGTTAAAATAACACGAACCGTCTGATCCACAAAGAGCTTAGCTGACTGTTGTGTTGAATGCAAATGTCGTTTGCACTAATGGGACGGCACAGTGGCTTTGGCTTTGGGGCACTAGCTGTAGATCTATTTCTGGACAAAGGGATGTCTAGTCTGGTGGAGGGTGGGCTGAAAGGAGGGAGCCACTTTGCAGAGGCTACGTGTCCCAGCACTCCTGCGCGTGAAGAGTGACAGATAAATAGAGCTCCTACAGCGTGGTGTAGTGGTTATGAGCGGCTGGCTCTAATCTGGAGAACCAGGTTCGATTCCCCACTCCTCCACATGCAGCCTGTTGGGTGACCTTGGGGCAGTCAGTTCTCTCTGAACTCTCTCAGCCCCACCTGCCTCACAAGGTGCCTGTTGTTGGGATAGGAAGGGAAGGCGATTGTAAGCCGCTTTGAGACTCCTTATGTAGGGTTGCCAGGTCCCTCTTCGCAACCGGCGGGAGATTTTGGGGGCGGAGCCTGAAGAGGGTGGGGTTTGGGGAGGGGAGGGACTTCAATGCCATAGAGTCCAATTGCCAAAGCCGCCATTTTTCTCCAGGTGATCTGATCTCTATCGGCTGGAGATAAGTTGAATTAGCAGGAGATCGCCTGCTACTGCCTGGCAGTTGGCAACCCTATCCTTACGGTAGAAAAAAGCAGAGTATAATCCCAACGCTTCTTCTTCTTCACCTTCATATCACCACTCCACATTAAAAGTAAGGATCCTAACAGATTTCTCCTTGGCCGAATTGTTCCTGAATCTGAGGTGCCTTGTTACCAGATTCCTTTACCCCCAGGGTGGAATATGAAGTTCAGAATTTGCACCCCCCCCGGATTTCTGTTTCAAGAATTTGTGTGCTTTACTGTTTTGGCATTCAATTGTTTTAAAAGTATTTTTTTTCTCTCCTTGGGGTATTCTTCACGGTGGATTTTGCTTCGGTTTCGAATTGGAGCAAATAATAAACTGATTTAAATAGCTTTTTCATGGCAGTGCAGAAATAGAAATGGTGGGGTTTTTTCCTCCAATTTTTGTTTATAAATTGTGGTGAATGCCGTAGCTACAGGGTAGGGGGGAAATGGAAATATACCATAGATTTTTTTTAAATGACTTTTTGTTTTAAAATTGGGCACTATCAATGGTGCACTCATATTTTAAAAGAACACCGGGGAGGTAGACAAAATAAATAAAATGGAAAAATAATAACTGGTTTGGTAAAACTAGTGAATAGCCTTAGTATTTTTCTTGATTAGAGGTGAATCTTACATAATTATGTTTCACTCTGTATGTCCCGCATTTCATGGCCCTTTGACCCTGCTGTTTTTTTTCTCATTCCACTTACATAAAAAGTCTGTCTCGTCAAGGTCCATCGGAAGAAGTGGGCTCAATTCTGTAAAATGTTTAGGTCCACAGATAAAGATTCAACAGAATGGCTTAAAACAGGCTTAATATGAAGAGCAAGTAAAATATCTTCTACAGCAGGGGTCTCCAAGGTGGTGCCTGTGTAGCGGTGCCAGGTTCCTCTTCACCACCGGCGGGAGGCTTTGGGGGCGGAGCCTGAGGAGGGTGGGGTTTGGAAAGGGGAGGGACTTCAGTACCATAGAGTCCAATTGCCAAAGCGGCCAAAGGTGAACTGATCTCTATCGGCTGGAGATCAGTTGTAATAGCAGGAGATCTCCAGCTAGTACCTGGAGGTTGGCAACCCTATGCCCGTGAGCACCTGCACACCCACCGGCACCTTTACTGGCACCTGCCAAATATTTTTAAGAAGTGAGTGGGGCCAGGTAGGGCTTTTGCCCAGCAAGGCTTCTGACTGACTGATAGAGATTTGCTTGGCTGTGCAGATTTTTTTAAATGTTGCTTTGGCAGCAGCTGCCACCACAGCACAAGGATCTACACCGTGTTACTGAAGTTAAGCGGTGGCAATCATTTTGTGCCTGGCTCCGCCTTCTACGGAAGCCATTTTGCGGCAGCCATTTTGTTGCTGCGCCCACCATGCCGTGCCAGAACTGCAAATGTGCCCGTAGGCTCAAAAAGGTTGGCGACCCCGGTTGCACAGTATTTCCTAATGCCTGTTGAAGAACTAAGGTCATATGATCTCAGTGCAAGTCCTCCAACTACCAGCTCCCTAACGTTATTAAATATAAGGGAATGTCTTTAAATTATTAATTTTATCACTACATAGTCCATGAAAATAGTTTCAGAGGGTAGCCGTGTTGGTCTGCAGTAGGACAGCCAGATTCCAGTCCAGTAGCACCTTAGAAGACCAACAAGATTTTGGGGGTATAAGCTTCCGAGAGTCAAAACCCCCTTTGTCAGATCCTACTGGACTCGAATTTAACAATCCATGAAAGTTTGTGCTGGAATAATACTTTGGTAGTCATGAAGATGCCGCTAGATGCAAGTTTATTTTTGAGAAAACAATTCAACTGAAAAAAGTAAAAAGGATGAAAGAAAATGAGTTCATCCACATGGGGCCAAACCATGTCTTTTCTTTGGGTAGGTGCACTCCTATAGTGTAGATCAATGGTTCTCAACCTAGGGCCCCCAAGATATTCCAAGGGGGCCACAGGTGAAAATTGCGTAAATGGGGGCCCATGGCACGACACTAGGGGGCCACAGAGGGAAGTGAGAAGTGAAGAAGACAAACACATGAAAACCTAACACCTGACTTTCTTCACTGCGCTTCCATGCATCGTTTGCAACTGTGGATTTTTGTATCCCTGTAATCTTGTGTAACGGTGGTAGAGGCTTCGTTCTCCCTTGTATGTGAACATGGTTTTTTTTAGCATGTTGTATTCCCTTTTTGTGGGGTATTTTTTTTTTGTAAATTTCAGTTTCCCAATAAGAACTGCATGTGTGCATTTTGTGTGGCTGCTTATGCTTCTTTGTTCCTTGGCTATTTACAAACAAAACATTTAAATAGCTACCTTTCTACCGGTAGGACAAGGGGGGCCACAGGAAGAAAACAAGATCGGAAGGGGAAGCCATGGTCGGAAAAAGGTTGGGAACCACTGGTGTAGATTACTTCTTTTAAAAAAACTAAATATTAAATAGACATTTCTTCTTCTTCTGGTAATTTGGGGAGGTATTTAAAAAGCAACGGTGCATGTATAAATAGTAACTGCCTCAAATCTGAAATATTTTCTTTCTTTCTTTCTTTCTTTCTTTCTTTCTCTTTCTTTCTTTCTTTCTTTCTTTCTTTCTTTCTTTCTTTCTTTCTTTCTTTCTTTCTTTCTTTCTTTCTTTCTTTCTTTCTTTCACTCTGTTTACTCTTCATAGGATCTGACCCATTGGTTAAATATTTCTGTTCTCATTATGATGGTTATTTATTGCTTTATCTGATTGTCTCACTATTTTTAACTGGAGGTTGCTTCAGGTACATCATAGAGACCAGTGGCGAACACATAGGGTGTTTTCAGACATACTGAAAAATGCACTTTCGATCCACTTTCAAAGCACTGTAACGATCATTTGCAAGTGGGCTTTGCTGTTTCACACAGTAAAACCCAGCTGCAAAGTGGATTGAAAGTGCATTATTTGGCATGTATGAAAGGCACCATAGTTTCAATTAAAGAAAAATAAGCACAATGTTGCATTCTTTAAACATACTTTCAAATGCTCTTCAGGTCCAAAATCTTACTGACGTCTAGCAGTAGAAAAGAGCAAGAGTCCAGTAGCACCTTAAAGACTAACAAAATTCCTGGCAGGGTATGAGCTTTCGTGAGCCACAGCTCACTTCTTTAGAAATAGCTTTCCGCTGCTACAAACAGACTAACACGGCTAACCCATCGTGATTTTACTGACTTCTGTAATATTTCACCAAAATAAGTGGGCTCAGAAGTGAAGCTTCAGGTGTTTTGTAAACCATTCCAAGTATGTTAATTTTACAGTCCCCTTCGCTGCAATGGACAAGAAGGAGAAGAAGAAGGAGAAGGAGAAGAAGAAGAGTTAGTTTTTATATGCTGACTTCCTCTACAATTTAGGGAAGAATCAAAGTGGCTTACAATCACCTTCCCTTCCCCTCCCCACAACAGACACCCTGTGAGGTAGGTGGGGCTGAGAGAGCTCTGAGAGCTGTGACTAACCTAAGGTCACCCAGGTGGGTTCATGTGCAGGAGTGGGGAAACCAACCCAGTTCACCACCACAGCTCATGTGAAGGAGTGGGGAATCAATCCCGGTTCTCCAGATTAGAATCCCCTGCTCCAAACCACCCTTCTTAACCACTATACCACGCTGGCTCTAGTACAGTGATGGCGAGTGCCCAAACTGCAACGCAAAACCCACTTATTTATCGCCAAGTGCCAATACGGCAATTTAACCTGAATACTGAGGTTTTAGTTTAGAAAAAACAACTCGTACATTCACATATTTTGCGTTAAAAGAAAAACACAATAACAGAGCTTTCAATGATACAAACAACTTTTTATTGAAAAGTAAAAGTTTGCATTTGGCATGCATCTCTCCAGGACTCGTCCTCCGCTCAGCCACCAGACATTATTGTACATAAGTAAACAATTATACTGTGCCTGAACCTCCTCAAGAAGTGCTTGAAACTGTCGACAATTCAGAGCATGAGCCATGATGTAATTCACCATTTTTGTTACATCTTTGAGGACATCGTCAAATTTTTTGAACAATTAATGTGATTTTTGCTGTTGTGTGCATGCTGATAATTTGTCTATCCTTGGCTCATACTTTGTAAGTTTGAGAGAAACACTTGCAGCACTCAGGTCATCTGTTAGCCTGTTTCTGGTGTCAGATTTGATATAATTTAAGCTGAAAACAGCTGCTCACAAGCATAAGATGACCCAAACAAAGTAAGGAAAGCAATCCCAAGTGCTTTCATTGACTTAAAATTATTTGGCAGAGAATTCCACACTTTAAGGATTTCATTTTCAGAACTAGCTGTGCTGTCCTTTGGCATCCCTTCTATCTTCTCAAGTGTTTCACGCAGGTCATAGAATTTATTTTTCCAGATAGAGCTTTCTTGAAATTCTATTAGCTCCATTTCCAAATTTTCTAAATCTAACCAGTGTAGGCAGGAAAGATCAGGTTCTTCAAATTTGGCTTTATCTGGAGAAGTAAGAAAACACAGGGTTGTCTCCATCTTACGGAACTGTAAAAATCTGTTACTAAAATTCACCTTTGCAGCTGCTACAATGCTAGAAAATTCCTTGTAGATTTCCTGATGGCTTGTAGGATTGTCTGCAAATGTTGTAGAATTTTCTAAATGCCTTTTTAGAAGGACGGGGCCCCAGACAAACTGAAGACGGGCGGGGCCCCAGACAAACTGAAGAGGGGCGGGCCCCCGATGAACAGCTGAGCTGCCCCACAGCTCAGCTGAGAGGGGGGGGCTGGCAAGGTGCTTGGCCACAGCCTCCTGGTCCAAACTGAAGACGGGCGGGGCCCCGACAAACAGCTGAGCTGCCCCGCAGCAAAGCTGAGGGGGGGCGTGGCAAGGTGCTCGGCCACAGCCTCCCCAGTCCAAACTGAAGACAGGCAGGGCGCCCGACAAACTTCTGAGCTGCGGCCACAGCTCAGCTGAGAGAGAGGGAGGGGCTTGCCCAGGTGCAAGGAGAGGGAGGGTGCCAGAGCAGGCTTGGGGAGCATGGGCTTGGGGAGAAGGAGCACCGCCCTAAGTGCCCTCACCACGTCAACACGGCACAGCCCTAGGCAGATGCGACGGGTCCGTGCGTGCCCACAGAGAGGGCTCAGCGTGCTGGCTGCGGCACGCGTGCCATAGGTTCGCCAACACGGCTCTAGTACTTCATATTTAACAGAGTAACCAACTGGGCTTTGAGATACCATATTTTTCCAGTAGCAAAGTATCAGTGAAGTGGACTGTCATCTTCCAGAAGCATCATCTATTATATGATCGCTGTTGAGATGTTCAAGTAACTCATAGTGGTTTGACATGAATTCCTGGATGAGATCCTAGAAGTCCCCTGACGTCAAAGGACAAAGCCTGGAAATCTTTCTGGCAGATCTATCCATCATCTTGACGTGATCAAATGGACCAAGAATCAGAAGTTGTACTAGAACAAAAAAAAAAAAAAACCTACTCAGAAATACAGTTCACTAAGGCTGAAAGAGGGGAAACAGTGACTGAACCTATTTCTTTAGAACAATGGTCATTTATGCGTGGGAGTTTTACCCGGGGGTCGATGCTCGCTTGACCCACAATTTTGTAATGTGAATCCTAAAATTGCTATGCATCAGCAAAGTCACCTAGTTCAATTCTGGAGCGTCTGAGTCCCAGCCTTTGAAAGCTCGTCTTTTTAATTAGCTGTAGTTCTTACTGTGAGAAAAGCATCCAGTTCCCCTGTCCCACTGGCAGAAACCTAAGTGCTGTTTTAAAAAACATTTTTTAAAACCGAGCTTTTTAAAAAGAACTGGGGGCGACCCAAGTGTCATTTCAAAACCCTTTCCTATGTGAGACAAACCGAGTGGGAGTCAAAAATCAGGAAGCATTTGTGTCCCCGCCCCTTGAAACAATGCTTTGTAATTGGTTTACTATGAAAAAAAACATCACCCCCCTCCCCCAGCTCCCCTGTCTCACATTTTGCCTTATGCATGGAGATTAGGACAGTTTCACCTGGGTTAATCTCAGAAGAGATCGAAGAATTGGGATTTCACAGGAACGGGAAGACCCGGAATTTGCGAGGGCTGTCCACGAGGTCATCTCTAATGGATGGAAAACTCATGCATAACTCCAAGGAACAACCAAGACACTCTGAGGGCGAATGTGAGTGAAAGTACCCATGCATAAAGGACCTAAGTCTCGTGGGCTTTTAAAGGGAAGAGATGAACAAAGATGGTTTGCCATTGCCTTCCTCTAAATAGCAACCCTGGTCTTCCCTGGTGGTCTCTGATCCAAATATGTGTCAAAATAATTCAGCTTTGTACCTTTTATGGAAAGAAGAGAGTGGAGGAGCTTTCAATATCATGTCTGGCAGGCTATTCAAAACTGTGGGCACATCCACACCAAAAAAATACATGCCTAGACAAACGGCCTGAATAGAGAGGACAGTAGGGTTGCTAACCTCCAGGTGGTGGCTGGCTGGAGATCGCCCGTTATTACAACTGATCTCCAGCTGATAGAGATCAGTTTCCTTGGAGAAAATGGCTGATTTTGCAATTGGACTCTATGGCATTGAAGTCCCTCCCCTCTCCAAACCCCGCCCTCCTAAGGCTCTGCCCCCAAAATCTCCAGGTATTTCTCAACCTGGAGCTGGCAACCCCAGAGGACTGTCAGACATGAGGTGCCTGACGGCCTTAGTGGGCACATGGGATCATAAGCGTTCAAGGCAAGCTGTGAAATCAAGGCCACAGAAAACCCACTGTGATTGCCTTCAGCCCTGGGAATCCAGAGCAACAGCCCATCAAAGTGAAGTGATGGCACACAATTGCACAAGAACCTTTGCAGAAACTTTTAAAAACTCAGCCAACGCAACTCCCCAAACTGGCCAAACGACATGACATTTCCCTTGCGCTGAATTATACCGACACTCCCCATTCCCCTCTCAAGACTTACTTAGTAGACATAGCAGAAGCCACATGGAGGATCATTTACAACCCCGTCCATTTATCAAGAAGTCAGAGTAGAAGAAAAATGGGAGGGAGGCAGGAAAAACAGCATCAAAAGTGCCAGCACGAAGAAAAGATGAAACCAAATCAGTATTCAAATTACATGCGTGTCTCAATTTTGCTTTGTTATTGTGTCACTATTTTGAAAAGCCCAAATTATACTCATAAAAACTTAAGCTATGCATACATATGTATGAAAGTCTTCAGCTTTAGCATGACTGAGATAGACAAGCCTGGTAGTAGGTTTTCTGCTCAGATTGTGGAAGCAAATAATAATCAAAGAGAGCTGAGCTCCACGAGACACCAGGATTCTGGGACACGCCTCCCTTATTTTCCTCATAAGGCAAAAAGCCGGCGATGAAACAGGTGGGAGAACTTGGCATCTCTTTGGAAGCAATCTCCCTACAGCTGAAACTGATAGCAAAGCGATCCCTGACTTCGTTGGGTGTGAACTTGAACACTGTAGAAACAGATTTTTCTCCCTTTGTGCTAGAGAAATTATTACAGACTGGGTTTTTGACCTACCAGCAGTATATTTTCCTCCCCTCAGTCCTTCCCCCTCTTTTAACAGTGAGCTTGAGAAAGACTTCTTTTTTTATAATAGTTTTATTAAAGAAAAAAGAAATTACAAAATCAGACACAACATGCTTACACAACATACATACAATATATCAAATCTTCCAAAAGGAGCTGGATTTTTCTTCCTGATCAATGAATAGTGTTGCCAATTCCAACTTGCGAAATTCCTGGATTGTGTGTGTGTGGGTTGCCTGTGGAGGGCAGAGTTTGGGGATGGGAAGGAGTTCAGTGGAGAAGTGATGCTGCAGAGCACCAACCTTTCTGAGCCTGCGGGCATATTTGGAACTTTGAGAGAAAGCAGAGAGGGCCAGCCCCAAAATAGCCACCATAATAGGTGGAACCAAACCCAAAATGTCCACCACACGAGGCTAAGCTGAATGAAAGCCACCCTCCTCACACAAAGTAAGGAAAGCCCAGGTGATTACCAGTCCTCCAGTGGAAAGCCCTTTCATTTAAATAAGTAGAGTTGGCTGCTCGGGGTTGGGAAATACCTGGAGATTTTTGGGGTGGCGCCTGAGGAGGGTGGGATTTGGGGAGGGGAGAGACTTCAATGCCATAGAGTCCAATTGCCAAAGGGGCCATTTTCACCAGGCGATCTCTATTGACTGGAGATCAGTTGTATTAGCAGGAGATCTCCAGCTAGTACCTGGAGGTTGGCAACCCTATAAATAAGGGCAACCAGTAATAAGGCCTGCCTTACAATGGTCCCACCCACTTTCTGAAAAGCTCAGCAGATTCCAAAGGAAGTACTGATGGGCACCATGTTAGGGAATCGTGACACAGAGTCCACCATCCAAAGCAGCCATTTTCTCCAGGGGAACTGATCTCTGTAGTCTGGATGGAGATCAACTGTAATTCTGGGAGAACTCCAGGCCCTGCCGCCTGGAGGTTGGCAACTCTATGCCATGGTTACATGCATTTTAAAAAAAAATATATGTCTGAATTTCTGGCATTGCAGTGTGAGTTTTGTATATTGTATATCTGGAAAGTAAATCGGTTAAAATCCTGCTTCTGCCTGCAATGTCCCTTTTGTTCCATTGTTTTCAGAGCAATCAATTCTTTCCTGTTTTTTTCAGGGCGTGCCTATGCTTTCCCTGTACTCATGAATAAATACTTGATTATCAGCTCTTGTTGGAGACTCAAAGGCATTAAAGTACTATTTTTTTTAACTTTGTAGCAAGCCAATGTCACGGCTTGTATGAACAAATGATCATTTAAAAAAATGAGAAAAGGTTAGTGACTTGGCTTGCTGCAAAATAAGTTCTTAAGCCACCCCCTACAGCTGATACTCAAGCATTTCTTCATGAGTGTTGAGAAAGAACCAGGAAGTCCTGAGAAAACAGGAATATTTCATCAGGCTGGAAGAAGATGAAAGAGACATTATTTTCAGCATGGTGTAGTGGTTAAGAGTGGTAGTTTGGAGTGGTGGAGTCTGATCTGGAGAACTGGGTTTGATTCCCCACTCCTCCACATGAGCGGCGGAGGCTAATCTGGTGAACTGGATTTGTTTCCCCACTCCTACACATGAAGCCACCTGGGTGACCTTGGGCTAGTCACACTCTCTCAGTCCCACCTACCTCACAGGGTGTCTGCTGTGGGGAGGGGAAGGGAAGGTGATTGCAAGCCGGTTTGATTCTTCCCTAAGTGGTAGAGAAAGTCGGCATATAAAAACCAACTCTTCTTCTTCTTCTCCTCCTCCTCCTTCCTTTAAAGGGACTGTAGCCCAGGGAAGCCTTAATAGTGCTGGGGCTGACCACATGGGATAGTTGGGATAGCAATTGCATTTGTAAGTAAGAAAAATCACCACAAATGAGATGGTATAAGAAGGAAAAGCAACTGAAATTTCATGGGTGGACCATGATGTCATCTGGACGGTACATAAAAATGGACTGAATGAATCCCAGCAGTTGGAGTGGAACTAGATTTGCATGGAGAAGGTCAACAGCTACTGAAGCTGGGGTTGCCAACTCCGGGTTGGGAAATACCTGGGGATTTGGGGGCTGGAGCCTGATGAGGGTGGGGTTTGGGGAGGGGATGGACTTCAATGGGGCATAACACCATAGAGTCCATCTTCCAAAGCACCCATTTTCACCAAATGAACTGATCTTTGTCGCCTGGAGATCAGTAGTAATCCCTGGAGATCTCCAGCCACTACCTGGAGGTTGAACTGAAGTGGACTTTGCATTCTAAATTATCCATTATCAGTATCTGCTTTTCATACTGAGAAGATGGACAGTAAAAGCAAAAGCAAATCTTTGCTCTCGCTTCAAAAATACTGCAATCTTGCAAGTGAGTGGAATGGATATAATAAAATAATAATAATACATCACATTTTACAGTTTCACAGGGCTGTAAAACATTAAACCAATTAAACCTCCTAGCCTAGCCCTGCTGAGAGGCAGAAAAGTTTTCCCATCTTCATGTTTGCCTTCTCTAGATATCCAGATTCCCCCCTACAGTATATTGCTAAGCACTTTGTCCAAAATCAATTAGATTTTATCTTGAGCAATTGGCATTTATTCCCTCTCCCACCCTGTTTCCATTTTAAAAAGGTGCCCAAGCATCTTAAATAGCACCATTCCAATCTGTCAGTGGCTGAAGTCAGTTTACCTAATGTATGTAATTACAAAAGCATCTTGTACAGCCCCCCAAATGTGGCTTTATTATGCAGAAATGTGACAATAAGCTTGCGATGTCAACTCTACTCATGTCAGGCTCCTCAAATGGAAGATGACTGATCCTTCTGACAGAAAGGAAACCAGAGGGTTTGTTACGGCAGCAAAGGGACGTCAGCCATGTAGATATCATTACAAGGGCCCCTCGGTGAAATTTTCATAGCTGACTAAGGGATTTGTCTGTACAAAATTAATGAGGCCAAAGTCGCCGCCTAGTTTTGTCTCCTAACTATTGAGGCCTAGAGAATGCTACAGGGGAGGTATTCGCTGTGGAGGAGGCAAAACACACCAGGATATTTTTCAGGGTTTGTTTCAACCTGAGTTGACTTTTTCCAGTCAACGGAGGCTCAGAAGTAGGGTTGTCAGCTCCAGGTTGGGAAATACCTGGACATTTTGGGGGTAGAGCCTGAGGAGGGCGGGGTTTGGGGAGGGGATGGACTTCAGTGGGGTATAATGTCATAGAGTCTACCTTCCAAAGCTGCCATTTTCTCCAGGTGAACTAATCTCTGTCTCCTGGAGATCAGTTGTAATAGTGGGAGATCTTCAGCTACTACTTGGAGGTTAAACCAAAATCCAATGCAGACTGGCAAAAACCAATTTAAAGTAACTCTATTAAATCATTTTTCAATCTCACATACTGTGTAAACACTGTAAAAATCCTAACATATCCATACAGTTCACTTCATCATGCTAATGTATTACACACAGGCGTCTATATCAAATTAAAGAGTCCGTATAATAGTCCATATACAGCACTGGTTCCCAACCAGGGGTCCATGGACCCCCAGGGGTCCACGAGAACTAAATTAAGGTCCGCGAAACAAAGTCATGAACCCATAATAAATTAATATTTTCAATTAAAAGTTCTCTATTATAAAATATATATTTTCAAATATAATTCTAAGTTTAATATTTAACAGTTATGATTAAAGTTTATTTTCAAATTCCCGGAATTTTTATTTTGAACCTTGGGGTCCCTGCACCGAACAAAAAAGTCCTAGTGGTCCCTGGTCAAAAAAAGGTTGGGAACCACTGATATACAGTATGCTGCACTTGTATTCTTTATGCAGAACAAAGGTTCAAATATCCATGTTTCCTATTCTTTTGTAGGAGAGAATGCTTTCAATCTTGGAAGACGGATCCCTCGCAAGAAAGCCTTGTTTCGAATCTCTTCATCAGTTCCATGTTAAAGAACTCTCCTTAATATATAACAACCAAAATTACATCAATATAGAAACAATATAGAAATACTATTACAGAAAGAAGCTTAGACTTGCAGCAGCTCTCCAGGGTCTCAGGCAGAGGTTTTTCACATCAACTGCTACCTGATCCTTAACTGGAGATGCCAGGGATTGAACCCGGGACCTTCTGCATGCCAAGCAGATGCTCATACCACTGAGCTGCAGCCCCTTCCCAAGGGTCAGAAAGGGGGTGAAAAGTACTTTAAGTGACATGTATTAATTCATTCAAGACAGGAGGTCATTATGGTACTAGTTGCAATCAATTACAGAAAGGAGAATGATGCCTTTAATCCAAAACCAAAGAGCTCCAGAAGAATCTCATGAAATGTTGCATTCATTTTTCCTAAGTGAATTCTTCTAGCTTCTTAGTTATTAAGAAGGATTAACTTTTGTCACCTCTGATAAGCCATATTTACTCCTCAACGCTGCCAGCAGAGCACTACAGTCTAGTTTGCCAAATATTTTATTTCATGGCTTTCATTTCGAGCATTTCATTGAGTTCTTCTCTACCCAGCTTATCCATTCTGGTCCCTTAATGTGGGTCCTGGTTCACAGGTAGACCAACATCAAAGGCATCCATTTATGGACTTCCCTGTGTGCTGATACTGCCTCCCCCTAGGGATTGAGGGGGCTTTCTTCTCACATGTCCAAAAGACAGCTGAATGACAGCTTCTAGAGGTTGAGCTGAAAAATGCTAAAATTACAAATATATAAATTTTAATAAGGTGCACATTCTAGTTAAAAACATAAGCTCTCAAACATAGGCAAAACTTTCACTTCCAATGTATACAAACATGAACATCTGCGATGTACAGTCTAATTTCGACCAAAGTAGGATCCAAAAAAGGACCAGACATGTTTTGGCCTAAAAAGGCCTTTTTCAGTGGTCAGTAATATAGTTATAATTTAGCACACATCCTGATAATATACTTATATCATAAAGAACAGTAAAAATTTTTTTTTAAAAAAAGCCCTTCTAGTATAGTGAAGCTCCCTGTAAGTTTATTTATTTCTTATATACTAGAATGTGGCTTCCATGTCTCACCTTCTGTTGCATGCCGGGCTCTTAAGGATGTGGATACATCAAGCAGTGTAATAGGCCAAGTGTTTTTATACACATTGGCTCTCCTGCATGAAAAGGACTGCTGCAAACAAAAAATGATCTCCGGTTGCATTTACAGAGCCTATAATGTGCACATGTGCAGCATCCTGGGCAGGTTCTAGTGAATACGTGGAGATCAAGGGTGAGACCAGTAGGCATGATTCCACATCCGTGAACGCATGGTTCAATGTCTGTAGAGGCTTGTTCTGGCTGGGTTTGCTTCCAGGAGAAAACAAATGCAGCAAGGACAAACAAGGTACTCTAGTGGACAGAAAGACAGACAGACAGACAGACAGAAAGAAGAGTTGGTTTTTATATGCTGATTTTCTCTACCTTTTTTAAAGGAGGATCAAACCAGCTTACAATTTCCTTCCCTTCCTCTCCCCACAAGAGACACTTTGTGAGGTAGATGGGGCTCAGAGAGCTCTAAGAGAGCTGTGACCAACCTAAGGTCACCAAGCAGGCTTCATGTGTAGGAATGGGGAAAGCAACCCAGTTCACCGGATTAGAGTCCGCTGCTCATGTGGAGGAGTTGGGAATCAAACCTGGCTCTCCAGATTAGAGTCCGCTGCTCCTAACCACTCATAACCTGGGTTCAATCCCTGGCATCTTTAGGGAAGGAAGGAAGGAAGGAAGGAAGGAAGGAAGGAAGGAAGGAAGGAAGGAAGGAAGGAAGGAAGGAAGGAAGGAAAGAAAGAAAGAAAGAAAGAAAGAAAGAAAGAAAGAAAGAAAGAAAGAAAGAAAGAAAGAAAGAAAGAAAGAAAGAAAGAAAGAAAAGAGGAATGGGCTATATGCTGTTGGTCTGACACTTGTGAAAGATTCTATGTATGTGGTATGGTGTACTATAGTTTAGGTGAACTACTAGTAGGTACATAATGGGGAAGACGTGGGACCATATGTGTTATTTTTATGGTAAATGGACCATGGAGTTCCCTGTAACCTTTCTGTAATACTGAAGGCTCAAGAAACAAATTAAACAATTCCCCCTCCCCTCGGCTAAACTCCATGTTGCCCAAATGCAAATAAAACTTCAGTACATCTCAAGTTATTTGACAGTTCTGATGTATTTTAAAATAAAGCGAGAGAGATTTAATGATGTGAAAGTTCATGACTCAGTAAAGATTACTGTCAAAACCGAGGTCTTCAGATAGACACTAATACAATCAAATTATTATAATCCCAGCAGCCTAGAGGGGGGAAAAAGGTAGACTGTACTGATATCTGTGCATTAAGAGTTTACATCTGTTAGACACCCACCTAGTTAGGTACTAGGGGGACGTGTTAGGGAAGACTGGGGTAGGCAGACCAGTGGTCTGAGTCCGAGTTCAAAGCAACTTCCTATATTCATAGCACATTTGCAAAGGTTAAGGGAAACAGCCATGGGGAGGCCTGTTTGCCCCTTCCTCTGGCTCCACATGTCCATTCCCAGGGTATTTCCAGGCCCCGTAGAGGCAGAGGAATGGGCAGACAAACTCTTTGTGGCCGTTCTGTCACATTTTCGCACGGCGCCTGTGTGTTCTCACATGCGTGTTTGCCTGCGTGTAAAATAGTGCTTCCTTTTCTTGCCACCACCCCAAGATAGAAACCCAACCTATTATCAGCATAGGTGTGACAATTTTTCCAGAGAACCTCCAGGTAGTGGCAGGAGATTTCCTGCTGTTACAATTGATCTCCAGCCGATAGAGATCAGTTCACCTGGAGAAAATGGCTGCTTTGGCAATTGAACTCTATGGCATGGAAGTCCCTCCCTTCCCCAAACCCTGCCCTCCTCAGGCTCCATCCCCAAAACCTCCCGCCGGTGGCAAAGAGGGACCTGGCAATCCTAGGTATGCTGGTAAGGCTTCCTCTAAGCAAGTACAAAAGGTAGAGCTTCCAATTTCCTTAGCTTCCCCCCCTTCAGGTGCATGTCCTTAGCATGTATGAGTGGTCTTAGCATGTGGGTGGGATTTCAGATGTGGTTCTGCTTTCTTCAGCAGGAAAGAAGCATTTGGCAACCCTAGATGGGAGAGTTGTTTGAGCTTCAATTCAGATTTGCAACTGGAATGTGGACGTGAACCCAGAGTTCTTAGGGTTCAAAAGTTTCCATTAGTCATGTTTTTTTTTTTTTTGCTTACCATGCGGTCAGGTTTCCCCACTGCCACCCATCTTGCCAACTCCCTTCACGCCCCACCTGTTGTTCCTCAGTCTGTCCCAGCAGTCCCCTCCTGCTGAATTTCAGATTGCCCACGTCCCTCATGCGGAATGGTCTCTGTCTGGATATTCTTTTCTTATTCCCTCTAAACTTTCTTTGTTACCTTCCTCCGTCTCCGATTATTTCCACTGTGTCATCAAAAAACGACTCCGTACTGTCTGCCAATTAGCCTCTGTCTGTCAGCACATTCATCAGCATCCCGAAGACTGATGGTGAATGGCAGAGCACGCAAATGCTATTTGAGATTCAGCTGTGTGTCCTTGCACATAGATATGCCATTACAGATGAAGCGGCAGGCGGTGTGGATTTAGATTTCCAAGTGACAAAAAAAAAGAGAGGCCCTCTGGTAAGAACCAGGTGCAGTGAGCAGCAAGGGCTGATCTCAAAAATAAACACATGGGGAAACATCCCTAGCTCATGATTAGATGCGGCTCAAGGAACTTTCTTCTGCAGAACTTGGAAAAGATTTTTATTATGAGTGGGATTCTTCTGTGTAACTCAAGTTAAAATGTCTGGGACCCCCCCCTACCCCGTCCCACAAATCCAGTATTTTAAGTAAAGAAAACTAACTGGTGGTGCAGTCTGATATTACAAAGTTAACCACATATAGTTACTTGGTTGGAGAAAAATGGCTTTGATCATTGTCTAGAATGCACCCCTTTCTACCCTGGATATAGACATTCTCAAAATGGCAAATGTCATTGGTTAATAATCAATGTTAATTCGACAATTTGGTGGTTGCCTTTTTTCTTTTTTTTAACTATGCCTGTCTTGTGTTAGACAAGACTCCAAAACTGGATTGTTGCTAGGGTTGCCAGGTCCGTCTTTGCCACTGGCAGGAGGTTTTTGGGGCAGAGACTGAGGAGGGCAGGGTCTGGGGAGGGGAGGGACTTCAATGCCATAGAGTCCAATTGCCAAAGCGGCCATTTTCTCCAGGGGAACTGATCTCTATTGCCTGGAGATCAGTTGTTATAGCGGGAGATCTCCAGCTAGGAGAGCCAGCGTGGTGTAGTGGTTAAGAGCGGTGGTTTGGAGTAGTGAAGTCTGATCTGGAGAACCGGGTTTGATTCCCCACTCTTCCACATGAGCGACAGAGGCTAATCTGGTGAACTGGATTTGTTTCCCCACTCCTACACACGAAGCCAGCTGGGTGACCTTGGGCCAGTCAACAGAGATAAGTTTCTTGGAGAAAATGGCTGCTTTGGAAGGTGGACTTTATGGCATTATACAGAGCTGAAGTCCCTCCCTCTAAACCCCACCCTCCCCAAGGCTTCACCCCTAAAGCTCCAGGAATTAACCAACCCAGAGCTGGCAACCCTAGGCCAAGGCCTTCCCCTGATGCAGCCTCCTAGCCAGAGTTTCAGAGGTATACTGCTTGTGAATATGGAGGTCCATCACCATAATTCCTTCAGAGGAGGTGCAGGGGTCCTTGCTTACTAACTGAACTGCCACCAATGAGAGCGGGCTTTGAGGCTGGGGGGTGGGGGGTGGTTAGATGCATAGGGTTGCCAAGTCCCTCTTTGCCACCGGCCGGAGGTTTTTGGGGCAGAGCCTGAGAAGGGCGGGGTTTGGGGAGTGGAGGGATTTCAATGCCATAGAGTCCAACCGCCAAAGTGGCCATTTTATCCAGGTGAACTGATCTCTACTGGCTGGAGATCAGTTGCTATAGCAGGAGATCGCCAGCTGGTACCTAGAGGTTGGCAACCCTATAAGATGCAGAGTTTGGGGATCAAGCATAGAAGTATGGGAGTAACACACCCCATGTTTTCCAGTTTGATTTGGGAAATCCATTGGTTTCAACCTAATCGGCTTGCTAGGTGGGGCCAGCCCTGCTCCCATCAATTAAAAAAAAAAAAGCACTATATGGTGGGTGGAGCTCATTATGATTTATTTGCGTTTTTAATACCCTGCCTTTTCTCCCAATGGGGATCCAAAGTGGCTTACATCACTCTCTTGTCAATCTTCACAACCCTGCAAGGAAAGTTAGTCTGAGAATGTGTCACCAGCCCAAGGTTCCCCAGCAAACGTCCATGGCAGAGCAGGGAATTTGAATCTGGGCCTCCCAGATCCTAGTCTGACACTCTAACCCAGTGGTGGCGAACCTATGGCACGCGTGCCAGAGGGGGCACTCAGAGCTCTCTCTGTGGGCACGCGCACTGTTGCCCCAGCACAGAGTTTGCCTGAGTTTGTTACAGTACACGAGTACACCTGTACACCCTGACCGTCACGTGAGGGATTAGGGCCCCCCCGGGCGGCGGGGGCCGAGGGGCGGACAATGGGCCCGCCACAGCTGGAGCAGAGTCGCCCCGGGAGCCCTCAGCGTTCTCAGGCTGTTTAATGGGATTAGCCCTGCTGTGGCCACCCGGCGTGCAATGGCGCTTTAATGAGGATTAGATGGAGGGGCGAGGGGGAGCCCCCCACCGACACCCCCCTCTCACCTCAGGCGAGGGAACAGGGATGGCGGGCGGGGTGGCGCCGAGGTTTGCCAGCCTCCCGGGAACCGCGCTGACCTGCAGTTGGATAGGCAGATCCAAGCCCAGGGTCCCTTTCCAGACCTGCAACACTTTCGGGGTCTGAGCACCCAACAGTAGGGATGCCAGCCTCCAGGTGGGACCTGGTGACACACACACAACACACACACCAGAATTACAGCTCATCTCCGGACTGCAGATGTATTCAGGTTAAATTGCCATGTTGGCACTTTGCAATAAATAAATGGGTTTTGGTTGCAGTTTGGGCACTTGGTCTCTAAAAGGTTCGCCATCACTGCTCTAACCACTACACCACAATGGTTGAGAACAAGGTGTTGATTGTGGTCATCCAGATGATTCAGACAGAAGAAGAAGAAGAGTTGGTTTTTATATGCCGACTTTCTCTTACCACTTAAGGGAGACTCAAACTGGTTTACAATCCCCTTTCCTTCCCCGCCCCACAAGACACCCTGTGAGGTAGGTAGGACTGAGAGACTGTGACTAGCCCAAGGTCACCCAGCTGGCTTCGTGTGTAGGAGTGGGGAAACAAATCCAGTTCACCAGATTAGCCTCCGCCGTTCATGTGGAGGAGTGGGGAATCAAACCCAGTTCTCCAGATCGGAGTCCACCGTGCCAAACCACCGCTCTTAACTACTACACCATGCTGGTGGTAAAGTTGCTCCTAAAGCTATTTTGCCACCCAATCTGCTACACATTTTATCGCACAGTTGATATGTGGTAAAATTCTTACCACTAGGCTGGACAAGCAGTCAAGCTATGGTGAGGTGTGAGAGAGATAAAGCTTATTGTTTTTTCCCGTTTCCATATTGATGAAACTTCAGTCTCTGGTTGTACTCCTGGGACGGCACCAAGGTTGGGGTGTCTGTCTCTCTCACCACATAATTTATTACTGGGCATTGTTGATCTGTCAGGTACCAATGTGTCATTTCCCCCCCTGGTAACTTTGCTCCAAGTCCTAACTTTAAAATATCGACCAGCAGGCCGGCTAGTGGTCATACATCATAACACTTGAGTGTTTTTCCAGCTTCCTTGATCAATATTGACTTGATCTCGTCCTCAGCATCTTCATCCCAAATAAGGGTGTACAATGTGCTTTACAAACATTAAACGGGAGTGAAAGCACTGCCGCTAGCCTTAAAAGAGGTCTAAAAACCCGGCGAGAAATTGGACGCAACACCAAATGCATGGAAACAATTTGCTGCTCCAGCCGTACGCTGAAGGAAATGGTGGTGGGGGGTGGAGGAAGCACGTTTAAAGAAGAAAAGGCCAACATGGCATATTCCAACAGACCTCTATTAGAAGGGGTCTTCTTTGCTGGGATTGGAAACAGTACATCGAGTGGGCCCTTGGTGAAGGGTCCCTGCTCAACACTTAAGGAAGGCATTTAATCCCATACTAAACAACAGACAGCCCTTGCAGCTTCTCCTGTCTTCATTCTTTGATTTATGGCTGCTGCAGAGAAATCCACTCTGACTCTCCTCAACAAAATCTGAAGCCCCCTACCCCACAAGCCTAAGGAAACTTCCTCCAAATTCAGTGGCTCTTCAACCAGGGTGCCAACCTCCAGGTGGTGGTTGGAGATCTCCCGCTATTACAACTGATCTCCGGGCCACAGAAATCAGTTCCCCTGGAGAAAATGGCCGCTTTAGCAATTGGATTCTACGGCATTGAAGTCCCTCCCCTCCCCAAACTCCACCCTCCTCAGACTCCACCCCTAAAATCTCCAGGTATCTCCTAGCCCCGAGCTGGCAACCCTACTCTTCCACTGAAGGAAGAAGCACTTACATTGGAATAAATTTCCTTAAGCTGAAGGGTTGCCAACCACCAGGTATTAGCCAAAGATCTCCTGCTATTACAACTGATCTCCAGCCAATAAAGATCAGTTACCCTAGGGAAAATGGCCGCTTTAGCAATTGGACTCTATGGTATTGAAGTCTCTCCCCTCCCCAAACCCTCCCCTCCTCAGGCTCCATCCCAAAACCTCCCGCTGGTGGCAAAGAGGGACCTGGCAACCCTATTAAGCTAGAGGAGACCAGGCCTCCAGCTATAGCAGGAGTTCTCCTGCCAGCAAACCCTGTTGCCTGCCACCATTCAGAGAGGTGGTGGGAGGAAAAAAAGATCCTGTGACATCACCACTGCTGCTATAGGGTTGCCAACCTCCAAGTTCTAGCTGGAGATCTCCTGCTATTAAAACTGATCTCCAGCCGATAGAGATCAGTTCACCTGGAGAAAAATGGCCGCTTTGGCAATTGGACTCTATGGCATTGAAGTCCCTCCCCTCCCCAAACCCCACCTTCCTCAGGCTCCACCCCCAAAACCTCCCGCTAGTGGCCCTAAGCTAGGGTTGCCAGTCTCCAAGTGGGGCCTGGAGATATCTTGGAATTACAATTGATCTCTACACTTCAGAGATCAGTTCCTCTGAACAAATGGCTGCTTCGGAAGGAGGACTCTGTGGCATTATATACTGCTGAGGTCCCACCCCAAATCCCTCCTTCCTCAGGCTCCACCCTCAGAATCTCCACGAATTTTCCAACCCAGAGTTGGCAACTCTGCCTTAAGTACTTGGAAGTGCTGGTGGCAGAGGAAGCAAGTGCCGCAGCAGAAGAAAGCCCCCGCAGCAGCCAGAGCAGTGCTGGATTTACGTATAAGCTAAACAAGCTATAGCTTAGGGCCCCACTCTCTTGGGGGCCCCCCCAAAATTTAAAGGAAATAATAACTATTTCACTATTAATATACTTCTTAATTGTATTTCAGTTCAACAATTACTTTGATAAAATACATATTTTGTTATGTGCAAATGGCTTTAGATACCTATTAGATCCATAAATTACCATATAGCATATATTCAACACAAAAAACAGCGACAATTTGTTTTTGACAAAGGACAGCTGGACATATAAAAGGCCCCATTACCTTCAATAGCTTAGGGCCTCATCAAACCTAAATCCGGCCCTGAGCCAGAGAGACGTGAGGGGACCAATGTCATAGGAGAGGAGGGGCTGTGGCTCAGTGGTAGAGCACCTGCTTGACATGCAGAAGGTCCCAGGTTCAATCCCTGGCATCTCCAGTTAAAGGGACTAGTAGGAAGTAGCAAGTAGGTGATGTGAAAGACCTCTGCCTGAGACCCTGGAGAATTTGAAAAGTTTTAAAAATTCGAAATGGTCTGAGAGTATAGTTGTAGGACTGGGGTGAAAATACTAGTTTGCATCCAGACTACAATTGCCAACCTCCAGGCTGGGCCTGGAGTTTTTCTGGAATTACAACTGATTTCCAGATTACAGAGATCAGTTCCCCTGGAGAAAATGACAGTTTTGGTTGAGAAACTCTATGGTATACCGTACATTCCAACATGAAATCCCGCCCCCAATCCCCCCCTCTATGGGCACTGCCTACAAATCTCCTGGAATTTCCCAGGACACAGTTGGCAACCTTATGAACATAATGTTGATAACTAAGGTGGGTAATTTCAATCATGGAAAATAAATATTCAGAGGAGAGAATTTCAACAGTGATGAGAAGCAGTATGGAACAAAGGGGCTGGGGGTGGGCATTAACAGCTTGTTCTACATCTGTGCGGAGAGAGTCAGATAGGGTTGCCAGGTCCCTCTTCACCACCAGCAGGAGGTTTTTGGGGCGGAGCCTGAGGAGGGCGGGGAGGGACCTCATAGCCATAGAGTACAATTGCCAAAGTGGCCAATTTCTCCACGTGAACTGATCTCTATTGCCTGGAGATCAGTTGTAATAGCAGGAGATCTCCAGCTAGTACCAGGAGGTTGGCAACCTTAGAGTCAGATGATTCTAGATTTTTTTGTTTTTCCTTTTTAAAAATATATATACAGTTGACACTTTGGAAGAAAAGATGTTCTTGCTGGCCCGCCTCAAAATAATCTCCAATTTCGATCAGCAAGACAAATACTGGCATTTATGTGTAATGTGCTGTGGAGAGTTTCTACCAGTGTTTTTGTTGTTGTTGTTGTTGGGCTGGGAAACAATGAGAAGAAAAGGGGGCAGCTGATGGAAGAGTGAAAATGGCCACAAAGAGGTAATTTGATTTGCCCTAAAGTTGGATGAGAACAGCCATGTTTACTGTTGATTATGTTACAAAGGAAAATTGCAGTGAAGTTGCTTGAAATAAAATTGCAGGACCACAATAAAGAATTGACTGGGGAGAGGGGGATGAAAGATCCTCAAAGACACAATTTTAGGGGCCACAGTTTATTACAGGCTGATAGAAATAATAGGGAATATATAGATTGGGGAGATATGCAGGCGATTGTCCCTGAACAATGCAAAAAGAAAACCCTTTTTGACTGGGCCTGTTTTCCCTTCCAACGATAAGCACAGACATCTTAAATTTAGTAGCTTAGAGGGTCGCTAACTCGCTATCATGTACTTAATGTTAACTATTATAAGCAGACAATTGGCACTGAATGCCAAATACATAGAGAAGTCTGTGAGTTCATTGGATGATTGAGTTTGTTAGGATTGCCAACCTCCAGGTACTGGCTGGAGATCTCCTGCTATTACAATTGATCTCCAGCTAAGGTTGCCAGGTCCCTCTTTGCGGGAGGTTTTTGGGGTGGAGTCTGAGGAGGGTGGGGTTTGGGGAGGGGAGGGACTTCAATGCCAAAGCGGCCATTTTTCTCCAGGTGAACTGATGTCTAACAGCTTGAGATCAGTTGTAATAGCAGATCTCCAGCTAGTACCTGGAGATTGGCATCCCTATCTCCAGCCAATAGATAGGGTTGCCAGGTCCCCCCTCTCCTCCGGCAGGAGGTTTTGGGGCGGAGGTGGGGGAGAGATCGCGCACGCAGCCACTCCGACGCGATCGTGTTTCTTCCGGTATACACCCGCAAGAACTGCATTGCAAGGGGCCTTTACCACTCAAATGGAGAGTTTGAGTGGCAAAAGGCCCGTTGCGATGTGGCACTTCTGGGTGTAAATGCATCACAAGAGGCCGTTTACCACCCAGACTTAGACTCATTATTATTTTTTGGTTTACAAACAACATAGTTAAATAATGACAGCTCAAGAGTACAATTTACCGTAAAACATATATCATTTACCTTAAAACAGATATCATTAGGCAATAACAGAACTATTCTCCAGAATTGCCGAGCTCTAGTACATCTCTACCACATGTGGAAAACTGTTTACTTTTTTTTTTAATGCACAAACGTTCAGCAATGGGGAGGTGGATTTGTAGAGGCCAGCATGTCCCACCATGGTCTCCAGTCAAAGAGGTTCTTCATGTTTTTGTAGCATTTCTACAGTATTGTTAAAAGCTGAACGTTTACACCCAATAGCATGATTACTCTTGTTGCGGTGGTTATATGTGTGTTTCCCTGCAGGATGGACATCCCACTTAAGTCCCTCCATCATAAGATTTTCTGGGTAAGGGAGAAAAGATTCAGTTGAGGCAACCTGGAGAAACATAATACCCCCCCATGGAAAACAATAGAGACAAGGATAACTGGGGGCACCTTCTTCAAGGGTCTATTAAATTGGACCCCTTTGTCCACTTAGGTCCCTCCATCATAAGATTTTCTGGGTAAGGGAGAAAAGATTCAGTTGAGGCAACCTGGAGAAACATAATACCCCCTCCCCCATGGGAAACAATAGAGACAAGGATACCCGGGGGCACCTTCTTCAAGGGTCTATAAAATTGGACCCTTTTGTCCAATTCACTTGAAGCTTTAGGTGGGTCTTCGGTAGAGAAGAAAGACTAGGTTCCTTGAAATTTTGGTACTGTTTGGTTAAAACATAGCCACTCTGGAAAGCCAGGATTGTTTCCTCATAGGAAACAATGGAGCAGATGCCCCAAATTTCCAAAAATGGAAACTTTTCCCCAAACTAGTTTATGAAATGATATCAGTGCTCCTGAAATTTCCTGAAAACGATAATCATGCCCTTTCTAAAACAAAACAAAAACTATAATTTTTGACGCGCACACCCTCAGTCACTAAGGGCCAAACTAAAAATGACGGTGGCCAACGGCAACCAGTACCATGGTCACCAATACCATTTTAGCTGCCGTTGCAATTTGTTAAAAGTTGCTGTGAGGCCCTGATCTGAATTTTGCATGTGGCATGGTGGCCCCAGGATGTTTCACCACATGGAAAGGTGTGTGCAGTGGCATGGAACAAGAGTTCCCGGGGCTGCTGAGCACCCAATCCAGACGGGGGCCTTGCTTCAATTTTTAAAGAACTACAACTGCTTCTAAAATGGCACTGGGATGGACCTACGACCACTGTCCCATTTAGTTTGACCTACAGATTGGTTTGCCATGATGCCCTTTTTATGTAGGAGTGTCCATAGATGGAGGAACTTTAAAGGTAAAGGTCATCTCCTGTGCAAGCATCGAGTCTACTGATCCATAGGATGACTTTGCAGTTGATTAATTATCTTCCATCAATAGGGTTGCCAACCTCTAGGTAATAGCTGGAGATCTCCTGCTATTACAACTGATCTCCAGCCGATAGAGATTAGATCACCTAGAGAAAATGGCCGCTTTGGCAATTGGACTCTATGGCATTGAAGTCCCTCCTCTCCCTACTCCCCTCCCTCCCAACCCCTGCCCTACTCAGGCTCCGCCCCAAAAAAACCTCCCGCTGGTGGCGAAGAGGGACCTTGCAACCCTAGCCATCAATGAAACATCAATATTTGTGTATTACCAAAACTGGAGTACAATTGCCTTTCTGAGGTGTTGAAGGGAGTGCACTGAAAGACAGTGTAGTGCATTGCTTAAAGTAAGGGGCCAGCTACTCCCTTCATAAAGGTCATTGGATGATCTTAGGCCAGTCTCTTTCTTTCAGTCTAACCAACGTCACAAGATTGTTGCGAGGCAGAGAAGCACGTGCATTGCCCTGAGCTCCTTGGAAGCAGTTGGGGAGTAAAATGTGCCTGATAGATAAATTAAAATTACCTACTACTCACAGGTGAAGGAAAGGCCAACGGTAATGCTCTTTTCCACTCCCCGTTACAGTAACATGCCAGAAGAAAAACAAGTCTTAAAAAAAATTAAAAATTAACCCTCAGTCTCATTGGTAAAATTTGCTCTTATTGACTAAAACACCCCACTGATTAATAAACATTTCAGTTGCTTAATATACCAATTAGTTCTGCCTTTATTCTAATCTTCTCTGGCAGTTAAGTCTGGGTGTTTATGGTAATTGTTTATATGGTTATTGAACTTTATATGTCGTATGATCCGTTTTCATAATTGTAAGCTGTGCAGGAGTGTTACAGTATAGAACTGTTACGTTAAGGCAGAGTATAAATTTAAGAAAATTGTGTGTATCGTGTTCGATTTCCTATCCTGCTCACAGCTCCAGTCCTAGTTCCGTTGTGAATATCTTCAGATTACTCCCCAGGGACACCATTTCAAGTCTCAAAGGGTGTGGGGAGAAGATATTTTATGTGGGGAGGGGGGAGGAAAAATTCACAGCAAGCTTTAAAATACCTACTCGTGGATGCTATTAAGACTAAATTGCAAAACAAACAAGAAAAAATAAAACCCAGTGGTATGCATCCTACCACTCTGATCAGTAGAATTTAAAGCATGCCTCCATCCTAAGGAGTACAGTTGCCAACCTGCAGGTGGGGCCTGGAGTTCTCCTGGAATTACAAGTGATCTCCAGATTAGACAGATCAGTTCCCCTGGAGAAAATGGCAGTTTCAGAGGGTAAACTCTATGGCTTCAAGACCGTTTTCCTTTAAGACTGTGTTCCTTTAAGACCGTTTTTCTGTAACCACCTTGTAACTGCACCTGTTGGCAATTGTATGCATAAAATAGGGACAGTGCACTTCTGTTGTAAGATCGCTAATAGCTATCCTTCGATCTGTAAGCTACATGCTTCCCGGCGTCTGGTATGTGATATCTTTTTTCCTGTATTATATTAGTTTAGTGGAATAGTGTAAAATCATTGAATCCCATTGCATGTGTATTTTGTATTGTAGAGATAGGCAGTCATCTCTCGCTGTATCATAATTCCCCGATGGACAAAGCCACGGCGAAATGGGTCTTACCGGTCTCCCATCTCGGGATGAAGTAATACCAATTAACAACTGCGGCTAATATTGATGAACTGTACTATTGGAGTGCTGACACACGTCGGTGTGTTGCACGCCACGAAAATCCATTCCGGGTTTTCCACTTACCTTCTGGAGTGACAATCTGCCTCCGTTTCGACTGAAGCCGCTTCGCCATAGAGTGTACTACACTCTCTGCAAATAATTACAGACTTTTTCAGGATCTTTTGATATTTTTGTAAATTGTTTTGTATTGAAAGGAATATATTGTTACATTATTTGTGTGCCATCAGTGCTTGCTGTTGTTTGCTTAACCTCCAGGCACTAGCTGGAGATCTCCTGCTATTACAACTGATCTCCAGCCGACAGAGATCAGTTCCTCTGGAGAAAATGGCCACTTTGGCAATTGGACTCTGTGGCATTGAAGTCCCTCCCCTCCCCAAACCCTGTCCTCCTCAGGCTCCACTCCAAAAACCTCCCTCCAGTGGCATACTTCTGCCATGTTTAATAAGATTTGTCTGGTGCAGGGCAAACCCCATTAGTTATGAAAGTGGCTAAGTATGTAAAGACATTTGCCTCTTGTGCTGGCAACCCTACTCCAGTCTCCATTAATTTCCATTCTGAAGTTGACAACCCGACTAAGGGGACTTATAGTGCATTCCTGAGGGGGGGGTATCCTTTGGAGGTGGCGTGACCCCTACGCAAGCATCTGTGCCAGTTGCGCCATGCAAACTGGCACAGATGCTGGTGTGGGGCCACTTAACGCTGGCCCACCTGGACAGCGGACACTGGAATAGCCTTCCGCCAGCATTCTCCTGGCGAAAGTCCCCACATTGGTGTCCTGGGAGGCGTTCCCGGGGCGTTCCATGGGTGGAGCTGCCATTGGGCAGCTTCCTAATCCCTTTCACGCTGGGAACTCCCCCTAATGCAATAGCGTTGCCGGGACACCATTTTTGGTGGCACAGCATCGCTGTTTGCAAGGGGGCCTTTACCCCCATTTTCCGGTTTTTAAAAATAAAAACCTTTTTTTTCCACCGTGGCATCTGCAAAACCTCATTGGAGGCACTGCGGCCATGCTATCCCTGGCTGCTGCGGCTCTCAGGAATGGGTTGTTACTTTTAAAGAGATTGCCTTCTAATGTAGTGGCACTTCCTCCAGAGGGTGAAAGGAAGGCTTCAGACTTAACTGAACAGAATGGTAGGATCCAGGATAATGTATTTTTAAATGACCAGAGATATGTGTGTTCCAGAATAATAATCCCGTATAGTCTGAAACATGGCCTATTCTCCCCTGTTGGCACCCCATGCTGGTACTGATGGCAAACCACTTCTCTTCTGTTCCATTGCTTTAGTTCTTATGAAAACATTCTAATTTCTGCGAAGTCCTGCAATTTGCATTTTTAAAACACTGTGCAGATTGAGAGGGCTGATATAAATTGATAATATTTTGTCGTAGGATAAAACGGGGGAAGAGGTGTGTGCACACAGAATCTTAGACCTTCAGCCATCAGCGAGTCATCTGTTAAGCACAATATTTTGTTGCAAACCGAGCAACTTATGTTCCTAAGTAAGCAAATCCTTTTTTGTGAGTTTTGCTGATAACGCACCTTCAGTTCTGTGTTGCTTGCTACTCCTTGTTAGCTGGACTTGTTAACAGCAAGTATCCAGTGCGCTTTTCACATCTGTGCTCTAGATACAAAAGTCTCTGTCACAACAAATATATGGAGCAGTGGAATGAAGTAATGAACAAAGCATTTATAGCCCTCTGGCCCCTAGGCTGGAATCCCTGGGGAGTTCCGGCATTTGCTTACATCACAAGTGCCATTAGAGGGCAGTCAACCCTACTTCCACAATCCCGGCACATCATCTGCTTTTCTGCCATGTTTAATAAGATTTGTCTGGTGCAGGGCAAACCCCATTAGTTATGAAAGAGGCTAAGTATGTAAAGACATTTGCCTCTTGTGCTGATATTGTTAAGACAACTGCTGAGGGAAAGGGGAAGCGGGAAATCCTTAGCTTGCTTCTTCAATGTATGAGCAAAAATCAATTTAATTTCAGACTTCCCCAGA
The DNA here is from genome assembly GCF_029931775.1 of Euleptes europaea. Classification (NCBI taxonomy): domain Eukaryota; kingdom Metazoa; phylum Chordata; class Lepidosauria; order Squamata; family Sphaerodactylidae; genus Euleptes; species Euleptes europaea. Next base: position 120,912,358 of record NC_079313.1, read on the forward strand.
TCTTCTCTGTTTGGGGTCTTTGGCTCTGAATTAGCACATTCAGCTCAAGTGAAAAGATTGCCCAAACAAACAAAGAACTGAACCCTCTACATGCAGAATATTTGGATTGGCTCGAAGCTGTGTGGTGCGCTTCTACTGCAGTTGTTGCTTCTGAGATCCATTTTTCCTGCCCTTTCCTTGGCCTCCCGTCCCATATCTAGGGTTGCCAGGTTCCTCTTTGCCACTGGTGGGAGGTTTTGGGGGCGGAACCTGAGGAGGGCATGATTTGGGGAGGGACTTCAATGCCATAGAGTCCAATTGGCAACGCAGCCATTTTCTCCTGGTGAACTGATCTCTATTGGCTGGAGTTCCGTTGTAATAGCAGGAGATCTTCAGCTAGAACCTGGAGGCTGGCAACCCTACCCATACAGCTTCTTCACTGTAACTGGTGCTTTTGAGAAGCGTTTCTACTAAAGGCGAAATACGGCTGATGAAGCCAAAAAAGTTTGCGGTGAAAACGCTCATAATCCAGAAGGCGTTTCTGTCTGTGCCCCGTCTGTGCCTTGCACCTCCGTTTGGGCTTTGTGTCTTTGGCATCCAGCGCTTATTCGCGCCCTGTTGAGCTTTGAGCCTACGCTGCTTTGCCTGCAATAGGCGTCTTGTCCCATAAAGCACTTGTTTGCGCAGTGTTATATTGGTTATCTACTGTGCTTCACATTATGCTGGTAGAAATGAACTCTCCATGTATACCTCATTGGAATAGGCTTTATTGATAATCAAAGACTTTGTTTTATGTAATGAGGCTTTCTTCCATTGTGTAAATATTGTATATATGTATGTAGTATGACATCTTAGATAAGTTAGTTTAGGTTTAGTCACACTGTTAAGGTTGTATATTTTTGATTACAATATTATAAAAAAAACACCTTCGCATTTTGAGCACGTACTTTCAGCTTGTACAAGTACCTGGAAGTTGGCAACCATACCAACCCTAGTGTTTATTTACCACTGTCTCTGATATCAAGGTTGGCCCTGGTTAGAAGAAGAAGAAGAGTTGATGTTTATACTCTGCTTTTCTCTACTGAAAAGAGTAAAAAAAGCTTCCAATCACCTCCCCCCCACAACAAACACGTTGTGAGGTAGGTGAGGCTCAGAGAATTCTGAGAGAACTGTGACTGGTCCAAGGTTAGTACGCGGATGGGAGGCCACCAAGGAAGTCCAAGGTCGCTATGCAGAGGCAGGCAATGGCAAACCAGCTCTGGTCTTGAAAACTTGATGGGGGTCACCAAATGTTGGCTGTGACTTAAGGGCGCTTTCCACCACCACCACCATCAAACCCACTGAAACCAGTATGCTTAAACTGGAGGACGTCTGCACAGCTTTGCACCATAAATAGACCTTTGGTCTCATCAAACAGGCAACTGTTTGGTTTCACTTCTGATCTATGTGTCATCCTCCAGCTTTGTATATCAGAAGAAAGCTGTACGGCACAGACGTTAGTTTACCTTAGCTAGAATGACTCATCATTTCCCCCACAATTAATTTTTTTTTTTGGGTGCTGTAATGCAAAACAGACTTATCTGCTTTGACAGAATGCTACAGAATAAACAGAAAAGACTAAATTTGTATTGGCAGCTACCACTGTGTTGTAGTTATGAGTAATACAACATAACTAGAAAGGACACTGAGAAATCAAAATAGATTATGGTTGCTGGAGAAGCAGGGAAAAATATGAAGAACAAATTAGACTTAGTACTTCCTAGCAAATCTGATTTTTCTCTGCTTTACAAAGTCACCAGATGATAATGGTTTATAGCTCCGCTTTCCCTGAAACGATTCTTCATTTTATTAGTTTTATTGAGGTGTGCTTGAGTTGTATTCATGCACAGTGAAATGACTGTACTGTCCCCTTAAGTACAATCCTGACTCTCAGCTTCAGCCCTCTTCCTCATCCTTCAGCTCCAACAACTTACAAAAGTTTTCAGTCATTGCGTCCCAGCACAGGAGTAGCAGACAACTTGAACACATGAACACATGAAGCTGCCATATACTGAATCAGACCCTTGGTCCATCATAGTCAGAATTGTCTAGTCAGACCAGCAGCGGCTCTCCAAGGGTCTCAGGAAGTGGTCTTTCACACCACCTACTTGCCGAGTCGCTTTAACTGGGGATGCTGGGGATTGAACCTGGGACCTTCTGATTGCCAAGCAGATGCTCTACCACTGAGCCACGGCCCCTTCCCTACTATTGTTAATAGTACATTTTAGTTCAGCCAACATGTGAGTGGAACGGTAGCTCTTCAAAAGGCCAGCATGATATAGTGATTAAAGAGTCAGACTAGGATCTTGGAGGGCAGTGAGTAGCCTAGTGCAGAGACTGCCGTTTGTTTTCCTTTCATGATATTCTGCATTAGTCCAACACTGAGAGGATTCTTGGAGCTCATTACATCGTTTCAAGATCATATTAAAAGAAGGGTTGTCACAATTTCCCAGGGGGGGAAAAAGAGACTACTTATTTACTTGCTGATAATTGTCCTGAAGTTACCAACCAGGTAGCTGAATTTTTGGCCAAGGTTTTGAAGGAGGGGAGCTCATAATCAACGGTTTTATAATGTAATTATTGATGAAATGTTTTTAGTTAGACTTTTTAGACTTTGTTTTTAGTTTTATATCTAGCTGTTTCTTTGTTCTGTTTTCCTATTGTTAATGCCAATAAAGGTACTGTTGACTGTTTACTGACTAGTGGTGTAGTGGTTAAGAGAGGCAGACTCTAATCTGAAGAACCAGGTTTGATTCCCCACTCCTCCACATGAAGCCTGCTGGGTGCTCTTGGGCCAGTCACAAGTTCTCTCAGTACTCTCTCCGCCCCACCTACCTCTAGGGTTGCCAGGTCCCTCTTCGCCCCCGGCAGGAGGTTTTTGGGGCGGAGCCTGAGGAGGGTGGGGTTTGGGGAGGGGAGGGACTTCAATGCCATAAAATTCAATTGCCAAAGCGGCCATTTTCTGTAGGTTAACTGATCTCTATTGGCTGGAGATCAGTTGTAATAGCAGATCTCCAGCTACTACCTGGAGGTTGGCAACCCTACCTACCTCACAAAGTGTCTGTTGTGGGGAGAGGAAGGGAAGGCGATTGTAAGCTGGTAGAGAAAAGTGGGGTGTAAAAACCAACTCTTCTCCTTCAAATTCTTCCTACTTTCCCATGGAAGCTTGCTGAGTGACCTTGGGCCAGTCACACAGTATCAGCTTAATCTACCTCACAGGGTTGTTGTAAGGATAAAAGGAGGAGAGGGGAACAAATAAGCTGCCTTTGGTACACATTTCGAGGAAAAGTGGAGTATAAATATCTAAACAAAAGATTCGACAGGTGACACTGTGAGAGCTCAAATAGGAGAGTGGAAGGAGCAATCGGCGGTGCAGGGCACCTCCAAATTTGAAAAAAGTAGTATAGGCACGATGACCTCAAACCAGGAGACTGTTCAGGGGATGGTGGGTATGGTTGCCAGATCCTGGTTGGGAAAATCCTAGAGATTTGGGGATAAAGCCTAAGGAGGGCAGAGACTTCAGTAGGGTACAGTGCCACAAAGTCTACCCTCCAAAGCAGCGAGGGGAACTGATCTCTGTAGTCTGGAGATGAGCTGTAATCCCAGGGGGTCCCCAAGTCCCACCTGGAGGCTGGCATCCCTACCAAGACACGAGGAGGTGACCCACTCAAGTACACCTGCACGGTTTGCGGGGAGTGCCGGGCAAAATTGGGAACACATCTTTTATTTATTTCTCCATATACTAACGGTTGCTAGAACAAATCTTGTGAGATATTGGAAAAGCAATAAATTCTCTGATTTAAATAATTGGCTTGATAAGGTTAAAGAAACCTATGCTTTAATTAAGTTGACGTATTGTAATAATGACAAAAATATGGAAGAACTGGACGTGATGTAATAATCATGCAGAATTTAGATAAATAGATAGAGTGCCGCTTGGTTCACTGTTATGGGTATTTTTGTTATATTAGCAGCACGGTTTTTGTTTCTTTTCAAGGATTTGTACGATGAGCATTTTAGTAATGTTATATTTCCATTTTCTTTTATTGTTAGATTGTTAATATTGGTATTGTTATATTCTCATTTTCTTTTAATAAATTCTCAAAAAGAAAGAAAGAAAGAAAGAATATTTTATTTATTAAAAACATTTTAATGCCACCTTTTCACCAGGTCAGGCTCTCCTTGCATGCTTACAAGTCCTGTAGCCCCCAACAGGGCTTACAGGAATACAAAAGAGCCATATTTTATCTTTGCCTCCATGAAGCAATGGCAGATCACACTCTTTCCTGGGATGGGAAGGAGAGTCAAAGATCTACAGTGGGCACTCTATTGACCTGCGGGCTTTAGCAGCTGCCAGATCAAGCCTGCCCTTAAAGAACTTAGGTTCTTTTTGGTTGACAAATTTTGAGATATACCTAAAAGGTAGAAATCGTTTTGTGTATCTTTGTGCCCCCCCCATTTAAAATTTCTACCATAAGCCCCAAATGTAGGGTTGCCAACCTCCAGGTTTGGGGAGGGACTTCAATGTCATAGACTCCAATTGCCAAAGTGGCCTTTTTTTCCAGGTGAACCGATCTCTATCGGCTGGAGATCAGTTGTAATAGCAGGAGATCTCCAGCTAGTGCCTGGAGGCTGGCAACCCTAGGTTGTGGAGGCATGTTGATACCACATGCCGAAGTCTAAGCTCTGCTGACCCTGGGCAGGGTCACTGCCTTAGGGATAAACTACATGGTACATGCAAACGCATGCCTGGAAACCTCAATGGCCATTTTTAAAAATCTCCATGCAATCAACTCATGTGTATATCTAGAGGTTTTGCAACATGATTTCAATGTAAGGAATAATCATAAGGGACAAGATTATGTGAATGGAGGCAGAAGCATGGGTGCTCCATGCGCACTTAGCCAGAGGTTCTGCATTCTGAATTTTAGCCACTGGATATCAATCTGAGACTTCATCAGCGACATGTGCTTCTCACTATTGTGGCTTTCAAGTCATTTTTTGCTTCTTTAGCATCAAGCCCCTCCAGGCCTCGGGAGGGTTTGTTCTTCACAGCTGCAGCTGCGTTTATGCAGAGTCTGCATTTGAAAGGGGGAAAATATGACGCGCGTTTTTAGCAGCAGGTGACCAAGCACACATATTGAAGCAGCAAAATTGTAGGAAGAGATGAGAAACCAGGATGTTCATCGAAATGCAAACACTCACTCTTTTTGCAGAACCTGAAAGGATGCCGGAAAGCTATGCAGAAATAGTTACCTCCAAGTAACTAGTGTTTAGGAAAGCAAAGTGCCTTCCTTTCTTCTTCAGTGGCTTTCATAGCTGCTGCTAAGGAGAGCTGTACATGTTACATAGGGTTGCCAGCTCCGGGTTGGGAAAAACCTGGGTATTTTTTTTCGGGGGGGGGGGGAGCCTGAGGAGGGTGAGGTTTGGAGAGGGTAGGGACTTCAATGCTATAGAGTCCAATGGCTAAATCAGCCATTTTCTCCAGGGGAACTGATCTCTATCACCCAGATATCAGCTGTAATAGCGGGAGATCTCCAGCCACCACCTGGAGGTTGATAACAATGCGTAATAAATGTAACAACGTGCTACCAAGCAAATATACAACAAAAAGTCTATTGGTCCAAGTACAGTAACAATCAATCTGAGGTTGATGTCTTCAAATGAAGAAGGGTAGAAAGGGATACGATCATTTCAATTCTTCCTCAGTCCCATTTAAATATTGATGTCAAATGTGTTCATTTCAGTATAAGCTTCTGTAGCTCCAATAATTTCCATAAACTTTTAACTTTTAAAAATTACCCTTTTAGGGATCAAAATTGCAACCATATAGATTTCTTTCTTAGTTTCTCTGTTCCAACATCAGGATATCCATTGAAACATGGTTGCATAGACAAATTCAAAGTTACCACGTTCCCAAATGGGATACAAACTGTAGCAGGACATCAATATTTAAACGGGACTGAGGAAGAATTGAAACGATTGTATCCCTTTCTACCCTTCTTCATTTGAAGACATCAACCTCGGATTGATTGTTACTGTACTTGGACCAATAGACTTTTTGTTGTATATTTGCTTGGTAGCACGTTGTTACATTTAATACACTATTGTTATTACGCATTGTTATCTGCCTGTTTCTGTACTATTTTTCTAACCTTAGGTATAGGTACAGAGGTGTTGTTTTTTGATTGCTTACCACCTGGAGGTTGGCAACCCTAATGTTACAATTACAGTGGAAATCATTGCGGGTGGACAGGGACTGTTGCTGTTTGGTATAGCGCCTGCATTACCTGCAGAAGATCCCGCTTTGAATCCACTTAAAGTGATCAGGTGGCAGCTGTTGGAAAATAACTTTCTCTGCCTAAGATTTTAGACAGCTGCTGACAGAGTAATACTAGTTTTCCATAGCAAAACACATGGAGGGTAGAAGAAATTCATGGGTAATAAACACATCTTGAAACCCTTAGGAAACCTGCTTGGTGAGGTTGCCAGCTCTGGATTGGGAAATACCTGGAGATTTTGGGGGTGGAACTTGAGAAAGGTGGGATTTGGGGAGTGGAGTGGCCTCAATGGTATATAATACCATAGAGTCCACCTTCCAAAGCAGCCATTTTCACCAGGGGAATAGATCTCTGTAGCCTGGTTTAAGTTTCACCCATTGGTTCTGGCCGGACCTTCTAGATTCAAAATGTCTAATGGCTATGAACTTGGAAATGTTACATTTAGATCCACATAAAACGGTATGTCACTGTGAGCAACGACAATTAATAAGTTCTCAGATGTTTTTCAATAAATAAATAGTTCTAATAATAAAACCTTGGTGTGCCTCTCATTTATAAGGCATTGCCTGAGCCAGGTTATAGGGCCTTGGAGGGTCAAATAAGTTCTGGATCGACATACTCATCTTTGGAGACGAGCCGTCATCACTTCGTAAGACAGGAAGGTCAACGCCTATTTTCATTGTTCACAGGAGGCGGCTTCTGTTTTTGCTTTAGGAGTCTTTCTTAATAAGGAATAATGAACATCAACACCCAAGTTATTCAGTAAACCCCTGCATATAAGCAATTAAATTAAATTAAATTAAATTAGCACAGCCATGCAAACAAAGAAGCAGTCGTTCATGTCTTCCATTTAAGCAGAAGACACAATAACAGAATCAAGGCTAACAATAGATCCTATGAAAAAAAACACAGTTAATATTAAATTTTTATTTTAGGAAGCTTTAAGCACTCCACAAAACACTAATTTCACTACAATAGGCTCACTCTCCATTGCCGTTCACCCTTCCCTTCTCAACATGACAAATCCGGCTAGAATTAGCTTTTTATATGCTTCGCCTGATCACTGTATATTCAGTGCTATTCTTTTTATAAAATTTTAGTTTCTTGCCTCCTGGGAATCCCTATTGCTTTCCTTGACTGTACTAACACAAGGATTGGCCAGAATGGTAAAGGAGATGGTATTAGAGAATGGTCTTGGGTCAGGAATTATGATTGCCAGAGGCCCACAAAACCTAGTTATGGGTTTCCCCATGCCCTATGGGCTCTTATGATAATCCTTTTCTTCAGTATTATTGTTATCTGCCATTAAATCAGTCAGATTCATGAGCAACAAGAGGTCAATGTCTGATTGAAATGCATGAGGTCAAAAAGGAAACTAAAAATCAATTTATAAGATATGAAGATTGAGGTTCAAACTATATCCACAAGTCATAAAATTTCACATCCATAACTGTAAGGAATCAGTTATTAAACTTGGATGGGGGAAGGTATGAGGGAGAAGGAAAAGGTAGGGGAGAGGAAGACTTATTAAGTTTTACGCACACATAAGGCAGCTAACACATAATTTTATCAGACATTACTGAAATCCTGTGTGTAATATAAGAGATGATGGGCTAAAATGCTAAATGGTTTAGCACTAAATTATTAAGCGATGTATCCCTAAGGTATTGGAGAGATAGGAAATGCAGAGCAGGTGTCTCTCCATGCTGAAGCTTGATCACTAGTTTAAGTGCACATTGATAACAAACGCACTACAGAGACAAAATAGTATTAGTAATATTTTTGCTGTACGAAAGTGGCATGTCATAGTGACTAAAAGCTTTTACTTGACAATGAAATATTCCCTTCTTTGTTAAAACAGCATTTTAAAAGTTAGCTCCCTGTGGGCCAGAAATATAGAAATAAACACAGAAGCCAAGTATCATTCATATATATATATATATATATATATATATATATACACACACACACACACACACACACACACACACACACACACACACACACACATATGGAGAGCGAGAGAGCAAGTAGAAATCACACCACCGTTTAGACTGGAAATCAGAACCACAATTACTTACACTAACGAGAATACATTATGTTATTAGTGGCGGAAAGTGCTGTCAAGTCTCACCTAACTTATGGTGACCCCATAGGATTGTCATGCCAAGAAATGAACAGAGGTGGTTTGCCATTGCCTTTCTCTGCATAGCAACCCCGGACTTCCTTGGTGGTCTCCCATCCAAGTACTAACCCGGGCAGACCCTGCTTAGCTTCTCAGATGTGATCAGATCAGGCTAGCCTGGGTCATCCAGGTCAGGGCATGTTATTAGTACTAACTGCTAATTGAATATCATATAAAACTTGATAATGCTACACATAAGAGCCTCATGCTATGTTAGAGCAGGACTTTAAAGTCATTTAAAGTAAGAGTGTTTTGGGTTTTTTTTGTTTTCAGACATTGTTCATGAATTTTAAGGATGGGAAGAGACAATAATATTTAAGGGGGTTTCAAAGAGGCTTTCCTTCTATGCACAACTGTGTTGTTGTTGTTGATCCACCTATGATCAAACAGGTTTTGCAGGTTGTTGGAGTAGCATCGAAACCTGCAACAACCCATTTACATTATGCAAAAATAATATGAGCCGACATAACTTCCATTTGCAATGCCTTCACCTCTTTTTTTTAAACCATCCACAAACTTCTCAATAATATCTACCTAAGAACATAAGAAAGGCGCTGCTGGATCAGACCAAGGCCCATCAAGTCCAGCAGTCTGTTCACACAGTGGCCAACCAGGTGCCTTTAGGAAGCCACAAACAAGACGAGTGCAGCAGCACCATCCTGCCTGCGTTCCACAGCACCCAAAATAATAAGCATGCTCCTCTAATACTAGAGAGAATAGGTATGCAGCATGATCAGTATCCATTCTAACTAATAACCATGAATACCCCTCTCCTCCATGAATATGTCCACTCCCCTCTTAAAGCCCTCCAAGCTGGCAGCTATCACCACATCCTGGGGCAGGGAGTTCCACAATTTAACTATGTGTTGTGTGAAAAAATATTTCCTTTTATCTGTTTTGAATCTCTCGCGTTCCAGCTTTAGCAGATGACCCCGTGTTCTAGTATTATGGGAGAGAGAGAAAAACGTCTCCCTGTCCACTCTCTCCAAACCATGCATAATTTTATAGACCTCTATCATGTCTCCCCTTAGCCGCCTTCTTTCCAAGCTAAACAGCCCTAAGTGTCCTAACCACTCCCCATAGGACAGTTGCTCTAGTCCCTTAATCATTTTGGTTGCTCTTTTCTGCACCTTCTCAAGCTCTGTAATATCCTTTTTTAGGTGTGGTGACCAGAACTGGACACAATATTCCAAGTGTGGTCTCACCATTTGTACAAGGGCAGTAGGATATCAGCATTTTTATTCTCTATTCCTCATCTAATTATGGCCAGCATGGAATTTGCCTTACATCATGTGTTTCAGTGGTATCCATTTTATGTACTGATATTTGGAGGCAAATTTGAAATCAAAGATAGGGAAATGAACAAATGCTAAAAGAAGGTATACTGTCATTCTGAGTCCATTTGAGGGCACTAGAATCAAGATGCATCTTCCCTCAAGGGGATAACTTTTAGAGACCCTGGCGAGTTGAACCCTGAAGCATTCTAGTGCAGTGGGCTTCAACCCATGGGTTGAGACCCTCAAGAGGATTTTGTAGTCTCACATGCTGGTTGTAAGCTAGGGTTGCTAGGCCTACTAACCAGTGGGAGAATGGGGGAACATGAAAGGTGGCCATTGGGCAACAGAATGATGTCACTTCCAGGAAAAGCCAGAAGTGACATTACGCCTCTCTAGGAAGTGGCTGAAACTCAATGGTGAAACCATAGCATTTGGGTGATTCATAAAGAGGACAGACATCACTTTAGGAGGAAGGTTCTAGAAAGTAGAAGCTGTACTTGATGAATTGGGGTGACTGGAGTGTACAAGTCAGAAGTTTGGGAATACGGTAATAGCAGTGATACGGTAATAGCCTGTGAGGTTTCAACTGGGAGTCACCCTGTCCACCACCCCATGACCCAGTATCTAGGAACATCAGTATCAAAAATCGTCCTTTATACAATTTCAGCTGTCACCCTAATTCTTCTTTTCTTCTTCTGACAAGCTCTAAATGCCAAGCGGAGCCATTCTAAAAAAAAACATTGCCTGAATAGTACAGCATTAAAGTCACGGCTTCCAGTCTTCTGGCTTCCAGTCTTCTGGACAATCATCAAAACAAAAGCTCTTGCATACTATGTAAAGAAAACAAACCCACCTATACATTTCAATACTGGTCCCCACCATTTGGTGGGCAACCCACTAGACTATAAACAATGCTAAGGCAATAGAACAGGACGAAGTTCTCAGAACAGAAGGAAGCTCTCTGGCATTATCTGTAGAGTGTTACTGAGTTATTAATTTGGTTTTTAATTATTTATGTGTATTGTTGTGAACTGTCCAGAGTGATGAAAAGGTGGGATATAAATCCAGGAAAGAAGGAAGGAGGGAAGAAAGAATGGTTTACATTTTACCTACCTCAGAAATATGAACTGTTGTTTTTCTTTTGCTAAAAGACACAAGAAGCTCTTTATTGATATGATACAACAAAAAGATAAAAGTCTGTTAAATCTAAGCCCAGCCAACATGGTTACATGCATAGAAAGATGCTTTGACAAAAAAAAATTTTAGAATTATGTGGCCGTTATTACATTACGTGCATTAGATTATATTAGAGTATAATTTACATTATGAAACATATAAATTGTTACGGAAAATTATATGCAGTATAATTCACAGGGAAGCCAAATGTAACTATTAAAAATGAAATAAAAATCTATTAATACCATAAAGCTACTTAATAAAAGTTGCTTTCACAGAGAAACCCTCCCCCCCAAAAAAACAAAATATTAAACCCTGTTCCACATCTGAATGACAAAAAAAATGAAGGAATAAATTAACAAAGGTTAAGAACTTTGAAGCAGCTCACTAGGGAAGCTCTTGGGGATTATAAAATTTTACGCTTTCATAATAAAAAGGATAAAAGATTGGGTAGAAGACTAGGAAAAGTTAAAATAAATGAACATAAAGAAGCTGAAGAAGCTTGATGTGAGACGGAACCCACAACTGTGGCAAAACCAAGGACAGTTTTCAAGCAGAAGAAACCCAAATTAAACGCAAAGTGAATATTAGTTGAAGATTAATAAAAATTACAAAGTTAAACGAGTTCTGTTTCATGGGTATAGAAAATATTTTTAAAGCTCATTATTTTCTCTCCTTGGCACTTAAAAATGTGAAGAGAGTATGACTCCAACATTGATATTATGCCAATTTAGAAGTACTCCCTCATTTCTTCAGACAGAATCATCGTTCCAGAAATCCACATACACTCAGGTGGTTGGCTCTCCCCTCCAGATAGGATTGCCAAGTCCCTCTTTGCCACCGGTGGGAGGTTTTTGGGCAGAGCCTAAGGAGGGCAGGGTTTGGAGAGGGGAGGGACTTCAATGCCGTAGAGTCCAATTTTCAAAGCTGCCATTTTCTCCAGGTGAACTGATCTCTATCAGCTGGATAGTTTGTCCTTTGTCCTGTGCCCATGCAATTTAATGTATATTGGTAAAACGTGTAGACCCATTGAGTATAGAATAGGGGAACATCGATTCTTGTAGGTTATCCGGGCTGTGTAACCGTGGTCTTGGTATTTTCTTTCCTGACGTTTCACCAGCAGCTGTGGCAGGCATCTTCAGAGGAGTAACATTGAAGGACTGTCCTTCAGTGTTACTCCTCTGAAGATGCCTGCCACAGCTGCTGGCGAAACGTCAGGAAAGAAAATACCAAGACCATGGTTACACAGCCCGGATAACCTACAAGAATCAATGAACTCTGACTGTGAAAGCCTTCGACAATATTTAGGGGAACATCGTTTGAGAATTAGAAACAGGGTGCTGGAGGCACCTCTTGTAGAACATTTCATGAAATGCAACCATGCAGACACAGATCTAAGATTTTTTTGTAGTACGGTTATATCAGCACAAACCATTTGTTAAACAAAACATAGAGAGAATCCTTGTACAACAGGAGGCTGGTTTTATTCATTTGTTTAACACTATTGCTCCCAGTGCTCTTAATACAGCATGTGATTACTCTAGTTTTCTGTAATGGGTCTTTAAGAAGTGCATACAAATGGAGATTTTGTCCACCTGCAACTTGTTAGGAGCACTTGTAATTCTTTGGTGGTGAAGAGGGATCTGGCAACTTTAAGCATTAAGGTAGTGATATAAATGATTCCAGCCATCTGATCAAAAGAGGCAATATAACGGGCTAGTGTGAACTGGCTACAGTCCATGATTCACACCAATCTGTTTCAGGTGACAAGATAAGGCACTAATTGGTACGGTATGCAAATTAACAACAGGATGGCCTTCAATTTAGGGAGTAGGATCATAAAACAGGAGACAGCTGTCTTATCTCTTCAGAGGTGGGACTGTTCTCAGGCTTGTAAGGTTTGTAAATCAGAGTTTTGCATTCCAGCTGTTTCACGTTGATATCACAGCATTAATTCTATGTAGGCCTCAAAGCCTGAACTAAAGTAGGAACAAGGGATTGGGGGGACTCAATTCCTTGACATACCCTAATACAGAAAGTGAGTAACCGGTAGAAGACAATCTTTGCTCATATGAGCAAAAAGGTGACACCTTGCAAATGGGTAGGGTTTCCAACCTACAGGTACTAGCTGGAGATCTCCTACTATTACAATTAATTTCCAGCCGATAGAGATCCGTTCACCTGGAGAAAATGGCTGCTTCACCAATTGGACTCTATGGCATTGGAGTCTCTCCCCTCCCAAAACCCCACCCTCCTCAGGCTCCATCCCAAAAACCTCCTGCTGGTGGCAAAGAGGGACCTGGCAACCCTTTGCATGAACCCCAAAGTTTGGTAAAGTTTGGGTCAGGGGGCGATCCCCTCCTCCATAGAAAAACACTGCAAACTTTACTATGCTTTTCTGTGAAGGAGGGGGTGACCCCTTCGGGACTCCATAAAATGGGACCCCCCTGATTCAATCTTCACCAAACTTCGGGGTTCATGTAAGGAGAGTCCCTTGATGCTGCCCTGAAAATTTGGGGAGACTACCTCCAAAATGCCCCCATAGGACCTTTGGAAAAATCCCCATAGACTAAAATGGGACTGAATTTTTTGTGTGTGTGTAAACCTGGAAATAGAAGAAGAAGAAGAAGAAGAAGAAGAAGAAGAAGAAGAAGAAGAAGAAGAAGAAGAAGAAGAGCTGGTTTTTATATGCCGACTTTCTCTACCACTTAATGTAGAATCAAACCGGCTTACAATCACCTTCCCTTCCCCTCCCCACAACAGATACCCTGTGAGGTAGGTGGAGCTGAGAGAGCTCTATCAGAACTGTGACTAGCCCAAGGTCACCCAGCTGGCTTCATGTGTAGGAGTGGGGAAACAAATCCAGTTCGCCAGATTAGCCTCTGCCACTCATGTGGATAGGGTTGCCAGGTCCCTCTTTGCAACCAGTTGGAGGTTTTGGGGCAGAGCCTGAAAAAGGCGGGGTTTGGGGAGGGGAGGGACTTCAATGCCATAGAGTTCAATTGCCGAAGCAGCCATTTTTCTCCAGGTGATCTGATCTCTATCAGCTGGAGATCAGTTGAATTAGCAGGAGATCTTCTGCTACTACCTGACATTTGGTAACCCTACATGTGGAGGAGTGGGGAATCAAACCCGGGTCTCCAGATCTGAGTCCACTGCTCCAAACCACTGCTCTTAACCACTACACCAAGCCGAATACCCCTTTACAGATATGGGTATTCGGCTTTTCTTGGGTTTACTGAAAAAAATCAGGACCAATAAACCTGAAATTTACCGAATTTTTTTTTTTTTTTTTTGCACAACCCTAGTTCACCTGGCTGTTTTGGAAGGTGAACGTTTTGGCATTGAAGTCCCTCCCCTCTCCAAGCCCTGCCCTCCTCAGGCTCCACCCCCAAAATCTCCAGGTATTTCCCAATCTGGATCTGGCAACCCTACTGGGGAGGGTGTGGCTTGGGGAGGAGAGGAACCTTGGTGGGGTACAATGCCATGGACTCCACCCTCTGAAGTTTCCTTTTCTCCAGGGTAACTGATCTCTGTAATCTGGAAATCAGTTGTCATTCCAAAAAGTCTCCAGGCTCCACCTGGAAGCAAGAAACCCTAGGATTTCTACCCTCCTGGCTTTCCAGCAAAGTCATAAAACAGAATTATTCTGGAGAGCTTTTGGGGTAGTCTCAGTCTAGGTAAAAGGAAATATCTTCTTAGATATGTATAAGGTATTTTTAAGATTGGTGCTTTTAATGTTGTTTTAATATATTTATTTTTCATATTGAATTATTTTTACTTTTGAGATTATTTACTGTACTTTGTATTGTTTTGCTTAGGGTCCTGAGTTGGTCAGGGGAAAGTTGGCATATAAATATTTTAGATATTTTAAAAAGAAAAAAAATGCTTAAACACAGAGGACCCCATAAACTGTAGACTTGTGTAGGGGATTGTGATTGCTAACAAACAATTCCCAAGAAAACTTCAATTCATGGGCTGCTCTGGGAAGGCATGACCTTTAAACCACTTCCAAATGCTTGCAGTGTCGTTATGCCCCCAGCAGATTATAGCAACACAATCCTAAACAGCTTTACACTCTGCTGAATACACTGAAGTCATTTGGCTTAGAAGGGTATAACTCTGCTTAGTGCACTAAGAGAGCAGGGCCGGATCTTGGGGCGGAGGGGCAAGGGGAGCAGGTGTCTCAAGTGGAGGGCAGAGAGAGGGCGGTGGCAGGAGGTGGGGGAGGCTCAATTGCCTAGAAGTGATGTCTGGTTCTGCAGCATGTGTGTCCATTACTTTCATTAACAGCATTGCTTAGGTCATGCAAACTGAGGGCCGTGGGTTCCTTTATTGAGTCAATCCATCTCATGGGGGGGGGGTTCTTCCTCTTTTCCTACTGTCTTCAACGTTTCCTAGTGTTATTGTCTTTTCCAGTGAGTAAAGTACAGTAACTTCAGTTTAGTCATTTTACCATCTGGCAGCATAATTACTGGATAAAGGTTTGCTTGGACTGTACTTTATCAGGCTGTGAAGGAGTGGGAGGTGTATTTGGTTTTTCCCATGTCAAAATTATGTGTGCTGTATTTTAAAAAATGTCCGGGAAAAGGCCAGGCTGAAAAACTTTCTCCTTGGGTTGGGGTTTTATGTGGGCAGAGGGGTTGAGGGAATATTCAAACATTATAGATAAAATAACGTAAAGGTGTAATTCTTCATTAACAGTTCATAGAGGTCAACATAATTTATTCTGTCATTTAAAAGAGTTGTTGATTATATACGTGTATATAAAGAAAAAAAAGATGTATATAATATATGGGGGATGTCATTTTGTACTTTTCCCACCTTCCAAAAAAATGTAGATCTGTCCCTATAATAGAGCAATCCTAAACAGATCTACTCAGAATCCTACCCAGGTCTACTGATAGGGGCTTACTCCCAGGAAAGTGTTTTTGGGATTACACCGTTACTATGCTTAAAAAATGTTTTTTTAAGGAGTTCTATGTGAAAAATCTTCTTCCAGGGGCTTAATCTTTCAGAATGGGCTCATCCATCAAACAGAAAACATGGGGGCAAACTGAACTATACAAGTGGGAATGGACAAAGTACCCATGTCCGAGACTACCAGGGTATAGCAGGACTACCATGTGCGCATCATTAATACCCCCCCTTTCCAGAGTCCAAAGCTAACACATCAATCTGGCCATTTCTAATGAGATATAGGATAATACTGCATGGTCCAGACTTGCTGTCAGCCACTGCCTAATGGGTTTAGAGTAAGAAACGATCCTTCATTAATTAACCTTCAGTTTCTATGTAGATTCACTCATTGAGATGCAGGTAATTAAACCAAGGTCATTTCAAGGACCGACGGGGGCGCGGGGGGGGGGGAGAGCACAGCAAAGGAAGCTCAGTTCTTTGGCTAGAGAAGACTTTTAGTACCATTTTAAGTGAAATCTAGTAGACAGCTATTTAGGAAATCAGTTCCTGTTTTAACAACGTTCCTTGCCTCATGACAGTGCCTTGTCTCTCTTTGGTGTCAGGAAGCAATTTTCCTCCAGGCCAGAGATCCTGGAGGGTTTTTCTTTTCTTTTTTTTGCCATCGTCTGGGCATGGAGTAGGGGTCACTGGGTGTGTGTGGGGGGAGGTAGTTGTGAATTTCCTTGTCTCATGACAGTGCCTTGACTCTCTTTAGGGTCAGGAAGCAATTTTTCCCCAGGCCAGATTGGCCACAGATACTGGAAGGGTTGTGGGGTTTTTTTTTTTTTGCCATCTTCTGGGAGTGGAGTCACTGGGGGTATGGGGAGGAGGTAGTTGTTAAACTCCTGCATTGTGCAGGGGGTTGGACTAGAGGACCCTGGTGGTCCCTTCCAACTCTATGATTCTATGGTTACTTATGCATGGGAGTTTTACCTGAGGTTTGTTGCTCGCTGGACCCACACATTTTTCTTGTGAAGCTATGCACCAGCAGTCTTGAAGCTCAAAACAAGAAGCTTGTGAGTCTCCACTTTGTAATTGGCTGTAGTGCTTAGAAGCTCCCCCCCCGCCCCGAAATCCAAATGCTGGGTCAAAAAGCATTTTAAAAACCAAAAACAAAACAGCTCCCTAAAAGGAATGGGAGGAGAGAAGAAACCCAACTCTCGTTTCTAAATGCCTCTCTTCTGCTCAGAACGAACTCCCAGAAAGCAGGAAGCATTTGAATCTCCGCCTCTTGACACACTGCTTTGTAATTGGCTATAGTTCTTTCTGTGAGAGAAACATCACTCCCCCAAGCTTCTGTGTCCTGCACTTTGCCTTATGAATGGGGATTTCAAGTGGGCTGAACTCAGAGGAGATGGTAGAATTGGGTTAATAGAGGGATGGAAAGTCCCGGGGTTCGTGAGGGCTGGTAGCTAGGTCATCTCTAATGGACGGAAAACTCATACATAATTCCAAGGAACAACCGAGACAGACTGGGGGCTAACGAAGCAGTAAGAAGGGAAAGCCTGATTTGGGTTGATTTTTGATTGCCCTCTTTTTGTAATCCTGATGGTGATGAATGAATTGCATGTTGTAAATTAGGGTCAAAACAGACAGAAGATCAAGAGGTACGTGAATGGATTTCCCATGGGTTTGTTTAGGCTTCATAGCAGCCTGTAACAATCTAGATTAGGGTTTGGGTGCCAGGGACGGGAGTTCTTAGCCAGTGTGTCCTCATTTCATCCCTGCAGGCGGAGGTAGCAGGAGCTGGCTGTAGAATCTGGCCCTGACCATGCAGAGCAGGAACAACTCCGGTGTGTGGCTGGACTGCTATGCCCGGCTGGTGCAACAGACCATCCTGCGCCACCAGATGGGTGAGGGTGCCACCAGTTGGATGCCAGCCTGCCCGGGGGGTCATCTGGGGCAGCTGCCTGCTTGGGGCTTGGTTGTCTAATTTTAAAGTTGATAATTTTGTATGGCCCACGAATGATGTTATAAATATCCATATGGCCCTTGGTGGAAAAAAGGTACTGTACTAAACCCTTTTCAACCTGGCTGGAATGTTCACTGAGTCGGGGCCCTTTTCAAAGCAAATGGGAAGATGGGAGATGGAGCAAAAAACAGTCCAGCTAGGGATGCTAGCCTCCAGGTGGGACCTGGGGATCCCCCAGAATTACAGCTCATCTCCAGAGATCAGATCCCTTGAAGAAAATAGATGCTTTTGGTAGGTGGACTCTATGGCATTGTACCCCACCAAGTTCCTTGTCCTCCCCAAGCTCCATCCCCAAATCTCCAGGAGTTTCCCAGCCTGGATTTGGCAAAAAAAAAAAAAAAAAAACCATTCCCTTGCCAGTGGTTGGGGGAGGGACCTGGCAACCCTACATTTGTCTGTCTTTTTCCTTCAGACAGATTAGGGAACTCCTTGTCTCAAGAGACAGTAAGGCAGGTTAGGGAACTCCTTGTCTCAAGAGACAGGACTGATCTCAGAGTCTGTCTTCAGGGGAAGCCGGCTTGGTAAAGTGTGGTGTCCATGAGAGACTCACACTTAATAATTACTTTTCATTCTTTAATCTTCCAAGGTTGAGGGAAGATAAAGGGACAGATTGTCATCCTGGTTCTGGGAATCAGTAACCCTGAATCCAGGCATTCATAATTTTCATAGTGCAGGTAGGCTGCTATTTTCTCACTGTGCTCAGAATGCTTTGTTTTATTCATAACTGTCCTGTGCCCAGCAGGATCTGAGAGTTACACTTGTGATTATTTTCAAGCCTCACTGCTCTAGCTGAGCAAACAGATAAACATTGTTTCATTTATTTATTTATTTATTTTATTTAAAACATTTATAAGCCACCTTTCCACCCAAATGGGGCCCCCAAGTTGGCAAACATTAAAATATTAAACCATTCCAACATTAAAACAGCATGTAACATAAGTATATATGGAATAACTCAGTGAAAAATATAAACACACAAATGCTGATAGCATTACAACTAGGGAGGGCCCCCCAATAACAGTTATTTGGGCCTAACAACTCAAAAAGTCTTCACCAATTGGTAGAAGACAACGATGCAGAGAGACAGACAAATCTCCCAGGGGAAGGGTGTTCCAAAGTTTTGGCACCATGACTGAGAAGGCCCTTTCTCAGGTTACCACCCGTCTAGCCTCAGGTGGCAGGGGCACCAGAAGCAGGGCCTTCAAAGATTACCAGAATGGATGGGTAGGTTCATATGGGAGAAGCTGGTCCTTAAGGCATGCTGGCCCCAAACTCTTTAGGCCTTTAAAAGTCAATACCAGCATTGTGAATTGGGCCCAAAATCAAATTGGGAGTCAGTGTAGATGGAACAAGACTGGAGTGATATGGTCCTATGACCCACTCTAATGAACATTCTGACTGCAGCATTCTGCAACTGACTGCAACTTCTGGACAGTCTTCAAGGGCAGTCCCTCGCAGAGCGCATTGTAGTAATCTAAAATAGATGTTACCAGTGCATGCACCACAGTGGCAAGAACTTTCCTGCACAGGAAGGGCCACAGCTGACTCACCAGCTGAAACTGGTGGAAGTCATCTCTGGTAACTGCCCCCTCTCTCAGGGAGGCATTTGCTGTCGCCTGGACCCAGTTTGCAAGCCTCCTCCACCTGCAGATTTAAGAAGCCAGGAGGTTCATAGAAGCAGGTGCTAGGTCTCAGACATCCAAGAATCCTGTCCACATCTCCAGATGGGACAAGCTGAAAGATATCCTAGACTAATTGGTACCCTATGACCATCTGATCTGGTCACTGCTAACAAGGTGCAAGTCAGAATAGATGTGAGAAATTTTATCTACAGTGTGTTTAGCAAAATGATTGCAGCTGGCTGCGTATCAGTCCACCTCCTCCTGCAGAAATAGACCCTTAACCAATAGACCCTTGACCAATTAGGAGACTTTGGTAGGTCTACCCTGTGCGGATACAATGCTGGTGGAGAAGTATTGTTTCTTTGCCGCCATCACCACCACAGAGCTGGCTTTAGAATGAGCTCTATCTAGCCTGTGCCTTGCGTGGTGAAGAGCCAGTGTGGTGTAGTGGTTAAGAGAGGTGGTTTGGAGCAGTGGATTCTGATCTGGAGAACCAGGTTTGATTCCCCACTCCTCCACATGAATGGCAGAGGCTAATCTGGTGAACTGAATTTGTTTCTCCACTCCTACACATGAAGCCAGCTGGGTGACCTTGGGCTAGTCACAGTCTCTCAGCCCTACCTACCTCACAGGGTCTCTGTTGTGGGGAGAGGAAGGGAAGGTGATTGTAAGCTGGTTTGATTCTTCTTTAAGTGGTAGAGAAAGTAGGCATATAAAAACCAACTCCTCCTTCTTCTTCTCCTCCTCCTCCTCCTCATCTCTCCTTTCTCCACTGTCCCTCTAGCTGCCTCCCTTTTTTCATCAGCTGGAACCCAGTAAACCAAGGGGCAGCTCGGGCTCTTAGACCCGAGAGAGGGTGCCCAGGAGTGTTCTTGTCAATTGCCCAGGTCATTTTGTCATTCCAGAGGTCAACCAAGATATTGACAGAAGCACCAACCATGTGAGCAGAAAAATTCCCTACGTGAAAATATAGGCTTGGATCTTATGACATCATTAGGCTTCTGTAAGAGGTTTTCCACTGTCAGTGTCCTGAAAGTGATCAGTGGATTTTGGGACCTGTGGGTTTTTTCCCACATGTGCAAGAGACAAACAGAAGCAGCACCTTTCATGGAGAGATAATGTTTGCTTAAATAATAGCACTAACACAAATGATTTTGCTGGATCAAATACAATACACAAATAGAACTACAGTTAGCTCACTGGCTGGGCAATACTAAGAATTAGGGCTGTTGAAAAAAAAATTGGTACAGTTTGGCTTCGGCAAAATTCGGCCCTTTTAAATTCGGGCCGTGCCGAAGTCCGAACTGCCCCGCTTCGGATCCCTGAAATTCGGGCGAAATCCGGAGTTCGGGGGAAAATTCAGCCCCCCTGCGGGCCTTCAGGGGGCTTCCCTGAAGGGGCGCGGGGGGGGGGCTTTAAACAGATCTGCGCCTCCCAGCTGGGAGGCACAGATCTGTTTAAAGGGGGGTGGAACAGATCTGTGCCTCCTCGCCGGGAGGCGGAGACTTGTTTAAAGCCCCCCTTCGCCTTCATGGAAGCCCCGTGAAGGCGCGGCCCCCCCAAATCTACCGAATTTATTTGCCGAACCCCCAAAGTTGGCAAATTCGGCTCCCTAGTTTCCCGCCTTTTTTGAGTTCGGTTGTCCTGAATTGGGGGAATTTGGCTGTTTTTCGGTTTGGGACGAACCGAATCAACAGCCCTACTAAGAACACTTTTGTGGGAGTAAGCACCATTGAATAGACTTGAGTAGAATTCTAGGCAGACTGGTTTAGGATTGCACTATAAATGTTCTGCATCATATCCAAGCCATTAGATGTGGCTTGGGGGGAAGAATTCCCTCCAAATCTTATCATAGCACACAACTAAATTCATCTACTATTTAAAAATGGCTGATAACTATAACAAGTTGAATAGTCACTGTAAAACAAAAATTTATTTTATACATTGCAAAAAAAAAAAATCGAAACCAAGAAGGTCCCCCCCCCCCAAAACCCGTACTTAAGCAGTGTAGAAAATTCGGATGTGTGTAGATTCTTGCATACGATGCACATGTACAGTGTTGGTGTGTATATGCGGCATCTATTTCATACCTACACAAAGACAAACCCTTTCAGTTTAGCTGTATTTGGCAAATACACTGGTATATCAAATTGACCTCCAAACGCGATCCAGCCCTATTGGAACCATATGCATTCTCTTTAATTGTGTAAGCCTTTCATCCGTTTGTTAAGATGGCAAAGTGCTTTTTGTGCTACCACGCTCAGCCACAAAACATGTAATCCATTCACATCTGAACTAGAATGGAGCTCCAATTACTCCCAAGATTTTTTCCCCCAACCCTGCCAAAAGTGTTTGCGCTTAATTAGGTTAAGCCGTTTCAAAGTGTGCGCTGTTGTAATGATACAGAGCAGTTCTTTGATCACGAACGCTCACTTTTTAGAGCGACCCTGTCACCAGGATGAGAACTAAAGTGAATTAGGAAATGAGAAAAGTGCATTGACAAACTGGATTTTTTGTTGTTGGGTTGTTGTTGTTGTTTTTTAAAAAAGAAAGATGCCAAGCTGTTTATGCTTTTCAGGTCACGGTGGATCACAAAAGGTACAAAACAATTTAAAACCTAAGACTGTCATCCAATTAAAGAAATCTTAAGACAACAAATCATCTGACTTTCAATCTGTTTGTTAATTAAAGGCATACATTGGCATAGGAAGAAAATAATGATTTTGGGGAGAATTGTTTTGTTTTCGATGAGTCTTGTGTGGGTCACAATAGGCACCACCTTAGAAGAGAAGAAGAGTTGGTTTTTATATGTCGACTTTCTCAACCACTTAAGGGAGACTCAAACAGGCTTACAATCACCTTCCCTTCCCCTCCCAACAACAGAAACCCTGTGAGGTAGGTGGGGCTGAGAGAATGTGATTGCCTAAGGTCCCCTAGCTGGCTTTGGCTGTAGGAGTGGGGAAATGAATCCAGTTCACCAGATTAGCCTCCGCCGCTCATGTGGAGGAGTGGGGAATCAAACCCGGTTCTCCAGATCAGACGCCACTGCTCCAGTGGAGTGGCGTTCCCTCTTGTATAAGGTGTGCATAGACAGACAGATAGATGTGTGTTTATGAATGGGATACACTATAGTTTTTATTCATGTGTCTATCCATTCACATCTAAAATTGGAGGGTATTTTTTTCATATACAAAATGGTGTATAGGGGTAAGGGCGACTCAGTTCCGCATCTTCAAACTGTTTATCTTGCAGCACTGCACTGATTGAAGCATTTTACCTCAGTATGTCTCACTTCCAATATCCGAGCTGGACTGGGAGAAAAATACTTCAAATAACAGAGTACAGGGAGAAAAGGAAGCATTTTGTTTCCTTCACCTTCATGCTTGGTTTTCTGTCTAGAAATTCATACTGCCACCTTTCCATTAGACATCAACAGGTAGACATACATACAGATGCCACCATCACATCTGGCTTGGACCTGAAGCTGGGCTTCTACAACAACACCAGCCATCTGCAGTTTTCATGTCATTTGATTATTTCATTAATTGCATTTCAAAAAGACTAAGTATTTTTTTTTTAAAAAAATAACCTCATGGTGTAGTGGTTAAGACTGGTGGTCTGGAGTGGTGGACTCTAATCTGGAGAACCGGGTTTGATTCCCCACTCCTCCCCATGAGCAGCGGATGCTAATCTCGTGAACCAGGTTGGTTTCCCCACTCCTACAATGAAGC
Source organism: Euleptes europaea (assembly GCF_029931775.1). Classification (NCBI taxonomy): domain Eukaryota; kingdom Metazoa; phylum Chordata; class Lepidosauria; order Squamata; family Sphaerodactylidae; genus Euleptes; species Euleptes europaea. The sequence goes on from NC_079313.1 coordinate 120,935,579, forward strand.
CAGCTGGGTGTCCTTGGGCTAGTCACAGCTCTCTTCGATCTCTCTCTGCCACACCTACCTCACAGGGTGTCTGCTGTGGGGAGGGGAAAGGAAGGTGATTGTAAGACGGTTTGATTCTTCCTTAAGTGGTAGAGAAAGTTGGCATATAAAAAACAAACAACTCCTCCTCCTCCTTCTTCATAACTATTTATGTTGAGGTGTCAGCTAAGCTCAACAGGTTATTAACTGCTTACTGGGCAATCCTAAGCAGAGTTATCCTAAGCATTAATGGACTTAGACAGGTGTAACTGTATTCAGGGCTGAACACTTTGTTTTTAAAATTCATAATCTGACAAGGGTTTTTTTCTGAGCTGAAGACAAAATGCAAGAGTTCAGAGGAAGAAAATTAGACGTGAGAGAGAGCCCTTAGGAGTTAACGTTGGGGTATGATTGCAGACCCCATATGCCTTCCTTATACAGCTGTACCCTTTGCTGCACAAATAGACCTTAATTCAGTTTCATAGGAGTTTTTTTATATTAACTTAGAGTCATTGTTAAATACATCTCATTAATTTTTTTAGAAGTCTGACTTAATTAAAGTCTATGTGACCTCAACATCAGCTGAATAAAATGAATTTTCCAAGTGCAGAAGGGCTAAATAAAAGAAAGGATTTAGTAGCACTGGGTCAGGAATGGCTTGGATTTCTCAGATGTCAGGGACTTGCTTTGTGGGGGGGGAGCCAGGAGTCACACTCATCTTTGAAAATATGTTTATCAACTCTTGATCTGATCTCGGCAAGAATTCTTCCGGTCCTTGGGAAAAACACACACATAATATTCACTGACATCTCCTACCCTTACAGTGCCTGCTATTAATTCTGCCAGAAATAAAGGCGCTCTCCCATTGTGATATTTCTGTGTCAAGGGCTGCAAACATACAATATGTAAGTGGACATAAGATAGCACTCAGATTCTTCATTGCAAAGGAAACAACAAAAAGTCCCCAGATGTTGGTACAATTGGTTATTGATTTATATATTCATAAGAGGTATGAATCAAGGTTTAAAGTTTTAGCCCAGGACTTGGGTCTTATCTCCTGTTCATTTCTTCTCTCCCCCCTCCCACCCTGTAAATCATTCTCATGATAAGAATGGGTGCCATTAGCTACATAGTCTTCTATTTTCAGCTGAAGAGTACCCAGAATTAATGAAGGCATTTGGGCCTCTGGGAAGGGCTTGCATTTACAGTACCCTGAAATGAGGTTTTTGAAATATCGCATCAAGATGTATTTGGGGATGGAAAAAGAATAGGGCAGTTCTTCATAAGATACACTCGAGCCACAGAAAATATTATTCAGCTATAATAGTATGGAAGACAAGAGCGAGCGAGCGAGAGACCCAAGAGAAGGTCTGATTCGAGGAATGTTTGGTGGCACTGGGTGAATTAAAGCTTGATTCCCTTTCCCCTGTGTATCGTATGCCAAAGGGCACAACAATAGCACACTTGCAGTGCATTCCTAAGGAGAGTTACTCCAGTCTAAGCCCATTGAAATGAATGGGCTTAGCCTGGAGTAACTCTAGGGCTGTTGAAAAAAAAATCGGTACAGTTCGGCTTCGGCAAAATTCGGCCCTTTTAAATTCGGGCTGTGCCAAAGTCCGAACTGCCCCGCTTTGGATCCCCGAAGCGAGATCCAGAGTTCGGATCTCTCTGGGCGAGATCCGGAGTTCGGGGGAAAATTCGCCCCCCCACGGGCCTTCAGGGGACTTCCCTGAAGGGGCGCGGGGGCCCTTTAAACAGATCTGCGCCTCCCAGCTGGGAGGCGCAGATCTGTTTAAAGGGCCCCCTGCGCGCCTTCAGGGAAGCCCATGAAGGCGCGGAGGGCAGAGGGGTTTAAAGACCCCCGCCCCTCTTCCTGGGACTCCATGGGGAAATTTGGGGAATCGGGGGAAATTCGGCTGTTTTTCGGTTCGGGACGAACTGAATCAACAGCCCTAAGTAACTCTCCTTAGGAATGCACTGCAACAGTGCAATCCAAGCAAAGGTATATTCTTCTAAGTCTACTGAAGCCAATGGGCTTAGGATGCAGAGTGTCTCCAGTCTAAGTCCATTCATTTCAACTGATAATGCAAACCATTCTGCATAAAACTATACTGTAAATGATCAAGGGTTCCTCTGATTAATATTGTCTCTTTTAATGTCTTCTACTTCTTGACTTTCTCCCTTATAACAGTATCACTTCCTGGGAGGCTGGAGGAGATGAAAGTTTCTTGAACATGTCCCTTTCGGGGGCTCAGGACTCCAGCCCCCCTATTAGATGGTGGGTCCAAAGACAGCCTTCGAGATTGGGCTAGTAAATTAAGGATACAGGGTTTCTTTATTTTATTGTGTTTTGAAGCCCAAGATACCCACTTTCATCTTCTGCTGGGTGCATCCATTCTACAGAGGAGCTACATGTGTATTTTCTTACATGGCAAAAGCCCATTGTAGGTGGTCAGCCTCTATAAAGGTCAATAGTTAGAACACAAGAACATGAGAAAGGCCATGCTGGATCAGACCAAGGTCCATCAAGTCCAGCAGTCTGTTCACAAACCAGATGCCAACCAGGTGCCTCTAGGAAGCCCACAAACAAGACGACTGCAGCAGCATTATCCTGTCAATGCACCTGATATAATAGGCATGCTCCTCTGATCCCGGAGAGAATACGTATGCATCATGACTAGTATCCATTTTTACTAGCTAGAGTGTTAGGCAAAAACAAATCCCCACTCACGGTCAAACTAGACAAGACTGTAGCCCTGTTCACATGTAACAGTGAACGCATGAACATCCTGCATGTATGCAGGACGCCTGTCCGTAAGAAAGTGCCAATTGCGTGTTCACTTTACAATTGAAACTGGGAACCAGTACCTGGGTAAGTGTGGGGTTTAAATCACACATTCAGCTGTACATATGTCAAATGTAACATGAGGATTTCATAGCAAATATATAAAGGAAAATCAAGTGTACACTGTACACAGGTTGGGTGTGCATTCACTGTCAATTGTGAACAGGAGTAGTGAGAGATCAAAGCATGGCACCAGATGGGTCCTTGTATGTTTTCCTCCTAAGATCCAAATAACAGCTTCAGGGAAACCATTTGCATTGGTGACAAGGATACAAGTAGAAAAGGTTCAAAAACCCCAGTGCTGCAGTCCCCATTCTTCCTTCCCCACAGTTTCATTTTAACTCTCAAAAATCTACAGATGACTCATTCATAAATTTCCCCACAGCACATCTGTGTTGGTGATGAAGCTCAGTGAGTGACCTGGGGCCAGTGTGTTAGCTGAAGGTCACTCAGAGAATACCAATGGAGAGGAGAACCATGGGTGTCACACCGAGTTTCTTGGAAGAAGGGTGAGATACAATTAAGTTATTAAATAATGACATATATACAACAGTAGAGTTCCAAAGACTTAACTTGGATGGCCCAGGCTAGCCTGATCTCGTCAGATCTCAGAAGCTAAGCAGGGTCAGCCCTGGTTAGTATTTGGATGGGAGACCACCGAGGAATACCAGGGTTGCTGTGCAGAGGAAGGCACTGGCAAACCACCTCTGTTAGTCTCTTGCCATAAAACCCCCCAAAAAGGGGTCGCCATAAGTTGGCTGTGACTTGACGGCACTTTACACACACACACGCAAGTCTTCAAAAGAGGGGACAGTGTTTTTCTCCAATTCCTCCATCCCACATCAGACCCCTTCTTTGTCCCTGATGCTGCACTTGAGGGCCTAAGATCCTGAGGAACAAAATTTCCGGGGCTTCATAGACTGCAGCGAAAGGGGGAACCCAGAAAGTCCTATTCCACAAGGTCCATTGATGACTGGACAAACCGATAGCTATGAGCCTAACAGAGCCCTCTGAATGTCTGTGCTACAGTCTGTGTAATTCTTCCTGTTAAGGGACCATAAGCATTTTTGGCCTCTGTTATGTAAAATGTGTGTATTTGCATAATTGCTTGCACATCTGGTTGCAGGGAGTTAAATATCCAGGATGTCTCCCTTGCCCTGCCCTACATGCCTAAGGGGAAAACCAGCCCTTTCGGAATTAACTTAATATGTTAGTATTATGTTACTGTTTGTGCGAATATGCTCTCCAAGCTCCTGCGCCGTTGATTGTTTCGAGTGGGATTACAACTGCCTTAAACAAATTACTCCCCAAAGCACACATTATGATCCTACACCACGTTGAGTTTCAGGCTGGAGTTTTGCGATTGACTTTCAAGTGCAGCGTTCATTGGGGAAGATTGATTGGCCCCAGCACCAAAATCGGCTATAGGGGTGCTACCCCCACTGAGTTGCACCTTGTAATTGAAAGCATAATTGAGCCAATTTTCTATAATCTACTGTACATTGCAAAGTGAATTCTCAGATGCTCCACAGGAGCTTTGGGGTAAAATGTTTCTCTGTGTTTTTTTCCTCTTCACAAATGCTTTCATTCTGCAATTCAGTTTACAGGGGTGACATTAGAAAGTTCTGCCACTTTCGAGGTGTGTTTTAGAAATATTTTCATTGAACGTGTAATTGGGGCATTGCAAAATCCAATTACCAATATTTGTAATCTGGATCTGAATCGTTCATTTGTTAACTGCAGTTAGTTTCAACCATGGCTTCTTCTCCAGTACTGCATTCACTGCTATGCAGTCTGGGATACTAGCTGGGTCTCTGTGGGGAGGAGGGCTAGGGTTCCCAGGTGCCCGCGCTTCCTGCTGCTTTCCACACCAACACTCAGCTGTTCGGTGAGTGGACGCAGGCTGGCCAAAAGGACAGGGAGTGATCTGCATCCCTGTGTGATGACATTACTTCCGGCGCAATTCAGAAGCACCGGCATTGCACCAGAGGGGGACGCTCTAGCCCCCTCCCTAAAATAGTATGGAAACCATAGACTTTTGTGGCAAGTGCTAGAGCATCCCCTGGTGCAATGCCAGTGCTTCTGGAAGTGACATCATCGCACAGGGGTGGAGATTGCTGCCCCCTGTATCCGCCTCCCAAAAGCTCCTGCTGGTTGCCAGGAGGGACCTAGCAACCCTAAGGAGTAGAAGTGATGCAACCAGCATTTGTCAAGGCCAACTGGGGTTTGAATTTCCATTTGTGCTGAATCCTGGTTTCACAAATCAGCCATAGTTAAAATAAACCAAGGTTTCACATTATGTCTGAACTGAGCCAATGTAACATTCTGGTTATTGAATTCAGAGATTCATATGCATCCTACTCACCAGTTGTGATCAATAAGCCAATTGTTCTAAAGGCTGAACAGTTTGGCTGTATCCTGTTGCATGATTACAGACTGATTTCTCATAGTCGCCTTTCACTTGCAACCCATCTGCTGCTGTTGCCACCTCTAATTGTTAAAAGGCCCATAGCTACAAAATATGCTTGATATTTTTGAGCTGAGACTTACTATTTTGGTGTCTCCATAACTCTTATGACACCATCATTTTTTCTCTACCCATTGCCTCAGGTTAACTAACCTTGTAATCAGTTTTTGCAGTCATTTTACTATAGATGCTGACTATACAGGTGCAAAAAGCAGACAAGGTATCCTCTGCAGGTTTATTTAAAGGATGGTTAGGCTGCATATACACAAAAGGAAATGAACTGGAACTGGTTCAATGCCCGTCAGGAGGTCACTTTAATGACCTGACCATAACCCCAGACGATACCTGCCCCTTCTCTGGTGACTGAGAAGATTCAGTTCATGGACCGCACAAGCACAAAAGGGGTCACAAGCTGCAACACAAATTTGTTACTTATTACAAGGCATGGCCATCACCCCGTAGCACAAGCAGTTACTGTACAGGCACAAATCTGTTTGGCAGGTTGCTTGAGATGAATTTCGACAAAAAACAACAACAACATATGAGACAATCCATTTACAAGCATACTTTGCTTATAATTGAGGGAATTTGGTCAAGGTAAGTTCACCTGGGGGTCATGTTTTTGTAGAGGTGTTTTATAATTATATACCATGTTTCTTGTAACATTCAAAGCAGTAACCAATACAATCAAAATGAAATGATAAAGGCACCCTTTGGATAGCACTAAAGAAGAAGCAGGAAAAAGTGTGAAGAGGAGAGGAATTGAGACCAAGGGGAGAAAGGTGACAGCAAACGTAAAGGAACCCCCAGGTGTATTGTGGGTAAATCTTTCTTTATCTTTGATAACATACATTACCAACCTAATCTCAGTTTGGCAACTGCTCTCCCCAGGGTAGGCTGCAACGGAGAGGAAAGGTTGTAATCACACGTTCTGGGGTTGTCTGGAGCCCTTGAAATATTGAGCGATGAGATACTTTGTCACGTTACCATAGAAGAATTAGTTGAGGGGGTGGACATTTGGGAGCATGCATGTTATATAGCATCATTCAAAGGCTAACCAACAGCTGAAGTGGCCCAGCCCCCCCTTCAAATAGCTGCTGGGAGCAAGATCTGTCAAGCACTATGCAGCTCTTTAGAACATAGGATCTGCCGTAACGGGTCTGACAAATGGTTGCTTAGAGCATAAGAATTACCTTTCTGGTTCAAACCAAAGGTCTATCTCATCTAGCATCCTGTCACCTCTGGTAGCCAGCCAGATGCCTGTGGGAAGTAGGATATGATGCTGGTATCCACTCCCTGTGTTTCATGTTTAACGCCTGGTAATCAAAGACTCTGAACATAGATTTCCTCAAGTCTTGTCCATTGACAGACCTACCCTACACGAATCTCTCCATTTTAAAAGCATGCAATGGTGCAATTCTAAACAGAGTTGCAATCTTCTAAGCTCACTGACTGCAGTTGACGTACAAGTGTAATTGGACTGTCCCTAGATAATAACACCACCCCAGCCTGACCTCCACCCAAAGGCTGGCAGCTATGTGATATCAGTGAGGTCATACCTTGATTAGGGCTGAGAGGTAGGCAGTGGCGGACCTACATTTTTGGGATGAGGGAGCCTGAACTCTTCATAACCAGCAACAATAGGGCAACATCCAAGAAGGTCCAAAAGGCCTTGCTGCCTTTGCAAGGACCTTGAGGCACAAATGGCGGAGAACAGGGTGGTGGGGTGGAGTCCTTGAAAATGGGCCATACAGTGAGCCCCTTCCCACCAGCAACAAGGTCTGGGTAGCTGCTGTTATCTTATTCAATGGGGTTGTTCTATGCCAGATGAGTTGGCTTATTCTCTAATAGAGAGGTAGAAGGTCATCAGAGGGGGCTCCACCCCAAAAATCTCCCGGTATTTCCCAACCCAGAGCTGGCAACCCTAGCCTGACTGTCCTCGGCTTGGGCAGTCAGGTTGGGACCAGCCTTTGCTCCCAACACCCACGTTGCCCCTTTTGACACAACGTACCAATAGGTAGGCTTGCAGGTTGCCAGTGCAAAGTTGGTGTCTGAAAAGGATTGTGGCCTGGAATGCAATATGGCTAGGGTTGTCAACTGGGCTGGGAAGTTCCTGAAAATCTGGGGGTGGAGCCCAGGGGCTGGAGGCCAGGGTGGGGCTTGGGAAGGGGAGGGATCTCAGTGGGATATTATGCCATGGAATCTACCCTCCACGGCAGCCATTTTCTCCAGGGGAACTGATGTCAGCAGTATGGAGTTATAATTGTAGGAGATTTCCAGACCCCACCCAGAGGCTGGCAACCCTAAATATGGCTGTCATTGGCTGAGAACCAAAGTTGACTTCAAATGCTTATAGTATCAGTTTTCAGTCCATGTCACCTCATTTTTGACTTTTGGGACCTTTCAATGGTATCCATAAATGTGTCAATAAAGGTTATCATGACCCCTTGTTGTGTCAACAGTCACCATTGTTTCTGAAATTGCTAAAAAAAAGTCTCAAAGCATTATTGGCTTATTGTCTTCTCCTACTCGTGTTCCTGCCACAAGCCCTAACAGTTCTTGACAAAGCTCCAGTTTGCCAAGATCTGATGGGATTTGCTATGAATGGAACAGTTCTTTTGAGAATGAAGAATGATATCAAACCTTAAGCTGTAATTATTATGATCACCAGAACAGGATAGCCTCCCCTTTTTTTTGCTCCACAGGCAATAACACTGCTCAGTAGTAGGGATAAACTATGAAGTCAAAGCGCGCCAGGTTATTACCTCATAAAAAAGGGACACCTGCCCTATTATCCCTTCAATAATAAGTGCATAAAACAAATTTGACTGTAATAATAAACTATAATGGTGAAATGTTTATGGGTAATTTTTCAGTACAGCGTGGAAGGATTAAGCTATGCGATTCCTGTTGGCATTTTCCAGTGTCTTACAGATAAATCCTTTTTTGGGGGGAGGGGGGTTGCACACCACTAGAAATGGATCAGTAGGCTTCAGACGCATGTCTGGTAGGCTGGGCTAAACACTGTAACGTTATTTCAAAGTGCCAACTCTGCCACCCCCTTTTTTTATCACGGATTCCAAAAAGCTCCCGCGGAGGCAGGAAGGGGTGATGCCTTTCGAAGGATTCAGACAAGGTAAAAGAAGGGATGCATGAGAAGAGGGGGGGGGTTTGCCATGTTGTTCATAAAGAAAACACTTTAAGGGTCCCCTTTTCAGATTCGCCCAAGCAGTCATTATGAATATTGGAGGCTAATTACATACTCACAATGTCGATTAGACAGGATTTCAAAGTGCAATTAATTATGACTGCACGCCAGCACAACAAATTAATACCAGAGCATGGTTTACAGGCGCAAACGGCACATTCATTATTTCATTCAAACACTGATTTACAGTTGCGGGGTGCGCCTCCAGCCCCCTTTAAAACCAATAGGGGTTTTGTCATCGACTCTAATGGGAGCTTTGCCACCGAAGCCTACAGGCTTCTTTTGAGTAAATGCAGGAAAATTGTAAGCATTCTTTAATCAGACCTTTGGAGTCAGGGAGAATTTTTCTTCCTTTAAAAAGTCTGATTTCCCCCCTCCCCCATCCATCGTATTTGGCCATAAACAGAGATGGAAATGCAATTCTCCGAATCTCTAACATCTTAACATTCGTTGAGGTCTGTTAAGTATAGGCAGGAGTGCAAAAATCCAAGCCTCCATTTGCTAATGACAATTTAAAAATTGGGCGCAATGCCTAGATTCCTGAAGAGAACAGGAAGCAGGTTTTGACTTATATCACGTGCGAGACCAAAGCACAGAAAGGGTGGGCATGGGTACTGAGCCTGGCCTTGCCCAGGGATTGAAGGCGGGATAAAAATCAAAATAGATAGATAAAATAAATAAATGTATACTTTTCTGGTTCTGGCCCAGGCCGCAAGCCTACTACCATGATGTGATCAGTCTCTCTCTGTATTTTTAAAGAAGTAAGAAGTTCTTTCATGACTCATGAAAGAACTTTGAGTTGGGATCACATACGTACAAAGGGCACAGGACAAGTTTGTACTCAGCCCATAGAAAAGATGCTCTGGTTTTGTTCATGTCTCCTGCAGTGAGTAGGTGAGCCCAAGCCCTATGAGGAAAGGCTGAGGGAGTTGGGAATGTTTAGTCTAGAGAAGAGGAGGTTGAGGGGGGAACATGATTGCTCTCTTTAAGTATCTGAAGGGCAGTCACTTAGAGGAGGGCAGGGAGCTGTTCCTGTTGGCTGCAGAGGGTAGGACTCGCAATAATGGGTTTAAATTGCAGGTGGAAAGGTAACGGCTGGACATTCGGAATTTTTTTTTAAGTAAGTTGTTTGACAGAGGGATCAGCTACCAAGGGAGGTGGTGAGCTCCCCCACACTGGCAGCCTTTAAGCAGAGGCTGGACAAGCACTTGTCAGGGATGCTCTAGGCCGATGCTGCATTAAGCAGGGGGTTGGACTAGATGGCCTGTATGGCCCCTTCCAACTCTATGATTCTAGGTCCTTCAGCCCTCATGGAGTATGGGTCACTGGGAGTGTGGGGGAAGGCATTTGTGAATTTCCTGCATTTTGCAGGGGGTTTGACTAGATGACCCTGGGCATCCCTTCCAAATCTATGATTCTATGATTGTTGGATTAGGATCTGGGAAACCCAGATTTGGATTCCTGCTCTGTCATGGAAGCTCAGTGTGTGACCTTTGGGCTAGTCACATAATTCAGCCTAACCTACCTCACAGGGTTGTTGTGATTATAAAAAAGGAGGAGAGGAGAACGCTGTAAGCAGCTTACTGTCCTGCATTAGGGAGAAAGATGGGGTATAAATGAAATAAATAGATGAACAAATAAATAACCACTGTGATTTTAAAAAAAAACTTGTTAAAAAGTCACCAGTCATGTGGGGAGACACCCCCACCCCTGTGGATGCTTTATCATGATAGCATTTGCAGTGGCAAGGACTGCTCACTGTGGAATGATCTCCATATTAAGGAAGCAGCCTCATGTTTTCTGGATTGTGTCCATAATCTGTAAGTGAAATCCAAGTTATTGGAATGCACCCTTTTTTTTTTTTTACCACGCATGCCATTGCACGCCTTTAGTATGGACCAGACACGTACATGTCAGGATTGCCACCCAGCACCCAACAATCCACAGAGCTTCTGTTTTTGGATTGGGCAAGCTGAAGTCCATGGTGCCGGTTGTTGCCAACTGTCCCGTTTTCATATGTGGGTCTGCATCGAGGGTTCAAAAATATTTGCGTTTTAGAAGGGGCAAGACAAAAAAATAAATATGCCTCTGAAACTCATGCACATGTAATGTAATGCCTTTAACAAGTTTTTATTTCATTGAACTCCAAATTGTTGTATTGTGGAGCATTCATTACTTACCCTTTTATTAGATCCTTTACTACAGCCACAGTGGGGGAAAAATATCCAATAAAGAGCTAAACAGTAACTCAAGGCGGGGAAATGAAGTTATGTTTCACACTTGATTGTTTGCCTTGCCAGAAACAAACTCTGTCCAATCCTCCCTCTCTCTCTCTCTCTCACACACACACACACACACACACACAAATATAGCGAGTGTTCAATTCGGGTTTAATCTATCAGACTTGAAAACTAGGGGCCGGCAATTTGTGCACATGGTTAGCTTGAATAGACTGCAACATTTGAACAGAAACTTTGCACACGCATCGCTTTCAAGTTACACAAAGGTGCACATATCTGCAATAGCATTTCTTCTCATATGTCCCCATACACAAGTTGTGGCCCTCAGGTTGCCATCTGCTAGTTGTCCTCATACTTAGAAGAAGAAGAGTTGGTTTTTATATGCCGACTTTCTCTGCCACTTAAGGGAGACTCAAACCGGCTTACAATCACCTTCCCTTCCCCTCCCCACAACTGACACCCTGTGAGGTAGGTGGGACTGTGAGAATGCAGAAAGAGCTGTGACTAGCCCAAGGTCACCCAGCTGGCATCATGTGGAGGAGTGGGGAAACAAATCCAGTTCACCAGATTAGCCTCTGCCGCTCAAGTGGAGGAGTGGGGAATCAAACCTGGTTCTCCAGATCAGACTCCACCGCTCCAAACCACCGTTCTTAACCACTACACCACGCTGGCACTCTTTTTAAAAAAATGCATTTTTAAAAATGCAACTTAAGGTGGCCCGCCTGGCATCAGCTGGAGACGGTGCTTTTTCCATAGTCCCCATCCTATGGAAAGGACTCCCTGAGGAGGTGGGGGGTGGTCTCCAAAGGTATTCATAGGTCACCTCAAATTGACTCTGTTTGCTAGGGCTTCGGGTGGGGTGGAAGCCAGATGCATTTTTAGAGATGAGTGAGGTTATGTGGGGGTTTGTTGCATTTGGTGTTTTCACCAAATTTGGTGTTTGCTAGTGTGCTGTAGTGGTTAGGAGCGGTGAACTCTAATTTGGAGAAGCTGGTTTGATTCCCCACTCCTCCACATGAAGCTTGCTGGGTGACCTTGGGCTAGTCACAGTCACCTCCAAACTCTCTCAGTCTCGCCTACCTCACAAGGTGTCTGTTGTGGGGAGAGGAAGGGAAGGCGATTGTAAGCCAATTTGAGACTCCTTAAGTGGTAGAGAAAATTGGGGTTTAATAACCAACTCTTCTTCTTTAAAAAAAAGAATTTGCAAGCTGCCTTGAGCTATGGGAATAGAGTCGCTATGTCCCTCTTTGCCATCAGCAGGAGGTTTTTGGGGCAGAGCCTGAGGAGGGCGGGGTTTGGGGAGGGACTTCAATGCCATAGAGTCCAATTTCCAAAGCGGCCATTTTCTCCAGGTGAACTGATCTCTATCGGTTGGAGATCAGTTGTAATAACAGGAAATCTCCAGCTAGTAACTGGAGGTTGGCAACCCTATATGGGAAAGGCTAGGTATAAATGTTTTAATGAAAATAATAATAATAAATTATGTATATGAGCCCATTATAGAGACTACGGAACATTACCAAATGTTTATTTATTTATTTACAAAATGTATGCCTCACTGTTCTGCCCTGATCAGGGCCGCCAAGGTGGCTAGCCGATTAAAAACCTAATAAAAACTCATCTTAAAAAGCATTAAAACCAAAGCTGAAATATGCGTATTAATAATTTTTTTAAAAAAACCAAAACATAGGGCAGGAAGGAGGGATCACTCTGGGAACGCCATAAAAAAACAAAGAAGTCTTCACTTCTGGCAGAAGAGGGTCACAAAAGGGGACAGGCGATTGAGTTTTCCTGGGGAGAGAGTTCTACAGTCTTTGGCTAAAGTGTTGCAATTATGCCAATAAAGGTATGCGTATGTGAGTTCCACAGTCTTGGTGCCAGGACCGAGAAGGCCCTTCTCAAGGCCCCCTCTGACCAGCTCAGTGACTCGAAGCCAAGGTTGGTGGCCAAGGAGGGACCGAGGGACCAGGGAGTAGGTTTGCCAGCTCCGGGTTTGGGAAATACCTGGAGATTTGGGGGTTGGAGCCTGAGGACGGTGGGGTTTGGGGAGGGGAGGGACTTCAATGGGGTATCATGCCATAGAGTCCACCTTCCAAAGCAGCCATCTATCGTTACTGTCCCTAGCCCTCTCCTGGCACTGGGCTTCAGGCTAACTCACCCCTTCCTGGAGGAGGGATTCCTCTGTCTGCAGCAGCCTCTCCCCAGCCCTGCTCCCTAGGAGTGAGCCCCCTCCCTTTTCAGGCAAGGCCTTTTATGCCTTCTCCCCAGGCACCACTCCCTTACCCCTGATTGGCTCTAGCCTTCCCTCCAAATCCTCTTCCACCAATCACAAGGCCCAGAGGGTACCTGGGAGATGTAGGCCTGGTAACTACTTTAATATAGGCCTCCCCAGGGCCTGTAGGCTGCACTTAAGGCCTAGGACAGTGGTTCCCAACCTTTTTTTGACCAGGAACCACTAGGACTTTTTTTGTTCGGTGCGGGGACCCCAAGGTTCAAAATAAAAATTCAAAGAATTTGAAAATAAACTTTAATCATAACTGTTAAACATTAAACTTAGAGTAATATTTGAATATATATTTTTATAATAGAAAACTTTTAATTGAAAATATTAATTTATTATGGGTTTATAACTTTGTTTCACGGACCTTAATTTAGTTCTCGCGGACCCCTGGGGGTCCATGGACCCCCGGTTGGGAACCAGTGGCCTAGGATCATGACACCCATGAGGGTGGGCTACAAATTTAACTAATAAATAATAATAATAGGGAGGGGTCATCAGAGGGGGCACGTTAGGATGAAGAGGTGAAAATCTGATCTTTTGGTGTCAAAATGCACAAGCAAGACGAATGCAGCGTGAATTGAGAATTCAGATGTCTTTTTATGGTGCTGATTGGCTCTAGCCTAAGGGCTGAGCTATAGAATTATTAAGCCGTGCACCAATGAAGGATTTGAGGATCCAGCTGCCAAAATGTAGGCTATGAATAGATTCTGGTGAGCTCAGTGAGCCCTTCCAGCTGGGGGTTCGAGCCCTGCAAGCCCTCAAGACAATTTTGAAATTTGACCAATTACAGGGACATTTTGAGGCCATATGAAATGGGTATTAGAGCATATTCCCGAGTCAATATTAAGTTCTTCAACCCATTGGCTTATGATTCTATCACTAAAAAAAACTCCATCGATTTTGTAGAGAAATTCACTCATTAAAAAAAAGTTGCTTCGGGGGCCCCACCAGGATTGGGGGCCCTGAAGCTTAAGCTTCATCAGTTTCGCAGTAGATCCGCCTCTGACCTCACCACCACCCGAGAGCTGCCAGATTTCCTGCTATGGTGGGAGCCTTCCTGACTCATTTGCCTGCCGCTGCTCTGAATGGCAGTGGGATAATGTTTTGAAAAACACAGAGATATCAGCTGCATTGCAACATCACTACCAGGGAAAGCCACATCCAACCCCACTGGGGAGGGGCCGTGGCTCAGTGGTAGAACATCTGCTTGGCATGCAGAAGGTCCCATGTTCAATCACTGGCATCTCCAGTTGAAAGGGACTAGGCAAGTAGGTGATGTGAAAGACCTCAGCCTGAGATCCTGGAGAGCTGCTGCCGGTCTGAAAGACACATTGGCCATTTATTCATGGAAGGTTTTGCATTGGATTTGCCGCTCTTTAGATGCACTTTCCCCCCATCCATATTCTCAAAACTCAACAATAAGCCACCATGCAGAGTTTTGAGAATTCGGATGGGGAAAACGGGCATCTATAGAGTGACAAATCCAATGCAAAACTTTCCATGAATAAACGGCCATTATGAAATTCACCCCCAACCTCTCTGCCTCATCCCCTCCCCCCTTTGTAATCTCCCCCTAAAATAGAACTCCTGGGTTGATTTTCTTCCAAATATCTGAGGAAGTGATCAGTGGCTCACAAAAGTTCATGCTGAAACAAATCCTGTCATGGTCAATTTTGATGCTCGCTCAAAGCTCTTTTTTAAAATGCGACTTTAAAAATGCCTTTTCACGGTCCTGACGCAAAAGGAGAAGTTCCACTCCCCACACTCGCCTGCTCCTTTGTTCCTGTTTGCATAGCCATGAGCATATGCATAGCTAACACGCCTCTGTTGTTTTGCATTGTTCCTTGAGGAGGATTCTTCGCTGGCAAACACAAATGGGCTCTTTAGTAATGCGACGCGGGTATGCGCCGGCTTCGCAGTCACTTCCGGAATGACGGTTCAGCGTGCAAAATTTAAAAAAAATATGCAGGGCAATTCAGCCTGGAACGTGCTGCTTACTACCATGCAAAAAGGACCTCAGTCTTTAAGCTGCCATTGGACTTCTGTTTGATTGTGCTATAACAGACTGCAAATACCATCACACAGACGCAGGGCTTCCAGGTGTCCTGCTAGAGTCAGACCTCCCGGCGGCAGCCACCAACCCTCATCACTGCACCCTGTGGGGGGGGGGGAGAAAAAAAAAAGATCCAAAAATTGTCCTCGGATTGACCGTGTCATGTCATTCCTGGGGCAAAGTGAAGTGACCTTCTAGCCTTCCCCAGTAACTCTACAGTAAAATACTAGAGTTTCGTGTGACAGCATGATGTCACATCTGGGTTTGCCCTGGAAATGACATCATGCCATCCACCCAGCAGTGCCCCCTCATGTCCCTCCCCCCCAGTCTCCCCCCAAGTGCTAGCCATCAGCTGGCAATCCTACTAACACAAATCTGAATATACCTTTTGTGCGCATGCTGCCTTTAGTGCAACTCCCAGTGCGGACCTCGGTGTATACAGAAAGAAGGAAGAAAACCCCTCATTCCTGCCTGTTAAAGGCACATGGATGCATTCTGCACCGCTGCCCTTCCTTTAGCATGCTCCCTCCCTGCGCCACGAGTTGCCGTGTTTCTCTTTGTATCGTTCGGGCTCTTAGTGCTCGAAGCCACATCCTGTTATGTTTGGTTGCTAGGTGGAGAAATGTTATCATGGGCTTCAGCAATAATTTATCCATACAGCTAGAGGAACTGTCATGTACTCCTGACAGTGAGCTGCAGCACTTTATCAGCTTGCCTGTAAATCAACCGTGTGTGGGTGAAGATGCCAGCAATGTTTGATCTCTCTCAGACACTCTAATAATCTGCTTTTGTCTGATTGATTCCTTCATATCGCCAGGGCGCATTGCAACTGGAGAGTGAAGTGCCCTCTGTTTATCTCTCTTGGTCATCTGCTGGAGGGCAGCAGGGCAGAAAATGCTGTTCTCCGCGAGCAGTAAGGAGGTTTTCCCCCTCCTCCTATTGGAATAAGGGGCTTTACATCATATCCCGGAGCAGGTTTGGTCCAGTAAATCAATGATAGCAGAATTGAATGCACCATAAATACCTCAAACCATATCTCTTACAAGAATGTAAGAGTAATTCATAGAAACAGGAAAGGTAACTTTGCTGGAAAGAATTACGACCCTCCGCAAGCTGGAGACATGCAGGTCTTTTATGGCCTGTGTTTGCAAATACCCTCTTGAACTCTGAGAAGGAAGGCGCTGCTTGCTGGCATTTGGTTGGAGGCGGTTCAGAAATAATATCCAGTTGAGGACGATGCTGTCGGAAAGGATCACCACATTTCAGGCTATAACCAACTTGGTGTATGTTTCTGTCAAGGGCCCTGACCCAAGGTAGAGGCATATGTGCCACGTCATCCATGCATATGCTACTAATGTTTAGGGTGGTGTGTCGTTCCATTGCCAAGTGCCAGGTGGTGGCAGGCAAACCCCCGCCAATCCACCTGGCCACCCGCTGACCAGCTGAGGGGTCAGCGGGCAATCTGTGCAGGCAGGGACAGGTCACTTCCAGTTCACATCCGGAAGTGCTGCATTGCAAAGGGCCAGTTTCCACTCAAACTCCCAGTTTGAGTGGTAAAGGCCTGTTGCGATGCGGCACTTCCAGGTGTAAAACGCATCGTAAGGGGCCATTTGAGTGGAATGGCCCTTTGCAATGCAGCACTTCTGGGATCGCGTGACCCCCCCCCCTCCACTCCAAAAACCTCCTGCCGAAGAAGAAGAGGGTCCTAGTAAGCCTATCCATGGGGCAATTTCCCCCTAAACGGGGGGGGGGGAGGAGTATAACATTGGCAAGGTGAACTTCCTTTCAGTTAGATATACCTCTCGTCTTGGCATCAGAGCCTGCATTAAAATTATACTTCCTTCAGGCCATTTGCTACATTCCCGAGTGAGAAGGAGAGAGCAGTGAAGAGGAGAGAGAAAAATCCAGGATTTATTATTTGCTAAAGTGTGGGAACAGCTCTCTTAGGTTAGTGACCTGAGGCTGGAAGTGGTCTTCAATTGTCAACCTATACAAAAACAAAGTTCATGAGATACCATAGATGTGATTGGCGGAATCTTTTCAGGGTAGTGTTCAGTTGTAGCTAGGTCTTCCTTGTTCACAGTAGGACAGAAGGGAAGCTGAACTGTTGCTGAAATACTGCTCTCATGCAAGGTAAACACAGCCAGCATATGTGAACGTTGCTAATAGACGATGAAAGTTGCATGTTTGGTACGCAGATGGCCCTTTCCTTCCGCATCTTGGGCACTTCATATCCCCAACAACTCTTAACTGGCTGATGAAAATGGATAGATAAGTCTATTAGTGACTGAAGGGATCCTCCATGGTTAGAGGCAGTCAGCCTCTTAATCTCAGTGCCAGGAGGCAACATCAGGGAAAGGCCTTGGCCTCTAGGCCCTGTTTGTTGGACCTCCAAAGGAAGGGGTTGGCCACTGTGTGCAACAGGATGCTGGACTAGATGGACCATTGGTCTGATCCAGCAGGTCTCTTGTTATGTTCTCATGACATGTTGATAGAAGTGCAATGAAAAAAGTACTGGACTTGTCCCCTGAGGTCTAGAATTCAAAGAACCACTCAGCCACAAAATTCACTTGGTGATTATTGCTCAGCCTAATCTACATCACATGGTAGTGGTTGTAAAAAAAGAGTAGAGCCCCCAGGTATGGTACCATGAGTTTCTTGGAAGAGTTAATGAATACAAATGTAAGAGGTAAATAAAAAAGTTATTTTTACTAGAGTGTTCTGTTTCTTCTTCCTCTATTAGGTAGGAGAAGCGTATTGTAGGTTCTAACCCATAAGATAATAGATCCTCCAAAACTGGATTGGAGGGGGGTTATCACACTGATTCTATTCCATGTTTATCTAAAATTGTTTTCTTTCTTTCTTAAATTTCTGAGCTTCTTTTTCAACAAGCGGATTCTCAGAGCATCTCACATTTTTGCTTCATAATGTTCAGAGGTCTGTTGGATGTCGACATCATTGGCCTAAACCACAGATCATACAGAAGGTGTGTTGAAGACCTTCTCCTGAGAGCCAGTGTATTGTTGTGGAATACCACTGCCCTTTTGGGTCCAATTTGCTACACCCTCCACTTTGTAATTGGTACTGGCTTTTAAATATTTTCTTGTTGCTATCAGCAGTCCTTGGCCTTCATATGTATCACTAGCAGTGTGAGAACAACCTCTGCATAGCAAGATTCTTCCCACGCTTCCAGGGGACTCGTGGTAGAATCCCACATGATCCCACATATAGGCTTGAGATCTAATGCTTTATTCAGTTACTTTAAAAGTATACACATAAAAGACATGCACCAGTATTGGATTGGTGTACAGACCTTAACTACAGAAGAAGACCTTGCAGGGGCAGTATGTTTACCAGCGTGGTGTAGTGGTTAAGAGCTGTGGTTTGGAGCAGTAGAGTCTGATCTGGAGTACCAGGTTTGATTCCCCACTCCTCCACATGAGTGGCGGAAGCTAATCTGGTGAACTGGATTTGTTTCCCCACTCCTACACACGAAGCCAGCTGGGTGGCCTTGGGCAAGTTACAGCTCTGTTAGAGCTCTCTCAGCCCCACCTACCTCACAGGGTGTCTGTTGTGGGGAGAGGAGGGGAAGGTGATTGTAAGCCGGTTTGATTCTCCCTTAAGTGGTAGAGAAAGTCATCATATAAAAACCAACTCTTCTTCCTCTTCCTCTTCCTCTTCTTCTTCTTTATGTTTTTATCAAATTGTATAAATCATTTCCTTTAATGGTTGACTTGTTTGACCAAAGGTCTCAAGTCAGCCCACACTAAATTATTCCTATATTATTTCATTATTCTTATTCTTATATTTATATGTATGTATGTTTATTTCTACTTTATTTCTAGATTTAAAATTAGCCTTGTTTAATTATTATTCCTATGTTTTATTCTTAGCCCCATCATTTAAAACGTATGTTTTTGTTCAACATAATCACCACCAAAAAGAATTTTGCCAGGGCTAAAGTAATCCTTGGATCCTCATCCTTTAATAAAAAAGATAGTTGGTTCCGTCAACAGACGCTAAGCTTCTTAGGAATGGATCCAACTGTTTCACTCTATATAAATCATATCATGGACCATCCATGATCATATGATCCAATGTTTCAAGCTCTCTCCATCCACATCCACAATATCTGTCCTGGTATGCAATCTTCATATATTTGGATGTTCATTGCCTTAGGGACCCTATTTGGGTGAAAAGGTGGCAAAGAAATGTTTTAAATAAATAAAAAAGACTTTAATGTTTTAAATAAATAAAAAAATAAATAAAAAATAACAGGTTTGTACCGGGGCTTTGAAAATCTACACATGTGCAGAAATGCTGTGGATCCAAATGGATTGGCAGGCATTAACATCACTAGGACTTTTTAAATGAACCCTGAATGGTAGGATTTAAAACACAAACACATACACACAGACAGTGTTTATTTATCTGATTTTTATTTTTATTTTTTATTTTTTTATTTGCGTTTATATTCCGCCCTCATTCCCAGCAAACCAGGCTCAGAGTGGGGTCACAACATAATGATTATGATTTGTAACTGATTGACCTATGGATTTAAGCAATTGCCTGTCAAACAGAGCAGTGGTGCAGCAGGGCAAAACAGAACTCGGGGCTCCGTCAGAATGTGCATGCGTGAAAAGCCAATTGCGCTTAACTGGACAGTTATGAAGGAACAGTTTGAGCAACCTGCTGAACCTACCACAAGTGGGAGAACAACTAACCATCTGTCAAAAAATCAGCTTCCTCTTTGCCAACTGCAAACAGGACATGAGCCAAACCAACAGATGGTCAAGCAGCCCTAAGTCTCCTACAAGACCGTTCATGGTCTGACACAGGCAGGCACACAATGCATTCCTTATTTTGGAATCGTTCTGATAGCAGTCCTACCTGGACGTCTCTGTAGCCCTAGCAGGCCAGGGGGAGAGCCACCGTGGTGTAGAGGTTAAGAGTGGTGGACTCTAATCCCGGAGAACCAGGTTTGATTCCCCACTCTTCCACATGAATCCAGCTGGGTGACCTTGGGCTAGCCACAGTTCTCTTAGAGCTCTCTCAGCCCCACCTAGCTCACAAGGTGTTTGTTGTGGGGAGAGGACGGGAAGGAGATGGTAAGCCGGTTTGGTTCTCCTTAAAAAGGTAGAGAAAACCAGCACATAAAAACCAATTCCTCCTCCTCCTCCTCCTCCTCCTCCTCCTTTTCTTCTTCTCCCCCCCCCCATGGGTGTCTTAGTAGACAGGGTCACTCCTGAGCCTGAGACATCATCATCAGCTATGGTGACTTCTGATTTGCAATGGCACGCTGAGCAGCTGATCACAGGTCCAAAGGCTTCCAGTTCTGAATCTAGCAGTTCCCATTGCCACACTTGTCGCTTTGCCTCCAAATGTGCCTTACCTTTCTGAGCTGTCCTCAACCTGACCATTGATTTTACCGCCCGCTTTGCTTAGAAGACTTGGCCTGTTCTCTTACCATGCAGTTCCTCCAAAGGAGTGGAATTTCCATTTGCAGAGCTTGAACAGAACAGATGAAGCTGCCCTATACTGATCAGACCACTGGTCCATCAGAGTTAGTGTTGTCTACTGAGACTGGCAGCGACTCTCCAGGCCTTTCACATCACGGGTTGAGAGGGGGGTGGGGGTGGGCTGTGGCTCATTGGTAGAGCATCTCCTTGGCATACAGAAAGTCCCGGGTCCAATCCCCGACATCTCCAGTTACAGGCAAGTAGGCGATGTGAAAGACCTCTGCCTGAGACCCTGGAGAGCCACTTCCTGTCTGAGTAGACAATACTGACTTTGATGGACCAAGGGTCTGATTCAGTATAAGGCAGCTTCATGTGTTCATGCGTACCACCTATTACCTGATCCTTATGGGAGATGTCCGGAATTGAACCTGGGGCTGTCTGCATGCCAAGCAGATGCTCTGTCACTGAGTCATGGCCCCTAGATTTCCATGATTCCTTCTTTCTGCTGCAGATCCCCACTTTGCCCCCTGTCATGTTCCTGGGGTTCCACTAACCATCAGAAACAATGGGGGGGGGACGGACACAATGACTTGGTGGGTGGCAGCAGAAGGTGGAGGCCAGGAAGTCCTGCTCCTCAAAGTGTGCAGATGGTCGGATACATGCCCCCTTCCTGATCCCGCTGTGGAGCCCTGAACTCTCTGATGCCCAACATTGGGAAACGGTGCCCCTGCTTACTTAACATTACTTAACATCCTGAGCAATTGTTTTCAGGAGGAAGACTAAATGGCATATATTCCTTTCCTGAGATGAATCTATATTTCTGCTGTCCTCTCACCTTTACTTTGCTGCTATTTCAATTGCCATGGAAAAGGAGGTTTTGAGGTTAAGTTAAACCTCTGGGGGAAATTTCCTAACTGTTAACAGCAGATCAGTAGAGGAACGAGTTGCTCAGAGCGGCTCTGGAATTGCCTTACTTAAAGGTTCTTTCCTCCTGTTTCTTTCCAGCAAACTGATACAGAGCTGTTTGTAAGGAATGCTTTCTACATATTTAGTTATTTAGCATTTTATATATTATCTTACTTGGGGGGGGGTTGAAGGAAAGATTAGCTAAAATATTTATAAAAATGCTTTTGTAAGAATCGCAAAAAGCAGCTACTAAATACAGTAAACGAAATGTGCCCTGAGCCCAGCTTTGACCAGGGTGGGATATAAAATTAAATAAAGAAAGAAACATCAAAGGAAGGCCTTGATTTCTATGCTCTTTGTTGGCCCTCCAGAGCAAACATTTCGCTGCTGTGTGTGATGGGATGTTGGACTGGATGAACCACTGCAAGGGTTTTCAACTCTGGGTTGAGCAATTCCTGGAGATTTGGGGGTGCAGCCTAGGGAGGGAGGGGTTTCGGAAAGTGAGGGATTCCAGTGGGGTACAATCACATAGAATCCACCCTCCAAAGCAGCCATTTTCTCCAGAAGAAATGATCTCTGCGGTAAGGTTGCCAGATTTCCCCTGGCCACCGGCAGAAGCTTTGTGGTGGTGGGGCTGGGGGTGCCAATCTGTGCTTGCAGCTGATGATGATGTCACTTTGGGGTTTAACCTGGAAGTGCCGGACTTACTGTCCTCCAAAATCTAAGGAAACTACAAACTTTTTTTGTGGGGGAGAGTGCTGGAGTGTCTCCGGAAGTGATGTCATCATACTGCACCCACTGATCACTCCCCCCCTTCTGCTGGCCTGGTTCCACCTGTCGACCAGCTGAGGAGCGGCGAGCAGTACGGTCAATTGGCAGGCAATTGCCCAGCATAACCAGGCAAATGGAAACCCTACTCTGCGGTCCAGTGATCAGTTGTAATTCCAGCAGATCTTCAGGGCCTATCTGAGGGGTGGCAACCCTACGGTCTGTTCCAGCAAGGGTCTTCTTAATCATAGTCTCCCATCGTTCAATGCACCCAAGTGTTATACCATGGAGATAATCACTTTTCAAGAACAGTAGTACATAATACAAATACAGATTACTTAACAGCAGGTGTTAGTTAAACAACCACCACCACCCAGTAGATACCTCCCAGATAGTAAAGTATTAATATGAGATCCCGAATGTTTTTTAATCCACAGTAAAGCATTAAAATAAGGCCTTCTTACTTCACCCCAAGCAGCAGCCTGGACAAAGAAGGACCTGCTTTGCCGGACAATATCAATAAACCCTTCAGTTACATTGTATCATCACTGAGGCTTTTTTATCAAAATGCATCCCACTATTTATGAGTTAGTCTACAAATGCAGAACATGCTTTTAAAACCCGCATTTAGAATGAAGGAGCTGACGCAACTATTTTTCTCCCCTCCCCTCCTGCCTGTTTGGAAAAATTATTTTGTTCTTCCTTTATCATCTCCCCCCCCTCTCTTCCTCCCTCCCTCCCTCCCTCCCTCCCTCCCTCCCTCTCTCTCTCTCTCTCTCTCTCTCTCTCTCTCTCTTTTCCTTGGGTGACCACAACGGTAGTTTCAGTAAATAAAGTTAGTGCTTGATAATCTGGAACGGCCGAGAGCTTAACTCTGCCCTTGGAGATCACTTACATCAAACCAGCGATCAAAAAGTGGTGCAGCTAAAATTTGTCATCAGGGATTTCCTACAAAAGAATTACAGTGGAGAAATGGCCTGATCGATACTATGGATTTTCTCTGCAGGGGCTGATAGTCCAATTGCTGTGAAACACTCGCACAGATAAAAGGGCACAGCTGCTACTTTGTTACAGACTGCTGACTCAGCGCAAAGCCTGTCAGGTATTTATAGGCCGGAGTGATACAGAATTATCACCTTGCGGTGCCCGGCTCTTGTTAGTTCTAAGATTGCCTCCCTTTATGGGATTGCTAAATGCAGGTGAATGGAAAAATGATGGCTAACAGCTGTCAAAATGCAACAGAATGAAGTACTTAAATCTCTCTCTCTTTTTTTTAATCCATTAAAAGGGTAACAATCAAACATATATCAAAGTGCAGACATTGTAATGATATCAGGGCTAGGAAACCGGGGTCTTATAAACAAGGGATCTTCTTATTGGAGCCACCTCCACCCCAATCAACTATCCTGTTATTAGAAGTAATTATAATAACCTGCCAAATTAATGCCATTGTTATTATCAGGCTTTTTAAAATAAACGCAGACTTTTCTTAGAAGACCTCCAAAGAATTGGCCAGGGCTAACTGACCCTGACCTGAATGACCCAGGCTAGCCTGACCTCATCAAATCTTAGGTCATTTATGCATGATCGCTTTAACCTCCTTTATTCCCCGTTTCAGCCAGGATCAAAGTAACCCGGGTTGGAGGAAACTATTTGCATTGGCTGGAATGATCAGGGATGAAACTGTGTGCATGAATACAGAAAAGCATGAATACAGAAAAGCATGAACTGGAGGCATGAATACAGAAAAGCAGTCTCCCAATTTCAAATCAAGTCCCACCCCTTTAAATGCTGCTCTGTAATTGGCTGACTTCGCAGTACTCACCCTGAGAGATTTCCTTCCCCACAGACCCAACTGCTACATAAAAAAGCATTTTAAAAACAAAAAAACAGAGCAATCTGAAAGAAGGGAGGGGGAGAAATCCAAGCCTCGTTTTAAAAAAGCCTTTCTTTTGCTCAGAAAGAGCTCAGAGGAAGCAGGAAGCACATGAATCCCTGCCTCTTTACACACTGCTCCATGGTTGGCTGTAAGAGAAGCCAATTTTCTGTGCTTCCCCTGTTTGGCTATCTGCATGCTGCCTTGAAGAGGGGTTTTGAAAAGGGTGGGGCGAAGCTCAGCCCGAGAACAGAGTATGCACGCTCTGTGACTCTGGAATGAGCCAGGAAGAACAGTTTAATTCGGGCCAGAAGAGGAATGGGAAAAGCCGGGTTCGTTTTGCGTTGAAACAGTGTTGAGCTTCCAAGGAATGAGGTAACGTGCATACTGAAAAATTTGACGCTGGCTGAAACAGGGAATAAAGGAGGGTAAAGCGACCATGCATAAATGACCTTAGAAGCTAAGCAGGACCAGCCCTAGTTCGTACTTGTATGGGAAACTACCAAGGAATACCAAGGATGCTGTGCAGTAGAAGGCAATAGCAAACCCTCTCTTTTAGTCTTTTGCCTTGAAAACCTGACTGGCTGGCCATAAACCAGCTGCGACTTGACAGCACTTTACACACACAACCATACAGTGTAACTAAGAAAGCAGTGCAGTGGGCGGATGCTCATACAGAAAGAATCAGCTTTAAGATTTTTTGGGTGGTGAGCGAGAAACATTAACCGGTCCTTTTACACAGTGATACTTGGAGAAGGAACGTCCCAGTAGGCCGGACTAGCGTTGCCAGGTCCCTCTTCGCCACTGGTGGGAGGTTTTTGGGGAGGAGCCAGGGAGGGCAGGGTTTGGGGAGGGGAGGGACATAATGCCATAGAGTCCAATTGCCAAAGCGGCCATTTTCTCCAGGTGAATTGATTTCTGTTGGCTGGAGATCACCAGCTAGTGGAAGAAAAAAAGGTTGATACCTGCACACAGAGTATACGAGAGACTTATACTAACCAGTATTACAACAAGAACCTATTATACCAGATGTTTGAGTAATTGGGAATAGAATTTACAACATATACACATGCCTGGTTGGGTTTGAACTGTTTGTATTTGTATTCATTAATGTATTTCTGTAAATGTGTGCAGGCTTAAGAAAGGGTTTTAATTAACCACTGATGAAGGCCCATAGGCCGAAACACATTTGGTATGTGGTTACAGTTATCAACCTCAAGATATGCCATTGTGCTATTTTAATGCTTTGAAATAATTTTAAATTTTACATAGAGCTTCTAATAAATTATACTTTCAGTATTTATACATAGATTTATATATATTTTCTTTTCACCCAACCTTGGGTACCCAGATCACCAGCTAGTACCTGGAGGTTGGCAACTCTAGGCCGGACTCACTAGAAGAGTTCACAGAAGGAGTTGATGGAGCGGATCTTTCCCCACTTTCCCCTTCCCCAAGCTGCCTGCCGTTTGTCTCCAAACTCTTCTCCGGGGATCAGCACAGCCTCACAAGCAACATGTACCATAGGATGAGGGGCTGCAGTGACCAGAGGGAATCGAGTAAAATTACGTTTTTTTGTTGATGTGAGCCATTAGTACAACATGGAGAAAGGAGCAGTTTTACTTGATTTCCTCTCGTTGCTTCAGTCCTGTTTGTCATAGCGCATCAAACAGAGCCCAGGTCTTTTCTCTTCTGGCTCCCACTTTGCGGAACGAGCTCCCCAAGGAGATGAGGGGAGTGCCATCATTAGAAATCTTCAGAAGGCACTGAAAACACATCCCCCCCCTCACCAAGGCTTTGAATTGGGTAGAAACTGCAGCCATCTTTTGCAGGGTGGGGGTATCTGAAGTGTTCTTCTATTGGTTTTACACGGTGTTGTTTTTAACTGAAAGGTTGGATATATAAGTATTTTAAAACATAAATAAACCAACAGACAAACCTGCAATTCATGTCTCACCGTTACACAGCATAGGGACCCCGGAACCAACCTGTGTGCACTGTATGCACTGTAATGTGTGAATCAGTGCAGTAAGCCTGGCCTTGAAGGAGATCATGGAGATCCTGCTGTGCCACAGGGGTCCACACGGGGGTAGCTGGAATGACAGAGGCACAAGTGGAAGGTGAGGCAGGCACCAGCAGGCCCATCTCTTGAATCTGGCTGGAAGGGCATGGATTAGGCTGGGGCTGGTTGTTAGGCACTAGAGCCATCCTATTGGGTCTAGGGTTGCCAGTCTCCAGGTGGTAATCAAAGTTGGATCTAGTGCCCCAAACAGAAGCTAGTGGAAATCACAGGCACTTATGGCAAAGAAACAAGTTACAGACAAAAAGTATGCTGTTACAAAGATCTATTCAAGATACAAAGTGCACATACATTTATCATTGCTGTGTACAAAATACAATTGATGCAATGACATGCAATACATGTGTGAAATCCGTATGGACCTAGAGTCTCACGGACAATTGATGCATCTCCATACGGATTTCACACATGTATTGCATGTCATTGCATAAATTGTATTTTGTACACAGCAATGATAAATGTATGTGCACTTTGTATCTTGAATAGATCTTTGTAACAGCATACGTTTTGTCTGTAACTTGTTTCTTTGCCATAAGTGCCTGTGATTTCCAGTAGTCTCCAGGTGGTAGCTGAAGATCTCCCACTATTACAACTGATCGCCAGCTGATAGAAATCAGTTCACCTGGAGAAAATGACTGCTTTGGCAATTGGACTCTGTGGCATTGAAGTCCCTCCCTACCCCAAACCCCGCCCTCCTCAGGCTCCTCCCCCAAATCTCCAATTTAAAGTATTAATTACTACTCACATATCTAAAGGATGGATTCTCCCAATTTGCTTCCATTGTGGCAACTGTATTATTCTAAACAATCTTCCAAAGGTGTTACCACGTGAATGCTTATGATCAGCAGCCATAGGTCAGGGCCTGATTTTGCACCTGAAAAGGTATATGTGGGGGAAACAAGAGCTCCTGATCTGGATTGGGGCCTTGAAGCACTGAGGGCCAAAGGATGGACCCATGGTAGCGATCATGTTTAGTTTGGCAGTTATTGGGAGGGGGGTAAATTTATTTTTAGCTTTTTTTCTCATTTATTCATGTTTTTATTATTTCATACATTGCTTTTTCTGGGTCTGCATTCTGCTTTAGCAGAATCATATGCTGTCGTTTTTGGGGGAGACTGTGCCAGTAGTAGGAAACATGGGCATGGTGAAGGATGTTGGTTCACGGTGAAGGCTGCAAGAACATTGCTGGGCTTCCCTGCCCTGGTGGCATTTGCACGGTTCAGGCTTCGTGTCCAGATTGCTGTCATCTTCTAATGCCTGGCACTGTTGCCTGGCAACAGCGGCTAGTGCTTTGTGCACTTGCTGCCCCTTCTCAGCTCTTTGAGGCTGGCATAGGCACTGCGAAAGGGTCAGAGGGTTGTGCAAAACCTTGTCAGAAGCGGTTGGCCTTTGTGTGCGTGCATGTGCATTTAAGTGGGGGAAATGGCTATTTCAGTTGACTTTAATGGAGTTCTGGATATCAGAAATTCTGGATTTTCTTCATTCCAAATCTGAAGGGTTGTAATTCTGAATCCAAATTCTGAACCCAGATTTTCGTGCTAGTGCACATCCATATTCAAAAGGTTGCTCATTTATTTCTTTATATTTAGTTTAAAAAGGGCAATAGGTCATTTTTTGCCATTAAATTGTAGCCAACTTATGGCAACCCTGTAAGGTTTTCAAGGCAAAATACATTCAGAGGTAGGTGGCCATTGTCTGCCTCTGCATAGCAACTCTGGGCTTCCTTGCTGGTCTCCCATCTACATACTAACTGGGGCCAACCCTGCTTAGCTTCCAAGATCTGACGAAATCGGACTATCCTGGGCTATCCAGGTCAGGGCAATAGGCAATGGCAGATGAGCTCATCACAGGGTCTCATCTTTTCTTTGTGGTGTGGTAGCAATTGTAGAACAGCTTCTTCACAAGTAGCTTGGGTAATTTCAGAAGGTCCAGGCCATATGGTAGGAGTCTATGCTCTGCTTCATTTCAACAGCAGTGTTCCTGAGAGAGGAAATATTGGGCTTTTCCTATGCGGCCCAGGGGCTTTCAGCATTACCTTTATATTATGGGAGTGATCAGTACCATAGCAGTTCCTATGCCATGAAGGTAATACGAGAAGGGACCGTATGTGAAAACAATCAAGTCCTTAGGTTTCTTGTATGACGGATCTCCTTTTGTTTTAATTTATTTTTTCCTCACCAACCACCACTATCGCTTCTTAGACTTATGGAGTGTCTCTTGTGTTCTTTCTGTTCCACCCTTTTGAATGGTTAGGGGATCCACCAAAGAAAACTCTTTCTTTATATGAAAGTCAGAAATATAGTACAAAAGAGGTCTATTGTAATAAAAGCTCAAACTGTTTTATTTGTTTCTTTTTAGGGAAATGGAAAAGTCAGGTTAGCAAGAAGGTTTAAAAAACTGGGCAGATTAACAAAACAACAGGGATCAGGAAATTTAGGATGTTTATTAACCATAAATTGTCGTGCTGCGCCTGGGCCAGGGTCACCACGAAGGTCTCTGGCCTGGAGGATGTTGGGGCTGAGACAATCTCTTCCGCCTCAGACCAGTCCGAGGGGGAGTCAGAGCTCGAATCTCCCTCAGGCGTCGCCAGGTTGCCGCAGGACACACCTTGCGGTCAGCCACTGGCTTCTATCCTCCCCGGCAGGCAGACTTCTCTGGCCTTATATGCCCTCCAGGCCAGAGAATCCCCTCCCCAGTAACGGCCCTAGCCCTCTCCCCGGAAGTCCATATAAGGGCTGGGAGGCCTCACCTCCCAGCCATGAGATGCTGGGCGAGGACTGCGCCTGCTCCCCGCCCGTGCTCGCCCTCCCGACAGCTGGGGAGCGGGGAGGCCGGCTACAGCCGATGCTCCGCCCATGCCCTTCCCGTGGTCCCCTCCTCTCGTGGGCGGACTTGCGGGATGGCGGCCCTCAGCGGCCTGGGGGTGGCGGACACCTCGGCGGCCCAAGGCTCCTCCGGCAGCAGCGTCGGGGCTGGTGCGTTGATGGGCCAAGGCCCCCCCGGCAGCAGCGTCTGGGCGGGTGTGTTGGCGGGCCCCGGCTCTTTCAGAGACGTCGGGGCTGGCGTGTCGGCGGCCCGCGGCCTCCGCAGAGGCTTCAGCCGGGGCGGCAGGGTGGCGGCTGGCGGCTCCCGTGACGCTTCCGGACGGGCACTCTCCCCTCTTGCCAGCTCGGCGGGATGCTGAGGGGAGAGAAGGTCCCGGTGATGCCACCCCCCCGGGACAACTGGTGAGTGTGGGGGCTGGCCTCCGGCCCAGGAAGGGGGTTTGGGGGCCCCTCCCAGGACATAAATATTTTGTAATCAGGATGTATCTGATGTATTTCACTGACAGATGTTGATACTTTGGATAGGTGCTGAGATATAGTTCCCTTGGCAGTCACTGCTTATTTGAATACACAGAAGCTTCTTGAAACAACAGTTCTTAAATTGGAGGAGTTAGGAACAAACGTACAATTTCCCCCCAATTTTATTCCTTAAAACTGGTCAGGGATCACTCTTTACTTAAGGGCTCTTTCCCTTAGGGAAGGGAAATCATTCCCCTCTCTCTCACACACACACGATCCTTCTTGATCCTAAAAATGTGTTCCTCTCACTCCATATGTCAGCCTCAACGATCAGCTTTAACAGTCAGTTATCAACTGTCAGTTTTTTAAACTACTGCTTTCCAAATGTCTCCCCAACATTCCATCCGCTCTCATTGGTCGCTGTTACAGAGAGGCAGAACCTAGCCTGTCCATCACATCTTGTTTAGGCACATTAAAATCACTGGGAATGCTTGAATGCATGTATTTAGGGTTGGATCCAACTAGCTTTTCTACTGGTGAAAAAGGAGGAGATCCCTTTGACCATACTGATGCTCTTGGTAATTTTTTGTGTGTGCTTTCCATGATGGATAGCTGTGTTAGTCTGTAGCAGCAAAAGAAAACAAGAATAAAGCAGCACTTTAAAGACTAGGAACATTTATTCCTGCATACGTTTTCGTCAACCAAACCTCACATCATTACGTACATTCCACTCATAGCAGAGCCTTCCTTTGCTTCATGGAACCTGCCTTGAAGCAAGGAGGTGTTGTTCATGGGGAGAGGACCTGCATCAGAAGAAGATGCTTTGCTCCATAGAAAAGTTCCACTGGTAATAGAGTTGCCAACTCTGGGAATGGAAATTCCTGGATATTTGGGGTTGGGGGAGGGGAAGGAGCTCAGCAGGATATAATGCCACAGAGTCCACTCTCCAAAGCAGCCACTTTGTCCAGGGGAACTGATCACTCTAGTCTGAAGATCAGTTGTAATTCCAGGTGATCTCTGGGCCCTACCTGGAGGTTGGCAACCCTATCTGGTAGTGAAATGGATGCATAAGGTTCAACCCTATAAATTTTCTTGACTAGTGCTTGGGTGGTTTACAGTGTGAATCCCATTCCCTGTGGCATTCTGTGGGGGATGAAGGTCTAATACTGAGAGAATCATAGCTGTTATCATTATAGTTGCATTGGATGGAAGTTTACTGTCACTAGCAATAGGCAGAAGATAAAAGGAGAAGGGGATAAGAAAACAATAGGGAAACAGGAAGGAAAGAGGAAAAGAATCACATTTTCGTTCAAAAAAAAGAAAAAAGATATACATAAACTACTTGTTTTTGTCTTTCTAGTTGCTATGATCTGCAGAAAGGAAATAGACTGTATAAAATCACATCTCGGGAACACCAGCATAAATTCCCCCTTGCTTTGACAAGTACGTAATTTTGTGCAGTGATGCTCTTCACGTTTGGAGAGTTATGAGGCAATTTCATTCCCATCTGACAAATTTACAAAGAAACATTAGAGAGAAGGGATTAGAAAAGCGAGAAATCTTTATAGACTTTTTCCTCGGGCGGTATTTTCCTTCCATCTTTCGGCTCTTCCTGGAGAAACGTGTAACTAGCGGCTCGATGTGGTTCGAACGGCACAACAGTGAACCACTAAGCAGATAAGCAGCTCAGGAAATGTGCTTTAAATCAACTAATTGTATTTACATTATTGAGAAGAGACAAACTAGCTTAGCTAAATTTGTCCTAGTATGTGTTGGGATAATTTAAAACAGGACGATCAACAACATCCATTTTCTATATATGTCCACTGAACTGCAGAGATTTGCATGGGAATAGTGGGGTGGAAAGTGTCCTCAAGTAGCAACCAACTGATGGCGACCCCGTAGGGTTTTCAAGGCAAGAGGCAATCAGAGGTGGTTTGCCATTGCCTGCCTCTGCGTTGCAACCCTGGACTTCCTTGGTGGTCTCCCATCCAAGTATTAACCAGGGCTGACCCTACTTAGCTTTTGAGATCTGAGGAAATTGGAGCCAGGTTGGAGCTGCTCAGCCTGAGATCATGGCTCAGTGGCAGAGTATCTGCTTCACATGCAGCAGGTCCCAAGTAGGTGATGTGAAAGACCTAAGAACATAAGAACATAAGAAAGGCCCTGCTGGATCAGACCAAGGCCCATCAAGTCCAGCAGTCTGTTCACACAGTGGCCAACCAGGTGCCTCTAGGAAGCCACTAACAAGACGAGTGCAGCAGCACCATCCTGCCTGTGTTCCACCGCACCCAAAATAATAGGCATGCTCCTCTGATACTAGAGAGAATAGGTATGCAGCATGACTAATATCCATGCTAACTAACAGCCATGAATACCCCTCTCCTCCATGAATATGTCCACTCCCCTCTTAAAGCCCTCCAAGCTGGCAGCCATCACCACATCCTGGGGCAGGGAGTTCCACAATTTAACTATGCGTTGGGTGAAAAAATACTTCCTTTTATCTGTTTTGAATCTCTCACCCTCCAGCTTTAGCAGATGACCCCACTTTCTAGTATTATGGGAGAGGGAGAAAAACATCTCCCTGTCCACTCTCTCCAAACCATGCATAATTTTATAGACCTCTATCATGTCTCCCCTCAGCCGCCTTCTTTCCAAGCTAAACAGCCCTAAGCGTCTTAACCGCTCCCCATAGGACAGTTGCTCTAGTCCCCTAATCATTTTGGTTGCACTTTTCTGCACCTTCTCAAGCTCTGTAATATCCTTTTTTAGGTGTGGTGACCAGAACTGTACACAGTATTCCAAGGGTGGTCTCACCATAGATTTGGACAAGGACAGTATATCAGCAGTTTTATTCTCTTTTCCTCGTCTAATTATAGCCAGCATGGAATTTGCCTTTTTTACAGCAGCCGCACACTGGGTTGACATCTTCATTGAGCTATCCACTACCACCCCAAGATCCCTTTCTTGGTCTGTCGCTGCCAGCACAGATTCCATCAGTGTATATGTGAAGTTGGGATTTTTTGTCCCAATATGCATCACTTTACACTTACTCACATTGAATCTCATTTGCCATTTTAATGCCCATTCTTCCAGAGCTCGTCACAGTCCGATTTTGTTTTAACCACCCTAAATAATTTGGTGTCATCTGCAAACTTGGCTACTTCACTGTTTAACCCCAACTCCAGGTCATTGATGAACAGGTTGAAAAGCACCGGTCCCAACACAGATCCCTGAGGCACCCCACTACTCACATCCCGCCATTGGGAGAACTGACCATTGATTCCTACTCTCTGCTTCCTATTTTTAAGCCAGCTCTCAATCCATAAGAGGACTTGTCCTCTTATCCCGTGACTATGAAGTTTGCTTAGCAGTCTTTGGTGGGGGACTTTGTCAAAAGCTTTTTGGAAATCCAAATACACAATATCCACAGGCTCATTTCTGTCCACATGCTTATTGACACTTTCAAAAAACTCTAATAGGTTAGTGAGACAGGACCTACCCTTACAGAAGCCATGTTGGGTTTTGCCCAGATCTTGCCCTTCTATATGCTTGACAATTCTATCTTTAATAATGTTTTCCACTAATTTACCCGGAACAGATGTTAAGCTAACTGGCCTGTAATTTCCTGGGTCCCCCCTGGAACCTTTTTTATAAATGGGTGTTACATTGGCCATTCTCCAGTCCTCTGGTACAGAGGCTGATTGAAGGGACATATTACATATCTTTGTTAGAAGTTCAGCAATTTCCCATTTGAGTTCTTGAAGAACTCTAGGATGAATACCATCTCGTCCCTGTGACTTGTTAGTTTGCAGTTTGTCTAGATGTTCTAGGACTTCCTGCCTTGTTACCACTATTTGCCTCAGTTCCTCATTTTCTCCTTTCCAAAATCTCTGTTCAGGAGAAGGAATCTGCCCTGTATCTTCAACAGTGAAGACAGATGAGAAGAATTCATTTAATTTTTCAGCAATCTCTTTATCCTCCCTTAGAGTTCCTTTACTCCCATTGTCATCCAATGGTCTAACTGCTTCCCTAGCTGGTTTCCTACTCCTAATATACTTAAAGAATTTCTTATTGTTTGTTTTGATGTGTTTAGCAATTTGCCCCTCAAAATCTTTTTTTGCATCTCTAATTATCTGCTTGCATTTCCTTTGTGCAAGTTTGTGTTTGCTTCTGTTCGCCTCGTTTGGGCAAACCTTCCAGTCTCTGAAGGAAGACTTTTTTTCTCTAATTGCTTCCTTCACCTTACCCATTAGCCATGGTGGTGACCTCTTGGACTTATTACTAGCTTTCCTGACCTGCGGTATACAACGTAGCTGAGCCTCTAGTAATGTGGACTTGAGTAAACCCCAAGTCTTTTCAAGAGATTTAACCCTCCTAACTGTTCCTTTCAGCTTCCTCTTTACCAGTTTTCTCATTTTAGAGAAGTTCCATTTTTAAAGTCAAAGGTAATTGTGTGAGATTTCCCAGTCACTTTCCCACTTACATATAAATTAAATTTGATGCCATTGTAACCACTATTGCCAACTGGCTCAACTACATCCACATCCCGCACGAAATCACTGGCAGCACCACAGAGTATTAAATCCAGGATCGCCTCCCCTCTGGTTGGGTCTATGACCAACTGTTTGAGGGCACAGTCATTTAGGATGTCTACAAATTTTATCTCTTTGGCTTGACTGGGGCATACATTTATCCAATCAATATGAGGGAAGTTGAAATCTCCCATTATTACTACTTCATTACCTTTACATGCTTCCCTAATTTCATTCTCCATCTCAAGGTCACCCTGAGCCATTTGGTCAGGGGGCCGAAAGAACGTCCCCAGTACTAAATCTCCTTTGGGGCCCAGAATTGTCATCCATAAGGATTCTGTGATCGAGTCTACCCTTTTTATGGTCTCTAGCTTATTAGACACTATGCCTTCCTTGATATACATAGCAACATCCCCTCCAATATGCCCTTCCCTGTCATTTCTATACAGTTTGTAACCAGGGATGACTGTATCCCACTGGTTCTCTCCCCTCCACCAGGTTTCTGTAATGCTCACTATATCTATGTTTTCCCTTAAAACCATGCACTCTAATTCCCCCATTTTTGCTTGGAGGCTTCTAGCATTAGCATAGAAACACCTCCACACTGTTTCTCTCTTTCGACTTGCCTGGCATGTGCCTTTGGGCATTTTTAAATGGCTATCCATCATTTTTCCCCCATTCCCTTTCATGTCCAAGTATTCCCAGGTGGGCAATCTGAAGCAATTTTCCCTTTGTCCATGTGCACTGAGTTTTCCCGAACCGGATGCTTCTCAGCTCCTGTCGGCTTTCCCCCCAGGTTCAGTTTAAAAGCTGCTCTGCCACCTTTTTTATATTACGCGCCAGCAGTCTGGTTCCATCCTGGTTCAAGTGGAGTCCATCCCTTTTGTATAGGCCCGGCTTGTCCCAAAATGTTGCCCAGTTCCTTACAAATCTAAAGCCCTCTTCCCTGCACCACCGTCTCATCCACACATTGAGACTCACCAACTGTGCCTGCCAAGCTGGTCCTGCACGTGGAACAGGTAGCATTCTGAGAAAGCTACCTTGGAGGTCCTGGCTTTTAGTCTCCTGCCTACCAACCTAAATTTGGATTCCAAGACCTCTGGACTACATTTCCCCACGTTGTTGGTGCCAACATGCACCACTACCACTGGCTCCTCCCCAGCACTACCTACCAGACTACCTATATGACGGGTAATGTCCGCAACCTTTGCACCAGGCAGGCAAGTCACCATGCGGTCCATGCACCCACCAGAAACCCAGCTATCTACATTCCTAAGGATTGAATCCCCTACTACAAGAAGCCCCCCTCCCCTCTGAGGCATATTTCGGTATGAGAGGATATCTGTTCATCCACCACTAAGGTACCACATTCCCCTAGCTCAGTGAGATGGCCTCCTTCCCCAAGGGCTCCATCATCCGTGACTGGCAGGTTGCTGTCATCTTGGGACTGGGATGTGACTATTTCATCCCCGGAGTCCTTAGTCACCTCTCTCTCTGCCTGCCTCAGCTCCTCCAGTTGAGCTATCTTGGCCTCGAGGAAGTGAACTCGCTTCCTGAGAGCCAGGAGCTCCCTGCACCGAGCGCACACCCACGACTTCTTATTAATTTATTTATTATTATATTATTCTTTGGTGTTGTAACCCTGCCCTTTACTCTCTTGCACTCTTCCTATACCAAATAAGAATTGAGTGCCGAAGTTCCTTGCCCTGCAACTATCTGCTGCTAATTCACATAGATATTCAAGTTGCTCGGTACTCCAACCGGATGGAGAGAGTTACTCTGCTAAGATAAAAAGATTTTATATTCACCTACAGATCCCCAATCAAGATCCATAGGCTAAGAGCCACAGGGCAAGAGCCCTTGTGCTCTCGCCCTTCAGCTCGCGCCTCTGGCGAGCAGAAGCCTTGGAATTTAAATGCACACAGCCCCCACCTCTCAGACACAAGCTCCAATCACAACAACCCCACTTAACAAGGGAACCATCAAGCTTTCAGGCAGCAATCAACCTTAATCACCCCCCGGCACAACAATCACAACTCTCTCCCAGCAAACCTCAATTAAATTCTCAGTTTAGTTAGGCTTCCCAGCGTTTTAAAAAAGGCGAAGTTTAAATTTATCCCTGCCTGTAGTCCCCAGCTCAGCTCAGCTCAGCTGAATCAAACCTCTCTGACTGAGACCCTGGAGAGCTGCTGCTGGTTTGAGTAGACAATACTGACTTTGATGGACTAAGGGTCCGATTCAGTATGAGGCAGCTTCATGTGTTCATGTGAATAGTACCTCACTCATAATGCTGGGGTCTTTCATTGGGTAGTTTCATCTAACAGTGATGGTATTATGTGGGATTCTCACCTGCACCCATTTGTTATGAAAGTAACTGACAGTCATGTTGTTATATGAAAGGAAGCAGTTTTGAGGGACACCACCAAGCAAGGAATAAAAACCTAACACAGTGGCCGCTTTGGTACTGTAAGTTACATCATTCCAGCAAGATTGCTAGCTTTTAACTTCAAGTTTGGGCACTTGGGTTGGCTTAAGGCATGTAAGTAGGGTTAGAAATCATTCACCCCAAAAACCTTCCGCCGGTGGCAAAGAGGTTCCTGGCAACCCTACCTTTGTATACTAATGAGCAAATTAGTCTGGTTTTTTTGCTGATGCAAGTGCTGCAAAATTGCTGTAAATTTGCCATAAAACATAATTCTGGGACATGCAGGGAAAGGATACTGCCCTCCTTTGGAGTATTCCCCCATAGATGACATTGAGGCTTAGTCTACTGGAATTTTACAAATGCTTGAAAATGTTTTTATTCTGCTTCGCGTTTGGAGGTTGCAACTGTAGGTTATTCTCTATGGCTACATCTGCTGCATTTGTTTAAAAATGGTCATATTTTATTACGATTTTGATTAATTTGTTTATCAGTTTATCTGTTTATCAGTTTGAGGCATAGCATTTCTTGTTTTATGGTTTATATTATGGTGTTTTAAATTGTGAGGCTCTAGAGGGCTTTGAAGCCAAGTGGCTGAGAAT
The DNA here is from genome assembly GCF_029931775.1 of Euleptes europaea. Classification (NCBI taxonomy): domain Eukaryota; kingdom Metazoa; phylum Chordata; class Lepidosauria; order Squamata; family Sphaerodactylidae; genus Euleptes; species Euleptes europaea. The sequence goes on from NC_079313.1 coordinate 120,972,623, forward strand.
AGGTATGAAATATAAAAATTAAAAGCCCCCTCCCTTTTCCAATTTGGCAGGTAAACAAACAAAACTGTAGAGTTAAAGTGATTTGCTTTGCCTAAAGAGAGAAAGGAAACATCAGTCCGAAGGAAGGCTTGGATATTAGGGCAGGGGCTAATCCCAGGGAAAATGCCTACACTACAAATGTATGTAAACTTGTGTAACATAATTGTTCAAAGGAACCAACTTGGATTTTAAGCAGTTTACTGCACAGACTACAGCATAGATCTTTAAACATTCTTACACCAGAACATAGAGCAACAATTAGTAACAATATAGGACCAACCCAAACATGTGTTAATTCATTGGTGTGTGTGTAAAGTGCCGTCAAGTCACTGCTGACTTATGGCAGCCCCACAGGATTTTCAAAGCAAGAAACGTTCAGAAGTGGTTGGCCATTGCCTGCCTCTTTGTTGGAACACTGGACTTCCTTGGTGATCTCCCATCCAAGCACTAACCAGGATTGACCCTGCTTAACGTCTGAGATCTGATAAGATTGGGCTAGCCTGAGCCATCCAGATGGTAGGAGGTGCTTATCTAACCATTATACATGCTTTACTGGCTTTCATGCAAGGAACCATGAAAATTCTCAGCAGCATTACAAAGCTCACAATTCCATTATTCTATTGGTGATAGCATGAATATTATACCAGATTTAAAGTGGTCTAAATCTGTGAGGGAGTATATCAAGGGACAAATTAACAGAATCAGAACAAGGTTGAGACCCTGGAGAGCAGCTGCTTGTCTGAGTAGACAATACTGACTTTGATGGACCAAGGGTCTGATTCAGTATAAGGCAGCTTCACGTGTTCATGTGTTCAAGGCTGGGATTAGGGTTTCCAGTCCTGCGCTAGCAGATGCCAGAATATTCAGGGGACAGTGCCTGGAGAGGGTGGAGTTTCTGGATGAAGTGATGTCACTTCAGGATGATGCTCTAGGAAGTCACCATTATATCTATGGTAAAGACCATAGAGATTAGGAAAAATTCACCTATTGACACCATCCCTCCAATTTTTCTCCTGCTCCTCAAATTATCAAGGGCAGGGGTCTGAGGCTGTGGTCAGGGGATTGCCTACTGCCAGTGGGCAAAGAGCAAGTCTAGTTGGGATAAACTTTTCATCACAGGGCATCAGACTGTAGAAAAAGTCACAGTTACCTTGCTGACTATATGCATTAGTGGTTGTCACTAAAATCAGCCACTGTACCAGAAGACTGGAGAGTAGCAAATCTGTATACTACTAGCCAGGTTGGCCAAATTTGAGGGTACTTAAATCCAGTGACTGGAACTGCAAACAGATCTTTCTACGAAACCTGAAAAGGGCCCTAGGTTTGCAGAAAAATGTGAAATCTAAAAAAAAATAAATGTTTTTTTTAATTCAAATTGAAAAAGCCTAAGCTTTAACCACAGATTCCAGGCTTGGTTCTGTCAGTTAAAGGCAGGAGGAAGGGGCAGGACCCTTTCCAGGCCTATTTTGGTCTTTGAGGGAGAAATCATTCGGGCCACATCTGGCTAGGGTTGCCAGTTCCAGGCTGGGAAATTCTTCACTAAACTACTGTATTTATTATTTATTTACTTTATTTAAACCCTGCCTTTCTCCCCACTGGGAATCCAACGTAGTTTACATGGTTTTCCTCTCCCCTATTTTATCCTCACAACCACCAGCCTGTGAAGTAGGTTAGGGTGAGAGTTTGACTGGCCCAAGGTCGCCCATTGAACTTCCATGGCATCAGTGAGGGTTCGAATATGAATCTGAAAAAAGCCGAATACCCATACCGGTAAATGGGGTTTTCCCGCTTTTTCAGATATTTGAAATTTTTCAGCTCCATTCAAGTCTATGGGGAATATTTTTGGGGCTCTGGGGGGGCTGTCTTTCAAGGGGTGTGTGTGTGTAATGTGCCCTCAAGTCGCAGTTGACTTATGGCGACCCTTTTTGGGGTTTTCATGGCAAGAGACTAAGAGAGGTGGTTTGCCAGTGCCTTCCTCTGCACAGCAACCCTGGTATTCCTTGGTGGTCTCCCATCCAAATACTAACCAGGGCTGACCCTGCTTAGCTTCTGAGATCTGATGAGATCAGGCTAGCCTGGGCCATCCAGTAGAGGCACCAAATTTGCAGAAAAGTTGCAGGTGACACTCCTTAGAAGAACCCCCAAGTTTGGTGAAGTTTGGGTCAGGGAGTCCAATTTTATGGCCCATAAAACCAATGGAGTTCTGATTGGGACCCTTGTATTAAAGAGTTTGCAAAGCAATTGCTAGTCTGTGATGGTATTGGGATAGATAGATTGTCTAATGGTTTAATTTAGTGTAAAGGACTTCATATGTGAGGATGTCCATCCATTTAGAAATACACCTATGGTACTGGTATATCATAAGCATGCTTCTGGGTACTTGATGCAGGTTCCCTTCCCCATTCACAGAAAGATTCGGAATATGTGCTTCTGGGAGAGGAAACCTGGTTCAGTACGTGGTCCTTTTACTGGGTCCCAATGACTATCAGTTGTTCATACGAAGTTTTCAACATGCCCCTTTTTCTATTTAAGGCCAAAACAAGTGATAGATGTTAGGCTCCTCTATAATCCTTTGCTTCGTCTTCCTTTTTTTCATTAATGAAAACTACATGATGGTTCTTGGAAGATCGAAAACACATTGTTTTCTTGGCGCAAAGGTGAAATATAACACAATGCAGATGTTTTCAGATACAGAACACAGATGAAAATGTTTTATAACCCCAGTCTGATTATGGAACAGAAAAGGCACAGGGGGACATGGTTTCCAGACCCCTTGTTTGAAACCACTGCAATATCTATACAATGACAAGAAAAAGTACAGGGAGGAGGTATTTATTATCTTTTTCATTGGACCCAGGTGGGACTATTGGCAGCCATGCTTATGACTCAAGTCTTCATTTTAAAATACCAAAATATTATAAATTGAAACTCCTACAAGGCAGCTGATCTGGCCTTTAGCTCTGCTATGTTTTTAGTGCTGTCTGCATTTGCAATCATTTCTTCTCATGTAGTGTCTGATTTCTTAATCACTTTCACAGGACAGTTTTGCTATCTTTATTAGCATTGCCTGAAGTTCTCCCTCTGTCTTCTTTCAAAATGACCGAGGCTAGTTGAAGACAACTGTGGCTGGATGACATTTTTCAACAGTTCTGAGAAGCAAACCTGGTTTTCAAAACGGCTTTTGCTTACTTTGGCCGGCTGCAGTCATGGATTGTGTGTGGGCAAGGGGATCAAAGACGGATGCAGACAACATGGAATAAATGATGACTGGCAGGTCTTTGACCCTAGGAAGAGGGAGGCCAGGAAGACTGGAAACATGCATCACCTATGGAGCACAGCTTCTTCTTTTTGCAGACTCCACATAGAGTTTTAATGCAGACCACCAGTCAAGGATGGTATGCCATCAGGGGATCGGCAAACCTTCTGTTCTTGCTGCCTGAGACTATATAAACAGGGAAGAGTTGGTTTGGTTTGATAATCTTAAATAACCACTACATGATTACCGTACAAGTGTTCAATGTTGTGATTGAATCTCAGGTTCAATCACTAATAATCTATGCATAGCCCTATACCTGGGTTCATATACAATGCATAAATATATCCAATAATCATGTCATTGTTATTAATAGTACTACAGTAGGTCTAATGTTAGTAATGTCAATTGAGTTTAAGTGACGTAATATATATGCTAAATTACGTTGTACAGCACGAGATCCATACACATAGGCTTACATGCAAGTGAGGTGGCACTGTGGCAGAGGTGACTGCAATACTAGCCCAGGGATACTAAATCAGAGACAAATCACAATGTCCATTTGTAACACAATAACATTGCAGCAAATATTATTTTATAGTTTAGTATAGTCTAGACTAATGTGTAGTAGTAATCATTTATGGCAAGTCACTTAACATACAGATTAGCATAGGGCCCCTATGCTCGTGGGGCCCCCGGGCAAGTGCCCATCGGGCCCATGCGTTAAGATTGCCCTACCATGGAGTGAATAGACTATACATCCCAAGAGTCCTCTGCTGCAGGCAAGGGGTCAGTGGCAGATGTACACAGATGACTTGGCAGACGGTTTGACATAGTAAGAGCTCCATGCAGAAGTGAAGCTTTTTAAAACACTCATCTGCTCCGCAGCATGAATGAGGAAGTCCTGCGCCTGAAGCACCAGGAATTAAAGCTAACCTCTTTATTCTTTGCTTGCCAGAAAAGCAGCCCATAAAAACCAAGTCAGGACTGTAAAATGCAATTTAATACTTAACTCTGAAAGAGCTTTCCACTTAGTTCCACAAGACAATATCTTAAATCAAGAAAGTTGGAAATTAAGTTGCTGGAACATTGTAGGAGTTGAAGAAGAGAATAAAAACCTAACCACTAAGCCTTGGCTTTATCAAAACCCTCTTCGCAATTTAAGCTATGCTTTCCAAATCTTTGGAGGGCAGTTTCAAGGAGTGAACGTCATCGTATAAATAGTGAGATTTTTAAAAAAGTGACGAGCAGTGTAATCCTAGGGACACTTTCCTGGGAGTAAGCCCCAGTATCAGACCTGAGTAGGATTCTGAGTAGCCCTGCTTTGGATGGTACTGTCACCATGCCATCCTATGCAGAGATACTGCTAACCAAGGCTTAGGTTGGAGTAACTCTGCATAGGATTGCACTGTTAGAGATAGGAAGGGTTCAGTAGTAGAATGCACATGCTGCATGAAGTCCCGGCTTCATCAACAGTTAAAACAGATCTCTGGTAGCAGGGCTGAGAAGGCGTCTTTCAGAGGAAAAGGCACTGGGCTTGAAGGACCAATGGTCCCACTCAAAATAAGGCAGCTTCAAATGATAAATGGGTATTTGTAGTTGACAGGTTTAGAAGCAACTTTAATATATGGGAAACAAATGAAACTTACAATCTAGTATGCAGTAACACTCCCTCGATATGATGAATTTTCTATTCATCGTATCACAAGAGAGTGATACTGCAGAACAGAGTACAATAGGAAGGATGAATAAGCCTCGTTATGTAAAGTGAGTGTATAACTAAGAGGTCCTTTTAACTAGAGCTGCCAGAAAGAGAACTTGGGGAGTTCTGCATGTGAAACACAGATGGTACCACTGAGCCAGCCACAGTCCTCTTGAAAGGCATACTAGGGCTGCCAGCCCTCCCTTCTCAATCGGCGGAAGGCTTTAGGGGATGGGGATGGGATGGCCGCATGCACGTGATGGCATCACTGCCGGGTTTACTTCAGGAAGTGCTGCATCGGTGTGGTCGCTTTAGCACTCAAACCCCCAAATTTTGCTAAAGCAGCCATGGCGATGTGGTGCTTCTAGTGGTAAACCCGGCAGTGATGTTATTGTGTGTGCGCAGCCGTGCACGCACACGGTCACAGCACTGGAGCAGCTGGGTGGATTGTCAGGCAATTGCTTGCCAAAACCACCCACCTGGCAAACCTAGGCATATATACTTTAATGATGGCATATGGTTGGCCGCAGCCAGAGGCATTCAATAAGGTGGGCTATCAGGAAGGAATGAGCACTGATGTTTTTTGTTTGAAGGGGTGTCACAGATTTTAGCAGCACTTTTTATTTAAAAGATTTATATCTATGTAGATTTATAAAGGCAGTTAACAAGACAATAAGTTGCAAGCACATTAAAAACTACACAAAAGTCCTTCAACAAGGTAAAAGAACACACAGGATCAAAATAACATCCAAAGTAAAAACCACATAAGATAAAAACACTGCCAGATCTGCCAAAACAGTTATCTTCCTCTGAAGTAAAACCATACTAGGCTTCCCTATTGACTGGGACAGGTGGGGAATTTCTCTTCTGTCCACAATCTCCCATCCTTGAGAAATCAAGGAGTGGACGAAAAAATGGCTTCCATAGTGACACTCTAGGAATAACAAACTGTTACACTACAATCAGGGGGGAAAGGTAGGACGTGTAGAAAATGCTGAATTTTATTTCATAAGAACACACCACTTTCAGAACCCAAATCACTTCAGACCGAAATCTGCTAACTGCCATCTCTAACTGCCATCTCCATTGCCCAAATTGCTGCATGGTTCAATCATAAAAAGCTATTAGCATATAAATAATCAAACATAAAACTTACATCATCTATTACTCCCTGTCATACTCTTTACCATAGAGATTAGGGAACATTCCTACAGTGCCACCCAGAAATGACATCACATCCTCCCCAAACTCCACTGTAATCAGGCACCCCCTCAACCTCCTGGCATTTGCTTTGGCAATGTTGGAAACCCTACTTTCCCTAAACAAAGAACATGAAGGCACCCTCTGTACCCACTACTTTTCAAAGGACTGGACTCACCATGGAAAAACACCCACAACCTGGACAGATAGACAATCCTAATAGAGGGCACTGCCAGAAGAAGGCTGCCTGAAGAATGCAGCTGGCACCTGGGAGTACACTGGGAGATGTCATACTTTGATAAGTATACGTAGAAAACAATCCTCCCGGAGAAATCTTAAACAAACTAGCCGGTGGTCTTTATAACCTCACGACTATTTTCCTTTACGATAACCAGAAGTCTCCAACAGCATTCTTTTGATAATTAAACACAAAACATTTGATCAGACCAGACCTGTGGGTAAAAGAGAGAAGGGATCACATAGTAATCTTTGAATTATTTTGATCACAATGCTCTCGTTATTTTGTGAATTATTTTGAAAAGTCGCTCCCGGTATGCCATTACAAGTTCATAGGAAATGAAGCATTAATTAACACCCACTTTTATAAAAGTGCTGCTAATATTGTGTAAACAAGCGTGCTTTGAAAGGCTTATTTTTAACTGCCATTTGCATATATAGTGTGATCGTATTCACATACACCCAAAAATACTCACGACAGCACTGTGAAATGAATTTTCACAGCTGGTTTTTGTTTGAAGATAACCCAAAGTACCTGTCTTTAAATCTGAGGAGCTGCAAAAAAGGTTCTTACCAGCTTGCATTACATCTTATTGGGATAATTCCATTGGTTCAGACACCAGTAGAATACATTACTAAGGTGTCTATAGCTATAAGCCGAAAAATAATAAAAAGTTACTTTCCCAAAATAAGTAAAACTGTCAGGAAGCAGTACTGTATGGTATAAATCTGATTATTATGCTAGACTGCGTCTATCGATAAATTCAGACAATGGGGTAGGCTAGGGCTGTCAATTCGGTTCGTCCCGAACCGAAAAACAGCCGAATTTCCCCTGATTCGGCGGTTTTTAGTTCGGATGGAACCGAACTCAAAAAAGGCGGGAAAACGGGGAGCCAAATTCAGCAAGTTCGGGGTGTTCGGTGAATAAATTCAGCAAATTTGGGGTTCGGTGTAGCAGCATAACCGTCAGTTATTAAGCAGCATTCTCCTGCGGCCAGTCGGTGGCCAAGCTGGGTCTTCTTCTGGCCAATCAGTCACGATTGAGTGCATGAGCTCAGCTGCTGCGCGGCCCGGGGAGAGAAAGAGAGAGTATCTGTTTGTGTGTGAGAGAGATCCCCCTTGGTGGGTGTGTGCGTGTGCACATTCGCACCATTCTGTGGCTGCAGGGGGTGCATTTTGGGGGGTAGAGCCCCCAAACTTTCAGCAAAGCTTCAGAGGACCCTTCTTGAAAGAACCCCCATGTTTTGTGAAGATTGGGTCAGGGGGGGCTGAGATATGGGCCCCGAAAGGGATTCACCCTCCTTAATGTGCATCTCTGACAATGGTGGTTTGCAATTAGCAGAGCTTGCCGCCAAAGCCCAAAGGTCTCAGCCCCGACAAACAGCTGAGCTGTGGGGAGCAAGGGCGGGGCAGGTGCGAAGAAGATGGAACAGAAGACATCCACAGTAAGACCCGTTTTGGGGCTTTTCTCTATAATTTTTCTCCTGTGTGTGTGTGTGGGGGGGGAAGCAGAGTCTGTGTGTGTGTGGGGAGGGAGCAGTTTTTGTGGGTGGGTGGGTGGAAGCCAAAGGGGGCTTTCGCCCATTCTGCCTGGGGTGTGTGTGCCCCCTCGAGTCAAATTTCTTATAGCATAAACTGTCACAAGTCAGAGTTCACTTCCAGGGCATTCTCAGTAGTGACACTAAGATTGTGAAACTCCCTCTCTTGTGAAGATTCATCTAGCCTTTTCATAAGTGGAATTTAGGAGACAAGTGAACACGCTTTGGCACTTTAATAATTAGTGTTTCAACTGTATTGTGGTTTTAGTTGATGACTGCCATTTTCAGGGACTGGGTGGTCAAAAAACAAGACAGATTTTTGCTCAATTGAGTCATAGTTTATTTTAACCCCAGTTAACCTTTTAAACTAAGATTCAGCTCACAGATGATCATTCTAGGGTTTGCCAGCCATACTGTGTTGGGACAGGGGAGCCACTGCCCCACCTCTCATTTCCTACCACTGTTAAGATCAGTGGCAGGAGAAAAAATTAAAAGATGGCAATCAGCTTGACAGCCTGATGTCACTTCAAGAAAAAACCCCAAAAGTTAGGTCAGTCTTCTCTAGGAATGGTCGGAAACTCTAAGGTAAAACGACAGAGATTCAGGTGATGCCTAGTGGGGCGTGATGTCACTTCTGGCCACCTCCCATACCCTTGCCCTCAACTCCTGCTGGTTGCCAGGCCAGGCAGCCCTAGAATAGATACTGGCTTGCCTCAACAAATTTGGTTTCACTGTCTTGTCTGTGAAGCTCTGGAGGGTGTCACAAGAGAATATGCCAGGATTAAGTCATGATGTTTACATTCGTTAGGGTTTCCAGGCATTGCCTGGCAACCAGTGGGAGATGGGGGCAGGAAAGAAGAAGAAGAGTTGGTTTTTATATGCTGACTTTCTCTACCACTTAAGGCAGAATCAAACTGGCTTACAATCACCTTCCCTTCCCCTCCCCACAACAGACACCCTGTGAGGTAGATGAGGCTGAGAGAGTGTGACTTGCCCAAGATCACCCAGCTGGCTTTGTGTGAAGGAGTGGGGAAACAAATCCAGTTCACCAGATTAGCGTTTGCCGCTCATGTGGAGGAGTGGGGGAATCAAACCTAGTTCTCCAGATCAGACTCCATCTCTCCAAACCACTGCTCTTAACCACTACACCACACTGGCTCTTAACCACTACACCACACTGGCATAGATGGCCTTCATCACTGCCATCATGATATCACTTCTGGGGAAAACCCTGAATCGACATCAGTCCTTTCTAGGAATCACCAGAAACACTATGGTAAAACTGTAAAGTTTCTGGTGATTCCTAAAGAAGACTCATGCCACTTCTGGGTTTTCCCCAAAAGGGATGCCATGCCATTGGGCTGAGGGCCATTGTTTTAATTTATTCTTCTTCCACCACTGCTCAGACCCTTTATGAGAAATAGTAGCAGCATATGCAGGATCCTCTGCTTCTATCATGGGCTTGGCCTTAGCCCTAGCATTCGTACATCCCAAAAGACTACAGTTAAGCAAGACAGTGGTTAGTAAACCAACTTCAGCTCATGGTCTGACAGACCCTAACAAACTGTAGTTAGTGGACTAGTCTGCATTCAATCACATTAAAATTAAAGGTAGTCCCCTGTGCAAGCACCGGGTCGTTACTGACCCATGGGGTGACATCACATCCCGACATTTACTAGGCAGACTATGTTTTATGGGGTGGTTTGCCATTGCCTTCCCCAGTCATCTACACTTAACCTCCAGTAAGCTGGGTACTCTTTTTGCCAACTTTGGAAGGATGGAAGGCTGAGTCAACCTTGAGCCGGCTACCAGAAACAGACTTGCGTCGAGATCGAACTCAGGTCATGAGCAGAGCTTTTGACTGCAGTACTGTGGCTTACCACTCTGTGCCACAGGGCTCCTATTCAATCACATTAATGGCCTGTTTGCCGGCTTTGGGGGCGAAACGGGGTTGAATGGCAGGCATAAGGTTGACAATTCCAGGTTGAGAAATACCTGGAGATTTTGGGGGTGGAGCCTGAGGAAGCCGGGGTTTGGAGAAAGGAGGGACTTCAATGCCATAGAGTCCAATTTCCAAAGCGGGAGATCTCCAGCCACCACCTGGAGGTTGGCAACCATAGGCAGGCATTCTTTAAAGGGGGGAAGGAAGTGGGGCTTGGTATTTTATCTTTGGTTTTAGCTGGGGATGTTTTTAAAAAAATTGTAAGCCGCCTTGAACCAAGAGAAAAGACGTGATATAAATGTTTTAATAGAAAGAAAGAAAGAAAGAAAGAAAGAAAGAAAGAAAGAAAGAAAAGAAAAGAAAAGAAAAGAAAAGAAAAGAAAGAAAGAAAGAAAGAAAGAAAGAAAGAAAGAAAGAAAGAAAGAAAGAAAGAAAGAAGATTAATGTTCCTTACCCTTCACCTTTCTTCTGGCAAATAATCCAAAAGCCCAAGCTCCAACCAGATAGGTTCTCGTAGGTTATCCGGGCTGTGTAACAGTGTCCTTCAGTGTTACTCCTCTGAAGATGCCTGCCACAGCTGCTGGCGAAACGTCAGGAAAGAAAATACCAAGACCACGGTTACACAGCCCGGATAACCTACGAGAACCAATGAACTCTGACCCTGAAAGTCTTCGACAATATTTCCAACCAGATAGCTTTAACACTTGTTGAATAATAAAGCTGCAGAAAGTTTCATACCAAGACCCTTCATAGTGATAGAATTTACAATTTAGAGACACTCCCTCATATTTTAAAGTGTTAAGGATTTGCAAACAAGTGGACTTGTCCTAAGATCACATGATCATACTTGAATAAGGCTTAGAAAGTGCTGTAAGAGATGTTTTGGTTGCTGCTCACATCAAAGTTGTTTTCAGCCATTCTTCAATCTGTTAAGTCTTTATCTGTGGATCCAGAAGTATTACACCCTTGGAGTCTCAAATGTTGTTTATCGAGTTTGGTGGTGTGCAAGTCTGGAGTTTTATGCTTTTCAGAGCATTAAAAATCCATACAGATTCTATCCAAAATTTCCTTCCCTGTGCGAATGCCACATCCTGAGATGCTGCCTTCTGTCTCTGCTCCTTTTGTTTGATTAACAATTGAGAGTTCTCTTCCTGTACATCATAAGCAATTTTCCATACTTTCTGGAAGTAATAACTTTATTGTTCTTCACCAACACATGTTGTGCTGCCAGCAGTCTTAGAGGCAGTATTATAAAGCATGTGTCGGTCCAATTCTTTAATGCAAACAATTATTTTCATGCTGCATACCCAGGAAACCCTGAAGGTGTTTGGAAGCTTTCAAAAGGAATCTGTTAATGTTGAAATTTTTCCATGTTGATGGACATTATACAAAGGGTTTTTTGCTGCCCTGCCCCAATGCAACAATGTTGAGTCATTTTGCCACACTCCAGTGATGTCTCTGTGTACACCCCTTTAGTTTCTGGCTGCCCCTCATTCCTATGGGTGAAAGTAAAGCACTCGATTTGAGAACAAACACTTCTATGGCGGAAAAATAGGGTTGCTAGCCCGTGTAGATTGCCAGGCCACAGCCAGAAACCACAAGGAGTATTTAGTAAAACCATAGAGCTTTGGCAAATCCTAAACTAAAGCATCCTGTCATAGAAGTGTCATTGGGGTGCTAGTACAATGCCAGCATGTGACCCTTACTTCCCACTCATTTCCTCCCATTGGCATTTCAGGCACAGGTGGGCAAGGAAGCAGGTTGCCAGTATAGTGGAGCCCTGAGCCTAAGGCTGGCAACTGGCAGAAGACTCACCTAGAGATGAGGGACTAGCTGGAGATTTCATGACCCAGAAGTGACATCATTGTGTAGGGTCCACACTCTAGCATTTACCCAAAAGTTGATATTTAAACCAAAGCATTTCGGGCAAATGATTAGGGTTTCCAACCTCCAGGTATTTGCTGGAGATCTCCTGCTATTACAACTGATCTCCAGCCGATAGAGAACAGTTCACCTGGAGAAAATGGCCGCTTTGGCAATGGGACTTTATGGTACTGAAGTCCCTCTCCTCCCAAACCCCACCCTCCTCAGGCTCCACCCCCAAAACCTCCTGCCAGTGGCGAAGAGGGACCTGGAAACCCTAGACCGGAGCCAATCTCAAAGGGCTTTCTGCACCTTCAGGATCGGTTCTTCACTTTGTGGAAAAGATGCTGTTTTGGTTTTCATTTCCAAAGTGGAAGGTTTGCTTCCTGTGTGGCCTTAGTGAAAGGTTTCCTGGTCCAGACGAGTAAAACAGTCTGTGCCTATGGCCAAACCATGGGTACATGGCTATGACACACCTATCTAGGATGACCTCAGGGCTTTGCTGGTCAATCCACTGGTAGAGAACAACTGGAAGCTACCTGTTATTTTATCCAGTTCTTTCGGATTTTATGTCCCAAAGAAGAAAACTGTACAGGCATCAAGAACACATTTGTGGGTGCAATGACACCTCCCCCCTACGGTTGCCAACCTCCAGGTGGTAGCTGGAGATCTCCCGCTATTACAACTGATCTCCAGGTAAAAGAAATCAGTTCCCCTGGAGAAACTGGCTGCTTTGGCAATTGGACTCTGGCATTGAAGTCTCTCCCCTCTCCAAATAATGCTCTCCCCAGGTACCACCCCCTAAATCTCCAGGTATTTCCCAACCTGGAGCTGGCAACCCCCCTTCCCCCCTCCCTGGGACACCATGCATAAGGCAATGGCATCAGTGATGGATGGGAAGCCATTTAATTTTCTCTGGAACTAACACAGCGATAACAGTCAATATCTAAAGGTTTATTATGTCTTGTGAAATTATTTTCTTGCTTACGCTCATAGGACTCGTCTGTGACATCATCACTTATCCCAGGATGCACTGTAATAATTAAAGTTGGGAGGACACCTCACAACCTCCATCATATCCTAATAGGGTTTTTGCCTCCATCTCTCTTTTTCTACCGCTGCGTATCCATGTGACAAGGCATTGCTCTACTCTCATATACATAACAGCAGGAAGCTTTCCCACCTCTTAATGGCTGACTGAATTTCCTTCCCAGCAGCACTGACAATAAGAAAGTACATTACAGAAAATGTCTCTTTGGAAAGATGAAGTACTGCCAAGTGCAAATTTGGGAAGAAACCAGAATGAAACAGAGTTGTTTTGAAGCACAAAGTTTTTAGAATGTGCTGCATTATTTGGATCCATTCTGAAGCTAATTTCCTAACCCATACTGGTTGCCCACAGAGGCATCTTTCAGATGGAACAAATCATGATTTGTTCTTACCTGAACAAGTAAGCCTGGGGAGATCCTCACACTTGAGTCTTCCCTCCTCCTCCCCTCATGAATGGTGTTTTAATGAAAGCCTTCCACTAGGGTTGCCAACCTCCAGGCAGTGGTGGACTGGCCATTGTGTTAACTTGCCCAATGGCAAGTGGGCCCTGTGGGCCCCTGATGAATTGGGCCCCCTTAAACACTAGACACTATGTTAAAAATAAAAATTAATAAAAATTAAACAATAGCCTTATAGTTTGTCTCCAGGCAAGAAATATTTTTAGACCCAGTCTGCCACTCCCTGCAGGTACTAGCTGGAGATCTCCTGCTATTACTAGCCGTGGCTCAGTGGTAGAGCATCTGCTTGACATGCAGAAGGTCTCAGGTTCAATCCCCGGCATCTCCAGTTAAAGGGACTAGGCAAGTAGGTGATGTGAAAGACCTCTGCCTGAGACCCTGGAGAGCTGCTGCCAGTCTGAGTAGACAATACTGACTGATGGACCAAGGGTCTGATTCAGTATAAGGCAGCTTCATGTGTCCATTTGTTCATGTGATCTCCAGCTGATGGAGATCAGTTTACTTGGAGAAAATAGCCAAACTTTGGCAATTGGACTCTGTGGCATTGAAGTCCCTCCCCTCTCCAAACCCCACCCTCCTCAGGCTCCATCCTGAAAACATCCTGCCGGTGGTGAAGAGGGACCTGGCAACCCTATCTCCAGCCGATAGAAATCAGTTCCCCTGGAGAAAATGGCTGCTTTGGCAATTGGACTCTATGGCATTGAAGTCCCTCCCCTTCCCAAACCCCGCACTCCTCAGGCTCCACTCCCAAAATCTCCAGGTATTTCCCAACCTGGAGCTGGCAACCCTGCACAACCCTGCACAAGACCTGAGCCTCTCCTTTCTAGAGAACCTCTGGGAGTTGTCCTTAAAGCAACAGTACCAATATACCACATCGTGGTTGCAGGCAGGAGGTCTCCAGATGGAGTAGGAAACCTAGCCACCCTACAACTTAAGCATATAACTTTCCTTTTGTATCTCATTTTTACAGGTTCTTTCCTTCCTGTACAATGCTTAAGACCCTGATTTTAGGGTTGAGTCCAAAGGTATAGAAACGGGTTTCTTAAACGATTCATTTGTCTTATCTGCTCTCTCTGTGTGTGTGTGTTTGTAAATGAAACCTTTAGCTGCAGCTTTTAAGAAAAATGAACTCTCCCTTTGGGAAGGTAGAAATGAATCGAGCAGGAGAACTACAGTGTATCCATTTACTTGCCACAGCTTATCCGAAGGGATAAGTACTTCTTGTCTTGACATTTAGGGAAGGAGTATCAATAAGATCAGTCAATATGTGCTGTGTGTTTGCGAGGACTGAGCCCAGTAAAGTTGCTAGAACACTCACTCGCAAAGCAAGCTCCAGAGCAACCTATTCACTTCTTCATCTTCGTTATGCTTGTGATATACCTGGAAAGTGACAGATAAGCTCTTCCTCCCTAGAGATCTGCACATTAGGAAAGTCGGCCTATAAATCCAATTCCGTTTGCACTAATCAATGCTGAACTATTTATGACTGACAGCCAAGACCAGCTCCGAAACTTGCTGAAGCTGGGGAGCTGGGTTTCATGAACGTTGGCGGGAAGAAGACAGGAAAGCCTTTTATGCATGGCTGTTTCCCTCGTAGGGTTGCCAGGTCCCTCTTCGCCATCGGCGGGAGGTTTTTTGGGCAGAGTTTGAGGAGGGCGGTGTTTGGGGAGGGACTACAATGCCATTGAGTCCAATTGCCAAAGGGGCCATTTTCTCCAGGTGAACTGATCTCTATCGGCTGGAGGTCAGTTGTAATAGCAGGAGATCTCCAGCTAGTACCTGGAGGTTGCCAACCTATTCCCTTGCCGTGACCCCTCCGATGGCTTTGGGTCTTTGTTTTGATTATGTGTGCCATTTCCAACCATCAGAGGTTGCCTCACTCTCCCCCTATGTTTCCCCGCATTTTGCCCGCGTTTTGAGGGACCTATTTTATCTCAAATTTGAAAACGTGGGCAAAACGTGGGACACATAAGGGGAGAGCGAGGTGACCTTTGACGATCAGAAACGGCATGCATAATCAAAACAAAGTCAGGAAGTCATCGGAGGGGTGACCATGAGGGAAACAGCCATTCATAAAAGGCTGAAGATTCTCTTAGCTTGCTAGGAGCAGTTGAGTTGGATTGAGTTTGTTTTCTCCTCTCCTTGAAGGTACTTAAACCTGGGTGTGGTTAGAAGCATGATGAACCCGTGAGTCATAGCTCATTGCTCCTGGGACCAGCATTAGTCAACTCAGTACATTGGGGGCCTCCAAAGATGTGTTTTCACCTGGAGAAAATGGCTGCTGGGGAGGTGGACTCTATGGCATTATACCCAAGTGAAGTCCCTTCCCTCCCCCAAACCCTGCCCTCCTCAGGCTCCACCTCCAAAACCTCCAGGTACTCCAGGTACTCCAGGCAACCCAGAGCTGGCAACCCCAGCTGCCAACAGGGGAATATTAGGGGGACAAAATTGCAGGGAGGCTGGTCATCTTGGGAGGCCATGGAACTGGGCAAGTCATGTGATTAGGTTTTATAGGATGCTTGGTTTGGATCTGGGTGTAGCACAGCAGGGAGGTTTTTTTTAATGGGGACCAGTGAAGGCTTTGGCAACACCCTGTTCTGACCTAGCAGGACTCTACTTCAGAAAGAAAGGAGAAAGGAAAGAAAGGCTTGCATAGAAAAGGAATTGTCATTTTGGCATCCGAGTTCCGAAAAAATTATATCATGCCTTCCTCGAAATAAACTATATCAAATATGGTTCCCTCCTACA
The DNA here is from genome assembly GCF_029931775.1 of Euleptes europaea. NCBI lineage: Eukaryota > Metazoa > Chordata > Lepidosauria > Squamata > Sphaerodactylidae > Euleptes > Euleptes europaea. The sequence continues at coordinate 120,988,653 of NC_079313.1, forward strand.
GGGTTCCGTTTTTTAATTGCTTATCAAATATTAAAATGATGCTACACTTTCTCCACATTAGACCTTGTCATTCACTCAATCTGGTCCATACGAGCTACGGTTTAAAAATTCAAAACAGATGTAGGCCTCTTCCAGCAACTTGGAATTTCTATGCGCACCATCACCCTGATCTATGAAAGAGTGTGTGCTTGGGGTGGGGGAGGCTAGTATTTTAACATTAACATCATCATATGGTTCCATTCTGATTAACTTCACATCATAATTTACGACTAAACACCATATTTTAAAATATTCCGTGTCACCTGCACATTTCACTCATAAACAAGTTACAGCTAATCACCTTAAGCTAGAGCGTTGTGCCATGACATCCCCTCGCCAATGCTTACAGTGCCCCTTTCCATTCACAGGTCCTGACATAGTGATCACCACAGTCTGCCGCGTGGATCATACAGCTGTGTTGCATATTTCCTATTAAGATATTTATAGCATGTTTTTCTCCCTAATGGGACCTGAAGTGGATTATGACACCCGTCTCCCCTCCTCCATTTTATCCTCAAAACAGCCCTGTGAATAGGGTTGCTGTTCCCCCACTGATGGTAGGGGATTCCCCTCTACAAGCCCCCTCCCCCCGGCGCTGTTCAGCTTGCCAGTGGGGGGACTTACTAGCAGCAAAGGGAGGATGGAAGGAGGCCTGCATCAATGTGCTGACGTCACTTCTGATGTCATCATTAGGGTTGCCAGGCCCCTCTTTGTCAACAGCGGGAGGTTTTTGGGGTGGAGCCTGAGGAGGGTGGGGTTTGGGGAGGGGAATGACTTCAGTGCCATAGAGTCCAATTGCCAAAGCGGTCATTTTCTCCACGTGGACAGATCTCTATCGGCTGGAGATCAGTTGTAATAGCAGGAGATCTCCAGCTAGTACCTGGAGGTTGGCAACCCTAGTCATCATGTCCCCAACAATCGTGGGGACGCTCTGGTATTTGGGCAACACTCTATGGTAAAAAACAGCTTCTACCATTAGAGTTTTTGTCCAAATACCAGAGAGTTCCTGCGATTGGCAGCGACGATATGATGTCACTTCCGGAAGTGACGTCAGGACATTGATGCCAACCTCCCTTTGTAGCTTGTAAGTCCCCACCCCCATCCCCTGCTGGTTACCAGGGGGTACCTGACAACCCTATCTGTGAGGCAGGTTAGGCTGAGCATGTGTGAGTGGCCCAAAGTTACCCAGCCAGCTTCCATGGGATTTGAACTTGGATTTGAACTTGGATCTCTAACCACTACACCACACTGGATCTTCAGCATACCACCATATAGTCAGTGTTTCATCTTGATGAAGGCGATGGTAACTACTGGGGATGACTGCCGAAGCAGCCATCATGAACTCTTCAAAAACGTTTTGATTTGAAGCAATAAACAGATGATAACATTGAGCTCCATTCCATGACAAGCTTCACCAGACAATTTCTTCAGCTCCACCGTCTGCTAAGGGAACAAAGGAAGGCCAAAACCATTTTTTTCTGGAGAGATGGTAACCTTCAAGGTAGTAGAGGCAGAATTGTGGCAATGGCAGAAGAACACACTACTAGTGTGTTCCAAATGTCCCCAAAACGTCCCCAACTTCCAGATGTCCCCAAAAGACAATAATGGATGCATGTAGAAGCCTGCTAATGCCTTCCTGAACATAGGAACAGTCTTCTAAGCCAGCAGTCCCCAGTGTGATGCCACCACAACACAAGGATCTTCATTGTGTGACTGAAGGTAAGCTGAAGGTAAGCTGTAGCAGTAGGGTTGCCAGGTCCCCTCTATCAGTGGGAGCTTTTTGGGGGGCAGGGCTGGAGCAATCGCATGCATGCACTACTGCGGGCTATGTGATCACATCATCTCCAGGTTTACCCCCAGAAACGCCACATCGCCACAGCCGCTTTAGCACTCAGACTCCTAAAGTGCTGGCCACTGTCTTCAATTGACTTAGATATACCATATAACTCTGCTTAGAATGACACTGTGATACTCCAGGGTTGCCAGCTCTAGGCTACAAAATACTTTGAAATATTATTAAGATGTGCAATATAAGAGGAACTTTATTGTAAGTATGTATTTTATTATTATATAAATTAACTTTATAGGAGATTATATGTGGAAAATGGTATATTTATTTTAAATTTTTTTAAATGATAATAGGAAGGACTGATGAAGAATTCATATTCAAAGAATTTGAAACGGCCGTATCCTCCATGAATTTTTCCTCATTGAATATTGATATTCTCCTACCTACCTGCATTGAGAAGAGCGCAGAAGAATGATGTTTGTACTCTCTGAGACACGTCATATATGAACTGTTCCCTTTCTTCCTTCACCTTTGAGGTGGTTGATTGTATGTTTGTTTTACTGTTGTATTTGTGTGTTGTATACATTTTATAGGTGACTTAGAACATTGATGTATAAGGTTAGACACAGTAGCATATAAAGATATTTTTGCACTTTAATTTTGATTTTGCTCCTGTACTGATTTCCTAATTTTCCTGATACTAGTACAATGGTGTTTATTTCTCCCCCACCACCTGGAGATTGGCAACCTTATTGATCCTCTGAGTAGACTGAAGAGAGATGCCAGTTCCTGAGTGGAAAATATGTGGAAATCTAGGGGCAGTACTTGGATACTAAAGTCAACTACTGATTTAAGATGGCCCTTCCTAAAGGTAAGGTAAAGGTCCCCTGTGCAAGCACCGGGTCATTCCTGACCCATGGGGTGGCGTCACATCCCGACATTTCAGAGGCAGACTTTGTTTTACGGGGTGGTTTGCCAGTGCCTTCCCCAGTCATCTTCCCTTTACCCCCAGCAAGCTGGGTCCTCATTTACCGGCCCTTCCGAGTGTACCATTATCATAACATTTCTGGTTATGGGTCTGAGCAGTAGGTAGGTAAAGTGAGCAAGTGTAAAGTGATGCATATTGGGGCAAAGAATCCCAACTTCACATATACACTGATGGGATCTGTGCTGGCAGTGGCAGACCAAGAAAGGGATCTTGGGGTGGTAGTGGATCACTCGATGAAGATGTCAACCCAGTGTGCGGCAGCTGAGGCTGCTGTAAATAAGGCAAATTCCATGCTGGCCATAATTAGACGAGGAATAGCGAATAAGACTGCTGTAAATATCTTGGAACCAGTCTTTATATTCCTCCATCCATGCCTTTGCCCTCAATATTCACCATCATTATCAGTTTATTGTCTTGTGCAGTACAATATAAAATCTTGATATAAAAAGAGCAAATCATTAAGGTCAGCTGCAATTCATCATCTCATTGTGGATAAACTGCAGAGAAACCCTAGCAACACAAACTGGATATTGCGCAATTTTACATGAGACAAATTTGTCTGCTTCTGAGAACCAACACACTGAAGCTGGGAAGGCTAACCAATCATGGTTGTAATGGCCTCAGAAACACCTTCCTAGGGGAAAAAGTGGGCCCATGGCTCAGTTGTAGAGATGCCAGGTTTAATCCCTGGCATCTCTGGTTAAAAAAAGGATCAGATAGCAGATGATGTGAAAGATATCTACCAGAGCCACTTGAAAACTAGTGCCAGTCAGAGAAGACAATACTGACCATGATAGACCAATGGTCTGGTTCAGTAGAACATAGCATTATGTGTTCAAAGCACATAGATAGCACAGTCACAGAGAGCCTGCTTTAGACAGAGAAGGTACCAAGTTTACTTATCATCATCTCCACTTAAGAGGTCCCAGGTAACAGGTAACTTGGAGACCAAGCACTATGAGGAAAGGCTGAGGGACTTGGGAACGTTCAGTCTGGAGAAGAGGAGGTTGAGGGGTGACAGGATTGCTCTCTTTAAGTATTTGAAGGGCTGTCACTTAGAGGAGGGCAGGGAGCTGTTCCTGTTGGCAGCAGAGGATAGGACTCACAGTAATAGATTTAAATTACAGGCGTAAAGGTACCAGCTAGATATTAGGGAATTTTTTTTACAGTAAGAGTAGTTCAGCAGTGGAATCAGCTGCCTAGGGAGGTGGTGAGCTCCCCCTTGCTGGCAGTCTTCGAGGACGAACACTTGTCAGGGATGCATTAGGCTGATCCTGCATTGAGCAAGGGGTTGGTCTAGATAGTCTGTATGGCCCCTTCCATCTCTATGGCCAAAAACGCATGGTCCCTTAACCCACTTTATTCCCCGTTTCAGCCAGGGTCAAATTTACCCGGGCTGGGGGGGGGGGGAAACTGTAAGCATTACCTTGAAAAGCAGGGACGAAACTGTGCCAATCGATCCATGTAAACAGAAAGTATGGGAGACATGCAGTTCCTGTTTAGTTTGGCACCCCCCCACACACCCCCGGTGACTGGTTGTTTCAAATTGACCAATGAGGGCCTTCCCTGCCCCGGGAAGGGAAGCTAAACAGGAACTGTGCACGTCTCCCACGCTTTCTGTTTACAAGGATGGATTTGCACACAGTTTCGTCCCTGCTTTTCAAGGTAATGCGTACAGTTTCCCCCCAGCCCAGGTCAATTTGATCCTGGCTGAAACGGGGAATAAAGTGGGTTAAGGGACCATGCGTTTTTGGCCTATGATTCTATGGTTCTATAGGTGCTGGGAAAGACCCTTCTCTGTCCTAGATCTTGGACAGCTGCTACTGCCAGTCAGAGAAGACAGTGACCGTGACAACCTAGATGGGACCAAGTATAAAAAGTAGCTTCATATTTTTATATAATGGCTGATCTAATCCACCTTACTCTACCCATGCGTCCAAATTATCTTCATATGGAAGAAGACAAAGAAATCATCATCATTCATGAAATCCAAGATATTGGTGGTTGGGGGAATAAGTTAAAATTCTACTAGAAATGTAGTATACTCGTTTGAAGATCTGATAATTCTGAAAATAGTAAAATGATATTTTGCTTTTCTAGCCAGAAAAAAAGTATCACACACTCTGTGCTCCTGTCTACAATAACCAGAGCTGCTTGCATAAAATGCAGGGAAAGTGCTTTCCTCAAGCATTCACTTTGGTCTTTTGTTGATGAGGTAATTAGTGTTATTATAGTTGGGGGGAAATGGGGATTACTTTCATTTTCTCTTTCCCTCCCCCCTTCTGTTTTTGTGCAAACTCAGTGAAGTGGCAAATTTTGCCACATTTGCTGCGTGTGCAAAATATTTCACCCGGCTCTCTTCTGAGCTGCTTCTGTACTTGCCAAATGTGAGTTATAGTAATAATGCGGTGACTGCGAAGAACATTAATTCAATGAACTTACAGTTATCGCTGACAATTCCAAAGTGAGCTGACGAATACAATTACTAGCAGCAATGTTGTTGGTGTCTACCTTGCTTATAAGAAAGAAATCTGAGCTGGTGGTTTCATCTGCAGGAAGATGCCTTCAAATGTGGGGCAGAGGTGGATGTAGGGTTGCCAGGTCCCTCTTTGCCACCGGCGGGTTTTTGGGGTGGAGCCTGAGGAGGGCAGGGTTTGGGAAGGGGCTTCAATGCCATAGAGTCCAATAGTCCAAGCGGCCATTTTCCCCAGGTGAACTGATCTCTGTCAGCTGGAGATCAGTTGTAATAGCAGGAGATCTCCAGCTACTACCTGGAGGTTGGCAACCATAGGTGGATGGAATGAGGAAGGGAAGAAGCCATCTCCTACTAAGCCAGACATTTGGCTCATCTAGCCCAGTATTAAGGCTAGAAGGTGCTGCAAGCTTCAAGGCAAATATATTCTCAGGCTGAGGGGGAGGGGAAACAATCCGAACTCACAGCACAATGATGCCACTTCTGGGTTTACCCTGGAAGTGCCAGCATCACAACGGGGACGCTCTAGCATTTGTCCCCCAAAATTCTATGATTTCCATAGAGGTTTTTGGAGGACAGTGCTAGAGTGTCCTGCGCGATGCCGGCGCTTCTGGGGTAAACTTGGAAGTGACATCATTGCACACTGTGGCTTGCCACATCCAGCCCCATCTCCACGAAGCTGCCACCAGTGGGTAGAGAGAACCTGGCAACCCTATCTCAGGTGAACGTACCATTATTCACAGCTGTGATCACTCAGGAGCCAAGCCTTGGACCCCCTTGTCCTGCCACCATCTGACCCCAACATAACATATCTGCAGCTGTGCAGCAGCTGTGGTAAGAGAGTTTCATTTCCTTGCTGCTGTGCAGACCTCCTGGCACTGTTCCCTGCCAACATCTGACAGGCTGGCGAGAGGGAAATGCCGGGGTGGGGGTATTGGCGTTGAGCCTATTGCAACCTCACTTCCAGCACATAACTGGAAGTGACATCGTGGCATTAGCACAATGCTCTAGGATTCAACCAAAACTCGATGGTTTCACTATAGAGTTTGGGGTGAATCCTAGAAAGCTGATGATGTAAGTTCCAGTTTTGCAGTGGAAGTGATGTTGCATGTCAGTGCTATGCTGAACAAGCTGTCCCCATCCCCAAATGCTCCTGCTAGCTATGGCTGTCAACCAGAAGGCTGAATTTGGTACCCACCCAGTTCTCTGTTCCTTATTCACATTTCTTAGTCCCTTATTTGTGACTCATTCATTAATCCAACCACAAATATTGAGGATAATTTTAAAGCACGAAATCCCAAAATAAGACATGGACCACCACAAAATATACACCCCCAAATTCAGAGGACTCTGCTCGCCAAGGGTACATATGCTGTTTCCTGGTCCAAAGTCCAGTTCTTGTGACAGCTGCTCCAAAGTAGGGTGCACCAGGGTGCCCCACAATTCTTTTCTTGGATCATGGTAGGGTTCCCAGGTGTCCTCTAATGGCAGGAAATCTCCCAGAGATCCCTGCCACTGCCTCCCGACACTCAGATGTTCAGCGGGCGGAACCAGGCCAGGCCAAATGGGGGGAGGGATCTGCACCTGGCCAAAATAGGGGGAGCGATCTGTGGCCATGCACAATGATGTCACTTCTGGCACGATGCAGAAGTGCCAGGGTCACACCGGGGAAGACGCTCTACCACTCTCCCCAAAACTCTGTGGAAACCGAAGAGTTTGGGGCCAAATGCTGGAGTGTCTCTCAGTGTGATGCCGGCGCTTCCTGGAAGTGAGATCATCACGCACAGCCGCAGATCATTGCCCCTTGTACCTGCCTCCCAACAGCTCCTGCCGATTTCTAGGAGTGACCTGGCAGCCCTAGGTCATGGATTGTTGGGTTAGGTAATCAAATGACAGGGTTTCCAGTCTCCAGGTAGAGCCTGGAAATTTGAAAGGACAACCAATCTCCAGAATATAGACCAGTTTCTTTGGAAAAAATGGCTACTTTGGAGAGTCAATACTACAGCATTATATCCTGCTGAGGGCCCTGCCCTCCCCAGGTTCCACCCCCAAATCTTCAGGAATTTCTATAAATGGAGTTGGCAGATTGGACTGCCAATCTCCAGGTGGGTGCTAGAGATCCCTCAGTGTTACAACTGATCTTCAGACTAAAATGATCGGTTCCCTTGGAGGAAATGGCAGGTTTGAAGGGTGGACTCTATGGCATTGTACCCCACTGAGTCCTCTTCCTTCTCCAAACCCACCATTCCCCAGCCTCCACCCCAATTCTCCAGGAATTTCCCAATCCAGAGTTGGCAACCCTAGTTGGCAAGGCTATGGGGGGGAGGGGGTTGTGACTCCTGTAAGGATGTGTGGGGAAAAATAAATTCAATCACACAGTCTTAGATGGAACACCAAATGGTGAAGAAGAAGAAGAGGAAGAAGAAGAGGAAGAAGAGTTGGTTTTTATATGCCGACTTTATCTACCACTTAAGGAAGAACCAAACCAGCTCACAATCACCTCTCCTTCCCCTCTCCACAACAGACACCCAATGATGTAGGTGGGGCTGAGAGAGTGTGACTAACCCAAGGTCACTCAGCTGGCTTCGTGTGTAGGAATGGGGAAACAAATCTAGTTCACCAGATTTGCCTCCGCTGCTCATTTGGAGGAGTGGGGAATCAAACCTGGTTCTCCAGATCAGAGTCCACCACTCCAAACCACTGCTCTTAACCACTAAACCAGGGGTCGGCAAACTCACTAGTCAAAAGAGCCAAATATCAACAGTACAACGATTGAGATTTCTTTTGAGAGCCAAATTTCTTAAACTTAAACTATATAGGTAGGTACACTGTTTAATTAAAGTTTATTAAGTTAATAAAATTTTAAGTCTTAATTAAACTATAGGTACACTGAATAAAACTTGATATCATACTTAATAGTGATCTTATTTATTGATAAAAATTAAATTGTAAGTCCCTGCCATTTCCCCCTCCCCGTCCGGAGTCCTCGTCTGGAGTCCTGGTCTACCGCCATAAAAGCATATTGGTAGAGCTGGCCTCCGGCTGAGTCCCATTGGGAGGCCAGATCTACCCATTGGCTTTCTTGACAGTAGACCTGACCTCCGGAGGCCCATAGAAGCCAATTGGTAGACCTGGCCTCTGAAGGGGGACTTTTTCCCCTCCTCGGAGTCCAGGACTACTGCCAAGAAAGCCAGTTGGTAGACATGGCCTCCCAATGGGACTCAGCCGGAGGCCAGGTCTACCAAAGGAAGCCCACACCGCCCAACAGCTGATAGGCAGGGGGGGGCAGGAACCGCCGAGCCGCCCGCCCAGCAATCGCGCGGCTAGAGGGGAGGGGAGGCTTTAGCCTCCCAACCATTGAGGGCAAGGGAAAGGGGGACCTGGCCATTCTCCATGGTGGGGGGGGAGACAGCGCGCCAGCGCGCCCGCTTGCCCGCTCTCTCAGGCGCACCGGCTCCACAGCCCGGCTGCTGGCGCGAGCGGGCGCAAGAGCAGGGGCTCCGAACCAAGTTCGGAGAGCCGCACTCAACGGGCCAAAGAGCCGCATGCGGCTCTGGAGCCGCAGTTTTGAGACCCCTGCACTAAACCATGCTGGCTCTCAACTTTTTTTAAAAAAGTATTTATTTATAAATAAATTACCAGCTAACTTGTTCACTCTTTGTGACTATTCACACAGCCCAAATAATGCACTTTCAATCCACTTTCAATGCACTTTGAAGGTGTATTTGACTGTGCGAACTGGCAAAATCCACTTGCAAACGATCGTTAAAATGCAGTGAAAGTGGATTGAAAGTGCATTATTTGGGCTGTGTGAATAACACCTTTATTTAACTAATTGGTGGCAGAGGGGTACACAGAAAGTACAGGTCTCTAGGGAGGGGTTGTGTGAGAATGTGTATGCCTGAAATGTTGCCAATTGGACAGGACTTTTTGAAAATCATTCTAAAACCATGACATCCTCCATTGCCGGTCACTTTGCCAAACGCTTCACTCTTTCCCTCTTACACTATGATTTCATCACAAGGACAACAATACCACAAAAACTTCCTAAAACTGGGCGATCCCGCCCAAGCAGCTGTGCAAAGATGCTTGTGATTTTTATTTTTATTTTTTGCTTTCAGATGTATCACCGCTCTAATGAACCCTCTTGGAGCAGAAGAGAATACATACAATGTCAATCACGCCCTCTGACAAGGAGCAATTAACACAGGATCAAATTGGAGAAAGATGGATGGGACCAGATGGTCATACTAATCCTAACAAAGGGAGTGCACGTTAAGTGTCCTTCAAGAGTGATCGCAAAGAAGAAGAAAAAATCCCTACCCATTTTCAAACAGGCTTTCTGGAGCAGATAAACTAGAGAATGGTCTTTTAAACAAGAGCGGCTCCAGCACTGAGTTGCCAGCAAACGTGTTCCCATTCTGGATAGGGTTGCCAAGTCCCTCTTCACCACTGGTACGAGGTTTTTGGGGCGAAGCCTGAGGAAGGCAGGGTTTGGGGAGGGACTTCGATGCCATACACTCCAATGGCCAAAGTAGCCATTTTCTCCAGGTGAACTGATCTATACTGGCTGGAAATTAGTTGTAATAGCGTGAGATCTCCAGCTAGTACCTGGAGATTGGCAACCCTAATTCTGGACCATTAGAGTAGCTACTGTCCTTTGTCCCATGAAGATCTCTCAAGAAATCTGGTTAAGGCACAAACCGGTTAATGTTAAGACAGATGATAAATGATGCTATAGTTACAGGGTGACTGTTATGGAAATATTGCTTCCTGCTATGTCCAGAGTCTAATCAGATGTAGTTTTGTAGGAAAGGAGAAAAATGTTAAGTTTTGACACCTAATTAGACAAGAAGAGTGGTAATGGACAAGAGAGGAAAATGCAAAATGGTATAAAAAGTAGAATAGGAGAAAAGCTGAAGGAGCCCTGTGTTCAAACACCAAAGAGTTTTCCACATTCAGGACATCTTGCCAAAAATTGTTTTTATGGGAATTGTTTGCATGATCATGTTTTTGTGTTCATGTGAAGCCCACAATCATTGATCTAACTCTGGTGGATGCATGCCATTTGCCAGCCAGCAATTAATGGCAAAGGCTTTCCTAAATAATGAAAAAATGGTCAAGGATTTCTGGGGTTAGTAGTCCTTGAGAGGCAGCATAGTGTAGTGGTTAAGAGCGGTGGTTTGGAGCAGTGGACGCTAATCTGATGAACTGGGTTGGTTTCCCCACTCCTACACATGAAGCCAGCTGGGTTACCTTGGGCTAGTCACATTTTTCTTAGAGCTCTCTCAGCCCCACCTACTTCCCAGGGTGTCTGTTGTGGGGAGGGTAAGGGAAGGTGACTGTAAGGTGGTTTGATTCTTCCTTAAGTGGTGGAGAAAGTCGGCATATAAAAACCAATTCTTCTTCTTAATCTTGTGCTAACTCCTGCAAGCCAGTTCTGAAAACCCTCCACCCAGCACATTCCAACCTCCAGGTGGTGGCTGGAGATCTCCTGGTATTACAACTGATCTCCAGCAGAGATAGATCAGTTCACCTGGAGAAAATGGCCACTTTGGCAATTGGACTCTATGGCATTGAAGCCCGTCCCCTCCCCAAACCCTGCCCTCCTCAGGTTCTGCCCCAAAAACCTCCCGCTGGTTGCAAAGAGGGACCTGGCAACCCTAGGATGCAGCCATGTGGAGGAAGAGAGCTCTGATCAAGCATGACCATGTTTACAGGTGCCGTTTCCAGCTACCAGCCACACACACGATTCACTGCTGGGGGGAACCAGTGCTTATCAATGTGTTTGTGCTGGGGCAGATGTCTCCTTCCCCTATGCTACTGTGTCCTTGGGGGCAAACCATACAGGATGTCCCAGTGCCCAGACTGGACCCAAGGCTGTCGAACAATGTGGAGTTTTGCTGTTTGTTTCTTGGCATAGCAACTGTCTTTAGGAAAACAGGCTGTTAGTAGTACTGCTGAGAAGCAGCACATGGATTAGTATCCAGAAACTAGAAGGAAGAAGGCAGAGAGAGAGAGAGAGAGAGAGAGAGAGAGAGAGAGAGAGAGAGAGAGAGAGAGAGAGAGAGAGAGAGAGAGAGAATTAATATTAGAAGGGTGTGATGGTGACCACCATGGTAGGCAGGCCCTGTGGAGTAGTACACATGGAGTCATAGTTGGAAATAGGCTTAAAGGAGGAGTGTGTGTGGGGTGAACTCACGGGTGGTAAACTTAGGCTGAGGTCTCCAGTGGTAGAATGGGGTAACGTCATTTCCGGTATGCACTGGAAATGACATCATGTTGCCGGCAACTGCAGGGACGCTCTGGTATTTGGGCAAATCTCTATGGTAGAAGCCGTTTTTACCATAGAGCTTTGCCAAAATACCAGAGCGCCCCCCCCTCCGGTGGTCGTCGGTGTGATGATGTCACTTCCGTTGCATGCTACATTCTGATATACTCCCTTCTGGTTTTACCACGGAATCTTCTAAATGGGATCCATGTGGAATCCTTGGCCATGTCCGCACTGGGCATTTGCGGCGCACACTTCTGTGGGCTTTCCTTGCATGTTCCCACTTACTCTCAACTGAAGGATTTCCGAAGCGTCATCAGAGCACAATTTCTCCGCCGTAAGAGGATCCGCTTATACGGCGAAGTAAAAAAATGAAGCGTCTTTCTCATCCGGAGCTTAAAGTGGGAATATGCAATCAGTGCTGAATCCACTTCCTGCTGCCAGCCAACCTCCCCACTCCTCCCGCCTCCCTAATGGACTCGGGACCAATCGCTGTCCTCTTGCTTCGAGTGCCAACTGGGCATGCATGGGAGCCCGTTGATATTGGCTTATCACATGCAGCGGATAAAGGCGGCGCGGAGGGAACAGGAATTTAAACTCGTCTTGGATGCTTTTGTACTGGACGCATGTAAATAGCGAGGTAAGTTGCTGGTGCGTTCACGGGCCTTGACTAACAGTATACACCTGACTAGTTATATATCTATTTGGCAAGCACAACCAGATTTGTACAACAAGATAGACTTGGATCGCGTTTGTTAAGGCAGGAAGCTAAGTTTATATTTCTGTTTGATACTGTTGAACCTAAAGGCATGAACACTGCACTGGACTTGGGTACTTACCTTTAAAGCCATACGGTCCCTTTAAGTTTCCCTAGTTGTTATCAGGTATAGACATATAACTAGCCAGGTGTATGCTGTTAGTCAAAGATTCCACATGCATCCCATTTAGAAGATTCCGTGGTAAAACCAGGAAGGGAGTATATCGTTCACTGAGAAAATGTGTTGTAAGTATGGAGAATCATTTCATAGAAATGGTTTGAATGAAAATATATTTTATTAATTATGGATTGCATTTATTGATAGCTATAATGTCCAAATTGATCTTCTGAGGAAGACAATATGTTGAAACAGGAGTAAATGTACCGGAAACCTGTTAAGAGAACCAAAGAAAAGAAATTAACAAGAAAACAACTAAAGGAATTTATGAATGCTTACAGTATTATGAAGACATTCTCTTTGGACATTAATGTGTATATACATTTGTAATAATGATTGTGGAGAACACAAATGAGACCATCCATGATGAAGTTGTATTAAGATCACCTGTATTGGAAATATGTTCTACCTACATGTATAAAAATACTATTTCCTTGAGTGTAAAATTGTATTGTCATATAATAGCTATACATAGCCTGAGTTGCTTTTTTTGGTATTGTAGCAATCACAAGTTGGCAACTGTAGTACCAACTTTCCACCCTTTTTATTTTTGTGAATAACCTCCAGGTGGTGGCTGGAGGTCTCCCGCTATCAGAACTGATCTCCAGGTGACAGAGATCAGTTCCCCTGGAGAAAATGGCAGCTTTAGAAAGTGGACTTTAGAAATGGCATTATACCCCACTGAAATCTGCAGGTGTATCTCAATCCAGAGCTGGCAACCCTAAAGTCACCGCATCTTATGTAGTTACGCTCTCAGAAGCACCTTCTGGTGTGGAGCTCTGGGTGAACGGATGTCAGTATAGTTGCCATGTAAACTGGTATAAGCCTAACCAAAATAAAGTGAACCTACAACCATGTCCGGGATGCTATCTGACTGAAAGAACATCGTGTTTGCTCTCTTTCTCGAACATGGAAATTATAAAAGAGATCTAATCAGGGGTAGAGTATTGCTGTTGAAAATGCGCATCAGCATACCTTAACCAAAATAAAATAAATCTTGGAACTTTAATATTCCCTGCTCTTGCCCCTAAATAGGCCCCTTTGGAAAACTGTTTTATTGTTTCTCATTAAATTAGAATTGTGCTGAGATGCCACTATCTACCATTTCCTATTATTATTAATGTGGGGGAAAAAACCTCTGCATATTCAGCATTTCCCCAGTTAAAGCTAAAAACAAAGGGAAAATCCTGTTTGGTGTTTATCTTTGGGTCTGTTTTCCCTTTCTTAGCTCAGGCCCATGTCTGACAAAAAAAATAGAAAGTTCTTTACTGTTTCCTCATTTAAATCTGTATTTTAAAATAGCAATATCTTCTTGCGGCAGTCACAGTCTTTCATTTATAGGCTTCTTCTTGCTGTTTTTAATGAGCAGCTGTTAGCAGAAGACCCTCAGAGATATGCATTTGTGGATATGCAGTAGTTCTTTTTCATTTGCTTTTGAAACAGGCAATCCTTTTTGAAACATGTGCTAAGATGTTGCCTGTTCTGTTGATTTTAAATGCATCGGATGATCTTAGGGCATTGCATATATACACTCCTTTCTAGGGTTGCCAGCAGCCGGCAACCCCTGGGAATCTTTGGGGGTGGAGACTCACCGTAACAGCAATGAGTAAAGCTATAGTTTTGTGTGATAAACCATAGAAAAGGGGTCCTCAGCATTTTTTTGAGTATGGGGGAATTCTGACACTGGATGGGAGGGGTTAACCCACAAAATGGCTGCCACAAGAGGCAGAGCAGAAATCTCAGGGATTGAGATGGTGCATAACTCTAAGAGTAACTCTTCAACATTTCAGACAGAAGCTCTGTTTAAGAGGCTGCCTTTTAAAATGAACATTTTTTTGCATACCCACAACTTATCTTCAGCCATGCCATAAAGATCCTTGTACTGTGGTGGCAACTGCTGCCAAAGCAACTTCTTTAAAATCTGCCCAGCCAATCTGATTTCCAGTGGTCAATTAGAAGTCCTGCTGGGCAAAGCCCCACTTGGCCCTGCCGACTTTCTAAAAACATTTGGTGGCCACCAGGATAGGTGCCCGTGGGTGCCGTGGCAGCCACGGGCACAAATTTGGAGAACCCTGCCACAGAATTTCGGTTACAACAGTAAAACCATAGAGTTTCGGGTGAATGTTAGAGCATCCAGTGATGAGGTGACATCACTTCTGGTTACGCAACCAGAAATGATGTAATTATGTCATGGGATGCTCTTTTGGACCCCACATTTCCCCCTGCTACTTGCTGGAGCGAGGGTAGGCAACGGGGAGGGGGAGGAGGAATTCCTCTGGCAAATGGCAACCCTACATCCCTACATCGGCTGACCACAAGGGTGCTGACCGAGACCACCACTCCATGCTGCCACCTCCCTTCCTGTCCACTGGATCGCACTGCTCACATTGCATAACCAGTACTTTGTCATTTCCCAGATGTCCTTAAACAGAGTGGGGAAAGCCACACATGCCCAGTAGGGCTTTTTGAACTCTCACAAGATAGAAAAGTCTTGCAAGCCTTATTGTGTCAGGAGCAAGCCAGGGGGATGGTATGCAGTAGTGCGATTGTGCTGCTCCCAGGTGCTGTTGTGCTGTTCTGTTTAAGGCCAATCTGTGCCCCGTGTTTAGTCTTCATAAATTCTCATACTGTGGGAATTGCCAAGTGCTCCTTCCTGCCTCTGGAAGGGGGGTTGTCTAGGTTACCAGTTATCTCCTGTTGCTTTTCCATATATGCTCTGCACCTTGCCTTTTCCCCTTACTAGTGTCCTTTTGAATATGGTTTCTGAAACCTGTCAATTCTACCAAATAAAACTGCTTTCGTGGACTTGCCGTCTGCTGGAGTCTGTTTATGGTTTTGCCACAGGGCTAGAGCTTACATTAGGACACTAGTCTTTCCTTACTTATTGCCCTTGGCTGGAGCCCTGGAGGGTTCGCCTGGACACTCGTCTCCTCGGCTTGGGGCGCAGGACGAGCTCCCCGAGGACCCCGACTTACTGCATGACGTCTTGGAGGAGACGCTATGAACTGACGTGGAGGCCACCCGGCTGCTTGGCCTGGTGATTGATCAGTGGTAAATCCATGACTGGCACTAGGACCAGTCTAGGATTAGGAAGACCTGGGATTAAATCCTACATTTTGCCATGACATTTTCTGGATGACATTAGGGCGCTCACTGTCTAATCTACCTCACAGGATTGTTGTGATTACAAAACTAAGAGAGAGAGTGGAATAAATGTTTGATTGATAGATGGATGATAGTTGGCTACTGGAAAGTAAAAAACCCCCAAATTTGTTACCTCAGTATATTAATTTATTTACTTTACCTTTGCCATACCTTTCTTCCCAGTGGAGACCCAAAGCAGCTTATATCATTCTCCTCTGTTCCATTTTATCTTCATAACAACCCTGTGAGGCACAATTAAGCTGAGATTGGTTGACTGGCCACAGCTCATCCAGCAAGATTCCATAGAGTTGGGATTTGAACCTGGATTTCCCAGATCCTAGTACGACACTCTAACCACTGTACCACATAGGCTGCTGAAACATTGCTGGCAATTTGTATTTAGAGAAGTACTCGACTTTGCTTTTGAAATGGAGGATACTCAGGCTATAAAACTGCCAACAGTAGAAATAAAAAAATGATGGAATCCAGGCAGGTTCTGAAGCCGAGTCCTCTGTGAAGGCGATAGGGTCAGAAGAAGGTTGGGAGGTGAGGGCGGTTCGACGGTGGAATGCACTGCCTCGGAGGGTGGTAGAGTCCCCGTCTTTGGAGGTCTTTAAGCAGAGGCTGGATGGCCATCTGTCGGGAGTGCTTTGATTGTGGGATCCTGCATGGTGGGGGCAGGGTTGGGGTCACTGGGGATGTTGGGGGGAGGTAGTTGTTAGTTTCCTGCATTGGGCAGGGGGTTGGACTAGATGACCCTGGTGGTCCCTTCCAACTCTATGATTGTATGATTCTAGGTGAAGGGGTAGAGCCAGGAGTTTTTGGCAGGCCCTGGAATGAAAACAAATGGTGGTTGGTGGTCACATTATGCAGGCATGTTGGAAGAGTTAAGCAAGTCTATACACTACATGGATTGTACATGCATTTGTGTAACTTGCAAGCAGGGCAAAAGACACAGGAGAAAATGGAGCAGAAGCTCTAAAAACGGCAAAGGAAGTCAGTCCCCTGTGCAAGCACTGAGTCATTACTGACCCCATGGGGTGATGTCACATCACAACGTTTACTAGGCAGACTATGTTTACGGGGTGGTTTGCCATTGCCTTCCCCAATCATCTGTACATTACCCCCAGCAAGCTGGGTAGTCATTTTACCAACCTTGGAAGGATGAAAGCCTGAGTCAACCTACCTGAAACCAACTTCGGTCGGGATCGAACTCAAGTTGTGAGCTAGGCTTACCAGGTCCCTTTACTCCACCGGTGGGAGCTCTTCAGCAGCGCGCAACTGCCTCGCGCAATGCTTGCGACTCGCATGACACGCCTATGTCACTTCTGGGTTTACTCAGAAGCAATGCAGATGCTCTATCAATCTCGGCTGAAACTCTATGGTTTCCATAGTTTCGGCGGAGGTTGCTAGAGCGTCCGCGTCACTTCCGGGTAAAACCAGAAGTAATGTGGGCGCGTCGCACGGGTGCACATGCATGCAATGCCTGCCGGCCCTCAGGTGGTCTGTGGGCAGTCCAGTGGACTGGCAGGATTTTACTCGCCACCAGCGGGCACTTGGTAACCCTATTGTGAGCAGAGCTTTTGACTGCAGTACTGCAGTTTACTACTCTGCTCCACGGGGCTCTAAGGACAGAACAACAGGGAACTGTTTTATAAATTCTGCCTTGCCTGCCTCAAGCTACAAAGGTCCTACACTGCTCAACCCCTAGAGTGCATCAGAAGCCTTCTTGTTCTGCTTCCCCAAACAATAGCTTGGGTGGCTTGAACTGGAGAACAACCCCAGATTTCAAGGCCTGTGTACAAAAAAGCATTGAAGGGTATTTTTCCTTTAAGTAGTTTCCCCCAAGTTTTACTAAACCATTATTGTCTTTGCCCAAATGTCTGTGAAAGTTTTATGCTTCGAAGATATTTCCCCCCTTATTATGCTCCATTGAATAATTGGTATTAAATTATGTTTTTAATCAGCATTTCCTCGAGTTGGAGAGGGGAAAAAACCTAATGTTAAAGTATATGATGGATTATAATACTTTTAATTTACATGGAAACTTCAAAAAAACCCGTTTATTGCTTGGCTTCTCTCTAGCAAGGTTTTCTAAAACCAATGGCTAGAAAATATTGTTGGTGCTCCCATCACACTTCATCTAATTATATTTAAGCATATCCACACAATTGCTAAGGCTCATGGAAAGAGATAATCAAATCACAGCCATTCAGAATAAAATAGATACTCAACAGAGGGTTGCTGAGATAGCAATTTAAATGAAGCTGTTTAGCAGCAAGAGAGAGAGAAAGTTCTCAGATGGCCAGCGCAAGTTCAAGTACCTGGATATCCAGAGCTTTCTTCTCAAACAAAATCTCTGTGTTTCCAGACAACAGATCAGGGCTGGTTCTCCAGCCAAACCACTCACATGACATCTTGCAAATGACACAGTAAGGAGGGTTACACTGGAGGCAGTAGCCTTTGGAAAGAGCTAATTGTTTATCTGGATGGCCTGGGCGAGTCCAATGTCATAAGATCTCAGAAGCTAAGCAGGTTCGGCCCTGGTTCGTACTTGGATGGTAAACCAACAAGGAAGTCCGGAGTCACTAAGTAGAGGCAGCCAATGGCAAACCGACTCTTTTCATCTCTGGCTTGAAATCCCATGAGGGGTCGCCATAACTGTGACTTAACGGCACTTTCCATCATAGGGCTCCTTCCTGTTTGGCTCTTTGCCAGTAGCTCACATACCTGCTTTTGCCAAATTATTTGAAAAGTTGAAATAGTGGTGAAATGGTGGGAGATGTGGAAGAACCATATTAATGAGGATTGGTGGGGACGAACTCGGGGTTTCATCAGAGGCCTAATTAAGTTGGGAGTTTGGTTTCAGTGGGGATACCATTACAGTTGGTGGCAGTGAGCTCCATAAGATAATTGTGTTTTGTACGAAGAAGTATTCCTGGATATGTTATTGATAGTAATAATTATTAATAATTATTCTTGGAAGAGTCGGCCTCTGGAATGAGCTTGCATGATAATGGAGATCTCCACAGAGACTACATATTTTATTTATCATATTTTAATTACTACTGCTTTTGTCAATGAAAGCAAAAGATTGAATCTTTCTACCACCACAAGGTACATAGATTTTCTCTGAATTCCCCTCTCCACAACAATCAGTTTCAACCCTCACAAACATGTTTACTGGAGTCATGACAAAAGAAAAAGTATGTTGGGAGGCTACAGTGAGGAGGGGACAAAATTGCCCAACCTCTCTCTTCCACAAGTGCAAATTCTTCATCCTTCTCTGATAATGGAGGGCAATTTCACCCCATTCTACCCCCTTCACTGCAATTTTATGACTTGCGTGGCTTTTTGGCCCCGTGGGTTCATTAACCTTGAGGTACGACCTGGAGATCGCCAAGCATTGCTGATCTCCAGAGTACAGAGATCAGTTCCCCTGGAGGAAATGTCAGCTTTAGATGGTGGACTCCATGATATACCATAGAGTCCAGGAAAAATTGGTGTCATAAAAGAAAGAAGTCCTAGAGAGGCTACAGAGGGTAGATGCTCAAGGACTCCTGCCTCTCCTATAGTATACAATAGATAATAGAAGAAACTAATTGATTATCACCTATAAAAACACTAAAGGCAAGAGTCCAGTTCTGGATTGAGAAAGGCATGGGATCGCTGTTGTCTGGTGTCCTCCTGTGGGTTTTCAGAGTGGATTTTCCTCACTATCACTGAAAAAAACCTGAAAAGAATTTTGATAGCTTTTTTAAATAGGTTGAGTGGACCATAGTAGATAGGAGCCAGTTATATCAACAACAACAAGAAGAATTTTATATGTAGACTTTCTCTACCTTTCAAAGGAGAATCACACTGGCTTACAATCTCCTTCCCACTGAGGCAGGTGGGGCTGAGAGAGCTCTAAGAGAACTGTGCCTAGCCCAAGGTCACCCAGCTGGCTACATGTGTAGGAATGGGGAAACCAACCCAGTTCACCAGATTAGTGTCCGCTGCTCATGTGTAGGAGTGGGGAATCAAACCCGATTCTCCAAATTAGAGTCCATCACTCCAAACCACCACTCTTAACCAGTGTGACATACAGAACACATGCATACAGAATAGGGTTGCCAGCTCCGTGTTGGGAAATACCTGGAGATTTTGGGGGTGGAACCTGAGAAGGGCGAGGTTTGGAGAGGGGAGGGACTTCAATGCCATAGAGTCCTACTGCCAACACAGCCATTTTCCCCAGGTGAACTGCTCCATATCATCTGGAGATCAGTTGTAATAGCAGGAGATCTCCATTTAGTACCTGCAGGTTGGCAACCCTAATGCAGAAGCCTACAAGCAATGTAAGGTGGAAGAAAAAGGTAATATGCAGCAGGAAATTTAAATTTTGAATTGTAGTGAAAGGAAATGATCTCACAGGAAGGGGAGGAGTTGGAGAAGTTGACCTTTGACCTGAAAATAACCTCACAAGATGTGATATCACATCCCACTTAGCTCCTTCCCAAATAGGTTTGCCAGTTCTGGGCTGGGAAATACCTGGAGATTTTGGGGATGGAGCCTGAGGAGAGTTTGGAGAGGGGGGGGGGACTTCAATAGTGTATAATGCCATAGAATCCACCTTCCAAAGCTGCCATTTTCTCCAGGTGAAGTGATCTCTGTCACCTGGAGATCAGTTGTAATAGCAGGAAATCTCCAGCCACCACCTGGAGGTTGGCAAACCTACTCCCACACTCCCCCCTTCCCAGGAACCACCACCAAATCTCCAGGAATTTCCCAAGCCAGAGGTGGCAACCCTATTTGGGTCCTGCAACTCCAGGAATCATATATAAGAGAGGAGGTAAGAAAGGGACTGCAGGAGGCAAGGGAGTAAAGGGGGAATCTGCCTCTGCTAGCATCTTCCATTCTTGATGGTTGGATCTAGGCCAATATTTTAAGCAAAGATTCAACAGTTTGGCATATAATATATTGATTTGGCTTATAAACAGATAATTCTGGTTTTTCTTCTTCTTCTAACACTCAAAATGCAAAGGAGAGGGCAATATTGTTCTCTTTGAAAATATTATGTCATAGTTCATCTTTTGAGTAAACAATATCAGATTTTATATGTTCCCAACATATCAAAACAAAATGCAACAATTTTGACTTTTGCCAAGAAATTTTTTTAATGTCTCAAAAAACAAAACAACCCCCCCCCCCAAAGTAGCAAATTCCGTAGAAAAATATGACCATTTGGAACTCAGTTTCTCGGTTACATGAAAAGAACAGAGGGAAAGAGAAAAAATAGAAGCAACATGGTTTTGGGGTTAAAGTGGGTTCTCTGTAGAGAGTTGTTAATAGGTTCCCTGTTGCTAAGGAAACTATTTCCTTGGTAGCTGTATGCTTGCCATGTCTTGCTAAATTGATGTCATAAAGTCGACAAAGAAGAATGAAAAATATTCAAACTGTCTCTACAAAGTGCTTCATGCAAGAAGACCTCCTCTAGAGAGCAGCACTGAAATCAGCTACCTTGGAGCACTCACCAGCACAAAAGCTTAAAAAAAAACCAGACAGACACACATTGGAGATGGGAAATGAAGAAGACAGGAGTGATTTAGGTTGCAAAGAGATGGACTATGTAACCCATGGCAATGCATTTACAGGTATTCCAATGGAAGGCACATTGGCTAGTGGTCAAGCATGCACAAGCTATGCTTGGAAAGGACTTGATCGTGAAGAGCAGCTGCTAGTAGATAATGCTAACCTTGTGTGTGTGTGTGTAAAGTGCCATCAAGTCGCAGCCGACTTATGGCAACCCCTTATGGGGTTTTCAAGGCAAGAGACTAACAGAGGTGCTTTGTCAGTGCCTTCCTCTGTATAGCAACCCTGGACTTCCTTGGTGGTCTCCCATCCAAATACTAACCAGGGCTGACCCTGCTTAGCTTCTGAGATCTGATGAGATCAGGCTAGCCTGGGCCATCCAGGTCAGGGCAATGCTAATCTTAGGGGTGTCAATTTCCAGATGGAGCCTGGAGATCCCCCAGAATTTCAACTGATCTCCAGGTGGCAGATATCAGTTCTCCTGGAGAAGGCTACTTTGGGAATGGCTATTTTGGAGGGTGGGATTACTCCCACCTGAAGTCTTTCTCTCCCCCGATACCTGACGTCCCTAAGCTGGACCCCCAAAATTTCCAGGAATTTCCCTCCCTAAGGTTGGCAACTCTAGTTCACCAAGACAGACCAATGGTCTGACGCAGTATGAGGCATGTTCACATGATACAATCCTTTTATTGTGCTATTTTAATCTGATGGTAATGCCAAGATTTGTAACTATAAATAATCTGTGTGTGTGAGAGAGAGAGAAAGAGAGAGAGAGAGAGGTTGGTTAGGTTTGCAGTGTAACTTTTAGAGAACCACACTGTTATGAGTTCTTCTGTCTTTGTTCTCTCTTTCTTTTTGTGCATTGCATTCTAGAATTGGGTCTCTTCCATTATGAGCATCAGAGTTCTAGCCAGTTTAATTGCTAAAGTGTTGGATAAGGTTGCCAACTCCATCTTGGGAAATTCCTGTTAATTTGGGGGTGGCACATGTGGAGGGTGGAGTATGGGGATGGGAGGGAGCTCAGAGGGGATGTTATTAGAGTTGCCAGCTCTGGGTTGAAAAACACCTGGAGTTTTCGGGGATGGAGCCTAAGGAGGGCGGGGCTTGGGGAGGGGAGGAACTTCAATGCCATAGAGTCCGATTGCCAAAGCGGCTATTTTCTCCAGGTGAACTGATCTCTGTCGCCTGAAGATCAATTGTAATAGCAGGGGATCTCCAGCCACCACCTGGAGGTTGGCAACCCAAGATGTGATGCCATACAGTCCACCCTCCAAAACTGCCATGTCCACCAGGGGAACTGAGCTCTGTATTCTAGATATCAGTTGTGATTTTAGGAGAACTCCAAATCTCAGCTTGAGGTTGGTCACCTTGAGTGTGATTTGGGTTGCCAACTCTTGGGAGGCACAAATATGGAAAGGTGCAGGCCCATATTTTTGCTGTCAAACTGAGCAGGGGAGGACACTAAGCCAAGCCAAGGTGGGAAAAAAGAGAAAAGAGCAGGAACGGCTGAGCAGGGACATTTAAAAGCCTGCTTGCTTGCTGCCACTCATTTCCCTCGGGATTGGAACGACTCAGTGTGATTGGAGGGGACGCTCTAATTTCACCTGAAATCGTCTGAGCTGTACTGAAGGACACACACACCACACACACACAAAATAAAGAACTAAAAAATGACCTTTTGTTTCCTCACACGTATGAAAAGAATACTTATCGCGAAACCTGCCAGAAAGGTAAAATCCTTGTCACAGCAGTAGAAAATGGGCCAGTTGGCCACCCTGACTATGACTAGGGAGTCCCAGGTTGAAATTCTGTGCCTTGAAGCTCGCTGGGTGATAGCGAAGCAGCAAATTTTTCTTGGCCTATCTTGCAACATGGGGTTATTGTGAGGATTAAACAGGGAGAGCCTTATTTATTTATTTATTTATTTATCTGGAGTATTGATGTACCCTGCCTTTTTCCCAACATAGGACTCAGTGGATAAATACAACACAGGAAAAACACCCTTATCCATTATATTATTTTAAACACATAACTAAAACAAGTAATTCAAACAGATCATTGAAACAAATAAACCAGAGACTGTTCAAGCTTCCCCAGAAGCCCACATGTCTGGGTGCCTGCCACCTTTTCTGGGAGGCTGCTCCGTAGCAGATAGGTAGAGTTGCGAACTCTGGGTTGGGAAATACCTGGAGATTTTGGGGGTGAAGCCTGCGGAGATTAGGGTTTGAGGAGGGGAGGGACTTTGACGGGGTATAATGCAATAGAGTCCACCTTCCAAAGTAGCCATTTTCTCCAGGTGAACTGATTTATGTTGCCTGGAGATCAGTTGTAATCCCAGGAGATCTCCAGTCTCCACCTGGAAGTAGGCAACCCTACAGATAGGGTTGCCAGAATGAGGCTGGCAACCATTGGGAGATACCCCCCCCTCCTGAAATGGAGCCTTGCTGGCAAGGTCTCTGGGTTGCCAGCAGCACTCTAGTAAGAGATAAAACTCTGTGGTTTAACCAAAGAGTTTTGACTAAATGCTAGAGCATTGTTGGTGATGCACTGATGTCAGTTCCGGTTGTGCAAGAAGTGATGTCAGCATGTTTTTATTTCATTAATTACATTTATAACCCACCCTCATGTTGGGTTACTGGCATTTGTTCCTCATTCCCCCGCTATTTTCTTCTGTCCCCAGTGGCCATATGGGAACCCTAATAGAAGAGGAGCTGCAACAGATAAGTTAGGAGTCATAGAATAACTATATTCTCAGAGAGGGAGGCAGCTGTTAGGAAGACCTGTTGTGAGCAGCGCAATTGCTGTGCAAGTTCATACAGGGAGAAGCAGTCCTTCAAGTGCTGCCTTGAGTTCCTTGAAGGAAATAATATTATGTTATTCAGTAACCCTGAAATCCAATATTCCTATGGCACTTCTCTCTCAAAGCAAAACTGGTTCTATCTTGGCTCATTATGAAAGCTGGAAAATGTTTTTGACATTATGGAGTAGGGCTATGCATATCGATAAGCCCGAACTGAAAATAAACCCGAAAAAGGCCTTTTCGGCTTCTTTCGGGTTTAATTTAACTTGAATAGTAAAACTGGGAATAAAGCCGAAGCCGGATAGCCGATCGCTGAATCAGCCGAATAGGTATTCGGCTTTTTTCGGCTTCAGCTTTCCCCAGGCTTTTCCCTATGGGATTTTTTTTTCATGAGCTCTGGGGGAGGCATTTTTGCAGGCAGAGCTCCCAAATTTTTCAGGGTAGCTTCAAGGGACTCTCCTTGCATGAACCCCAGAAGTTGGTGATGATTGGGTCAGGGGGTCCAATTGTATCGGGTCCCAAAGGGGTTGCCCCCTCCTCCATAGAAAAGCATGGCAAGGTTTAAACTGCAGGCCCATTGCAAGCATTCATGGGAAACTGAGTTTGCCCAAGGGACTTTGGTGAGGAAGTGGCCATTACAGACTTTAATAAGTAAGTATTTTTAAAATTATCCCGGGGGGGCATTTTTCAAGGTCAAATCACAAAATTTGCAGTGTACTGCAAGGGACTCTCCTTGTATGAACCCCAAAGTTTGGTAAAGTTTGGGTCGGGGTCCAATTTTATGGGGTCCTAAAGGGGTTGAACCCCCTCCATAGAAAAGCGTTGCAAACTTTACCATGCTTTTCTAAGGATTAGGAAGTGACCCCTTTGGGACCCCATAAAATTGTACCCCCTGAACCAATCTTCACCAAACTTCAGGGTTCATGCAAGGAGAGTCCCTTGAAGCTGCTCTGAAAATTTGGGACCTCCCAAAATGCCCCCACAGGAGCTTTGAAAAAAAAAATCCCCATAGACTAAGATGGGCCTGGATTTTTTTGGTAAACCTGGAAATAAAGCCTAATACCCCTTTACCGGTATGGGTATTCAGCTTTTTCTGGGTTTACCCAAAACAATAAGGCCCAACAAACCCAAACCTTACATTTACTGATTTTTTTTTTTTTTGCTCAATCCTATTATGGAGGGAATCAATGGGTAAATAGCTCAAATGCTACAGTGGTAATTTCATTCATTTTGTTTCACATCCCCAAATTGTTTGTTTTTACATTCTCTGCATCCAGTGACTCCTTGGCAGGAGTGTTTCATAACATCTTTAGCTTGAGTGTGTTAAGTGCTGTCAAGTCGCTTTCGACTAGGATTGCCAGGTCCCTCTTCGCCACTGGTGGGAGGTTTTTGGGGTGGAGCCTGAGGAGGGCGGGGTTTGGGGAAGGGAGGGACATCAATGCCATAGAGTCCACTTGCCAAAGCGGCCATTTTCTCCAGGTAAATTGATTCTATTGGCTGGAGACCAGTTGTAATAGCAGGAGATCTCCAGCTAGTACCTGGAGGTCGGCAACCCTACTTCCGGCTCATGGTGAC